>NW_022631105.1:4635676-5284036 GCF_010015895.1 Lontra canadensis
GCGGGGCTCCGACGGCCCGCGCCGCCGCCGCCGCCGCCACACTTTACTTTTTAGTTTGGCCCTGGCGCCGGCTTTTCTTGGTGCTTCTGGCTTTGGAGAAATTTCTCGTCGATTCCCCTCGGCCTAGCTGGGTCACTGCAGAAAGCCACGGCGGAGCGCGCCCAGGTCGTCCCCGGGCGAGCGCATTGTCAACTACAAAGCGGTCCGCTGCGGGACACTCGCGGAGCTGTCAAAGCGCCGGGGCCAGGTGGTCGCCCCGCTGCCTTCGCTGGGGGACAAGGGCACGGGAGGAGCTCGCGCCGCCCCTCTTTGTCAGCCTGCTGCCCCTTTAACTTTTCGTGCCCCCGAACCTGAGCTTTCGTCCTTTAATGATATATTAGGAAGTCGCCCGACTTCTTCCTCCCCCTCCCCCACCCCGACCCGCACTGCCCGGCGCCGGGGAGCTCGGCTGCCGGGAGATCGCGCGGCTGCGGCCGGAGCGTGCAGAAGTTTTGGAAGCGGAGCCAGGATCCCCGCAGCAGGCCGAGTAGCGAGAGCACGTTTGTGCAGGGAGAAGACAGATGCAAGTGTCACCGAACTTCCCTCGGAGTCGTCGCTCGGAGCCGGTACCGGCTCGGCCAGGGCTTTCGTTTGGTTTCCAGCGGGCTCGAGGACTTAGACTGGGGTTACTCGAGGACCGGGAATGCCTTTTTGCAAAATGGTTCTGCGGGCACTTGGCCTGGAAACTAAGAAACCGGTTTCGGTGCCGGGGAGCCGCTCCGCGCTCGTGGCTCGGGAGGGTGCTCGGGGAGACCTGCGAACGCCTTCGGAAGTTGTAGAATGGCGTGTGTTGCTTACTCATTTCATGCTGGGATCCTCTCATTGAACTGTCGGGAGTGGAAGGGTGCACGGGGACGCGCAGGAGAGCGGCACGCTCGTGGAGAGCCTGGTGTTTTGTTGTCTTTCGGGCGCACGGGTTTAGAAACATTAGTGTTATGTTTGGTGATGCATAGTCAACGTAGTAGGGTTCACCGAGGCAGAGGAGGGCCCCGTTGTGGCAAACTCATGGAGCCCCGGCTGCAGTTCTCTTTTTGCTTTGCTCTCCTTTTACTGTGAAAATGATTCAGGCCCTTTAACTTGCTTGCCTCCATATTTTATTTCCAGCTCTTACCTACCTATGACAAATCGTGAGAGAAACAAGGACAGGACATATATACATTATTGCACTGGCTTCTTTGTGATACAAAGTTGCGGTTTATTATGCCATTGGCGAGGGTAATGAAACGTCTGGTGTAAAAATGCCCTTATTATTCCCCGATTGAGTGAATTTGGAGAAGAAAGATGGAGTTTTAAGTAACTTTAAACTTTGTCACTTTTTTGTATCCTTTAAAGCAATGCATGTCCAGCCGTATTAGGGTTTTAAGTTAATTGCTTCCTGTTTTGACTATTTTTTCTTGTTTCTTTCTCAGTATCAATTTGGGGTTAATGTATATTCTAGATTTCCTTTTAAATTCTTACTCTAGGAAGAGTAGACCTATTTGTTGTCACACCCCTCACTCATGCACATGCAAGTGCACGAGCGCGTGCACACACACACACGCAAACACACAAACCCACAGGCCAAACATACATGCATAGCTCCCCTGAGATGGAAGTGAGTTCATTTGTATTAGTGCAACCCCTGGGTGCACCGGAAGAAAGGTTGGATTGGGGTATTACCTTTGTATTATTTTTATCTCATTTTACGTATAAAGAAAAAGTACCCCTTTGAGAAATTTGAAAATTTCTACACATGTTTAGTACAATTGTAGTCTTAAGAGAGTTTTCTTTCTTGGATTTCAGAACTGGTACAGCATTCCTCACACGAAATTTAGTGGTAAATTTAATATTTCCAAACTTTTTAGTGAATTTTAAAAAATTTGGTGTGCCTTTTGAAGGGAGTGGACTCTGCTTGTTTTAGAAACATGTAAGTGGAAACTAATATGTGAGCTGGGAAGCAAATGGGAGGGTTTTCAATTGTGTTTCTCTATACAGTGTTGGGGATGCATGCAGAAAAGACCCTGCAGTTGGGTAGTGAAGATCCTGAAAGTGAAAGTGCAGTGTACCAAATGTAAATTAGGTTTGTAAATGCTAATATTACAGGGGATTGCAGGTAATTACCTAAGGAATGAAATTTTTTTTTTTTTTTTTTTTTTTTTGTGAAATGCAGTGGAGATAAAAGTTTTTAAATTGTGCATGTTATTTAGATGGTCAGTAAGTGGGTTGTTTTGTGCTAAAGAAAATGTCTTATGACACTGCTTAAAAGTGTGTTTGTGTGTTTTTCTTTGGATTTAGAAAAAGAGGATAACCATGCACTGCTAATTATACTTTCTTTGAGTTTGAATTTTTAGTAATTAGGTAAGTAAACTTAGCATTTTCTTGTTTTATACTGCTAGATAATTTTTGTCTTATTCTGTTTAAAAAGCATAGGCTATATAGTTACTAGTTTTGGTTAACTATTGTTATCTTAAAATTGTTTACTAAAATTAAGAATTTTGAACTGAAGCTATAGCTGAGTTTGAAAAGTAGGTATATAAATAAGGATTTCCTGTTGCCCAAATGTGAAGTCAAAAATGAAATTTACATTTGTTTGAAATTACATTGTTTGAAAGTTCTCCTTAACAGTAAGGACTATCTAATTGGTTATTTGGAGTAGCTCATAATCTTTATCAGAGGTACAAGGTCTTTTCATTGGTGAAGAAGCTCCTGCCACAGAGTAGGCACATACTAGAGGGCTAATTTTCTGTTAATATTTAGGAAACTTTCCCCAAAGCTTTGATTTTTATTTTTCCTTCCTTGGAATATATATTCCTTGGAATATATATTCACATTACTAAATTGGGAAGACTACCATTCTACCATATTTTTTACCAAGTCAACAAAGTTAATGTTAGGGATGGGGTGGGTGTAGGTTTGGGGGTGGTGGAGAAGCAGGTGGTGAGGATAGGATGTCTGAGGCACTATCCTTGACTCTTTTTGAAAACAAAACAAAACAAAACACAAAAACAAAAACACCCCAAACCTCTTTATATTCTGAACCACTTTCTTTTCAGAGAGCAATTACTGTTATTAGAAAGCTACCTTGAGCCTTATTGTTGTAGAGAATTGGGCACAACCAGTGATGTCATACAAGGGACAGCAAAAAAATGGCTCTGCAGCCGATGACTGTTGCTATTCTATATTTGTAAGGTCCCTCCCCCAACAAAACCTCATTTCATAGCTGTGAACTTGAAATAAGTAATAAAAAGGTGTATTACATTGTAATATATGCAGTTTCGTAAAGCAACAGTTTACAGTTGGAGGATACCACTGTTACTCATGCTTCTTGAGATAATGCAGTTTTGTAATTTATATGATAGTAATTATTTTTCTTATTTTTAAAGAGATTTAGGTACATGGAAATTTTGGCAATTACTGGTCTCTGGCACTTAATAGGCATTGAAATGTTTTAATGTACTTGAAAATTGAAAAGCTGGTCCAGGAGTGGCAGCCTTTCACCTGTTAGGGCAGCTGTTCTCCAACCTGACCTCACTGTAGTCAGTCTGCTGTTGTCCTGTTGGCCTTACTCATGGAGTCTCTAGTCTTTGGGAATATGTTGTTAGTCTTACAATTTTATGTTCAGCATATTGGTTGTTATTACTTAAACAATTAAAAGTATCAGAATCGTTTCTTTTCCCATTCTGAAAACAGCGGTTTAATACATTTTCCTACTGTCTCAGTTAATTCTGCCATGGCAGATCTTTAGGCCATTTGCAGGGTGACAAACACACTACTCTACCCTTCCCCTCTCCCTCACCTTTTTGCAAAACTACCTGGTATTCCCCAGGCCACAGTCAGATTGCCTTTGGGCAGATAGTGATTGTCCAATGAGATTTCCTTAAGCCACTTGCAGATATGACTTAGGGGCTTCCATGAAACCTCTTTTCCAAAACAAAAGTGGTCAGTTTTTAGTTACAGTTAATATTAGATGCGGTCTACGCTTTTGCCTGGTGGGGAGGTGTGAGATACCTTGGATACATTTTTGTATCCGTTTGATACATTTTTTTAATCCATGAGATGTTTGGACCAAACATAATTTTTTAGCTGATATAGAATAAACTTACCGGTCTGTGTGTGTGTGTGTGTGTGTGTGTGTATTTCTCCTTTTTTGCTTTATTGTTTTGGCCCGTCTTTTAATTTCAGCAAGCTGATTAATGCCTTCCTCCTCTTTTTAAAAAATTGTCTTTATCATGTTTGTGCTACAGTGTCTATTTTCAGAACTTCTTGGCAGTGTGAG
This sequence comes from Lontra canadensis, assembly GCF_010015895.1. Lineage (NCBI taxonomy): Eukaryota > Metazoa > Chordata > Mammalia > Carnivora > Mustelidae > Lontra > Lontra canadensis. The sequence continues at coordinate 4,639,971 of NW_022631105.1, forward strand.
TTGCAAAAGTTATGGAGTGAAATAGGGACAATTTCTTTTTCTTTTCTTTTTCTCTCTCTTTGGTGGTGGCCTGCATATAAATGTGTGTTTGTGGTTAGTGTGAAAATTTAGTGGAAAGACCAATTCTGAATTTGTGATGGGAAGTGTCAGTCTCTCTCTTTGCAGAATTTGAAGGACTTAGGAACACAAGAGAAACAGGAATGACACAGCTCTTTTTGCACTTTGTCTAGGAAAAAGTCTCATGTAAAAGATGGGAAAATTGGGCGCCTGGGTGGCTCAGTGGGTTGGGGCCTCTGCCTTCGGCTCGGGTCATGATCCCGGGGTCCTGGGATCGAGCCCCACGTTGAGCTCTCTGATTGGCGGGGAACCTGCTTCCCCCTCTCTCTCTGCCTCTCTCTCTGCCTACTTGTGATCTCTGTCAAATAAATAAATAAAATCTTAAAAAAAAAAGATGGGAAAATTGTTTGACTTTGCTTTTGCTGCTAATTTTGTGATAGCAGTAACTATGTATGATACACGAATGCTGAAATTGCTTCAGAAGTCCGGGAAGTACTGTTCTATAACTTTTTAGGTCTTTCATTTGGCATGTTTTATTCAAAGAGCATGTAAGTGTTAAGTGTATGTTGGAGGTGGACAGTCAACTCTGGAAGAAGGTTCGCTGTGGCCAAGAGGGGTCTGCAAAGATTTGGAGGAAGCAGTCCTTGAGTTAGAACTTGAATGATTGGTAAGATTTAGCCAAATGCAGTGAGAAAGAGAGTGTTCTGGGGCAGCACTGTGAGTGAAATTATTGAGGCGGGAAGTGTAAAACGTGTTTTCTTGGTGGAGTGTGACTAGAACAGAGGCTTAATGTGGGATTTGGGGCCGTGCCATGATGGTCCTTGAATGCCAGGCTAATGAGTTCAGGCTTTGTAGTGCAGGGGTTATAAACTGTTTACAGGGACCAGGTAAGTAATTTAAATGATTACATGCAGCTTGTAAGATCCTGAATGACAGCTGACATAACTTAAGGCCTTGAGTTGGGGAAAAAATGGTGAGTAAAAACAGCCTGAAGGGTTCTGGGAATCTATGCCTCACTCGGGTGCAAATGAAAATGTTCTGGCTGATAGTTGCCATGTGAGACTGTCAAATGTTGCTTTTAGATATTCTGGTCTATCCTTTTCTCTTTCTTTCTTTTAAGGATGTTATTTATTTATTAGAGAGACGGAGAGAAAGCACAAGTAGGCAGAGCAGCCGGCAGAGGGAGAAGGAGAAGTAGGCTCTCCACTGAGCAGGGAGCCTGATGTGGGACTCGATCCCAGGACCCTGCGATCATGACCCGAGCCAAAGGCAGCTGCCTAACCGACTGAGCCACCCAGCGCCCCTAGATATTCTGATTTTTCAACAGAGACTGAGAACTCGGAATTTTACGTGAATTCTCTTTTTAAGTGTCTTCAGTTAAGATCTAAAACACTATTTGGGACTACACCTTATGCGTTAGGTTTAATCTGTGGACCACGAGCAAGTTACAGGTCTTCAACCCCTGCTTTATACTACCAGGTTATTTTATTTTTTAAATTAAAGTCTTAAAAGCAGATGTTTGCCATCTTCCAGAGGACAGAAGCGTTATTAAATTACTTTGTATTCTCTGTGCGTTTTATACAGTTGAATGTCGGTACTCTAATACTTGTTTCTTTGATGGCAATTATTATTTTTTTTTTTTAAAGATTTTATTTATTTGTCAGAAAGAGAGAGGGAGAAAGCACATAAGCAGGCAGAGAGGCAGGCGGAGGCAGAGAGAGAGGCAGGCTCCCTGCTGAGCAAGGAGCCCGATGTGGGGCTCGATCCCAGGACCCCAGGATCATGACCTGAGCCGAAGGCAGCGGCTTAACCCACTGAGCCACCCAGGCGTCCCGATGGCAATTATTTTAGGAAAGCTGCCCTGGTAATAATATGAAGAGAGGAGTTACCTGAAGGCAGAGATTAACAGCCTGTTGCAATAGTCATGGTGTGAGTTGATCAAGGCAGATGGTTTATTGTTGGTAAAGTGGTTGGAAAAGAAGAGAGATTTCAGTCAATGCAGAAGAGGAGTTTTGAAGTTTCTGCCATAGATGTTGAGGTGATAGAGACGTCTGGGGGTGTCTGGGCGGTGTAGCATTGAAGTTTAGGAGCTTGATTAGGGTAGATGATTAAAGGTGTAACTTCCTTGAAATCACTGAGAATGCGGAGGGCGTGTGAAATTTAGTAAAAGAATTAGGATGCTTACTTCTCTTAGGACATGATGGTGGGGTGGGAAGGGACCAAGAAAGCCCATAAAAATGAGGAAGGAAATCAGAATATGTTCCTACAAATGGGCAAGTATGTGCAAGGAAGTTAATGGAAGCAGAGAAAGTAGAAAATGAATAGAGAATTGGCTACAGCAAAACACCTATCAGTGGACCGCCAGGAAGTTTTTCTCAGGACAGAGAGGTGGACCTGTCGGTACCAAAGTGGGAAAATGTCTGTGATATATTTGTTGACTTGAGGGAAAATCTTCTGAAAGTTGCGAAGCAGTAAGTTTAGTACTAACTCTATTTAGTAAAGAGCACACAACCCCAAACTATGGATGTATTTTGGGTGGAGAAAATTATTTGGAAGAATACATAGCATCATTAATACTTCTGTGGAGTATATAATCTTGTATATACATTTATGCACTGTTTATTTATTTATTTTAGAGAGCTGGCAGGGAGAGGGGAGAGAGTCCCAAGCAGACTCTGTGCTGAGCGCGGAGCTGGATGTGGGCTCGATCCCATGACCCTGAGATCATGATCCAAGCCAAAATCAAGAGTTGGATGCTTAACTGACTGAGCCACCCAGGGGCCCCTCTGTGCAATTTTTAAAAAACCAATAGCTTAAAACCATAGTCGTGTTTTACAAATGAGAAAACCAAGTTCTGGGGTACATCACAGATTCTGGCACCGAGGTTGCCTGCATTCAAATCAAGTCCCACTACTCACTCACTGTTCGGTCTTGGGAAGTTACTGGACTATTTGCTACCTTGGTTTCCTCATCTGCAAAGTGCACATTCTAGCACACCTGGTTTAGGATTGTTGTGAATTTGTGTATTTGTAGAATTTAGAACAGTGTCTGGCACAAACTAAGTGCTATTATTAGGAGGTACTGTTATAAGAATTGGTTAATATTTGTTATTGCCGCTCTCATGAGTTATCATCAATCAAGTATTTGCCTGATATCCTAGAACTTGTTAGTGACAGACAAGTGATGAGATGCCATACTCACTCTAAAAATGTCATGGCATAAAATAATGTAGTAGTTATTGGGGGTGGGAGGGGCCAATAAAGATTTCCTTTCTGTACAGCTGTCCCTAATAAAGACAAAAAAGAAAGATAAAAAAGCTAGGTCAGCAGAAATCTCTATAGAATGTTTCTTATTATGAAGAACACATGAAGAACAACAAAAAGCAGTTCCCTCAAAGCTGTATATATAGTACTGTTACTACAGAATTATTAAAAATTTTTTATTGTCCAAACTTGTGAATGTGGTCATAGTGATCTTTTTATATTATAACTCTGCTGACTCTGGTTTTTTTTTTTTTTTTTAAAGATTTTATTTATTTATTTGTCAGAGAGAGAGAGAGAGCGAGCACAGGCAGACAGAATGGCAGGCAGAGGCAGAGGGAGAAGCAGGCTCCCCGCCAAGCAAGGAGCCTGATGTGGGACTCGATCCCAGGACGCTGGGATCATGACCTGAGCCGAAGGCAGCTGCTTAACCAACTGAGCCACCCAGACGTCCCGACTGACTCTGTTTTTATTAGTAGGTCTTCCTAATTGAGACTTCCTATCAGGTGGTTTTAAAATGATTATGTCTTTCATACTGAGTCATTTTTTTTTTTAAGATTTTATTTATTTATTTGACAGAGAGATCACAAACAGAGAGGCAGGCAGAGAGAGAGAGGGAGAAGCAGGCTTCCTGCTGAGCAGAGAGCCCGATGTAGGGCTCCATCCCAGGACCCTGAGATCATGACCCAAGCTGAAGAGAGAGGCTTAATGCACTTAGCCACCCAGGTGCCCCCTGAGTCATTTTTAATCTTTACATTTCCATGTAATCATTTACATTAGAAGCGGCATAGCCAGTGGTCATAGGAAGTGTGTGTAATTTTGTTAATTCCATCTTTTAGTGGAGCCTAGCAACAAACAAATAACTTCCTTGATTTCCTGATCTTGGGAATCCTAGTGGCATATACCACATGTCTGGAGTAAGCACCCAGTTAGATATAAAGTAAATTTTAAAGAACTAATTACATTTTTTACCTTAAAGCTCTCATAATCTAGTTGTTCTGCCAAGGTTGAATTTGGTTGGTATGGCCAAGTTTTTCTCATATCAGTCTCTTACATACTTAGAGACTCATAAAATGGGAAAACCAGATGAGCATTCTAAGAACGCTTCATCTAAGCCCTCATTTTGCAGGTAGCTGAGACTCAGAGAGGTGATAGCATGCTATAGCTCATACATCAGGCTCTTAACCTGCACAGTAAATGCCGGGAGAGAAGGTAGTCTATTATATTGGTGACCCCCAGTGAACCATGGCGGCTGGGATTTATGCTGTTGTATGGTCACCTCCCCATATGTCTTGTCTAGCCCTGTGACTCACTTTAACCAGTAGAATGCAGCAAAAATGGCACTGTGCTAGTTTGGGGCCTAGGCTTTAAGAAGGCCAGGAACTTTAACTCTTGCCTGCTTGGGAGCCCCAGTCACCATGTAAGAAGGTAGGTCTGCCCTGCTGGAGAGACCATGTGCACAGGCGGGGATTCTGGACCACAGTGAAAAAGAGAGGCCCAGTTGCCAGTGTCCCAGCTGAGTTCAGCCCGTTGTCAAATTTCTTGTTGAGTGCAGCTACAAAAGTGACCGCTGGTAAAACTAGCAGAGGAACCAGCCAGCTGGGTACCTTCCATATTGCAAAATTATGAGTGAATAAAATGGTGGTAGTTTTAATCTGTTAGATTTTGTGGTGGTTTGTTATGTATCGGTATAAAATGGAAGCAGATGATTTTGTGAATTAAGAAACTATAAAAACAAAAACTATTGGAGATACAAATGATAAAAATCATTATTGTTTTCCAGCTTCTTTTACTGAGATAGTTGAATGAGGCTGCCCCTAACCTTTGCCCCTCATTTCAGTAAGGTATTTTGAAATAGAAGTGGATTTTTATTATTGGGGAATTTAAATGGTATTTAAAAATGTAGCTGTCACAGTGTAGCTCAGACTATAATTAGATAATATGTAATGGAAAAAAATAATTGCGGTTTTCAGCTTTTAAAAGATATGATTTTACTTTCTTGACTTTTACAGATACCTTCCACATATCTGGAGGTTTATGGACTCTTGTGTCAGGATACCTGGGTTATATTCCTGGGCCTAGCGTAGGTTTGCCTTTAACAGTGACTTGGATAGGAAGGTTTATTTCTCTCCCATCAAAGCCTGGAGGGTAGGCACTAGCGCTGGTGTGGCGTCCCTGCGTTGCGAGATCACCAGTGACTCCATTGGTGTTATCTTTCTGTCCGGACGTTTCTAGGATGTGGCCTTTGCCCTCAGGTTCCATGACGGCTCCTAGGGGACTACTCATTACATCCACGTCCATTGAAGTAGAATGGAGGGAGAGTAGACCCAGGGCACAATTCCTGTCTTCAAAACGGTCTTGTAAGAAGTATCACGTGGTTCAGCTTGTTTGTAGTTGGTTGGAGCCTAGTCATATGGCCGTGTGTGGTGCAAAGGAGGCTGGGAATGTAGTCCTTTAGCTGAGTGCATGGCTGCCTAGAGTGGATGGAGAGTGTTGTTGGTGAGGGAGGGAGTGAACGCTCCAGAAACAGCCAGTAGTCTGCACCATTGTGGGCAACCAGTTTATCTCCGGGGCTTGGGTTTTTCCTAGTGTGAGAATGATAATACAGAACCACTAGAGAGGGCAGATAGATTTCACACTGAGGGCCAGCCCCAGTGGATTGGGAGTGATGACCTGCGGTGTTCTTTGGAATCCCACCTGAGGCCCAGTTGTTGGCCCCAGCAGGGTGAGGAAGTAGAGGAAGGATTTATTTTGGGTAAATAGGGGAGTGATAGCATGCTGTCGTTTTTATACTGTGCTATATATTTTAGCCTTTTTTTTTTTAAGGTTTTATTTATTCATTTGACAGACCTCAGAGATGACAAGTAGGTAGAGAAGCAGGCAGAGAGAGAGGAAGGGAAGCAGGTTCCCTGCTGAGCAGAGAGCTGGACGCGGGGCTCAATCTCAGGACCCTGAGATCATGACCTGAGCTGAAGGCAGAGGCTTTAACCCACTGAGCCACCCAGGCACCTTTTTTTATGTGTAGCTACTTCAATTTTTAAAATCTTCTCATTGAAAATACTTGGTTATTTTGCTAAGCTTTGGACCCCCCCCCCCTTTAAGATACCCTGAAATTCATTCCATATTTAAAAATTTTGCTAATAAACCTGAGTCCCTACTTTGTGCACAACATTCTCAAAACTGGGGATTGGGATGATGTAGAGAAAGACTAAACTTCTTTATGCAGTGTGTATCAGAAAGCTAGAATACGTGGGGGTAACAGACAGACTCAAGTCTTAGTTTCTGCAGTCAGCAACAGTTGATTTCTTGCTTGTACCACGCGTCCTGCATGGGCTGGCTTGGGAACTTTGCTCTACAGCAGCCGCGTCCAGGCTGAGGGAGACCCCATCTCTGTCCTTCACGTTGCCAAGGCAGGAAAAGGAGAACATCGTAGGTTCTGCTCTGGCTCTTAAAGACTGGAAGCAATGGCATATGTCGGCTCTGTTTACCTTTCATTGACCTGAGGAAGGCACATGGTGGCACCTAACCTCACGAGAGCATGGGAAGTGAAATCATATTTCTGGAGGGAGAACTGGAAGTGTTTGGTGAAGAGCATCAGTAAACACCACAGAGGGTGACATTTATTTTCATCCAGAATTTCATATTTCACTTTGGAGTATGTTTTGTTACCTATAATTGAGTATGACCATCTGGTAGATTGCTACACTAGCACATATTAATTAAGGTGATGTGTTTGATAATAAATACACAGAACATTTTCCAGAGGTAGAAATAATACAGGAGTAATAGGGCTTGGGTTCCTGATTCTTTTTCTACTGTACTTCATGCTTGTTTCCTTTCTTCCTCCCACCTGAAAGGAGGAAAGGCATCAAACGTTAAAATTGGTATTTAATGTTACTGAGATTATAGGTGACTTAAAATCTGGTGTGGTTTTTTTTGTAAAGATTATTTATTTATTTATTTGACAGAGAGATGGAGAGAGGACAAGTAGGCAGAGCAGCAGGCAGAGGGAGAGGGAGAAGCAGGCTCTCCACTGAGCAGGGAGGCCGATGTGGGGCTCCATCCCAGGACCTCCGGATCATGACCTGAGCCGAAGGTAGTCGCTTAACCGACTGAGCCACCCAGGCACCCCCCCCCCTTTTTTTTTTCAAAGTAAGTTTTTACAGCATGTTTTATTTTCAGTCTGGGTTTCTTTGTCTATTTGTTTTCTATTAATTACCCAAGGGAGATGTTACTGAGCATCTCCTATGCACGGTACACTGGAGGAACCAAAATGAGACGATCCCTAGCTGCAGTTCTTACCACTTCTATGCACACTGTGCTAGAAAATGACCAATCCTGTGTGGGACATTGTGTAGAGTGCTAGGGAGCTAGAGAAGGAAGAACTTAAGGCAGGGAAATGAAGACGTGAAAACATGAGTTAAGTCCTGAAGAATGAAAACAAACTTTATTGAAGAGAGTAGGGGGTGAGGAACAACCAGTGCATGGCCATCATGGGTCAGAGGCTTCCATCTTCCCCAAAGATCATGCTTGGCAGGCAGGGGCAGTAGAGTCATTAGGTCCTGTTTCACAGACCAAAGAGCTGCTTCCGAAGATCACATGGTCGGTAAGTGATGCAGTCAGGATTTGGCTCCAGGTGTGTCTGACTCTGGTCTTCACTTTTTCAAGAAACTCCAATGTAACTTTCAGCTTCGAATTAAAGTTTGAGGATTTAGGGGCGCCTGGGTGGCTCAGTGGGTTAAAGCCTCTGCCTTCGGCTCAGGTCATGATCCTAGGGTCCTGGGATCGAGCCCCGCATCGGGCTCTCTGCTCAGCAGGGAGCCTGCTTCCTCCTCTCTCTGCTTGCCTCTCTGCCTACCTGTGATCTCTGTCAAATAAATAAATAAAATCTTTAAAAAAAAAAAAGTTTGAGGATTTAATGTATAACATTAAATGTGACTACAGTTGGTAACAGTGTACTACAGAATCGGAATTTGTTGTGAGATTAGAACTTAAATGTTTCCACACACAAAAAGAAGATAACTATATGAGGTGATGTATTAGTTAACCAGATGGGAGGAATCCTTTCACCGTGTATATGTATATGAAATCATGTAAACTTGAAATATCTTACAATTTTGTCAGTTATACATCAATAACATTTAAAAAAAAAAAAACAACAACTCACCAAACCAAAAAAAAGTCCAGGTTAGTGTGTGAGAAAACGAGGAAGGGAAAGTAGAATTAGGAATTTTGAATTTTCACTGTAGGCAGTAGGGAGCCATTGAAGATTTAAACAGAAGAGTAACAGTGTAACTTGGTTAGAAAATAACCTTGGCAACGACAGGGAAGATGGTACAGAGGGAGTATATATCCCATTCGTCATGTTACAGGGACCAGAGTGAGAACCAAAGTGATTTTCCATACTCTCTTTTTTAAAGATTTTTTTTTTTTTAATTTATTTGACAGATCACAAGTAGGCAGAGAGGCAGGCAGAGAGAGAGAGGAGGAGGAGGCAGGGTCCCTGCTGAGCAGAGAGTCCGATGTGGGACTCGATCCCAGGACCCTGAGATCATGACCTGAGCCGAAGGCAGAGGCTTTAACCACTGAGCCACCCAGGCACTCCCCCATACTCTTTTTCATCAAGAAATAATACTTGCCTAACTTGTGTTTTCAAATTATCCAGCCTCAGAACTAGGAAGACCTTCACTGTCATCAATTCCAGTGCCTTCAGTTTGTGGATTAGGAACTGGAGTACTGACAACCAGGTTTGACATCTGAGATTACACTTTAAGATCCAGAGATAATGGTCTTTTTTGTCAGTAACTGGTTCTTATTCTAGGTTCCATTAGCCAACAACCAAATGTAGACCTGTGCCTGGGAAAATGTCTTTGAGGTTCATTCATGTTGTTGCATTTATTTATTTTTATTTTTATTTTTTTATGTTGTTGCATTTATTAATAGTTTGTTTCTTGATGTTGCTGAGTGGTGTTCCATGGGATGGGTGGGCCACATTTTGTTCATCAGTTCACCAGCTGATGGACATTTGGGTTGTTTGCAATGTTTTGTGTCCTATGAACAATGCTGCTGAACATTTGGAAAATGTTTTAGACAAATGGTTTCATTTCTCTGGATAGGTACCTAGGAATATAAATTACTTGCTTATGGGGTTAGTGTATATTTAACTTTTTTAGAAACTTCCAGACTTTTCCAAAGTTCCCATACCATTTTATATTCTCATTAACATTGTACAAAGGTTCATATCCTCGTTGATGCTTGGAATTGTAAATCTTTTGGATTTTCACTGTTCTGGTGGGTGTGTAGTGATACCTCATTGTGGTTTTAATTTGCATTTCTCTAATGATTTACGATGTTGAGCATCTTTTCAAATGCTTATTCGCCATTTCTGTGGTAAAGTATAAATTCTTTTGGTGAAGTATGAATGTAAATCTTTCCTCCATTTTGGGTGTGTGTGTATCTTAATTTTGAGTCATAAGAGTTCATTATATATATGTATACATATCGGACTTTTATTTTTTTAGAGTAGTTTTAGGTTCACAGCAAGACTGAGAGGGAGTGGGGCGCCTGGGTGGCTCAGTGGGTTAAAGCCTCTGCCTTCGGCTCGGGTCATGATCCCAGGGTCCTGGGATCGAGCCCGGTATCAGGCTCTCCGCTCAGCAGGGAGCCTGCTTCCTCCTTTCTCTCTGCCTGCCTCTCTGCCTACTTGTGATGTCTTTCTGTCAAATAAATAAATAAATAAAATCTTAAAAAAAAACCAAAACAAAACTGAGAGGGAGTTACAGAGATTTCTCATAGACCATCCCTCCTCCCACACATACACAGCTTCCCCCATTATCAACGCCCTCTGTTACAGGGCACATTTGTTAGGGTTGATGAACTTCCTTTGACACATCATTATCATCCAGAGTCTGTAGCTGACATTAGGGTTCACTCTTGGTGTTGTGCATTCTTTTGGGTTTTGACAAATGTGTGATGACATGTATCTACCATTGTAATATACAGAACAGTTTCACTGCCCCAAATCCTCCGTTCTGCCTGCTCATCCTTTCCCTTCCTTCCCCAGCAACTACTGCCATTTAAAAAAAAAATTATGTCCATAGTTTGCCTTCTTTTTCTAAAGATTTTATTTATTTATTTGATAGAGAGACACAGTGAGAGAGGGAACACAAGCAGGGGGAGTGGGGGAGAGAGAAGTAGGCTCCCTGCTCGGCAGGGATAAGGAACTTGACCAGGACCCCAGGATCATGACCCAGGATGAAGGCAGACGCTTAGTGACTGAGCCACCCAGGCACCCCTGTAGCTGGCCTTCGTTATGTATTTTTTAAAACATTATTATTATTTTTTTAAGATTTTATTTATTTGACAGAGATCACAAGCAGGAAGAGAGGCAGGCAGAGAGACGGGGGGGAAGCAGCCTCCCCATTGAGCAGAGAGCCCAATGCGGGGCTCGATCCCAGGACCGTGGGATCATGACCCGAGCCAAAGGCAGAGGCTTAACCCACTGAGCCAACCCAGGCGCCCCTCTTTAGGTATTTTTTATACAAGTCCTTTATGAGTTATATGACTTATGGGTGTTTTCTTCCACTCTGTGGCTTATTCTTCGTCAGTTTTTAGTGATGTCTTTTGAAATGCTAAGGCTTCTAATTTTGATGAAGTCCACTTTATCAGTATTTTTTCCCTTACGGAATTATGATTTTCATATCATATTTAAGAGCTCTTGGTGAAGCCTACGATTGAAAAGATCTATGCTTACTTCTAGAAGCTTTTATAGTGTTAGGTTTTACATTAAGGTCAGTGATATGTTAATTTTTATGTATGGTGTGGGGTAAGGTCTAAGTGTATTATTCTGCATTTGGATGTAAAGTCATTCCAGCACCATTTGCTGAAGACTGTTCTTTCCTCATTGAATTGTCTTGGCAATTTTGTTGAAAATCACTTGATCATAAACATGTGGGTTTATTTTTGGACTCTTCGTTGATTTGTATGTCTGTCCTTCTGCTAATACTACATTATCTTGATTACTATAGCTTTATTGTAAATTTTGAAATCAAGTAGTCTAATTCCCCCAACTTTGTTGTTCAGATTGTTTTGCCTATTATAGGTCTTTTGCATTTTCATGTAAATTTTATGGTCAGCCTGCCAGTTTCTACAAAAAAATGTATTGGGATTTTGATAGGGATTATATTGAATCTGTAGATCAATCTTGAGAAAAAATTGTTACCTTATTTCTTTTTAACATTTTTTTCAAAATTTTATTATTTAAGTAATCTCTACACCCCTCATGGGGCTCAAACTCATGACCCTGAGATCAAGAGTTGCATGCTTTTCTGACTGAGCCAGCCAGGTGCCCTGATACCACATTATTTCAATACACGAGATTACATTGAATCTGTAAATCAATCTTTTTTTTTTTTTTTTTTTGAGAGTTTATTTATTTGACAGAGAGAGTAGAAGGGAGGGAGGGAGAGAGCATAAGCAGGGGTAGCAGCAGAGAGAGAGGGAGAAAGCTCCCCGCTGAGCAGGGAGCCCAGTGTGGGGCTCAGTTCCCGGATGCTGAGATCTTGACCTGAGCTGAGGGCAGACGCTTAACTGACTGAGCCACCCAGGTGTCCCAAGAAGTTTTACCATTTTCAAACAGAACATCTGTGCGACACTTGGCAAATGATTTCTTGGTGCTTCTGTTGCTTCATCTAAGTGGGTTAATGATAGTACCTACTTCACAGGGTTGTTGTGAAAATTAAATAAAGGAATGTTTGTAAAGAGAATGGTGTCCGATGTACTGTAAGCACTTGATTCGATTTGTTAATTTTATTAACATTAAATAGGCAGGAATTAAGCAGGAAGTTTAAGAGAGGAAAACTGCCCAACTGATCAGATCATCATAGTGTGAGGTTAGTTAAATCTTGGTGGTTCTTAATCTTTTTTGGAGTTACAGATCCCTTTCCTTTGGATATATCCTCACATTCTCAGAAGAGCATGCATGAATATAGATAGATTTGTATAATTTAAGGGGAAGGTTTTAGTGGAACTTATTCTGAAAGCTTTGTAGAAGTTCCATAGCCTCCAGAATAAGAAACTGGGGCACATGGCTTTCTTAGTAGAGTATGTATGTGACTCTTGATCTCAGGGTGGTGAGTTCAAGCCCCACGTTGGATATGGAGCCTACTTTAATAAAAAAAAAAAAAAAAAAAAAAGAAAAAAAAAGCTTTCTTCTAAAGATAGCATACTGTCTGAAGGAAACTGCCTTGGATGCAGAAAGAGATGGAGGTTTTTATCTCTTCAAAACTGAGTCCTTTGGCACCAGAGTGTAGACTTTTTCTCCTCAAAGTCACTAATTTAAATCAGGAATTATTTTCCCTTTCTGTTGCTGGCCCAGCTTCTCTGCTTTTATTTTTCCTTTGTCTTTACTGTACAGTCCACTCACTGTCTTCTTTAATGACCCTTTACTCCTCCAACTAACCCCTGTTTAGCTCCTTCCTCTTTTGATTCATCTTCCTGGGCAGGGAGGGACTGTTTCGGGAGGAGTAGCTGGGGTCTGTTAGCCCTGCACTGGCATAGTGTTGGTGTCAAGTGTCCTGAGATTTTTTTTTTTTTTAAAGATTTTTTTTAAAGATTTTATTTATTTATTTGACAAACAGAGATCACAAGTACGCAGAGAGAGAGGGGGAAGCCGGCTCGCTGCCGAGCAGAGAGCCCGATGTGGGGCTCAATCCCAGGACCCCAGGATCATGACCTGAGCCAAAGGCAGAGGCTTGACCCACTGAGCCACCCAGGCGCCCCATGTCCTGAGATGCTTGGTGTTTGCCAGTGCTGCCACTGCAAAATGATGCTGGGTAGAGAACTTACTGATCATTTCCAATTTTAGAGTTATTTTTAGGCTGTGCTTATCACCAGAATTCTGTATCAGATCTCTGTATACGAGATCTCATTATATTTTCCCAGTCCCAGTACTTCTGAATCCTAATCCAGTTCCTGGTAACTTTTAACCTACATGTGTTATTAAGAGGCCACTGTCAAACGTAGGCCTTTTCGCTCAGGGTCTTTGGGAGAATAGTGATGGGTTGGCATTAATTTGAATTTTGGTTAAAATGGAATTCGTTTAGTTTAACATTACCATGACAGAGATTATAATTCTTTCCTAAAATTTTTGAAATATAACTCAGTTATCCTTTTGTTTACTAAAACATGTCAAAACACTGTTGTCTTTTTCAGTTTGAATCTAAATTTCTTTTGTCACCATAGAACCTGTGGATTTCTAATCATGGGAATCTGTTATTTCAGATATTTTTCAGTATAAAAAATTAGATTATTGTTACAGAAAACGGGGAGCATGAAGAAAAATAAAAATTTAGCTCTTTCCACTCTAACAAAGACACTTATTTTGATGTTTTCTTTTCAACTTTTTTCACATGTGTATTTTATTTTTGTTGTATTAATGATAGTATATATAGAATTGTACAACCCACTTTTTGCCTTCGCATATGAAAGAAAATTTCCATGTTGTTAAACTCCATAACATTTTTGAAAGGTGCTTAATTTTTCACTGAGTAAACTGATGTAAACACCCCTTAGTCACCTCTGTTTCCGTACTTAATATTATTATTTTTTTGTGTATTATTATACTATGTAAAGTGCTTTGGCAGACATTTTTGTAGATAAAATCCTTTTCATATTTTTGGATTATTTTTATAGGACAGATTTCCACAAGCAGGATCACTAGCTTAAAAGAAAGAAGCTTTGTATGAGTCTTGATCCATAGAGGTGAGTGATGTAATGTCCAGGTGCTGGGTCTGAGATTCTGGTTCCATTATTTTCTACTTGTGGGCTTTGTATAAAAAACTGAATCTCTCCGTATTTGTTTACTCACCTATAGAATGGGGATGATGATAAAATCCCTGTCATAGGGGTGTTGAGAAAATTGAAGAGGGTACAGGTTCTGAAAACCTTAGAGCAGTGTCTGTTAGTAAGATCCTACTAAATGACTATTTTTATTAAAATTTTAAAATGCTCTCCAAAAAGGGCTGTATCAGATTTTAATGTCACCAGCAGTGTGTGGTAAGACCAGTTTCACTGAACCTTTGTCATATATAGTATATTAAAAACCTTTATCTTCTTAGTTTAGTAATTGAAAAACTACTTGACTTTTAAATTTTTTATTTACTTGATTAGTAGGAGTACTGAACATTCTTGAAATTTACTACTTGTATTCCTTCCTTCCTTCCTTTTTTTTTTTTTTTAAGATTTTATTTATTTGAAAGAGAGAAAATGAGACAGACAGCATGAGACGGGGGAGGATCAGAGGGAGAAGCAGACTCTCTGCTCAACAGGGAGCCCCATGCCATAGTTGATCCCAGGACTCCAGTATCACAACCTGAGCCGAAGGCAGTGGCAGTGGCTTAACCAACAGAGCCACCCAGGCGCCCCTCTACTTGTATTTCTTGTGAATTGCTCAGTCATGTTTTGTGCATAGTTTACTGGAGGAGGGGAATTGTTAATGTTTTTCTTAATTTAAGCTCTTTATATAACATTTTTAGACATTGATGTAAGTAGTCTGCCTCCATTGGCTATATAGAAAATTACCTTTTGTGTAAGTTACTCCGTTTTATTCAGTTCTTAGTGGAAGAGAACTAGGAAAAATATTTGTAGGTTAGGATAACAATGCCGTTAGGGTTTCTTTTTGGAAAGTCAAGCATTTCATTTAATGTCTTTTTGTTTAGTCCCATTCTCAATTATTAGGGTACAACAGAAGAAACTCTTTTAAATTTTAATCATGGTATTGTTCCTATTTTTTTTTTAATATAACCCGACTAGTAATGAACCTGTCAGTTTATATATTGAGAAGTTAACTTATTTCAGTGTTAATAAAAAATAGTTAAACACTTTGAGAGTCACAAACATGTTACATAAATTCAAAGTGGTTCTATTTATTTACCACCACATGTTTCCTTTAACTCCTGTTCCTTTTTTCCCTTAATATTTATAGTGGTAGCTACTAAAGGAGCAGCCCCATGTTCCCATAAGGTACCTGACTGCACTGTGCTTCTATTTTCTGTAGCTTGCTTTTGTAGGTGATACTAGGATTGTAGGGGAAGTTGTCGGGGAAGTGAGGGGAACCATGGAGTGGATGAGGGGAAGTGATAAGTTAATTAAAGCCATGGTAGTCGATTAATCTGTTGCTGACAAGATTCCATTACACAGAAAAAGCCATTGTGTAGCATCTTAGTTTTTGCTTCAAAACCAGAATGATTGAGTGAAGGAAGTCTGTTAATTGATGATAATAAAAAGTGATTTCTGCAAACACAGCATTTTTGTTAAATCTTACTGAGTACTTTTCACCTTTGGCAAGTTTTGTCTGTTGCAAAAGTTTTCTAAAAGACTTTTGTGAAGTTAATTTAATTAGAATAAAAATCTTGGAATTGAACTGGGTAGAATTTTATTCATGTTTGCAACCTATTATATTACAGTGGAAATAAAAACTAGAAACTTTTTTTTAATATTTTATTTATTCATTGGACAGACAGAGATCACAACTAGGCAGAGAAGCAGGCAGAGAGAATGGATGAGGCAGGCTCACTGCTGAGCAGAGAGCCCAATGTGGGGCTCGATTGGGATCATGACCTGAGCCGAAGGCAGAGGCCTTAACCCACTGAGCCACCAGGTGCCCCAAAACTAGAAACTTTTTGCATTGTGTCTTCTAAAGCCATTTAAAATAATTTCACAGTGCATTATAGATGATTTATTGGAATGACATTGTTTGACTTTGTTATAATGAAAGAATAGACATATTTTTCAGTGGTTTGCTTCTGACCAAAAAACTTGGGTGTCTCTGCAGTCTGTTGGTCTGTAGACACGTATTGGTCTAGGAGTCAGCACCTTTGTACAAGGGCTGTTTTCTTGGTTACAGTTTAAATCTTAAGTCCTTCAATTTCATTCTGAAGTTCAGCAGGATTACTGTAACCTTTTAGATTTGGAGAACAGTATATCAAAGATGATCTATTATCTGAGTTGGTAAGATTTTATAAGATACCAGGTCTGAAAAAAGAGATTTCTTCACCTGGCAATTGTGGAAACAAAGTCAGGAACTTGGCTTCCATTTACCCTACTGTCCGCCCCCCACCCCCATTGACCAGTCTCTAAAATATTTGTTTATTTGAGAATAAGTGTTCTTTGGTAACCAAGACCCCTGTTAAATCATTATTTAAGCTAGCTTATTAGAACAACAGAAATAGACTACAGTTACATAATGTTTCTTTTTATTTGCTCAGTGCCAGGAGTAGAAAAACACTTGGCCAGCTTCATAGAGGATTAGAAAGTTTGAGGAGGAAAAGTGAAATTGTTTGTTTATTGAGCAGGAGGGTAATTGTCCATAATTACAGATGCTTGTTTTAAGGTTTGGAAAGGGTGGTTAAAAAAACCCAAAACCATATATTTAAAAAAAGTGATAAACATCTATAAATAAAAAGAGGAAGAAGAATTTGACAAAAATGGTTGCACCATGTTAAGTAGAATTGTTTCAGGAAAGATTCCTTTTTAAATTGGAAAAAAAGGCTGTGGGTTTGGGGGAGTGAGACCTGAGTAGATGTTTTTGGTAGACACTGAAGACCATTTTAGGTGGTTGGTACTTCAGTTTTGACCTCACTCCAGGGATATTAGACGAGAAAAGATTTGGAGACTTACTGATAGGGTTAACATAGGGTCTTGACGTGTTGATGCAAAATGATACGAAACGTGTTTGTTTCCTTTGTTTTATACTCTTGGCTCCTAACAGCATTCACTGAGTAACCTAAGACAGCGCGGAGCTGGCTTCTTTGAGATGCAGCCGCAGAGGGGGAGCAGAGGGGGAGCTCCCGGGAGCGGGGAGCAGAGGGTTAACGTGGAGGGCTCTCCGGGGCTCTTCTGCAGCGGGGCTCCCGGTCTGGGCTGGGGGAAGTCCACGCCGCCTTTTCCAGCCGCCCGCCCGCTACACACGGATCTACTTTCTCTGCGCGAGCCGCTCCCCCACCCACCTCCCCCTGCACGCTCCTGCGAGCGCCCTCGGCTGTGTGGCCGTGTGTGCGCCGGCCGTGGGTGTGTGTGGCGGGAGATTCTCGGAGCCGCAGGCGAGGGCGCAGGAAGCGATGCGGCCGCGCCCGTGGCCCGTCCTGTCTGGGTGCAGCCGTGGGGGCCGCCGGCCGGACTCGGCCGCGAGCGCGGGGCCCGCCGGTGTGGGCCGAGCCCGGAGGGGGCCTGGCGGGGCCGGGGTGTCCCGCAAGGGGCCTGGCTCTGGCCGGGAGCGGGGCTGAGCCCGGGTCGGGGCAGTTTGGTGAGCTGGTTTAGGTGCAGAACGGTGACGTGACAGTAAAAAGAGCCAGAAGCCCCTGCCTGCGGGGGAAGCTCCCGTGTCTTTCCCGACGTGTCGTCCGCGTCCGGCCCGAGGGCGGCTCGCGCAGCGGGTGACGCGGGAGGTCGGCAAAGACCGCCGGAGGCTCGGGCTGCGGGCCCGCTGCGTTACCGCTTCACGCGCGGGCGCTGCGTCCTGAGACGCGCGTGCTTTTGTGTTCGTCGCGGAGTCAAATGAGGTTCGAAATAAGGACAGAACGTGTAGTCTTAAAAGTTTTATGTTCTGGATTTGGAAGTTAATGGACAGCGGAGCCCTGGTAGCGTCTTTGCCTCCTTGGTTCTGGAGATTTTTCACGTAGTTTCTTAAGTACTTTTATTAGTTATTCTAGAGTAAGTCAGCACTTTGATTCCAGTTCTGCATAAATTGTATGTGTACCTAAGAATAAATACATCTCTATAAAATTTTTAAGTGGTAATAAGGATTTAACACATTTTGAAATATTTATATAATTTGAAAACTCCTTGAGAAAACATTTTGATTCGAGTATTTCAATACAGGTTTGGGGATTTCCACCTATTTCCTCCTGTGTGTTTAATTCCCAGTTAGGAAAGAAAAAAGGGAGAAGTAAAATCTTTGGTTTCTTAACCAGCATTTTAGTATCTCTCTTCTGGTAATCCGCTAGAATTTAATTAGAAGAAATTTTAAAAAGCCCCAAATTATGTAGCTAAAGTGCTTCAGAGAACTTGTTCCAAGCTGAGAGAAAAAGTTTGATGAATTAAATGCTCTTTTTTTAAGTAAGACTGTGATAGTATAGGGTTAACTGCATTGTGTGCACAACTAAACTATCACCTTACCCAGTCTAAGATACTTAACGTTTAAGTGTAGTATTTAATGTGTTTACTATATTTAACCTCAGGTGGCATTACATCTTTTTTTTTTCTTACAGAACCTTTCGTATATGTTAAGTATGATAAACTGCGTCTTCCAGAATAATCTTTATTATATAGTGAAGCAGCGGTGCCTGATTCGCAAGTAGAAATCTTTTTTTTCAATTAAAAAAAATACATATATGTATACATATTTTTTTTTTCCTCCACATCATAGTATAGCCCAACACAATGGAGACCTGAGCTGAGAGCAAGAGTTGGAGGCTGAATGCACAGAACCACCCAGGCGCCCCGCCCCCCGCCCCGCCCGCCCCCCAAAACTGAGGGCATGAAGTCCTGCTTGGGCACTTTTCTAAAGGTCATATAATAGTGAAGTATATGTTTTAATTTTTGTAAGGACCATTGATCTGGAAACAGTGTATTCTAACAAGATAAGTTTGAATTTTAACTTTTTGATACTGTATAATTTAGAATAAACCGTTGCTGCCTGCAGTGTAAGGTCTCGTACTTGTTAAAAAAGTATTATTGTTCTACTTGTAGTTTTCTTGTGCACATATTTTTTAACATTTAGACCTATACAAGATGTAAAATAAAAGATTAATGTGGTACAGTGTGTTCTTTCTAAGCTACCTGATGCCTTATTAAAGAGCAGTGAACCGTTTTTTTTTATTCATTTTAATGACAAGAAAAATGTAAATTCTCTAAAGCGTCAAAATATGCAATAGCTTCCTGTATTTTGGGTCGAGAGGAGTTTGGTAAGCTATTTTTTACTGTTTCTTAGTCTTATGTTGCATGGATAATGGAAAAGTGGGTCCGTGACTTGACTGAATTGTGATATGTGACATGGGCATTTTGTGGGCTGCTGATGGGGAGGTGGGACCCTTACCTGTTCTTGGGAACAGTTCCACAGATGTATGGTTTAACTGGTATGGATGACACACTGTGATGCTAAAGAAAAATGTCATCTATGAGGGTTCCTCACAATGTGATTTGTATTTTGAGCAATAAATCCCGGTTTGTTTTTAGATTTATATAGAGGAAAAACTTCAGTTTCTTGAGTAGAAAGTGTAAACATCATAAACCCTAATGTTGCAGGCCTCACCTTCAGCTGCCTAGTCCCTACATAGAGAAGCCACCATCTCTATCAACAGAAAAAGTCAAAAGCCTTTTTTTAACCTGGGAAAACAAATGGCATATTTAAGATTTTCCTGTTTGATACCTCACTTGAATCTTCTATCATAGGTTAAAACTGGGTGCATTTTTCTTGGAATTTGGTCTTATTTTACTGTATTTGGTCCTGCTACCAATCTCTTATTCTGTAGTTTTGCACCACGGTCTTTGTTTCAACTAAATTGTTTTGAATAGTAATAAATAAATTATTCCTTTTTGCATCTTGTGTTATATATAAACTTTAAGATCTTTCCCCTTTCAGGTTCTAACATTAAAGAAATAAATAATAAATTTTATGTTACTTAAAAATTTGTAAAAAGCACAGAGGAAAAGATGGCATGACAACGGAAGTAAATTTAGGTTTGTTGAATTCAAAATGCTGTTGCATATGCCACTAACAGCAATAAAATATAAAGCAATCTAGAAAAAAGGCGTTAAAGACACATTTCCATATTTTTGGTAAAATAAGTACTAAAATGGAGAGACCACGGAAATGGGTGATTTGGCTTGGTTTGAAGTGCTGTGAATTAAATTTAAGTCACATTTTACTTAGATATGGAGTGATGGTCCCATAATTTTGATAATGGTAATATATACATTGTGTAATTTGCCTTACTTTTCTACTATAAATACCTATAAAGATGATTGTAAAACCTCAAATTATTTAACCTGGCACCTAGGAATATTAGTAATTAGAGGAAATTTAATCCATTATATTATGGAGAAAAATTAGGCAGGATGTGTTACACGTTGTGTTTTTCATGAGAAGATCAGCATTTCTTGAGGTTTCTTTCTTAACATCCGTTTAAAAATTTGACAAAGTAATATGTGTATAGTTGAAAGAAGCCCGTAGAGCAGGGCGCGTGGGTGGGTCTGGGTGGTGCAGTCCATTGGGTGGTTGTGGAGGTTCAGGGGGTCGGTGTCGGCCTTTGGCTGAGGCCATTCCCTGCTCGTGGGGAGTCTGCTGCTTCTCTCCTTCTGCCCCTCCCCTACCTGTGCATGCACATGCGTGCCTCCCCCTCCCTCCCCTCGCACCCCCCCTCCCTCCCCTCGCACCCCCTCTTTCTCTTATAAATAAGTAAATCTTAAAAAAAAAAAAAGGTAGACCGGAACGATTATAATAAAGGTCAACAGTCTTTTTCATCCGTAGTGCCACTCTCCAAAGGAAAATTTTAAATTGTTTCTTTGTGTGGTATTATTATGTCTAAATAAGCTTATGTAAAAAAAATTTTTTTTAAAGATTTTGTTTATTTGACAGAGATGGTGAGAGAGGGAATACAAGCAGGGGATGTGGGAGAGGGAGAAGCAGGCTCTGCACTGAGCAGGGAGCCCGGTGCGCGGCTCAATCCCAGGACCCTGGGATCATGATCTGAGCCAAAGGCAGAGGCTTAACGACTGAGCCACCCAGGCATCCTCTAAATAAGCTTATTTTATGATTTATCAATTTCAGATTGAATTTTGCTTTGATAAATGTGGATCTGGCTCCCTCATACCTTTTTCTCAATACTCTGTTATCCTTACAATTTCTGTGATATAATAGACTTTTCTTCTTATTAATATGCATTGTCTATCTTGATTTCCCAAGTAGTAAAACTGAGGATATTAGCACTTCCACTTTTCACCTTTTTCTCCCTCTTTAAGCCCTGTGTCTGTCATTTCTACTTCGGCGTTATCAAGGTTGAGAACATTTATACTCTGTCCCATATTCCTTTATACTTTGCCAATGACTTGGTTTTAATAGTTGAAAATCAGTGAGTAGTGTCTACCTTGTTGTGATGATATAAGTATTGTTTATAGCAGAGACAAGGTGAATATGATTACATTTCCTGTATTGTTTCTTGGTTTTTGAGTTGGTAATTGCCTTTTTTCTTGCCTTAATTTGTCACTGTGTGTTTTTTTTTTTCCTCTGTGTTATCAGCTTTATAAGCCATTTGCTTTTAATCACTGCTATTTTATGTATATGAGTACTTTTTTCCCTGAGGAAAGGTTCTCCCAGTCCTCCTCCTCATTTTGGACTAGATGTTACCTAGGTGTGCTCCATACTGGTCCTGGTGTTGGACTTTGCTTCACTGCCTTTGCACTTTGGTGGCTCTGTTAACTGAACCTTTATTCTTTCTTGAGTAACCTTGTTTTAATGCTGTGAATGCATCCTTCACATAAAGTTCTTGGAAAGAATTTGTGGGAGATAAGTTTTTTAATCCTGGCATATCTGAAAAAGTCTTCATTGGCCCTTATAGTTGACTGAGTGTTACTTTGTTCAAGCCAAACTCCATTGAAAATTATTTCCCTTTGGAGGTTTTGAAGACTTCGCTCAAAGGTGTTCTAGTAGCCATTAATGTTGCTGAGGAGAAGTCTGATACATTGTGATTCTTGTTCCTTTGTGAATAGTGTGTTTTTGTCATCCTTCATGGAAGCTCTTTAGAGCCTTGTTTTGACCTTTTTAAATTGAAATTGCTCAAAGATGTGTAGATGTGGTTCTTTCCATTATTATTGAACTAATGACTGATGTTTTGTAGTTCTTGGAAATTCTCTTCTTGTTACTTTCATTATCTCTCCTTTCTGTCTTTCTGTTACTTCTTTTATTTTTAGCTGATATTTTTAAATTCAAGTGTAATTAACATCAGTGTTACATTAGTTTCAGGTATACAGTGTAATGATTGAACAATTCCGTGTATTACTCAGACCTCATCATGATAAGTGTACTCTTAATCCCTTTC
The DNA here is from genome assembly GCF_010015895.1 of Lontra canadensis. NCBI lineage: Eukaryota > Metazoa > Chordata > Mammalia > Carnivora > Mustelidae > Lontra > Lontra canadensis. The sequence goes on from NW_022631105.1 coordinate 4,662,382, forward strand.
ACCTATTTTACCCCTGCCCCCCCGCCCCCCAGCCTTCCCTCTAGGAGTTTGTTCTCTGTATTTACGAGTCTGAGGGTTTTTCTTTTTTGTTTGTTTGTTTGTTTTGTTATGTTTTTATTTTTTTTAATCTTTTTTTTATTGTTCAGTTTCTTAAATTCCACATATGAGTGAAATCATAGGGTATTTGTCATTCCCTGACTTATTTCAGTTACTGTTATACCCTCTAGATTCATCCATGTTGCTGTAAATGGGTAGATTTCATTCTTTTTTTTTTTTTTTTTATGGATGAGTAATATTCTCTTGTGTATATATGTCACATCTTTTTTATCCATTCATTTATGAATGGATACTTGGGTGCCTTATGTGTCTTGGCTATTGTAAATAATTCTGCAGTAATCATAGGGGTGCATTTATCTTTTTCAAATTAGTGTCTTTGTTTTCTTTGAATAAATATGCAGTAGTAAAATTATGGATTCTTATGGTAATTTTGTTTTTAACTTTTTTTGAAGACCTCCATACTGTTGTCCACAGCGGCTGCCCCAGTTTGCATTCCTGCCAGCAGTGTGCGAGGGTTCCTTTTTTTCCACATCCTCACCAGCACTTGTTTCTTATGTTTTTTTATTTTAACCATTTTGACAGGTGTGGGGTGCTGCGTCATCGTGGTTTTGATGTGCATTTCTCTGATGATGAGTGATGTTTTAACACCTTTTCAAGTACCTCTTGGTCTTCTGTGTGTCTCCTTTGAAAAAAATGACTATTCATATGTTCTACCTGTTTTTAAATTGGATTTATTATTATTACTATTATCATTTTGGTCTTGAGTTGTGGAAGGTCTTTATATATTTTGGATATTAACCCATTATCAGATACATCATTTACAGATATCTTCTCCCATTTGATTGGTTATCTTTTTGTCATTTTAATGATTTCCTTCACTGTGCAAGAGTTTTGTATTTTGGTGTAGTCCCTGTAGTTTATTTTGTTTCGGTTTCCCTTGCTCTAGAAGATGTGTCTAGAAAAATGATTCTGTAGGTAGTATCAGAGAGATTATTGCTGATGCTTTCTTCTAGGAATTTCATGGCCTCATGTCTCACATCTACATCTCTGTCCATTTTGAGTTTACTTTCAGATATGGTATAAGAAAATGGCCCAATTTCATTCTTCTACATGTGGCTGTCCAGTTTTCCCCATAGCATTTGTTGAAAAGACCGTCTTTTTCCCATTGCGTATTCTTGCCTCCTTTGTTGTAGATTAATTGACCGTATAATCATGGGTTTATTTCTGGGCCTCTGTTCTGTTCCATTCATCTATGTGTCTGGTTTTTTTTGGTGCCAGTACCATGCTATTTTGATTACTACAGCTTTGTAGTATATCTTGAAGTCTGGGATTGAGAAACCTTCAATTTTGTTCTTTTTCAGTATTGCTTTGGCTCTTTGGGATCTTTTGTGGTTCCATACAAATTTTAGGATTATTTGTTTTAATTCTGTGAAAACTACTTTTTTTTTTTTAATAAAGATTTTTCTTTATTTGTTCGGCAGACAGAGATCACAAGTAGGCAGAGAGTCAGGTAGAGAGAGAGGGGGAAGCAGGCTCCCTGCTGTGCAGAGAGCCTGATGTGGGACTCGATCCAGGACCCTGAGATCATGACCTGAGCCGAAGGCAGAGGCTTAACCCACTGAGCCACCCAGGCGCCCTTGAAAACCATTTTTGATAGGGATTGCATTGAATCTATTGATTGCTTTGGGCAGGATGGGCATTTTAACCATATTTGTTCTCCCAATCTGTCAGCATAGAATCAGTCTTTCCATTTGTGTCATCTTCAGTTTCTTTCATCAGTGTTTTACAGGTTTTGGTGTACAGGTCTTTTACCTTCTTGGTTAAGTTTATTCCTAGGTATTTTATTATTTTTGGTGCAATAGTAAATGGGATTTTTTTCTTAATTTCTCTTTCTGAAACTTCATTATTAGTATATAGACATGCAACAGATTCCTGTATGTTGATTTTGTATCCTGTGACCTTACTGAATTCATTGATCAGTTCAAGTAGTTCTTTGGTGGAACCTTCAGGGTTGTCTATGTGTAGTATCATGCTCTATGCAAATAGTGAAAGTCTTTCATTTCTTTCTGTAAGTCCTTTTAGTTGGTTGTTGGACTTACTGAATTAACTCCTGTGCCCTTCTGCCTTCCTTTTGTCTTTTTGTTCTGTTCTTCTGGGTATTTCCTCTATTCTTAGACTCTCTAATTTTAGTTTGGCAGTCATATTTTAAATTTTCAAGAATTGTCTCTCCCTGCACCCCCACACCAGCAATTCTTTTCTCAGTGTTTGGATTCAGAATCTTCTTGAATCTCTTTGAAATGTTAATAAGAGTTTTCTTTAAGGTTCTCACTGTCCCCTTATCTGGTTCAGGGTAATTTTTTGTTGTTGTTTATCTTGATCTCCTATTGCAGGCTTTTTATCAAATAGTTGCTGATTCTTGCTATCACTCACCCTTAAGAGTTAGTGGAAGGGCTTGCTCTGAGATCTTGTTGACAGTTAATGATGGGTAAGCTTTACTTTAGGGAGAAGCTGGTAATTCTGCTTTTGTATTTTCTCACGCTCTTTTTTTTTTTTTTTTTTAAGATTATTTATTTATTTGTCAGAGAGAGGGGAAGGGCACAGCACGGGGCGGGGCAGGCAGAGGGAGAAGCAGGCTCCCCACTGAGCAACGAGCCGGATTTGGGACTCCAGCCTGGGATCCTGGGATCACCACCAGAGCCAACTGAGCCACCCAGGCATCCCACTGCTTTTGTGTTCTGACATCTAGGAGTCTGTTGTTTTACCCCAAAGTGCTGACCCCCACACTAGATCTCTAGTTCCCTCTCCCCAGCCCACTGATTTCTTTAGGAAAAAAAAAATTTTAAAGATTTTATTTATCGGGGCACCTGGGTGGCTCAGTGGGTTAAGCCTCTGCCTTCTTCTCTGGTCATGATCTCAGGGTCCTGGGATCTAGCCCTGTATAGGGCTCTGCTCAGCAGGGGGTCTGCTCCCCCACCCACCCACCCCCCGCCCCCGTCCCTCTGCCTGCCTCTCTGCCTACTTGTGTTCTCTCTCTCTGTCAAATAAATAAAATCTTAAAAAAACAACAAAAAAGATTTTATTTATTTGACAGACACAGCGAGAGAGGGAACACAAGCAGGGGGAGTGGGAGAGGGAGAAGAGGCTTCCTGCAGAGCAGGGAGCCCCGTGTGGGTTTCCATCCCAGGACCCTGGGGTCATGACTTGAGCCGAAGACCAAAAACTAATATTCAGATATTTATTTATACAGTACTTCAGAATGTGCTAGGTTGTAGAAATGTAATGGAAACTTTAAGTTATGTGTGTGGTGTTCTGGCTTTTTAGGAAAGAGAGTACCCACTGTGTGTGTTGGACTTCTTAACGACACTTAGAGGATTAGAAAAGGTGTCCCGAAAAACTTATGAGTGTGATACACGCTCGTAAAAATATCTGAATAGCTCAGGAGAGCATGACTTAAGTGAAAAGCCCCTTCCTCTTCAGCCCCAGTTTTCAGAAATAATTATTTTTAGCTTTTTATTATTTTGTGTCCTTGACTTCTGCTATGCATATGTTTCTTTTTGTACATACTGTGCTCATACTCATTTTTCTACAGATGGATCAGTTTGTGTATATTGTTTTGTGATTTGCTCTTGTCACTTAATAGTATATCTTGGACATCTTTCTGTTTTAGCATATACATATCACTCTTTTTCCCCCCCCCCCAAACTGCATAATAATCATCAGCTAATATGAATAAAGTGCTTGCTTATGGCAAGGAATATTCTAGATTCTGGAGATTCACGGGTGAACAAGAGAGACCAAACCCTCGCCTTCATGGGCCAGTATTTCGGTGGTGAAAGATACAAAATAAATGCATTCCTCCTAATTAATTTCTAGGCAGTGGGAAATGTTATAAAGAAAACAAATTATAGTCATGGTACAGGCAGTATCTGCTGATGGCTCTGGGAGACGATGATGTATGTGGCTGGGGTAGTTAGGAAGGTCTCTCTGAAGTGATGACATTGGAGTAGATCTGAGTGAAGAGGAGGCAGTTAAGCAAATCTAGGAAGAATATGGTTTCTCGTGCAGGCTCTTCAACAAGAATGAGTGTGTCATGCTCAAGGGACTGCATCCTGGAATAAAAGGCTGGTGTTACTGGACAGTAAGGATAACTTAGAGGAGATCCAAATGGTGGCCCACGTGCCATGGTGAGGGGCAGGGGTTTTGTTCTCAGGGCGATGGAAGCCACTGGAGGGTTTATACTGACCAGATGTCCTCCAAAAATGAGGTATTGATGCACAGTCCCATAGCTGAGCGGGTCTTTTCCCCAACTGCATGTGCAGGGCTGGGCGTGCATTTCTGAATGTGGAAGTGGTGGTTTTAATAGAACAGTTTCATTATTGGGGCGCCTGGGTGGCTTAGTCGGTTAAGCATCTGCCTTCAGCTCAGGTTATGATTTCTGGGTCCTGGGATCGAGCCCCCAGCGGGGAGTCTACTTCTCCTTCTCCCTCTGCCTCTCCCCTTCTGGGCGTGCGCGTGCGCTCTCTCTCTCTCAAATAGATAAATAAAATCTTAAAAAAAAAAAAAAAGAATTGTTTGTTTATCTAAGTCTCTTAAGCACTCTTTTCCCAGAATGAAAATAAGCATTTGTCCTTTCCCTTTCAGTGGTCCGAAGTGGAAATTGTCTCCAGTCTCTAACCCTTGTTTCTTCTCGCTGCTAGTCTCACAGCAGGTGGCTGGTCCTTCCGGCTTTACAGAGCCCTTCCCTGCCTCACCCTTATGGTCATAGGGATAGTAAAAGCTGTCGATTCTGTGACCTGTGCCAGGCAGTGAGTGTCCTAAGTGCTTCACATGTGCCGTGTTAATGTATTGAATCCTCACAACAATCTAAAAAGTAGATACTATTATTATCTTCATTTTTTTCTTTCAGTTGAGAAAACTGACAAAGGACTTCACCAATCTTTGTCTTTTCATTTTATCTTTTTCTCCCAAAGGGTTTCCTTCTGGTAAGTTTGGGGCTGTCACTTGAATATCCTCTGTCAGTTGTTACGAGTCAGAGCCTGAACGTCATATAAATGGCAGGAGAGGAGGGCACTGGGGGAGTAAATGTGTTGCTCTTGGGAGAGTGCTCTGCCCATCGGCTGATTGTGTTTGCGGCGTTGGGGTTTGGTAGACAAAACCGCCAGGGTTCAGACTCTCGTCTCCTGACTTCGTGGCTGCTTGAGCTGTGGCTGATCGGTGATCTTTCTGTAGCTGTTTCATCAACTCTGAAATGGGGTAACCGTCGTGCCCATTTTGTAGGGTTGCTGTGGGCAGTAAGTAACGTGTGTAAAAGTGGATAGCATGAGACCAGGGTTAAAGGAAGGACTGTATCAGTTAACTCATGTTTTTATACTGTTGCCTAGGAGTGAGCTGCACTGTCTAGTGCTCAGAGTGTGGGGAAAATGTAGGCAATGGAGTATCACACTCTTTTGAGTTATATTTTTTATGTATAAAATTCTTAAAAAGTACTAAATATTATTAGTGTTTTAGTGAGTCATGTTGAATGGTGTATATATGTATTAAGCTTTTATGTTTTTGCTGCATGACATTATTTTGCAGTTACTTAAATTTGCATATCTTATGAATGAATTATTTTTATTTATTTACTTACTAAGATTTTATTTATTTATTTGACAGAGAGACACAGTGAGAGAGGGAACACAAGCAGGGGCAGTGGGAGAGGGAGAAGCAGGCCTCCTGCTGAGCAGAGAGCCCATGTGGGGCTCGATCCCAGGACCCTGGGATCATGACCCAAACGGAAGGAAGAGGCTTTAACCCACTGAGCCACCCAGGCACCCCTTATGAATGAATTAAATAGAGTCTGTTTACCCACTAGCATTTCTTCTTTTGAAGCCATCCACCTGTATTCTGCATCAGTACCTTTTGGCTTCAAGTAACAAAAATCTTTATTTAAAATGGCTTAAACAATGAATAAAAAACAGACCCCTCAGAGAGCTTACATTTTGGTGGGGGCAAAGGAGGGATACACAAGTAAGTAAAATAAACAGTATTTAACAAGATGTTAAGTGTTATGGAGAAAAAAGAAGTAATAAAGTAATAAGCAGACCAGGCTGAATTGGGTTATTTTAAGTGGAGTGGTCAGGGAGGGCATCAGTGAGGTGACGCGATTTGAGTCTTATAGGTAGTTAGAGTGCAGGGGCAGGGGTGTGGGGCAAAGAGCACATTAGAGGGAGTGATGTGTACACAGTCCCAGGGGCAGGAGTGTGCTGATCCGTTCAGAGACCGGAAAGGAGAGCCAGGGGCAGAGCTGAGCAATGGAGGGAGAGAGAAGCAGTGAGTTAGATCGTGCAGGGCCTTGTAGACCATTGTGAGATCATTTTGGCTTTTATTCTGCCTGAGATAAGATACCTTTGGGGGTTTGGGGCAGAGCACTGACCTTATCTGACTGTGACTCTAGGAGGTTCATGCTGGCTGCTGTGTTGAGAAGAGAATGAAGGGGATAAAGGTTGAAGCAAGCATGGCAGTCACGAGAGCATTGCAAGCAGACAGGTGAGAGATGATCTGGAAAGCGATAGGAGACAGAGAAGTAATTCTGCATGTTTTGAAGGTAGAGCTGAAAGGATCTGTTGAGGAGTTAGATGTGAGAAGTAGAGAGGAGTCACAGTTCCCATATGCAGTAGATCCCATGACCACAGCCCGTGGAAACGAAGTCTGTTTGTTCATGCACCACTCTTTTATTTAGAACAGAGACCTACCTGGAAGCGCTCAGCAGATTTTTACTCAGGTCCTATGGCTGTGATTGGTCACGTACCCATGTCAAAGGCATGGGTGAGTCCAGGAAAGCAAAAACCTTTCCCGTTCAAGGCCTTATAATGGGAAATGGACTGACAGCAAGAACGAGTTGTGAGGGGAGTGACTATTGGTTGTGACTTCAATATGTCATTGCCCATTTTTCTGTTGGGTTGGTCCTTTTTTTTTTTTTTAGGTGACATGTAATGCTCTTTGGGTGACTTGTAATGCTCTTTGGGTGTTAAGAAAATAAATGCTTGTTATAATAGATTCTAAATATTTCTAAGCCATATATTTTAATGAGTTTTTACTCTGAGATCAGTTTTCTAATTTTGAAATGAATGAATCCTTTCAAAGTCCCAGATAGGGACAGGTGAATGCATTGTCTGATGCATAATTTATAGTTTTTCCTACTAAGAGTGTGTTGTTTTAATCCAAATGCTGGTAGCCATTCTTTATAAAGCTATCATAGTGATATTGTACGGGGCAACAGTAGGGTGGGTGGGAAAACCCAGAGTGCCCCGATTCCTCTGTACCCCCTAGATCTCTCTGTTGTTACTGCCTCCTGCCACTGAAGACGCGTAGTTTCGTGTGAGGCAAACTCTTCAGTAGGGTTTGCTGGTCGGTTTCCTCCTGCTGGTCTCTTCAGGAGTCGTTACCTGTTGACTCTCCCCTCGCGCCCCCCCCCCTTAATCAGTAAGGCTGATAACTGGGTTATTTAGAACAAGACATTTTTGTTTTATTGTATGATTATGTGCTCTTCAGTTTTAAGACGGGAGGCCGTGTAGCTTTCAGCTTGTGAGTGTGCTCATTCTCATCAGTTTGGGCAGAGTTCTTGAGCTTGAACTCTGTTACTATTAGCTTGTGACCCAGACCAGTTCATTCACTACCCAGCTCCATTCGTGCTGTGCTGGGGACACCATCCATATAAAGTATAACACAGATGCTGCTGCTTTAGTTACAGTTTGGTGCTTCTCATTGACTTTAGGCAAGTTAATCAAACCTCAAGCTTTCAGTGAGGTAATACATGCTGAACTAAGCTCAGTGCCTTTAAGCCACTTGAGGGAAGTGCTCCTTTTTTGCCTTTGACTAAGGGTTGATGACCAGTAACTACCTCGGTTAGTTTAAGTGGGGAAGGAGGGTCATTGTGTAGTAGCTGTAGTAGCTGTTAGCTATATATACACTTCATTGTGCAAGACAGAATTGTGAGTATATGAATTTGAGCCATTTCCACACTTATGCAGGTGTTCTGAGACCTTCCCAATTTTCCGTCATATTGAAGATAGGGTTGTGGGAGCACAGATGGGTGAGATACATTTACATCTTTTGCATATGATAATTTAGGCACAGCCGAGAGAGATTTCATTGCGGGCCAGTAAAAATATATTTAGTTCTCTGTTTTCAGAGTGTTCACTTTAATATACTTTTGGTAGGATATTAGAATAATTTCTGAATTCCAAGTTCTGTACTTAAAAACAACAGATTTTCTAAGGAAGTCACCCGGTTTACTTTCTGTACTATAATGCAAATAGTTACCCCACTGTTAAAGCAGTTGTTGGGTGTCTAGTGTATTAGGGCTCAAAATAAATACACATTCACTTACATCTTTTTCATGAGGAATACGTTTTACTGGAAGTTTTAAGTGTAGATTTACAAGGAAAATCAGTTTAGTATGTATTATATATAGTGTATTCTATCTGATCAAAATTTGCCCAGAGGAATGTTTTTCCAGGAGATGCAGAGGGGAGTGTAATGATAAACAATATCTTTTTTTTTTTTTTTTTAATGAAGTTACATCTTGGAGGAAGAGAAAGGTAACTATATTATTCCTTATATTAGCCCTGTATTATAATTTGACTTATAAACTCATAGCTTTAGATTTATAGGGTGGTTACTGACTGCCTCTCACTGTGCACAACTGGGAAGACTACGTGGTAAGATGAATGGATGTTTGCTGAAAAGGGTGGGAATTATGTGTTAATGGGAGCCCAGACAGAACGAACAACTTAAGGATAGGTGGCACAGAAGAGGGAAATTGCTAGGCCTATTTGTAGTGTTGAGTGTTAATAAAAATACAATTTACTCTGTGTCACAGTTCCCACATGGAATTTAACCATAACTAATGATATAATTGTGGTTCTGAAGCATTTATCTCCAAGCTTGTATTTGAATTACTCCCCCTATTATTAATAATTTAAATCCATAACCCCAGTATTTTTATCTTTTTTTTTGGGGGGGGGTGTAGGCTCTAAACCTAGTATGGGGCTTGAACTCATGACCCTGAGATCAAGAGTTGCATGCTCCATTGAATGAGCCAGCCAGGAACCCATTTTTCTTTTTGAAATGAGTTGTATACATTTTTTTTTTTTAAAGATTTTATTTATTTATTTGACAGAGAGAGATCACAAGTAGGCAGAGAGGCAGGCAGAGAGAGGAAGAAGCAGGCTCCCCACTGAGCAGAGAGCCCGATGCGGGGCTCGATCCCAGGACCCTAAGATCATGACCTGAGCCGAAGGCAGCGGTTTAACCCGCTGAGCCACCAGGCGCCCCAGTATACATGCTTTATAAACAGTCCATACGTTAAGTATCAGGAGAGTTAAATTTTATATTCCTTATTATTATCAGTCTTAAGTTCTAGCATTTTCAGGCCTGTGATTAGGACACATAGTGTTTTGTGTGCATTCGACTTTGGAGACCATTACTCTGAAAGACTACATTATAAAGAAGCCTCAGTGTTAAGTAGTTAAGTAGCTTTGAGTGTTAAATAGTTAAGTCCTGTAAAAGAATGGGATAGAGTGGTAGGTGAGTAGAATCTTTGAATATTGAAGAGGCCATTGGAGAAATCTCAAGACTGACGGAAGTAGAAAATTTGAGTTTGGATCTGGTTGTCTATGAAGGTTGTAGATGAATATTCGTATTTGATGAACATTTATTTAGTGTCTGCTGTGTGCCAGGCACTCTTCTAAGCACTTTCATGATATTTAATCTACAGCTGTTTACTATGAGGAATCCAATTTGTTAATTTATGTAAGTGAAAAAGCCAGAACTTTTTCAGGTTTCTAACTTAAAGCTCTCTGTTTTCCCCTTTATGTTACAGCTCTTTTGAGGAGCTCTAAAACCTAGTTACAGAGCTGGGAAACATACATGCAACAGAAGAGTATGGAGGAAGACTCTAAGTCCTTGAGAATAGTGACTGTGTTCCTTGAGTCATGGCTCTGTCTTACACACCTGGGAAAGCGCGTATAGCAGGTTTTTAATAAATATTTGTTAAGCATTCAAGGGCTCTTAGTATCAAGCAGCATGGAATTTTAAGACCTAGAGAATTAGATTTGAGTCTTAGCTCTTCTGCTTCCTAACTGTATGACCCTGGCCAGTGACTTAATCTCTCTGTACCAAAGTTTCCTTATAAAACATGGGGAAATTTTCATCTCTGTTGCTCTGGGTTGTTATGAGAATTAAGTGATAATGTGTAGAAGAGGCTAACTCATGGGTCTAATGGGTGGTATCTAGTTGTTTCAGTGACTTTTAACCCCAGTACAAGAAGGATTCACTCATCAGGCTGTTATGTACTTTATAACTATTGGTTTTCTCATCTCCAGGTGTTTGTTTATTAAAGATTGTATTTATTTGAGAGAGAGCAAGCACGCGCACAAGTTGGAGGAGGGGCAGAAGGAGAAGCCGACTTCCTGCTGAGCAGGGAGCCCGATGTGGGGCTTAGTCCCAGGACCCCCGAGATCACGACCTGAGCTGAAGGCAAATGCTTAACCGATTGAGCCACCCAGGCACCTCCAGGGGTGTTGAACAACAGTGCTCTTCTCCAGTGTCTACCCCACCAGTTCCTTTGTGGAGCTGGTAAAATGGGAAAATACCTTATTTTTTAATTTAATTTAATTTTATTTATTTATTTGACAGAGAGAGATCACAAGTAGGCAGAGAGGCAGGCAGAGAGAGGGGGAAGCAGGCTCCCCGCAGAGCAGAGAGCCCGATGCGGGGCTCGATCCCAGGACCCTGAGATCATGACCTGAGCCAAAGGCAGAGGCTTTAACCCACTGAGCCACCCAGGTGCCCCGGAAAATACCTTATTTTAACATTTGATATTAATTTTGTTTCAAATGAAAAATAGTAAGAAAGATATAATGTGGCTTTTGTGGTTAGAGTATGGTCAACTGTGATGTCTAGGATATTCAGTTATATCATTTAATTTGTTAGCATTTTGTTAGGTTTTTATTTTTTTATTATTTTTAAAGATTTATTTATTTTTGAGAGAGAGCAGGTACATGCCAATTGGGGGAGGGGCAGAGGAAGAGGGACCGTCTCAAACAGACTGTGCAGTGAGTTTGGAGCCTGATCTGGGGCTCAATCCCACCACCGTGAGATCACGGCCTGAACTGAAACCAAGAGTCGAACGCTTAACCAGCTGTGCCACTCAGCCACCCCTTGTTAGGTTTTCAAACACAAACCAACATGAAGAAAAAGATGAAAATGTCCATAATTTCACTGTTCGTGTAATTCTTGCTGGCTTAAAAAAATTCCACATACTTGATTAGGAAATTAATTAATTAAAAAATGTTTTAAAGGAAATTTAAATATTATAAGTTAGAAGCCCCCTCTGTTACTCAGCTTGGGCTGTCATAACAAAATATCTGACTGGGCCGCTTCAGCAGCAGAACCTTGCTTTCTCTTGGTTCCGAAGGCTGGGAGTCCAAGATGAAGGTGCCAGCAGTTTGGTTTCTCTCGAGGCCTCTTTCCTTGGCTTGCAGATGACTGCCTTCTCCCTGTGTCCTCACATGGCCCTCCCTCTGTGTGTGCCTGTGCCCTCACCTTCTACGGATACCAGTCATTTGGGGTTATGGCCCAGCCTAACACCCACATTTTAACTTAATTACCTCTTTAAAGGCCCTATCGCTAAATACAGTCACATTCTGGGGCAGTAGGGGTTAAGACAAACAAAAGAATTTGGAGGAGGGGGCAATTCAGCCTGTAACACTGCCCTTCCCCAAAACTACTAATAACTTTTATTTATGTATTTCCAGAAAAATTTCCTGTCCTTATATCTGTGGGCATATACATTTATGTGGTTATGGGTAATAAGTTTCTTTGAACTCAGTGTGAGCAGTACACATAGCAGCAAAGGATTACTGTAGGGTTTGACTAGGTTGGGGAAATGAACTTGTTATATGGAACCAGACGTGATGATCTATTTATGGGCGTGTGTGTTTGTGAAGCAGACATGTGTTTGTATATGTCTGTGTACATACCAATATATTAAAGCCTCTTCAGTATAAACTGATTAATTTTGTATTTCTCTTAAGTGCTCAATGCGCTGAAACGTCTTATGTGTGTACGTCAATCTATGCATTTATTTGGCACTTCTTGAGTACTGACTCTATGGTGAGGTACTGTGTATGCTACGCATTGGAAGCCCAGAGGGTCCCTGACTTTGACAGTTTGACTTACGATGGTTCCATTTACAATGGTTCCATTTAGGGTTTTTTGACTTTACGGTGGTGCAAAAGCAGTGTATGTTCAATAGAGACCGTGCTTTGAAGTTTGAATTTGGATCTTTCCCCAGGCTGGTGATCTGTGGTGTGATACCGTCTGGCGATGCTGGGCGGCAGTAGCAAGCTGTGGCTTGCTGCCCGGTCACGAGGGTAACTGACCCACTGACTTCCATTCTATACTCCTAACACCATTCTGGTTTTCACTTTCTGCACAGTATTTAATAAACTACATGAGGTATTCTGACACTTTATCATAAAATAGGCTTTGTATTAGATGATTTTGCCCAACTGGAAGCTAATTTAAGTGTTTTGAGTATGTTTAAGGTAGGTCAGGTAATTACCATGTTTGGTAGGTTAGTGGGTTTTTTTTTAAGATTTTTATTTATTTATTTGTCAGAGAGAGAGTGCACAAATAGGGGAAGCGGCAGGCAGAGGGAGAAGCGGACTCCCCACTGGGCAGGGAGCCTCATGTGGGACTCGGTCCCAGGACCCTGCAATCATGACCCGAGCCGAAGGCAGCCAGCCGCTGAAGCCGCTGAGCCCCGCAGGCGTCCCAGTTAGTGGTATTACAAGCATTTGACTTAAAACACTTTCAATTCATGATGTGTTTATCAGGACATATTCATAAATTAATGAAGATTTGTACGCAGAATAAGCTGAGACCCTTGCCCATAAATTCTTTTTTTCTTTTTAAAGATTTATTTATTTATCTGACAGAGAGAGAGATCACAAATAGGCAGAGGCAGGCAGAGAGAGAAGGGGGGAAGCAGGCTCTCTTCTGAGCAGAGAGCCTGATGCGGGGCTTGATCCCAGGACCCTGAGACCATGACCTGAGCCAAAGGCAGAGGCTCAACTTACTGAGCCACCCAGGCACCCCGAGAGGAGACCCCTGCCCATAAATTCTAAAGTTGAGTGAAGGGGCATGAGTAGAGATACATCGGGGACGTGTCTGAGTACTGGACTGGAGGACGAGCTCGTTGCCTGCTGAGGCTTACATGAAGCTTTCCTGGCAGGGGTAGCACTGCCCAGAGTGTATCTCAGGCAGAGGGAATAGGAGCACATGTAAAGCACAGAGTTTTTGGGGGGACAGTAAAGGTGAAACGTGATGAGGTGTGTAGCATGTCGAGAAGCGACGGCAGATGAGGCTGAGCGTGGGTCGAGTCACGGAGGGATTTTTATGTTGTCGCAAGAGGTTTGTGTTTCTGTCTCAGACGCTTGGAGCACGGGGCCACTGACAGATGAGAAAAGGAGAGCACCGGCATATTTGCATTTTCAGAATATCTGTCCAGCGTTCGTGTGCGGATAAGTAGACGGAGATTGGAAGTAGTTGGTGTTGCCGGGTATGAGGGTGGGGAGAACCTGAAGTTGTTCTGTAGATGAGGGAGACGGACGGGGGAAGGGAGGTCTTAGAGGTCGGATTAACCGGAGCTGTTTAGGAGGAGGAGGACGCAGAAATGATTTACGTTTCAAGGTGGCTGGAGCAAATTGGGTAGACACTAGATGTTGACACATTCAGTTTGGGGTTTGCTGCCTTTAGGGTGTGTGTGTGTTATGTCCCGGTGAAGCTGGCCACTGGGTATTTGGATATGCGGATGGTGGGTGTGGACTGGCGCCCCGGGAGCCCACGGAAAGGTGGATGTTGAGAGAGGAGAGAGAGCTGGAACCTCGTTTCAGGGGGCATTGGCGCTCTCGTGGGTGGTCAGAGGGAAATACCCGAGAGGCTGCGAGGGAACAGCCCGAGAAGCCAAGAGGTCCTGTGTAAGGTGCTGTGTCAGTTGTTCTGGAGGTGAGCGTGGGGAAGATGAGGACGGCTTACTGAGGGTCTGCTGGATCTGACGATCTCTCTAATATCCGTGAAATAGTGGTTTGTTAGCCGGATTGTAGGAGGTTTGGTGGTAAATTAAAGAGGAGCCATAGGCATAAATGACTGATGAGACCTTCTAGAGAACCTTGGCTCTGGATGTCAAGTACACGGTGTCTAGAGAGGGAGGAACACGTTCAGGACTTGTGGACATTTAGAGGTAGGTAAGTCTGTGGCTCATTTCTAGAGTTAGGAAAGGGGATAGTGGTGGGGAGAGGCTAAAGGTAGACACAGCTCTCTTCTTTTCTCCGCCACTCTGGTGTGTGCAGTTGGCTGTTCTTGGCCATTTCTTCTCACAAGACTTTCATGATCAAGCAATTCCTGACCAAGAAACAAAAGCAGAATCATCCTGTTGCCCAGTGGATTCAGATGAAAACTGGAATAAAATCAGGTACGGCTCTGAGAGGAGGTGTGGAGAAGAGCCAGGCTGCGTCTGTAAGGGGTGGCACGTGAGATGGAACACGTGTTTATGCTGCGTGGAGGTCACATGCTTTTGTTACCGCTCTGTAAATATCACGACCACCTGAACAATACACGTGTTTTATTGGGGAAATGATTTTTCTCTATTACTACTCTTTGTACCAGTAGGTTGGTCCAGTAATAAGTATGTGAGACCTTTTGCTTGGGGAAAAAAAAGATAAACATAAAATTTTTACTTTTTGCAGGTTCATCTTTTTTCATAGTGCGGTTTTATTTTTAGACATACTTCGATTTAGAATTTTCAAACTATCAGGAGAGTTTCTCATAAATAAATTGGTTAAAAAGACATTTTAAAACCAAATAAAATTTACTTTGAATTCTTGCTATTTTTCGATTATCTTTACCATAGTCTTCCCCTCTCCTCAGTTCCATTAACACAGATAATAATTTTGTTTCCTGTCTCAGTATTATACAGTTGCATAAAATTCTAGATTAAGGAACATTTATCATAACACATTTTAGTTACAATAATAATCACAACCCCTGGGCTTTTCGCAAATGCTGTTTTTTTTTTTTTTGTTTTTTGTTTTTTAATGATTCCATACTTGTTTTATTTTTTGTGAGGTCTTTTTTTCATTTAGAAGCTTTTTTTTTTTTTAATTAACATATAATATATTTGTTTCAGGGGTATAGGTCTGTGAATCATCAGTTCACAGCACTCACCATAGCACATACTATCCCCAATGTATTTTTTAGGAGTTCTTGACATGGAAGCCTTTGAAGGAAGATTTCCTCTCCAGCAGAAAATACATGTGGATATTACATTTGACTCAAAAATTCTTTTTCTGGGGTGCCTGACTGGCTCAGTCCATGGAGCATGGAGTATTTGATCTCACAGTTGAAAGTTCAAGCCCTACGTTGGGTTTAGAGATTACTTAAAAGTAAAAATCTTCAAAAAAAAAAAAATTCTTTTTCTAACAATAATTTTTCTAGATTATCTCATTAGTAAGGTCTTTAAACATTTCTTTTTTATTCCTAGCTTCAAATGATAAACACTATTTTAATATGCATACCTTTTTATTTTTCTTTTTTATTTTTAAAAAGATTTTATTTATTTGTCAGAGAGAGAGAGAGAGAGAGCGCGCGCGCGCAAGCGGGAGAACACAAGCAGGCAGAGCTGCAGGCAGAGGCAGAGGCAGAGAGAGAAGCAGGCTCCCCACTGAGCAAGGAGCCCGATGTGGGACTCGATCCCAAGATCCTGGGATCATGACCTGAGCTGAAGGCAGCGGCTTAACCAACTGAGCCACCCAGGCGTCCCTGCATACCTTTTTAAAAATTAACATATAATGTATTATTTGCCCCAGGGGTACAGGTCTGTGAATCATCAGGCTTACATACTTCACAGCACGCACCCATAGCACATACCCTCCCCAATGTCCGTAACCCAACCACCTTCTCCATACCCCTCTCCCCCAGTAGCCCTAGTTTGTTTTGTGAGATTAAGAGTCTCTTACGGGCAAATACTGTTTTGATGAATGTGATATAATTTTACATTAATCTACAACAGTGCTTAGGACGCAGAGAGGTTCTTGTCAAAGAGATTTGATTCTGAATTGCCCTTTTCTCTTAGAAGGGTCTGAAACATTTGAAGAAAGCGTAAAGACTAAAATAGTCTCCAAAACCTTATCAAGTTTGGACCCCAAAAGAGAACTCTTTTTAAAATTCTAATATATTGTTTTTCCTGATACAATCCCAGGTAGTCTTCAGGTTAGAACAAAGTTTTGTTAAAAGGAATGTGCTTGGTTAACTGTTGTCAGAATCCCCTGATTAGAACATACTTCTCTGTGAGTGAGTGAGTGTGTGTGTGTGTGTGTGTGTGTGTGTGTACTTAACTGTTTTAAAATAGATTTACTTGGGGTGCCTGACTGGTTCAGTCTATAGCACATGCGACTCCTGATCTCAGGGTCATGAGTTCAAGCCCCACATTGGGTATAGAGCTTACTTTAAAAAAGAAAAAAAAAATTTACTTACAGATGCCTACATATATATCTCCATATAAATGCAGTTGATCAAATGATATAATCATTATGAAGACTACAGCTTTTTCTACTATTAAAATGTTTTAAAATTTGTTTATAGATGTGTAAACAGATATTTCCAGAGATGAATGAAATTGATCAAATGACATATTCATTAGAAAGGGCTATAATTTTTTTTCTCCCAACCCGGATGTTTCCCTACATATTATGGTAATTTGGGACTTTGGGAATTTGATAACTACAATACTGTGTATCATAGATATATCTTTTTAAAAGTATTTCTTATTCTAAAAGTTTGTGTGTTCATCATAAATTCAAACTCTAACTAAAGATGTAAAGGGCTTAGTTCTACTCCCCAGAGATAATCACTGGAAACTTTTTTATATTTTCCAGATATTTTTCAACTGTAGGTATGAGTTGTATGTGCATAGAAGAAAAACAGACGTAGGTGGAATTAATGCTGTAAATACTGTTATATAATTTCTTTCGCTTGATTAATGGTATACATTTAGTTCAGTGATTGAAATAAAATGATTATTCCATTTATTAAATCCCATTTAAAAATTACTAATGTAATAAAATCATGTTATATAGTTATCAATAAATAGGGATGGCTCAGGTAAAATCAAGTGGGAAAAGTTGGATTTAAATATTAAAACTTGGGGCACGTGGGTGGCTCAGTTCATTAGGCTGATGCCTTCAGCTCAGGTCATGATCTCACGGGTCCTGGGATGGAGCCTGCCTGCACTGGGCTCCTGCTCAGCCCGGGGCCTGCTTTGGTTTTCTTTCTGCCTCACCCCCACCACTCAGGCTTGCTCTCTCTGTCTCTTTTTCACACAAAAATAAATAAAATCTTTAAAAAAATAAAAATAAGATCCTAAAACTTGTACTGTTATGGGCTATTTACAAGGATAAGGAAGTGTCTCTTTAACATACATGGTTTTGTTTTGTTTTTTGGTACATGGTATTTTTAAAATATCTTATTCCGATGTGTTTCTTGTCTGTTGTAAAAAATCACACTTTTGGGGAACTATTTATGTTTTTCTGCTTAAGATAATATAGTTATCTTAAGTTATCTTAAGTTCTGGGAGTTTAAGTGAGTGTTTCAGGAATGCATACCAAAATTACATATTAGATGTATCTGTTGTAAATTAGAAATTCTGGTGCCACTTACTGGTCTCACAACACCTAAGAGCCCGAGCTCTATATTAAGCCAGTGCTGGTTTAGGTCCTAGACGCACCACTTAATAATTGTGTGACCGTGGCTCCTTCCAAGCTTCCGTTTTCCTGTCTGTAAAATGAAGAGTAAGGATTGTTGCGATGGATCCAGAAAAAGTATGTTAATTGAAGTTATGTGAGCTGCTGTAACAGATAAACCCTGAAATCTTAGGGATTTAAAGGCAGTAACAGTTTATTCTACCGAGACTCTACTGCTAGTCTGTTGTCTGCTCTCTTCAACACTTGACTTCCAGGATCGCCCTGGGCGTTGATACCCGCTTGGCAGATGCGGGAGAAGACATGGAGTGTGAGAGACGTAGGGGCAGGGCCTGGGACTGGTGAAGAGGTGTTCAGTCCCTTTGCTTACATTTCATTTTCTGGAAGTCAGACACATGGAGGGAAGTTGGGAAATGTAGTCTAGCCACACATCCTGCGAGAAACGGAAATATGTTGGGTGATTAGCCAGCCAACCTGCAGTGAGTCCTCAAGTCTAGGAGATGGTTGTGAGGTGGCTGTTAAGCAAGTCACTTCACCTCTTGGGGGTCTGGGTTTCCATCTGTACAGTGTTGGGGAGGGTGTTGATGAGGCAGCTTGTTAACATCACAAGCCTCTGTGAAATAATTGTTTTAGGACAACTGTATTCATGAATTCTGCAAAAGTCCTCAGAAGTAAAGACTATTATTGTCCTTCTTAAGAAAATCTCTCCCCCACCCAGAGATTGATTTATGTATTTATTTGACAGACAGAGATCACAAGTAGGCAGAGAGGCAGGCAGAGACAGAGGAGGAAGCAGGCTCCCCACCGAGCAGAGAGCCTGATGCCTGGCTTGATCCCAGGACCCCGGGATCATGACCTGAGCTGAGGGCAGAGGCTTAACCCACTGAGCCACCCCCCTCATTTATTGCTTAGCACAACAGTTTATATAGGAAAGGCAAGATGAATGTTTCTTTCTCTTTCTTGAACAGTTTTCATTCTAATAAGTTGGTTCATGGACATTTCCCAACTGTGACTAAGAAGTTTTTCTTACTCTTATTTTCTTATGTATTAGTAGACAGGAAAGTAACTGGGATTTAACAGATAAAGGCAAGATCCCTCAATGGAGTCACTGGCTAGTGGTGGACCAGTACAGTCTGACTGCAATACGATTTATAAGAAATACATGTTCGGTCATTCAGATGACCAGAATATATTTTTCAGATATATTTCGTCTTCATCCACAGTTCCTGAAAATACTTCAGAGCCATAGAGGTGAATTGGGTGTCTTGTTATTAATGAAGGTGACTTTTGGACTCCACCCAAGAGTGGGGACTGGTTGCCAGAAAAACTGTGTGAGTCGAGGGTTGCAACTTTCAGTAGCCCCTCCCTCCCCGCCCAGGAGGAGAAGCTGGCGGATGAATCAGCTAATGGCCAATGACTTAGTCAATCATGACTATGTAATGAAGCCTTCCTAAAAAACTAAGAGCATAGCTTTTAGGCCCTCCCCCTTTTTTTGAGAGCTCCCGTGTTTGGGGAACCAGAATGCTTCTGTATGCCACTGAATTGGTCCCCAGGCTCTTCAAGGACAGAAGCTCCTTTGTTCAGGACCTTGCTCTATCTATCTCTTCATCTGGCTGTTGATTTATATCTTTTATTACATACTTTAATAAAGTGGTAAATGTAAGTGAGTGTTTTCCTGAGTTCTGTGAGCCGCTCTAGCCAATTCATCAAACCTAAGGAGGAGATCGTTGGAACTTCAAGCCAGTTGGCCGGACACATTCCCAACAGCCTGGGGTTTGTTCACTGGTATCTGCAGTGGGGAGGTTAGAGGGACATCCTCTGGCATCCAAGAATTGCTTGGTGTCCCCTACCCGCACATATGTAGGAATTAGGTCAAGGAGCCTTAAGAAAGGCAGAAACAGTGCTGTGCACATAGTGCGGGAGCACACAGCAGAGGTATTTAGCTTTTGAAGGTCAGGAAAGGGCTCTAGAGTTGACCTTGAGCTGTGTTTTGCAGGTGGAATAGCAGTTTGCTTCCAAATTGGAGGAGGTAGAGGTTACTTTCCAGGCAGAGGAGGCAGCACATGCAAAAGCTGAGGTGGGAGTGAATTTGTAACAGAGGGAAGTGAGTGTGCTGGAAGCTGCGTGTGCTGGCGGAAGGAGTCAGGAGGCGAGGCTGCCGGGGTGGTATGGACTTCAAGTCAGTTTAAGGAATCGTTTTGATTCAGCTCCACAGAGTCCGTGGAGAGATGGTGAAAGATTGTGTCTGGGTGAGTGATGTGAGAAACACGTTTTATGAAGACATTGTGGGAGCACGGTGGGGAGTGACTCATGGTGCCCTTTTCCTGGCCTGCTTTTTTTTTTTCTTTTTTTAAAAGATTTTATTTATTTATTTGTCAGAGAGAGTGAGCACAGGCAGACAAAGTGGCAGGCAGAGGGAGTAGCAGACTCCCTGCTGAGCAAGGAGCCCGATGTGGGACTCGATCCCAGGGCGCTGGGATCATGACCTGAGCCGAAGGCAGTTGCTTAACCAACTGAGCCACCCAGGCATCCCCACAGACTTGGTTTTCTTTCTTGATATAACTCCCTGCTCCTGCCTCCCCCCGACACTCCCTATTCCCCCATCTCAGACCTCCTTCTGGAGTCCTGGCTCATGTTCTTTTCCAAGTGTGGGCCACCGGCGAGGAGAAAGTAGGCTGAGAAAGTGATGGGTGGTTGAGAGGCACCACTGCTGGCCCAGAGGAGGTGCGGTGCCGCCTGTCATCATCATGGACTGATGGAGTCATAGCTGGCGTGAATGGGGGTCCCCACCTGCAGGGCAGATGCTGCTCTTGGCACGCCGCTGTCCCCGTTACGTGAGGGGAGCAACACGCAGACGAAGTTAAGTGACTTGCTCAAGGTTACACTTCGGGTAAGAGGCAGGGGTGGCATTGAACTTAAGCATTTGGCCTCTGGAACTCTCGCCCGTGGCATTCCACTAGATTGCCTTCTGGGTCTGGTAATGCCCTTCTCATCTCTGTGTGTTGATTCTCTGTGCCTGACACAAACCGGTCTGTATAGCATCTGCCCTTTAATCCCTCCCTCCCAGGCTTTCCAGGCCTCTCTCCTTCCCCTTGGTCTTGCATCACCAGATTCTTAACTAGGCTTTTGGTCGATTACCCACCTAGCTTATGTCAGAGTGAGAATGCCTAGTGTAGCTGATGACATCGCGGGAGGAACTGTAGGATGTGTTTTTGTGTTCTTACTGAAAATGTTTTTCTTACAGATACATTAAACCAAGGTTTCTTAGGTTTCGTAAGATTTTTAATTATAAATAGGCCTTAGAAATGTTTATTGTATCCATAAAATTTAATGTAAATAAATTCATTAACTGAAATCTATTTTAAATATAAAATATAAATATTCATTAAAATATAAATATAAAATATAAATATTCATTAACAAAAGAAAGTGAAGATATTTTGTCCTATTTTAAGGTTTATATACTCTTTCTAGTGTATATTTTTGACACACAAATTATATATATATACATACACACAATGTAGAAAAGTTTTAGAAAAAATAGGACACACGTAATATATAAAAATACACAAAATAAGGTATTTGGGGTCATATTACTTGTATTTTTCACTTATGAACATAATCGTAAAAAGATCCCATGTCAATTCCTATAGTGCTATAGGCTTTTAGTAGCGGCAGAGTCTTAATTGCTTAAATAAATGATTCCTCTGAATAGTCTTTTCTTGTCGGACAAGGAAGTTTTGTTTTGTTTTGCCTTTTCTATCTCTGAGACTTAGAAACAATGCAGATAAATATCCTTGTAGCTAACTCTCCATGTACTTTATTACTTACCGATGATAAATTCCCACGTGAAATTCCTGGGCCAAAGGTATACAGACTTTAGACTTTTAGTATTAACAAATATCAGTATAGCATAATTGTATCAATTTATATTCTTACCACTAGTACATGAATATACCCTGTTCTCTTGCCAGTCCTGGGAATTGTGATTTAAAAAAATATCTAAAGAACATTAAAGATTGGTTTGGAAATGTGAGTACCCCACTTATCCCCCATTTGGCTTATGAATGAATCATAATTTTAGCTGTCTGGATATAAAAGAGAAGTAAGTAAAAATGAAATGACATTTCATTGCCAAATAACTAAAATGATCTGAGAGTCACCGGTATGGGGCATGGTGGGTAAATGGTGGTGGTAGGGATGACTGTGCTATGAGAATTGTTTGAAAAGATGGGAGATTTGAAGAGGAAGAGGAGTTCAGAGAGATGGAAAGGCAAACAGGGGACGTTCTAAGTAAGGACAGTTAGCCAAGGGGTTTGGGGTTATCTTTCATTAAAAGAGAGCTGTGGGTAGATCAGGATTCCCTATAAGTTGATCCCTTACTGCTACCCTGAGAGTTGAAAGCCTGTCTTTTATCTGAATGAAGCCTGAGTGGCTTTTGATTTCTCTGATCTGGAGAGGTTGTTTGTATGTCCCAGAATAACTCATTTTGCGGAGAGAGGATATCCCATGGAGAGCATTGGGAAAAAGAACTGGAAGATGGATTGTGGCCAGCTGAAGAAAGACCTTGAATGCTAAGTATCAGGTACTAGGTTCTTACTTGGTATGTTGTAGGCACCCTTATGGAATGTTGAGCAGGTGAAAAATGCAGTGCTAGTAAGTAGGATAGCTTGGGAGGGAGGGAAGGAGGAGACGCACCAGGAGCTCCAGAGAAAACAATAACTATTTTAGCCAATGGCACAGGGAATAGAAAGTTCGCGTTA
The DNA here is from genome assembly GCF_010015895.1 of Lontra canadensis. Classification (NCBI taxonomy): domain Eukaryota; kingdom Metazoa; phylum Chordata; class Mammalia; order Carnivora; family Mustelidae; genus Lontra; species Lontra canadensis. The sequence goes on from NW_022631105.1 coordinate 4,685,006, forward strand.
TGAGGCATTACATGGAAAAAGAAGCAGCAGAATGTGGTGATTAATTCTGTAGGGACACAAAAGAAAAAGAAATAATCAAACATTACTCAAAGCTTTTAGCTTAAGTTTTTTGAGAACAGTAGTTGTCAGGAGAGGAAGATAATTTTATTTCCAAAAGTTAATGTAAAATAAATGTAGCTTATAAATTTTTTTAAGCCAAATCTCAAAATTCTTGTTATGTTTGGTTCCACTTGTTGAATTACTAAAATGGTGTGCATTTCTTAGCGTATCTTAAGACCTTTATTTTATTTATTTATTTATTTTTAAAGATTTTATTTATTTATTTGACAGACAGAGGTCACAAGTAGGCAGAGAAGCAGGCAGAGAGAGACGGGGAAGCAGGCTCCCTGCTGAGCAGAGAGCCCGATGTGGGGCTCGATTCCAGGACCCTGGGATCATGACCTGAGCCGAAGGCAGAGGCTTTAACCCACTGAGCCACTCAGGCGCCCCTAGACCTTTATTTTAGAATAGAAATAGAAGACGGAAGTAACGTGCATTAAATGGTTGTCTAGGAGGCTGGAGTGGAATGTGCTTCTCTGCGGCAGGGTTTCCCTCTGGAGCTGCTGGTTCCTGGCTCTGGTGGGCTGTGCTGTGCATTGAGGGGATGTTTAGCAGCATCCCTGGACCAACTAGAAGTCTTTGGACATTGTCAGTTGTCCTGGTGGGGAGCAGAAATTGCTCCCCTCCCCCATGCCAAGTCGAGAACCACTGTTCTAGAGTAGACAGCAGGACTACCAGAAAGAAGTTATTGGCGTGCCTAAGACAGTGCCCAGTGCATAAGCAGAACTCAGATATTTTTTGAGTAAATGAATAACCAGATTTTGGTTCTGAATAAAAAACAACAAAACTGGGTGAGTGCCTGTTCAAGCTGCCAAACAGCAGACTGGGGTGTCCGTCAAGCAGTTTTTTCAGATCCCATTTTCTCATCTGGATTATTAAATGGATGAAGTTATTTTTTCCGGTATGTAATTGGTTCTGATCCTTTTTTTTTCCCTGTAAAACTTTCAGAGCCTCTATGCTGCATTTTATTGCAGCTTCTTAGCTTAGTCTTTCCTGGGTCTGTTTACTTGTCAACACTCACTTGTTCTCTTGTGAACATGGCTGAGCTCTATCTAGCCTTTCCTCTGCCTACTCCCCCCATTCTTGCTACCTGAATCACTTTCCTCTCCTCCCCTCCCATTTTCCTTTCTTCCTGGGTTTTGGTCTGAAGTCCTATGCATTCTTCTTGGTGAGGTCTTTATTGATCATAGAGTGGTTTCTCTCCTCTCAGCTAATCTGTTTGCTTTGCTTGCACTTGTAACACTCTGTTGTTTTATTTCCCTACACATTCCTTAAGTTTGATGAATGTCTCTCATTCACAGTTGTATCTCCAGCAGATACAAGTTATTGTTACATGTTGTGTATTGATAGAAGTTGAGGCTGGATGTCTTGCCTGGGATGTTGTAAGTAGTTCATCCGTGCATTGGGTAGTAAGTTGAACAAGCCCTGCTAATACGATGATTTTATGACACAACTTCCGACACACTTCTAGTCATATAGTTGGGATCAAGTAGTAAATGAGTATTTCTAAAACTTTTTGTTAATAGAATTTTAAATAAGAGTAGAAAGTTTTTATTGAACCTCCTGTGTTCCCATCACCTACTTTTAATGGTTTACTGTTATCAGCTTCTGGTCAGTCTTTCATGTTTCATCTGTCCCCTCATTTATTTTGAGACAAGTTCTAGGTTTCAAATTATCAATAAATATTTCAGTATGTATCTAGGTAGTTGTTTACATGACTTCTGCAAAGTGTTTTGGGAAAATTGTTTCAACTGAAAGAATAGCAAGATGGAGATTAGAAAATGCTCAAAAAGTAGCCTCTTTGAACTCTCATTGGTGTTGGGATGTCTTTGGATTGGGGTGAATGGGAGCTGAGGAGGTGGGGGGAAAGCAGTGTATGGATTCTTCTTGGCAGGTAGGCTATGATAGGAAGAGTTCAGAAGAGCTTTCTTTGAAGGGGGGAAATGGAACAACTTTCACGTATTTTGATTCCTTGTAAAGTTTTTAAAGCGTTAAGAGTGCTTGTATTCTTATTTTACTGAAGTTGAAAATAGAGCACAGGGGGTGCTTGGGTGGCTGAGTTGGTTAAGTGTCTGCCTTCAGCTCAGGTCATGATTCCAGGGTCCTGGGATCAAGCCCCACATAGGGCTTCCTGCTCAGCAGGGAGCCTGCTTCTTCCTCTCCCTCTGTGGCTCTCCCTGCTCATGCTCTTTTGCGCTCGCTCTCTCTCAAATAAATAAATAAAATCTTAAACAAAAAAAAAAAAAAGGGGGAACAGAGCACAGAAAAAGCAAGATGCAGTGCCCCCAAAACCCAGGACTTCTGATTTAGTATACTGCAGAAAATATTTGTTTCAGAGTGAAGAAACAGGAATTGGAGTTTGTTAATTGTTTACTGGAACTTGAGTTTGTTAATTGGGTTGCATGGTTCATAATTATTATTTCATATTAACTGGTTAAGGAACGTGTAACTGGCAAGTAAATACCTAGGTGCATATGCAGATGTAAATCTAGAATTGGGTATAAAAATGAATAAATATCTGAATATCTACTTTGTACAAAGAAAGATTCTTGGAGTTTTGGGGCAGGATGGGAAGCCCCAGAGACCTATGTCTGCCTTAAAGAGTTTACAGTCGGGGTGCCCGGGTGGCTCCGTGGGTTGGGCCACTGCCTTCAATTCAGGTCATGATCCTGGAATCTGGGATCCATTCCCACAGGGGACTCCCCGCCTGGCGGGGAGTCTGCTTCTCCCTCTGACACTCCCCCATCTAGTGCTCCCTCTCTCTCTCATTTTCTCTCTCAAAAAAAAAAAAAAAATATGTAAAAAAAAAAAAAAAAAAAAAAAAAAAAAAGTTTACAGTATAGATAGGAAACAAAGTAAAAAGAAGAAAAAAATCCATTGCTTTAATAGTTAATTACCAAATCACAGTTTAAATGATAACAAAAGACATCTGTAAAAGATGTCAAGATAGGACATAATTGATACTAGTACTAAGTTGCATAGGCCTTGAAAGAAGAAGAGATGTGTAGGCAAGGATTGACATCTATAATTAAGGATTGGAAGAACCTGGGATATTTGGGGAGCAGGAGATTGCTTTTTAAGTTAACTTTTTTTTTAAGACTTATTTTAGAATAAGAGCTTGCGTGGGGGAGGGGCAGAAGGAAAGGGAGAGAATCTCATGCAGGCTCCCTGCTGCGTGTAGAGCTCAGATGTGCGGCTCAGTCTCACAACCCTGAGATAACAACCTGAGTTGAAACCAGGCTGAGTTGAAACCTGAGTTGAAACCATCTGCCAAGAGTCGGATGTTTAACCGACAGAGCCACCCAGGTGCCCCTTAACTTTTTTTTTTTTTTAAGATTTTTAATTTTTATTTATTTGATAGAGATCACAAGCAGGCAGAGAGGCAGGCAGAGAGAGAGGGGGAAGCAGGCTCCCTGCTGAGCAGAGAGCCCGATGTGGGGCTCGATCCCAGGACCCTGAGATCATGACCTGAGCCGAAGTCAGAGGCTTTAACCCACTGAGCCACCCAGGCGCCCCTTAACTTTTTAAATTGTGAAATTTCATATTCCTTTCTTATGGATGTAATTCTACATATAATTATATATATAGATTAAAGAATAATACTTTTGTGTACCTTCCGTATAGTTTTTTTTAAAACAATATTTTATTTATCCTTCTGTATAGTTTAACAAATAGAATATTCTTTGAAGTTCCCTAAAATGCCTTTCCATGATCATACCACTTTTTCTTCTGAGAATAACTCAAGTTTGTGTTTAACATTTTCTTGGTTCTTATTATAGTTCTGTAAAGACCACATTTGTATCTATCCCTACACAATGAATGTTTAGGCTTACGTGCTTTTAACATTTCTCTTAATGGAATCATATATTGTGTTTACTGTATATAGTCTTGTGCAACTTGCTTTCCTCATTTTTGTGTGACTTGTCAGTGTTTATGTACGTAACTGCGGTTTATTCATTGTCACTTCTGCACTGAGATTTTTTTCCTCCATATTTCATCTCATGTTCACATTCCCCTTTGGGAGTCCACATTCTGTGTGTATTGTTTTTATGTCTACCCTAGAAATATTAGCATAAATATTTATCTAAAATGTAACATGAGTCAGTAATTCACCTTACTCCTGAGCAGCAACAACTTTAAAATGCTTTACCTCTGATTACCCTGCCTCCTGATGTACATGCTCGTTGTCCCTGAGTGTAACCCACACATCTCAACTTACGGTCATCTTCTTTCCTGAAATCAGCTTTGTGTAGAAATAATAACAAGTTCCCTTTTCTTTCCTTGTCATTCCTTCTTTCACCTCAGATTTTCCTTCTGGGAATGTTTTTCTTCTTCCTGAAACTTGGGAAAATTGATTGGCATCTTTTGAAGGCACAAAAATCTCATGTTTTTCTAAAAACTTGCTGTCCCCTTTGAAACATAGTTTTTGCTTCTGTGTAGTACTTTGTGTGTTTACTTGATCACAATTTAGAATATATTTCTTCCTTTCAGTCGTGATTACAAGACATGTTGGTGCGTCTGAGGTGTGTACAGAGGTCAGCTTTCCTGGGTAATACCGAGTGCATTTCAGAATGACCGCACTGGTTGGCATTCCCATCACTTAGAGGCTAACAGTTCCTGTTGCTTTAGGTTCTTACCAGCTCTCGTTTTTAGATGTAAAACATTTCCAGGACATTGGAGGAATAGCTTAATACTGTCTCACAGTTCATTTTTCCCATTATCTGTGAGATTCATCACCTTTTCCGTCTTTTTCCCTTCACTTTGTTTTCCAGTTGCTCTTTGCCTCTATGTTCAGATGTTTTTATAGCTCAAAACCGTATTTTGTTCATGATTCTAGTCTAGTAATGTTTATCTTTTTGCTGAAGAGTTTAGTTCATTTGCATGTTTTATGATTATTAGTACATGTTTGCATTTATTTTTACCATTTTATTTTATACTTATTTATACTTATTATTTCTTTTTGTCTTCTCTGTGTTTGTTTTTATTTTGAGACCTTTCTACTTTACAATATTTCTGTTGACAAATTTGGTGGTTTTGATTCTTGATTCTTGATTCTTTATAAATATATTTCCCTTCCTTACAATAATTTTAGTACTTTTCTTCATCCAATCTTTTTATATTTTACCACAGAGCATGCTTTTGAAAATAGTTTATTTGGAACACAAGATTTAAAAAAAAATGGGTTAATACATTTTAAGAAATAGACTTAATTTTTTTAGGGAAGTTTTAGATTTATAGAATTCCACAGAAAGTCCAGTTTCCAGATACTCCTCTGCTCAAGAAGATTTATTTAAAAGGAACTTTCAGGCAAACAAAGTAGTTGTTAATTTTAAAGTCTGTCATTTTTAATTCAAGGACCTTCTGAAACATTGATCTTTGTATGGATCTCTTTCGTGTGTGTGTGTGTGTGTGTTTTGTTAATTTTTTTAAACTGTCATTCTTAACAAATGCCCAGACTTCACAACTACCCATCAAGGAAAATTTTGTATGAATTACTGTGAACTCTTTCATTGTAAAGTGGTACAATAAACAACAGCAAAAAATGATTATCTTCTAAGTATTTCTTAGGAAGTTTTTATTTTTATTTATGGTAATTATGATACCTACTTACTCACTTTGTGAAACCTAAACCTAGCTCCACAGTCACACATGTAGATACTGTTGTATGTAATTATCAGCTATAAGTATACCTGGTATAAAGATCTCAACATTCATGACATGAGAGGGATGATGCCATTTTAACTGATAATGCCCATTTTGAGCTGCTGTGATGATTATTGGCCACTTGATGGGACTATGGTTACTCTTGATTTTTCCTTGCTTTAGCGTTAATGCCCCTTTCTGACATAAATTTGCCTTGGCAGGAGCTTGTCACTTGCATAGAGTTTTAGTCTTTGTAATTATCAGAAAAATTTTCTCTGAAACCTTTTGACACAAGAGACTAGATAAGAGCTATACCGTGTGCTCTGTATTTAGGGTATTTTGGGTATGGTTATCCCTTTTACAGTTCTCACAGTGTCTCCTTTCCTGTAACCTGCCTTAATGAAGATGTTCTCACTCTTTGCTAATTTGATATGTAAAATGATAGCTCTTTGCTTCAATTTCCATTTTTAAAATTGTGAGGTTGAATGTTCTGTGTTTAAAAGACCATTTCTCAGGGGTGCCTGGGTGGCTCAGTTGTTAAGTGTCTACCTTCGGGTCATGGTCTCAGGGTCCTAGGATCGAGCCCGCATCGGGCACCTGCTCAGCTGGAAGCCTGCTTCTCCCTCTTCCGCTCCCCAAGCTTGTGTTCCCCTTCTCTCTGTGTCTGTGTCTGTCAAATAAATAAGTAAATAAAATCTTTAAAAAGCAAAATAGAACAAAATAAAGACCATTTCATTCTCTTTTTCAGTTGCTGGTCATATTCTTTGTTTTTCTTTTTTCTTTTTTTTTTTTTTTAAGGATTTTATTTATTTATTTGACATCACAAGTAGGCAGAGAGGCAGGCAGAGAGAGAGGAGGAAGCAGGCTCCCTGCTCAGCAGGGCTCGATCCCAGGACCCTGGGATCATTACCTGAGCTGAAGGCAGAGGCTTTAACCCACTGAGCCACCCAGGTGCCCCTTCTTTGTTTTTCTATTGAGAATTTCTTATTTCTCTTTAAAAAATATTGCTGTATTCATTATATTTTCATGAGAAATTATTTAATATCCAGTAAGTGTAATATTTTAGGTGGCATAAAGATCAAATTATACTTTGACCATCAAATGGTAATGCTTTAACTTGATTTTTAGTGTGTGTGTGTGTGTGTATGTGTGTTTATAATGTGTGTATATAAAGATATGTGTATCTTTAAAAAAAAATAAAAAGCTCATGAGGAATAAAAAATGAAAGGCCCTTTCTTGGCCCCCTGTTTTCCTCCATACCTCTAGAGGAAATCATTGTTACAGGGTGCGTATTCTAGATATTTTGCTGTGTATTTGTATATGCATACACATATGCATGTTTATGCATTTTATACCCTTATAAAACACTCCTGGAATTTCATTATTCTGTAATGTACTTTTTCTCATGAGACTGTGTCATAGAGATCTTTCTAAATTAGTACAAATAGATCTGTCTCATTGTTTTTTTTTTTAAGATGTTATTTATTTATTTGACAGAGACACACAGTGAGAGAGGGGACACAAGTAGCGGGAGGGGGTGAGAGAGAAGCAGACTTCCCACTGAGCAGAGAGGCAGATGTGGGGCTTGATCCTGGGACTCTGGAATCATGACCTAAGCCAGAGGCTTAATGACTGAGTCACCCAGGAGCCCCATGTCTCATTGTTTTGATGACTAGAGATGGAAAACCATTGAATGGATAGAACACTTTGTACCCTTAGACCAGTTTTTATGTTGTTTATTGTTGTTTTATGTAGTGAACATCCTTACATGTATCTATGTTGTTATCTCGATATGTACAAGGCAATGTGTATTTCTAGATATGAAATTGATAAATGATGTGCATTTTAAAAAATTTTAATGGATATATTAATTGCCTTCCAGTATAAATGCTTTTCCATTTACATCTTTGCTGGCTGTCATGTGTGAGTCTTTGCCTCTCCTGTATTTCTGCTATTACTGAATGTTACCAGTATTTTTCATTTTTCATTTCATTGTTTGATTTCCCTGATTACTTGGCCACAGATTGAACAGTGTCGAGTTTTATAGGTCTGTTCATTTTGTCTTTGAATTGTTTGTATTCTTTGTCTTGTTTTCAGTTAGATTTGTCTATCAATTTGCTTGATTCTTTCTTTATGTACTTGCGTAAAGTCATACTATTTCTTATTAAAATTATTATTAGAAACTTAAATATTGTATGTCTTTTCAGGTCAGTTGTTTGCATTTGAATTATCGTTGCTATTCAGCATGAGGTATAGGAAGGTTATTACTTGCTCTGTGTTGATCTGACAGTCTTATAGAACTCCGCTTCTCAGTCAATTAACTTTTCTCTTTCTCTATCTCTCTTTTAAAGGTTTGTTTATTTCAGAGAAAGAGAAAGCATGGGGAGGGCAAAGGGAGAGGGAGAGGGAATCCTCAATCAGACTCCCCGGGCTCAGTCTCAGCTCTGAGATCTCGACCGGAGCTGAAACCAAGAGTCTGACGCCCAGGCACCCATATCTCTCTCGCTCTCTGTCTCTTTCTCTTGTGGGTGCAGTTGACACACACTGTTCCTTAGTGTCAGGTGTGCAACTCAGTGATTTGATATGTTTAGGCATCATGCTACATTCACCACAAGGGTGGCTACTGTTTGGTTACATTGCTATTATTGTCTCATTGGCTGGATTCCTTATGTTGTGCTTTTTATTCCCATGATTTACTCATCCCATAACTGGAGGCTCCGTTTCCCTCTCCCCCTACCCATTTGGCCCAGCTCTTCATCTGCCTACCCTGTGGCAACCATCAGTTTGTTCTCTGTATTACAGGTCTCAGTCTGCTTTTTGTTTGTAACTTGTATTTTTGAAGTAGATGCCGGTGATGTTATCTGCCAACAATGACAGTTTTGTTTATTCCTGAGTGTTATTAAAACCTCTTTTTTAAAAGTTTATCTTAATGACACAACATTCAGTATTATGTTACACAGCTTTCTTTTAAAGTCTGACTCCATATGAAACTTTCTGTTCAACAGGAAGCAGAAGTCAAACTTGCTCATCTTCAGAATGGTGAAGTAATTATTTCAGTTCTAGTTAGTAGAGTAATAAAACCATTATATTCATTCAACAAAACATGCATTCAGTGCCTGTGTTATGTCTAGTGCTGTTAGGTGTTGGGCGTCCAGTAGTGAAAAGGGCAGAGTTCGAGCCCTCATGGAGATTACATTCTAGTTTAAGACACAGACTAATAAAGTGACAAATATAATTAATGTTGGGCATGAACAAGAATGAAGCAGGGAAATGGATGGTGAGTGGCGGGCCTTATTTTGTGGATTTGCTAGTAAGAAAAGTCCTCTCTGAGGCTGTGACATTTCAGCGGAAACCTAAGTGAAGGAAGAGTAGTACATGAGTATCTGGTTAGGGTTAGGGTTAGAGTGTAGAGGAACATGCGGCAGGCCCTGAAGTGGACCGTACTAGATGTGCTCGCGAAGTGCGAGGTTGCCAGCATAGCAGGATTACAGTTCATGGAGGACAGAGTTCGCCTCTGAGGTAAGAAGGACAAGCACATCACGTAAGCCCTCGTAGGGCATGAAGACTTTGGGTTTTATTCTGGGTGTGATGAGAAACCGTTGGAGTGTCGAGAGGAAGAGAGTGACCTGATTTGATTTAAGGCTTAAAAAGATCATTCAGAATTGTCTGGAGAGCCTCTGGGCCACTGAGAAAACAGGGAGGCCATTAATTGCAATCGAGCCAATGGCTAAGAATGTTGGTTATGGAACGAGGCCTGTTAAATTTGGGCATATTCCTTATCTTCTCTGAGCCTCATATGATTCGTGTGTAGAATAAAGATGGTAATAAAACGGTGCCTCTTACATACTAAATGCTCAGTAAAGGTTAATTGTATAATTCCCAATTAAACAGTAACAAAAAATGATGATGACTTTAGGCTGTTAGCAGTGTAATGGTGGGAAGTTCTATATTTGGAGTTTATCTTGAAGGTAGCGCTGACAGAATTTGCTGATAAGATATATGGGGTGTGAGAGAGGAATCTGAAGGTATAGAACTGAGCTACTTGGGTGATTGGTGCCGCTCTTTGAGTTGGCACCAGTTTGAGACGGGAAACATTGGAAAAAGAGCAAATTTCGGAGGTACGGTATGATGTGAAATTTGTGTTTTTTGTTTTGTTTTGTTTTTTACGTATTAACTGAGATGATCGTTTGGCTCCAAGCGGAGATGTTGAGTAGACAGTTAAATATGAGCTGTGGACTGAGGAGTTTGAGGATTGTCCGCATATATGTAAAGGGACTGGGTGAAATTACTGAGGGAACGAGTCTATTGTATATCGAGAAGAGGTCACGTGACTGAGCCCTGGACACTCTATTTTTTCCTGGTTTGAAGAACCAGAGAAGAAAGTGACGTGGGGCAGCCAGTGTGGTAGAAGAATCAGCGGAATGTTTTGTCCAAGACGCCAAGGAGAAAATGATCCCTTATATCAAGAGCGTTTGACAGATTGAGAATTGCCCATTGGAATTGGCAAGCTGTCAGTCCTTGGTAGAGTAATTGACCAAACCAAGAAATCTTTGAATGTGACAGGAACACAGTCATTATGCCAGATGACAGGCCTGAAGTGGGACTGTCCGGGCAGATGCAGTTGTATGGTCACCCTGTTCATTGGTGATGCTGATTACAGACATGTGAGTGGAATGTGGGGAAGGACACTCAGTTGGAGAGGCATGGAGCTGAAGTGGAGAACGTGGGTCAGAACTTTTTCAAGGACTTTTGCGGTAAGGCTGGTGCAGAGAAATGGAATGGTAGCTAGGAGAGGATGTGCACTGCAGAGAGGGTTTTATTTTCTTGCAAGATCATTGTTACTGCAGTAACTTTATAAGCTGATGGGACTGATTTTCAGAGTAGGGAAAACTGATAAAGCAGGAGAAGAGAATAGCTCTAATGGAAAGTTCACGAACAGGAGTGAGTGTGTGATCCAGAACACACGTCGAAGGATTGCTGTTAGCTGGGAACATAGCTAGTGTGTTTACTAGGAGAGAAGGTAGGATATACGGGAAAAGAATTTGGGACAGTTGGAGGATTTCCTAAGAGGAGGATATGGAAACTTTTCTGACTACCTTTGTTTTGCCATTGAAGTTCTATCAACTGAAGGGTGAAGAATGGAGAATCTTAAATGTTTGAAGACAGAAGGGTGTGGAACAATTCTGGAAGGTAATAGTGAACTGACCAAAGTGGAAAGACTGCTGGTGGAGTGAGTGGCTGCTCTGTGGGGTTAGAACCACAGAGCTAAAGTAGAAGCCCAGTTGTGTCTTTGTTCCTTAGCTTGAATTCAGGGCTAAAGTAAGAGGAGGGTTTGATTTGGTCAGGATCGACTTTTGCCAGCAAAATAGAACTGAAAAAAATGAAGGTAGAAATTATTGAGGATATATGGAACAGAGTGATTATAATTCCTAACATGGGATCCAAGGTGGGGAAGGAGGTTATATATGGGGAGAGTCACAATGCTGATAGCTAACAGTCAGTGCCTACCAGGTAACTGGCATTGTAAATACTTTGCATAAACAAATTTCTTTTTATAACTGAAGTACAGCTTCATATAATGACATATATGACGTATATCGTTATATATAACATATAATGACATATATGACATACGTTATATTAGTTTTAGGTGTGCAATGTAGTGATTTAACAATTCTACGTATTACACAGTGATCACCATGATATAGTTACCACCACCTTGCAATGTTATTACAATCTCATTGTCTGTATTTTCTGTGCTGTACTTTTCATTTCACAGACATTATTTATTTTATAACTGGAAATTATAATTTTATATTTTATTTTATATTGTATGTATATATTTATTTTATATTTATATTTTATATTTTATTTTATAGCTGAAAGTTTGTACACAAACTCTTAATCCCCTTCACCTATTTCACCCATCCCCCTGTGAAGGCTTTACATTTAATCCTTGGAATAATTCTGTGGGGTAGTGCTATTATTACCATTTAAAAGATGAGGAAATTAAGGCACCCAGTTTCAGCGGCTTGCACGGGGTCATGTAGTTGACTTTTTTAGCTTTTTTAACCCAGGCAGTCAGGCTCCAGCGTCCATGCTGGTTCCTGCTGTATTATAGCTGCCTCTTCGTTGGGCTATGAGAGGCTGGTAGGAGAGATGAACTGGCAGATCCTGTGTTGAAGAATTATTGGCGTGAGGTTCTAGAAGGAATAATACTGCTGTGAATATGGATGTACAATTATCCGTTTAGGTCCCTACTTTTAACTACTTTTTTGAGAGTATATGGGTAAGGTGTGTCCCAGGCCAATGCAGTGAAATCCAGAACACTTAGAGGAGAGGTGGCCTCCGAGCTTGTAAGATCTTTTCCTTCCCCATTTGAGTGTGAGGGCCTGAGTAGTGGAGTTCTGAATTAAACCTATGGCTTTGGTAGTAAATAATGGGCACTGGCCCTAGGTAGCACTTCCAACAGATTGTTTTAATTAGGTTTTGGAGGAACCAGTAGTTTTGTGGACCTCAGCAGGAGGAGTTCATGGATCTCTCCGGCATGTCTCCCTCACTGCTGGTTAGCTTCAGCTGCTTAAGTGACTTTGAGTAACTTCTTTAACCTTTCTGAATTTGAATGTGCGTATCTGTAAAAAGGGAACAGTAGTGCCTACTTCAGTAGGACAGTTAAGAGGATTACGTGAGAATAATGTAGTGGTGTGTGTATTGTTGTTGTTTTGTTTTTTAAGTAAACTCTGCCCCCAACATGGGGCTAGAATTCACGACCCCAAGATGAAGAGTCACATGCTCTACCAACTCAGGTCAGCCTGGTGCCCTGGTTGTTTTGATTTTGGTTTTGGTTCATGTGTTTTGGAGTTCTGTTGTTATGTGCTCACACTTTGAGAATTATGTGTTGTTGGTGAGTTGACCCTTTAAAAAAAATTTTTTTAAAGCTTTTTATTTATTTGAGAGAGAGAGTGTGTGAGTGAGGGAGGAGGGACAGTGGTAGAGGGAGAAGCAAATTCCCTGCTGAGTGGAGAGCTGGATGTGGGGCTCGATCCCAGGACTCCAAGATCATGACCCGAGCCGAAGGTAGACGCTTAACCCACTGAGCCACCCAGGTGCCCCTTGATCCTTTTATTAATATGTAACGTTCCTCTTTATCCCTGGTACCTTAAATTTTTTTTCTTTATTTGAGTATAGTTGACGCATCTGGTAATTTTTTTGTCTTGTTTTGAAGCCTGCTTTGTATGATATTAGGATAGCCACTCACGCTTAACTTGGATTAGTGTTGCATGGATATCTGTTTGCTTAAATATGTCATTACATTTGAATTGAGTTTCTTTTTCTTTTTTCCTTTATTTTATTTAAAAAAAATTTTTTTAAGATTTTATTTATTTATTTGACAGAGCCATCACAAGTAGGCAGAGAGTCAGGCAGAGAGAGAGGGAGAAGCAGGCTCCCCGCTGAGCAGAGAGCCCGATGCGGGGCTCGATCCCAGGACCCTGAGATCATGACCTGAGCTGAAGGCAGAGGCTTTAACCCACAGAGCCACCTAGGCGCACGAATTGAGTTTCATGTAGGTAGAATGTAGTTGGGTCATGTTTTTAAATCGATTCTGATAATCTCTGTATTTTAATTGGAATGGTTAGTCCACTTACATTTACTGTAATTACTGTTTCAGTTTAGGCCTGTCGTTTATTGTTTGTTTCTAATAATAGTTTATTGTTTTTGATTTTTGTAATTTTTATTTTATTTTATTTTTGTTTTATTTTTTATTTTTTTGTAATTTTTATTTTTAAAATTTCCTGTTGGTTCTTCTTTATACCTTCTGTTTCTTTGCAGATATCTATTTTAAATTTTGCCTTAAGAGTTTTCAAAATTACTTATTTGAACAGTTAATAACAGCTGCCTTGAAGTGGTCATCAGAAAATTCCAACCTCTTTTTCATTTTATCATTGGCCTTTATTCCCTGTATTTTTATGTGATTTGACATTTTGTGTATCAAGTAATTTTGGATTGTTTTCTGAACAGTTTGAATGTTTTGTTGTAAGACTGTGGGGTTTAAAGACACCTTATGGAGAATGTTGATATTTTTGTTTTAGCAGGCACTTGGCCTGGGTATGCAAGGCTACAGGTTCAACCAGCCGTTTGTGGGCTGTGGTAAGTTCAGTTTCGTTTTCAGAACTTTTGCAGTGCAGTTCTTGTCTATACTGTGTTTGGAGTACCAGTGGTAAGTCTGCAACCTGGCCAGAGGTCTGTTAGCTCAGCTCTGGAAGTTTTTGTTAATACTTGCTAGGATCAGGTCCACTGTGAGCATGTTGTGGGTTAGCTCAGTCACGCTCTTTCTGCATCTCCTGGCTGTTAGACTGCATCATCGCTCCTGGCCGTTAGACTGTGCTGGGCTCAGGCCAGGGGATACTGAAGAGGTAAAAATAGTGAACTCAGTGATACTTTGGAAGTTCTTTGAATTCTGGTGTCTGTTCCAGATCATCATGTTGTTCTGTATTTTTAAGGAAACTCAAATAGTTGTGGCATGTATTATGTGTGTGTGTGTGTGTGTGTGTGTGTGTGTGTGGTGAGCAGCAGAGCAAGGTTTATTGAGTCATAGCAAAGCGATAGTACAAAGCTCCCGAGGAGGGAGGGGACCCAAGAGGATTGCCCTATATTCATGTTTTATAGTTGCATTCAGTGACAGTTAAAGTTTGGCATGTATTCCTCCATCTTATCTAGAACGGGAACCCCTTGGTAATCTTTTGCCCTTTTTATATGTGTTTTTAAAGCAAAAAACAGGCTATAATTTAATTTTCTTACATTATTTTTATTTTGATTTGGTATGGCAGGTGTAATATATGTAAAAAATTGATGGCGGAGCGTTCTCTTTTTTCTTGTATAAAATAGGTTTTTTTGACGGATATTGGTTCTATATAATGTTCTTTGATTTTGCTGTCATTGTAATGCCAGCATCATAGAAAGAGTTGGGAAGTGTTCCTTCCTTCATTATTTCCTGGAGATAGTGTAGCATTAGTATTATTTCTCAAACATTTGATAGAATCTGTCAATAAAGACAACTGGGTTTGGAATTTTCTTTGTGGGAAGGTTTATACCTACAAATTCAATTTTAAAAATAGACACTGGGTTATTCAAATTTTCCATTTCTAGTCTTGAGTCTTTGGTAATTTGTACTTTCCGAGGATTGTGACCATTGGATTTATTGACTTAAAATTATTTATATTTTCTCATTCTCTTTCTAGTGGGTATTGACTTTCTAGTGATAATCCCTCTTTCAATTTTTCTGATGGTAGTTTATGAATTTTTTTCTCTCCATCATTTTTACTGGCAAATCAACTATGTTATTAATTTTTTCAAAGAACCATGTTTGAATTTCATTGATTTTTGGGGAGGTGATTCCATTGATTTTTAAAAATTCTCCATTATTGTGTTTTTATGTCACTGATTTTGGCTTTTTATTATTTCTTTCCTTATCGTTTTGATTTTATTTTTATTTTCTAATTTTTTTTTTTTTTAAGATTTTATTTATTTGACAGAGAGAGGGCCTAGCAGTCAGCCCCGTGTGGGTTTCAATCTCAGGACCCTGAGATCATGACCTAAGCTGAAGGCCGATGCTTAATTGACTGAGCTACCCAGGGGCCCCTGTTTTCTAGTTTCTTGAAGTGGAGGCTTATGTTACTATTATAGTTGAGATCTTTCTTATTTCCTGATATATAACTATTTATGTAAATTTCCGTTGATTCAGTGCTACCTGAATCTTACAAATTTAGAAATGCTGTATATTCATTTTCATTTAGTTCGAGCTGTTTTCCAATTTCCAATTTCCACTTTCCTTCATTTCTTTCTTGACTAGTGGGTTATTTAGAATTTTGATTGTGTTTACCAGATGTTTGAAGATATTACTTGTTTCTAGTTTAGTTCCATTAGGGCCAGAGGACATGTTAGGTATGATTTAGTCTTTAAATTTGTTGAACTTTGTGTAAAGGGCTACAATTTGGATTATTCTGGGGATTGTATGCTTGAAAAGAGTAGGTATTCAGTTGTTAGTAGGTAGGGTGTTCTGTAATGGCCAGTTTAGGTCCACTTGGTTGATGAGTAGTCTTAAGTATTCTGTATCTTTATTGAATTTTTTGTCTACTTATGCCAGTTATTGAGCAGTATTGTGGTGTACAGGTGTAATTGTGGATTTAAATATTTCCATTTTCAATTATCAATATTTTGAAGCATTGGGTGCATACATGGTTAGGATTATTGTCTCTGATGAATTGGCATTTTTATCATTATGTAACATCTGTCTTTAGTTCTTATAATACTCCTTCTTTGAAGTGTGCTTTGTTTAATAATATAGTCAGCGTAGCTTTCTTTTGATCAGTATTGTCACATTATATTTTTCTGTCTCTTTATTCTTTTATCCTGTAAGTATCCCTGTAAGTGTGTGTCTTATAGACTGCATATAATTGGGTCTTGCTTTTTAAATTTAAACTGATAATTTCTGCTTTTTAATTTAATTTAATTTAATTTTTTTACATCATGGTGAGTGTGGTCTTTTATTCTCATCACCTATTTTGACCATCCCCCTCTATCTGCCTCCCCTCTGAGAACCCTCAGTTTGTTCTCTATAATTAAGAGTCTGTTTCTTGGTTTGTCTCTATCTTTTTTTCCTTTGTTCACTTTTTTTTGTTTCTTAAATTCCACATTTGAGTGAGATCATATGGGATTTGTCTTTGACCAGCTTATTTTGCTTAGGCTTTATACTCTCCAGCTTTATCTGTGTTTTGCAGATGGCAAGATTTCATTCCATTTTGGGGCGCCTGGATGGCTCAGTGGGTTAAGCCTCTGCCTTCGGCTCAGGTCATGATCTCAGGGTCCTGGGATCGAGCCCCACATTGAGCTCTCTGCTCAGCAATCTAATTTCCCCTCTCTCTCTGCCTGCCTCTGTGCCTACTTGTGATCTCTCTCTTTCTCTCTGTCAAATAAATAAATAAAATCTTAAAAAAAAATGATTCCATTTTATGGCTGAATAATAGTCTATTGCAAATGTATACCTCATATTCTTTATCCATTCATCTATCAGTGGACACTCAGGCTGCTTTCAGAGTTTGGCTATTGTAAATAATGCTACTATAAGCTTAGGGATACACACATCCCTTTGAATTAGTGTTTTTATATTTTGGGGGTAAATACCCCGTAGTGTGATTACTGAATTATAGGGTAGTTCTATTTCTAACTTTTGAGGAAACTTTGAACTGTTTTCCACAGTGGCTGCACCAGTTTGCATTCTCACCAACAGTGCATGAGTGTTCTTTGGTCTCCATATCCTGGCCAACACCTGTTGTTTCTTCATTTTTTTATTTTAGCCATCTGACAAATGTGAGGTGATATCTCATTGTAGTTTTTTGATTAGCTTTTCCCTTTGATGAGTGATGTCGAGCATCTTTTCATGCGTCTCTTGACCACCTGGATGTCTTCAGAGAAATGTCTGTTCATGTCTTCTGCCCATTTTTAAAATTGGATTATTTGTTTTTTGGACATCTTGACTTTGTAAGTTCTTTATATATTTTGGAAACTAATCCTTTATCTGATAGGTCATTTGTACATTCAGTACATTGCCTTTTAGCTTTGTTGATTGTTGACTTCACTGTGCAGAGGTTTTTGTTTTGATGTAGTTCCAACAGTTTATTTTTGCTTTTATTTCCTTTGCCTCAGGAGACATGTCTAGAAAAATGTTGCTATGGGTGATATCAGAGAAATTACTGACTGAGCTGTCTTCAAGGATTTTTATGGTTTCAGGTCTCATGTTTAGGTCTTCAGATCATTTTGACTCTATTTTTGTGTATCATAAAAGAGAGTGGTCCAGTTTCGTTCTTTTGCCTGTAGCTGTACATTTTTCCCAACACATTTGTTGAAGAGACTGTCTTTTTCCCATTGTATCTTCTTGCCTCCTTTGTCATAGATTGACGATATAATTGTGGGTTTATTTCTGGGTTTTCTATTCTTTTCCATTGATCTATGTGTGTTTTTATGCCAGTATCATACTGTTTTAATTACTACTGTCTTACAATATAACATGAAATCTGGAATTGTGATACCTCCAGTTTTGTTTTTCTTTTTCAAGATTGCTCTGGCTGTTGAAGTCTTTTTGGTTCCATATAAAATTTAGAATTGTTCCAGTTCTGTGAAAAACGCTCTTGGTATTTTGATAGGGATAGTATTAAATCCGTAAATTGCTTTGGGTAGTATCAACATTTTAACAAGATTTTATAATTTCTGCTTTTTAATCATAGTGTTAAGCTTATTGACACTTAACAAAATTGTTGATGTGAATGCGTTTAAATCTACTTGTTTTGTATTTTATTTCTTTTTTTTTTCATTCTCTTTTATTCTTTCCCTCCCCTTTTTGGGTTAATGGAATTTTTTTAGCATTCTGTTCTATCTGTATTTGACTAACAAGCTGTGCATGTGTGTGTTTTCATAGAGGAGTTGCTCTTGGTTTTATGTGATAGATTTTTAACTCACCTGAGTTTTCCTTCAAGTAACATTTTATTATTGCAAATGTACTATAAGATCTGTATACCAATATACTTTCATTTTTACCCTCCTTTGTTTTGAACTATTGTTGCCATACAGTTTATTTTAATTTTTATTTATTTTATTTATTTAAAAGATTTTATTTACTTGCTTGAGAGAGAGAGAGAGATCGAGTGAGCACAAGCATGGGGAGAGGGAAAGAGAAAGGGAGAAGTAGATTCTTTGCTGAGCAAGGAGCTGATGTGGAGCTTAGTCCCAGGTATCTGGGATCATGACCTGAGCTGAAGCAGGCACTTAGCAGTCACCCAGGCACCACCTGTTGCCATACAGTTCATATATATATATGTTATGTGCCCTGGAATAAATTACAGTTTTTGCTTTAAACAGTGAGTTAACTTTTAAGGGGATTAAAAATGAGAAAAAAGTCTTTTATATTTGCTACATACTTAGCCATTTCCATCACTTTTTATTCCTTTGCATACAGATATCTTGATCCAGGCTTTTATTAACTGTAGTTTTCCTTTTGTCCAAAGAATTTCCTTAACATGTCTTATAATGAAGGTTTGCTGAACAATTTGTTTGAAAAATCTTTTTCATTACTTTCGTTTCTGAAGGATGCTTTTTGCTGCATGTTTAATTTAAGGTTTATGGGTTTTTTCCCCTTTAATTTTTTCTCCAAGCTTTTCAATTATGTTATTTCACTGTCTTCTGGCTTACATAGTTTCACATGAGAAGTTTGCAGTCACTCTTTATTTTTCTTACTCTGTAAGTAATACATTTTACTTTTGGCTGCTTTTGAGGTTCTTTCATTACTCTGTTTTAGCAAGTTGACTATAAAGTTACTCATGTGTGTATGTGAGTGAGTTTTTGTTGTGCTGCTTGGATCCGTAGGTTTGTAATTACAAAGTTTGCAAGATTTGCAGCTAGTGTTTCATTAAATAGGTATGTGTGTGTATGTATGTGTGTGTATATATATATATATATAGATATATATATATATATTTATTTATTTATTTATTTATTGTTTGTTTGTTTCCCTCCAACTCCAGTTTCACATGTTAGATTGGTTGCTTTTGTCCCATAGGGTTCTGTAGCTGTGTTTGTCTTTTTTCACTTTGTCTTTTATGTTGGGTAGATATTATTTGCTAGATCTTTAATGTCAGTCATCTTTTCTTTTACCGTTTCTGTCAGATGTTAATCAAAGTAAAAGTTTTATTTGTTTTTTTTTTTTGTTACCTTTGAGTTTCATTTTTAACATTTTTTACTATCTTTCATTTCTCTCTCTCATTCATTTTCCATTACATTCTTAAACATATGAGACATGTTGATAATAGCCAATTTAATGTCCGTGCTTGTCCCTTCTATCATCTCTGTTGTTTTCTGGTTTTATTCCTTGATTTTTTTTTCGTGGTCATTACTTACATTTTCTTCCTTTTCTTTATAGTTTGTAAATTTTCACTGGATGCCATACTTTGTGATTTTTTTTTGTTGTGAGCTAGATTTTGTTGTATTACTTTAACAAATGCTGTGTGTGTGTGTGTGTGTGTTTGCGTTTGCCTGTTAAGTTAGTTGTGGGAAATTTATGTTCTTTTGAGGCTTATTTGTGAACTCTTTTAGAGATGGTCTAGAAGATAAGTTGTAGGCTTCATTTAGCTTACTTTTAAAGTCATGTTCTATTTTAGTCTCTACTGAATGTGATAATATAGTCGATGAGGTCTTGGCACTCTGGTTAGAGGGAATGTGGCTGATTCCTGGCTCTGGGAACTTTGGGACTTGTTTGTATTGCAGCTGTGCTGTAATAGTTCTTTCCTTGGAACTTGTTCTTGTTTAGCCTTTTGGGGTTTTATACCACTTTTACACAGATTAGTATACAGATAAAACCTTAAGGGTACCCTTATGCGGATGTCTGGATCTGTGTCTCTGTACAACTCCCTCTCCTTATGTACGCTTTCCCACAGTTTCTAGCCTCCTGAACTGATGATTCTGTGGCTTCATTTCAGTACAGTTGCCAGTCTTTGAGTTCCCCTCTCTGTGCTACAGTTTGCAAATTAACTCCATGCAGAAAGCCTTTGTGATGGTAGGGTTCACCTTGTTTTTTTCCTTTTGCCTGGGGATTACAGTCCTGTCCTTGCCTTTTGTTTAATGTCTAATGATGGTTGTTTCTTATATTTTATATGGTTTTCTAGTTGTTTATGCGTGGAAAGTAATTTGAACCTCCTCTGTAGTCCCATGTGGCTTTAAATAGAAGTCTACTATATTATTTTAGGAACTCAAATTAGTTTTAATTTATTTTTTTTATTTTTATTTTTTTTAAATATTTTATTTATTGATTTGACAGAGAGAGATCACAAGTAGACAGAGAGGCAGGCAGAGAGAGAGAGAGAGAGGGAAGCAGGCTCCCCGCTGAGCAGAGAGCCCGACGCGGGACTCGATCCCAGGACCTTGAGATCATGACCTGAGCCGAAGGCAGTGGCTTAACCCACTGAGCCACCCAGGCGCCCCTAGTTTTAATTTATAATATTAATATGGAACATTGGATTTTTGATGGAAATTTTTCTCAAATTGTTCATGGTATTATTTTACTTCAAATTTGCTTTCAGCAGAAGGAATCAAAATTAAAATGAAGGGTTAAAAGATACAAAAGAAAAAAAATTAGAAGGAAGAAAAGCCAAAGAAAGATTGAAATAAATAATTTTTAGGTTGCCGTTTGTAATGAGACTTCAAAGTTCTATTAAAAACCCAAACTGGGAACATCTGAATGCAATATGGAAATGTAAAATGTGTACATCTATTTCTACTGATGTGGATTTGACAAAGTATGACCATTATCTTTTTGCATCCAGAAAAAAATAAATTCACCATTTGATTAGTCAGAACAATCACATACCAGAAGCCAGTGAGCAGCATTAAAAAGATGTGAGTGAAATATGGGAAACTTAAAAATGACATGATATTGATAAGTTGGTCCATTGAGCAGAAGGAAAAGAATTCTGATGGGTTGATGAATGTAAAAGCATGCTTTATTGGTGCCAAAACCAGGAATTAAGAAGAATAAGAAGGAAAAGAAGCAAAGTAAAAATTAAAAAATTTCTTCTTGAGGAATACAGACAACTGATACATATGTACACACTCCTTACTCCCCCTACCTTTATATAAAATGAGTTTGAAATAAAGCCAATACTGCCAAAAAATCATAACTTAGCAAGGGATAGTGGAGAAAAAAAACAAAACAAGACATAAAACAGAGCGACAGACACTGGCTTGGAAGATTAAATGACAAAGCCAGCTAAGTCACACATGTTTCCCTTCCTTTAGCAGTGAGTGTTCCTAATCACGAAGAATCATAAAGAAAAGATTAAAAGTAAATTCTAGCTCCATAATATCTCTTGAATTAATTTCTTTTTCTCTATTTCACTGTAGCAGTCATGTTAGGATTATTTCAAGAATTTCCAGTCTCTCTGTACATAGTCCTTATATTGGTCTATAGGTTTCTAAAAAAAAAAAAGAAACAAGAAAAAAAACCCAATTGATCCCTTTTTAAAAAAACTTTCTTTGGCCTCGTTATCTCCTTACTGCCCCTCTCACTCACTCTGTTCCAACCACAGTATATTTTTCAACACCAGAAACATTGTTCTTCCAACACGCATACACTTGTAACTTTGCATTCGCCGTTCCTTCAACTGTAGTGCTCCTTTCCCACCTGTTTGCATGGTTTGGTTTCTCTTTTACTTCAGATCTACTGAAACGTCTCCTTACTTAAAAATAAAATAAAATTTTATTTTTATGAAGTTTATTTTTTAAGTATCTTGTTTAAAATGGTAGTCCTTCCATCCTTCATTTTTTTTCATTTGTATTTTCTTTATGTGTGTTTTGTTTAATGGAGTAACAAGTATTTCTTCTCACTAGAATGTAGTTTAGTGAAAGCAGAGATTTTGTTTAACCCTGTATCCTGTGTTTTAACAGAGCCAGACATAGGAGGATTGATCCAAGTTGTAATGATGCTTGTTACATGTGTCGTCCAAGTAATTGCTTAAAATGTTTCTAACTGTATGTCATCTCAGTTTCTGAGTGTGAGATGTGAAAATTTCTCATGATTGTGACTCTGAATTCCTCGTTGTTCTGTAAATGTTTGCTTTATACAATGCGAGTAGTTCTGTTGAGTTTTCATGGTAAATTAATCTTTTTATCATTAATGACAGCCAACTTTAAGCCACTTATATTTACTGTGAGAACTCATATTTTTAATCTTTTTATTTTATTTTCTATATATTACATATTTTTTATTTTCTTTTTTGCCTGCTGTTGGATTGGTCAGACTTTCTTCATCCCATACTTTCTTTTCCCTTTGATTACTCTAAAGTTTTCTTTTAAATTTAAACATAACTACTTAATAAATCCTAAAGGTAATTATCTTGTCCCTTTTTCCATGAGAAATACAATCAGCCTAGGAATCCTTTAGCCCCAGTCAGTCCATGTAGTTTCTTTTTTTTTTTTTTTTTTTTAGTCCATGTAGTTTCTTACTGAATTATGTCTCTTTCCCTTTTGCTCATGAAGTTTGAAGCAATGCTATTTTGGCTCTTTGATCTACTGTGTTATATTGACTAATTTCTAATATTAAATTATACTTGTATGTTGATGATATTTACTAGTATTTTACGTAGTTTTTTTTTTAACATAGATTTTTTCAACTATAGTTTTAGACATATTTGTTAGGATTTTGGTTCAGGTGTTTTAAAGTTCTTTGGGGGTAGGGGTGACTTTCTGACAGTTTGCAGTAGTTCATATATAAAACTACTTAGACTGCTTTCAGCTTCAGAAAATTCTTCTGTTATGTCTCCTTTTCTGGTTTTGATTAATATTTAAAAGAAAGACTTAATTTGGATTTTCTGTTGTTTAAAAAAAGCCTTTTAAGTTTTTTATATTAACCCTTTATTATTTTCTGCCCTGTGTTTTTCTTTTTCTTTTTCTTTAAAGATTTTATTTATTTATTTGACAGAGAGCGATCACAAGCAGGCAGAGAGGGAATCAGAGAGAGGGGTGGGAAGCAGGCTCCCTGCTGAGCAGAGAGCCCAATGCAGGGGCTCCATCCCAGGAGCCTGAGGTCATGACCTGAGCCAAAGGCAGAGGCTTAACCCAGTGACCCACCCAGGCACCTCTGCCCTGTGTTTTTCTT
Source organism: Lontra canadensis (assembly GCF_010015895.1). Taxonomy (NCBI): domain Eukaryota; kingdom Metazoa; phylum Chordata; class Mammalia; order Carnivora; family Mustelidae; genus Lontra; species Lontra canadensis. Next base: position 4,708,446 of record NW_022631105.1, read on the forward strand.
TTTCTTTTTTCTTTTTTTAATTTTTATTTATTTGACAGAGACCACAAGTAGGCAGAGAGGCAGGCAGAGAGAGAGGGGGAAGCAGGCTCCCTGCTGAGCAGAGAGCTGGATGTGGGGCTCGATCCCAAGACCCCGAGATCATGACCTGAGCCGAAAGCAGAGGCTTTAACCCACTGAGCCACCCAGGTACCCGTGCCCTGTGTTTTTCAACTTAAACACTGAGTTTGTGTCTTTTTACGTAATGAAATAATTTAAAGGTCTGAAAGTATCTGAGTACTACTGTCAATTTCTAAATTTTTAAAATATGTGATTTCCTGTTTTTTCTTATGTGTTCAAAAATTTTTTTAAAGATTTTATTTATTTGACACAGAGAGAGAAAGTACAAGCAGGGGGAACAGCAGAGAGAGAGGGAGAAGCAGGCTCTTTTCGGAGCAGGGAGCCCGGTGGGGGGCTGGATCCCAGGACCCTGGGATCATGACCTGAGCCAAAGGCAGATGCTCAACCGAATGAGCTACCCAGGAGCCCCTCAAATTTTTTTTTTTGTTTAACTCATTTCTATCCTTAATTTCTGAGATTTCTCAAAATCTGAAGGCATTAGTGTTTTTTTTTTTTTTCGGCATTAGTGTTTTTGTTTTGTTTTTTAAATGGCATTGGGTCAAAGAAGCTCTCTTTACCATGATTCTTACTTTACTGAAGTGAGTTTTATATAATTGCATTATATTTGTAAGATATGTGATTAGATTATGTTAAATATTTACAAAAATTTTTTTTGAGTGGTTTGCAAAGATACGCATCCCTTTCATGTATGGAAGAGTCTTAAAAATACACTCGTCTTGGGCATCATTTCCTTATTTTCACTAGATAAAGAGGTATAACCTGATGTGTGAATTTTGCAAATAACCCATTAAGTGGTTAAAAACCACTACTGTAGACAGAAGGTCATCTCAAGGTCAGCTCAAAAGAGGGACAAAGCCTAATACAAAGAATACTGAAGTTCTGATGACAAAATACATTGATCTGGGCCTGTCTTCACATTTATGTATAAGGGTGGGCTGGGTTTGAGGGAAAAATAACTCTAAAATGTGATATTTACTATTTGATATGGTAACATATAGTAAAATTTGCCTAATTTTATTATGTATACCTTCAACTTCTTTATGTTAAATACAATTGTAATCCTTAAAATTACATTGAACTCTTTGTCTTTACTTCTCCATAGGCCTCGAAGTAGAGGAAAAACTACCGTGGAAGATGAGGACAGCATGGATGGGCTGGAGACAACAGAAACGGAAAATATTGTGGAAGCAGGTATCAAACTTCACAGATTTTTAAAAAATGCACATCATAATTTGCACAACTAGCATTTGGCTATATACTGAGTTCTAAAATCTCCATCTGCTGAAATAGTCTGATAAGCTATGACACAGTGAAAAAATTTAGTTCTCTCTTTTCCCTACAGCCCTGATTTAGTGGAAAGTATTTAATATCTGTAGAGAAATATTTTATTAAAGCAAAATTAAAACTGGAATACATAGTAATTCCAGGCTGTTAATATGATAACTTATAGTATATTCCTGCTTATGAACCATCCAGCATTTGTTGGAAGCTGATTATGTTAGTATGTGTGTGAGGGGAAAAAATATGTTCCAGTAAAGAAAAATACTGTGAAATGCTGCGTTAAACCAGACTAAGTGCTTTCTGGTCTGTGGGACATTTAGGTGCCTTTAATAAGCTAATGTGTATTATGTATGGGCAAAAGAAAGAAAGAGTAGGTTGCCCAAACTAATTTCCCAACATTTATTAAATTAGTGATTTAAGTTGTCAAAGGGACAAGGTTTCAAATTGTATTCAAAGACTATCTGTGTGAGATGGGTCTCTCACGGGCAGTGTTTTTTTAACAGTTGTTGGGTAGAGTTTAGACATAGCGATAGGCTTTTTCTCTGAAGTTGATTGTCCTCCTCTTGTTGCTTACAGAATATCATACAGTTTTTAGAGAAGAATTAGAAATTGCTGTATCTTGAAATACAGTTATTCATAAAATACTTTTGGTTATCAGTGTGTTGCTGCTAGATGACTGTAATTCTTGGAAAGCCTTCAGATGTTCTCTATTTCTCATCCCTCTCTTCAGTAGGGTCTCGGTAGGTAGAGTGATGACTGAAGGTTGGAGTGCAGAATTCTACCTTTTGCTGTTTTGCCACGAATTTGTTACCGCATTGTTTTAAACTTGAATTATGTAAATTCCCCACTAGTTATTTCTCTTGATTTCTTTTCCTTAAATTTTTTCTGTTACTTTCTAGGGGAGAGGTTTTTTTTTTTTTTTTTTTTTAAGGTATTTGTTTAAGTTTTAAGTGACATTTTCCAATATAACGATACTTACAGGTTGCTTTAAACCAGTGCTGCTGACTGCACCCCAGACCCTTTTTCTGCACTTATCAACAGTCTTCCTGGGCACTTTCCCTTTTGCTCTGAAGATTTAGCACCTGCCTTTCTGTTTTCTTCTGAGGCTTCCATTGTGATGTTAGTAACTATTCAGGACCCAGGGCTCTTGGCTCCTTGATTTCTCAGCACTGCGATTCTCCGGACTACCTCAGCAGTCCACTTCAGGCTGCTCGTGTTCTGGTCATATGTGATCAGCTTGTGTCCTTGTCTCACTTGCTCTGACAATTGCGGTTTCACATCCAGAATCTCAGCTTCATCTCTCCTGCACTCTGACTACTACTTCTTTTTCCAGCTCATTTCTCCTAGTATTAGCGCCAGAATAATTCTTGAACCATAGTGAATCCTCCAATCCAGTGATTTTAGTGACGGGGATGTTGCCCTCCTCTGCTAATTCAGGGTCTGTGACCCACTGAAGGGAGTCCCTCTCTTACTCACCTTTACCTTTTTGACCATCGTCCCAATGTTTTGTTTTTAATAGAAAACCAAATTCTGCAGTGTAGCAGCTGATAATGGCTGGGGAAAATCATCACCTTGCTGACTGGTTTCATTTTAAATTTATGACCTCAAATATCAAGTGGGTCTGATTGCTACTCTACACTCATTCTACTTTTATGTAGAAATTTTCTATCCCATTATCACTGATGGTTCTTTTGGCACCTTCTCTTCTCTGTTCAAATTTTCCACACCTCCTCCTGTTTTTCATTTTTTGGTTATTGATGACCTTCCTTACTTAGTTCAGTGAAAGAAAGAAAAAAACAGAAGCAGTCAGCAGAGAAATTCTACATTCACTCACCATCCTGCTTGTAGCTCCTCCCGTAGATTTTACCTTCCCTGCTGTTGAAATGGGATGAAATGTCTCTGGTTATCAAAGGCTAGCTCTTTGCTCGTGTCCTTGATTTTACCTCTTCATCTCTTAGGGACTTTGCGCCTTCAGGTTTCCTGGGTTTCTTACATCATGTGTTTCCTGTCTCAGTGATTTCCATTAGTATTTGAGCATTAAGTATTTTCTTTCTTTCTAGGATTTTACTGATTTATTTGACAGGGAGAAACAACACAGCGAGAGAGGGAACACAAGCATGGGGAGTAGAGAGAAAGAAGCAGGCTTCCCACTGACCAGGGAACCCGAATTCGAGGCTTGATCCCAGGACCCTGGATCATGACCTGAGCCAAAGGCAGACGCTTAATGACTGAGTTTTCCAGGAGCCCCTTCTTTTTTCCTAGTATTTAAGCAGATATGACATTGTTTCACATATTTGTTTATTGTACGCCTTCCACACTAGACTGCAGGCTTCATGAGGTTAGGGATTTGGCTTGCTCATGGATTTATTTCCAGCGTCTTGAATAATTCCAGACGTATAGTAGGCTTCAGTTCACTAACTGAAGAAGTATTACATTCTTAGAGTTTCTTTTCTGTATTTTCTAAGCTACTGCTATTCTTGGAACATCACTACAAAACTAGAGTTCTGACATTTAATTTTTCCTTATGCGATGAGTACTAAGCCCCACAAATGGACTGTCTTCTCATACTCTCTCTTAAGAGGTATCAAGGCAAATAAAGTTTAGTGAAAGGCTTTAACAGGAGCAGGATTTTTTTCTTATTCTGGCCTTTTATACTAAAATTAAATAAAATCAACTGAATTAGTCTTTGCTCTTTGTCCATTTGTTTTGGTGAACATGTAGGACAAGGAGAATAGTACAGAAAAGAACAGATAATAGTTTTTAAGACTACTAAGCTTCGGGGACGCTTGGCGGGCTCTATCACAGGAGCATGGACTCTTGGTCTCGGAGTTGTGCGTTCAAGTGCATGCTGGGTGTAGAGATTACTTAAATAAATAAAACTTTAAAAAAAATCTGTTCAGCTACAAATAAACCCAGGCAAAGAGAAGAAGAGTTCCATACATTTCTAGTCAGTTTAGAAGCACACTTGAGTTGGCTGCAAGGTTTTAACATGCACGTCTCAAGGCCCAAGGTTTGTTGGAAGGTCTCTTATATCTGTAAATATTATGTCTTGATATATTTGCTTAATGATTTATAGTAATGTAAGAATATTTATTATAATGAGTATAGGGGGCGTGTATGTGTATGTCGGGGGGCTAAGTGGTGGGAACGAGTATCCTGTAAGTGGCCACTGGGAAAATCACAAGAAATTTCACAGATCAGGTTTTTTTTTTTTTAAATTTAAATTCACTTAATTGACATACAATGTAGTATTAGTTTCAGAGGTAGAGGTCAGTGTAGTTTGTTAAGTTTTTATGGTAAGAAAATTCTATGGTTTTTTAGGAGGTGGTGGCTGTTACTAGTCTGTTTTTTTTCCTATATAAATAAAATCAGCTCAAATGAAGTGCAAGTTAAGAAGAGAAATTCCACTTTTCCTTGAGAATCATTATGTAATCAGGGCTTTGCAAACTTGTTTTAGTTAATTATAATTGGTTAATTAGGATTTAGTTAATTATAATTAAAAATTTCTTTTGACTGTTGTGGCAGTTTGGTCTCTCTTCAGCTGGCTTCTTAAGTTCTTTTAAATATTATCTCAGAATGTTTCAAAGCTCATTGCTCTTTGGCAACAGTATTTTTCAGGCCCATCTTTAATTTTCTCTACCTCAGGATATGACATTGACTATTCTCTAAGGACTCCTAGTTCTTTTTAGTGGAGAAAAGTGTTAGAGATGGAAAACCGGGCTCTGGGGATACGTGTTCTGTTGTTTTTGTTGAGAATTAATGTTAGTCTATTTTAGTGACATATTAGTTATTGTATAAATGTGAGAGTGTACTCATGTGCTTATAAACACTGGTTCACATTAATACCTTCCGTTACCTCTAGCAAAGTTTTTTTTAATGAACTTTAGTTTTTAGAGGAGTTTTAGGTTCACAGCAAAATTGAGTGGAAGGCGCAGGTATTTCCTGTGCCTCCTGCCTTTACATGTGCATAGCTTCCCCCGTTGTCAACATCCCCCACAGCGTGGCGTGGTATATTTGTTAAAATTGATAACAACCTCAGTGACACGTCAGTATCACTGTGAGGATGTAGTTTACATTTTGGTTCACACTTGGTGTTGTATGAGTTTGGACGAGTGTGAAATGATACGGATCCATCATTATAGTGTCACACGGTATTTCCCCCCATCTCCTCCCTTCCTCCTGTTAACCCTCCCCCGCCTTTAATCCAAGGCAACCACTCAGCTTTCTGCCGTCTCCATAGTTTTGCCTTTTCCAGAATGTCATACAGTTGGAATCAGATAGTAAATAGCCTTTCAGATGGACTTCTTTCATTAGCAGTATGTCTTTAAATTTTCTCCGTGTCTTTTCATAACTCGAGACCTCCTTTCTTTTTAGCACTGAGTAGTATTCTTTTGTTGGGATGTATCACAGTTTGTTTATCCATTCATCTGCTGAGGGATATCTTGGCTGCTTCCAAATTTGGGCAATTATGAATGAAATCCCTGTAAACATCCACATGCACGTTTTGTGTGTACGCAAGTTTTCAACTCCATTAAGTTTCAACTCCTTTGGGTAAATACCAAGGAACATGATTGGTGGGTCATATGGTAAGAGTATATTTAGTTTAATAAGAAAGTGCTGAACTGTCTTCCAGAGTGGCTGTACCATTTTGCATTGCCACCAGCAATGAATGAGAGTTCTTTTGGCTCCACGTCCTTATCAACATTTGGTGTCATCAGTGTTCCTGATATTAGCCATTCTTCTTTTTTTTTTTTTTTCTTTTTAAGATTTTACTTATTTATTTGACAGAGACACAGCAAGAGAGAGAATGCAAGCAGGGGGAGTGGTGGGAGAGGGAGGAGCAGGCTTCTCACTGAGCAGGGAGCTGGACTTGGGGCTCAATCCCAGAACCCTGGGATCATGACCTGAACCAAAGGCAGAAGCTTAATGACTGAGCCACCCTTTGGCCATTCTAGTAAGTGTGTTGTAGCATATCATTATTTTAGATGATGTTTCCCTGATAACGTATCATATGGAACATCTTCTTGTGTGGTTATTTGCCATCTGCATCTTTGGTGAGGAGTCATCAGGTGGTTTTCTTATTGTTGAGTTTTAAGAGTTCTTTGTGTATTTTGTATTTATCACATGTGTCTTTTTTAAAAAATATTTTATTTATTTATTTGACAGAAAGAGACACAGCATGAGAGGGAACACAAGCAGAGGGAGTGGGAGAGGGAGAAGCAGGCTTCCCGCTGAGCAGGGAGCCTGATGCAGGACTTGATCCTAGGTCTCTGGAATCATGACCTGAGGCGAAGGCTGATGATTAACCACTGAGCTACCCAGGCACCCTTCAGATGTTCTTTTGCAAGTATTTTCTCCTACTCTGTGGCTTCCGTTTTTGTTCTGTTGACAATGTTTTAAGCAGAGTAGAAACTTTAGATTTTAATGAAGTCTAGTTGATCAGTTGTTTCTTTGATGAATCATGAGTTTGGTGTTGTATCAAAAAAGTCACTGCTAGGGGCACCTGGGTGGCTCAGTTGTTAAGCAGCTGCCTTCAGCTCAGGTCATGATCCCAGGGTCCTAGGGTCGAGCCCCGCATCAGGCTCCTTGCTCAGCAGAAAGTCTGCCTCTCCTTCTTCCACTGCCCCTGCTTGTGTTCCCTCTTTCGCTGTGTCTCTGTCGAATAAAGAAATAAAATCTTTAAAATAAATAAATAAATAGCCACTGCTAAATCCCAGGTCATCTAGATTTTCTTCTAAGTTCTAAGAACTTTATAATTCTGCATTTCACATTTACTTTGTTAACTTCTGTGAGGATATGGTCTGTGTCTGGATTGGTGTGTGTGTGTGTGTGTGTGTGTGTGTGTGTGTGTGTGTGCGCGCGCGCACGCATGTTCAATTCCAGCATCATTTGTTCAAAAATACTATTTTTTTCTTCATTATATTGCCTTTTTGCCTTGTTTCAGTGACCAGTTAAGTATTTATTTGGGTTTATTTCTGGCTTCTCTAAACATACTATTGATCTATTTATTCTTTTGTCAGAATTATACAGTCTTTTTTTTTTTTAAGATTTTATTTATTTATCTGACAGGCAGAAATCACAAGTAGGCAGAGAGGCAGGCAGAGAGAGAGAGAGAGAGAGAGAGAGGAGGAAGCAGGCTCCCTGTTGAGCAGAGAACCCAATGCAGGGCTCGATCCCAGGACCCTGAGATCATGACCTGAGCCGAAGGCAGAGTCTGTAACCCACTGAACCACCCAGGTGCCCCAGAATTATACAGTCTTGGTTGCTGTAGCTATATACTGAATCTTGAAGTCAGTTCTTCAACTTTGTTCTTCTCCTTCAGTATTTTGTTATTTGTCTGGGTCTTTCGATAACTTGCTGGGATTTTGATTTGTATTGCATTGAATTTGTAATTAAAATTGGGAGGAACAAATGTCTTGGCAAATATTGAGTCACCCAATCCATGACTGTGAAATATCTCTCCCATTTATAGTTCTTTGATTTCCTTCATTAGGTTTTTTGAGTTTTTATCAGACAGATTTTATGTGTATTTTGTTAGACTTACACAGAAATGTTTGATTTTGGAGAAATGCTAATTTTATTTTATTTATTTATTTTAAAGATTTTATTTATTTATTTGACAGAGATCACAAGCAGGCAGAGAGGCAGGCAGAGAGAGAGGAGAAAGCAGGCTCCCTGCTGAGCAGAGAGCCCGATGCGGGGCTTGATCCCACGACCCCTGAGATCATGACCTGAGCTGAAGGCAGAGGCTTTAACCCACTGAGCCACCCAGGCACCCCGAAATGCTAATTTTAAATGGTTTTTTAAAAATTCATATTCTGCTTGTTCATTGCTGATATATAAGAGAATGATTGACTTTGTATATTAACCTTGTATCTTGCAGCCTTGATACAATTGTCTATTAGTTCCAGGGGTTTTTTTTATTTTTGTTTTTGTATATCCTTTTGTATTTTCTGCATAGGTGATCATAACATCTGTGAAAAAAAACAGTTTTGTTTCTTCCTTTCCAATCAGTATGCCTTTTATTTCCTGTTCTGGTCTTACTTCAATAACTGGAAAAAACTTCATTTACAAAGTTGAAAAGGAGTGGCGAAAGACTGATGTCCTTGCCTTATTTCTGATCTTAGTGGGAAAGCTTCTAGTTTCTCACCATTAAGTATGATGTTGGCTGTAGGGGCTTTTTTGTAGATAGTCTTTATCAAGTTAAGGAAGTTCTGGTTTACTGAGAGTAATTTTTTATCATGAATGGGTGTGGGATTTTGTCAGTACTTTCTTTGTATCTCTAGATAGGATTATGTGATTTTTCTTTTTTAGCCTATCAGTGTAATGGATTACATTAATTAATTTTCAAATGTTGAACAAGTCTTGCATACTCGATAAATCCTACTTGGTCGTGGTGTATAATGCTTTTTATATATTTTTGGATTCACTTTGGTAAAATTTTGTTGAGGGTTTTTGCATTTATGTTCTTGAAATACTCATCTATAGTTTTTGTTGTTTTGTTTTGTTTTCTTGTAATGTCTTTGGTTTTTGGCATGAGGGTAATGCTGTTCTCATAGAGTGAGTTAGGAGGTATTCCCTCTGCTTCTGTCTTCCAGAAGAGATTGTTGAGAATTAGTTTAGTGTTTTCCTTAAGTGATTGCTAGAATTCACCAGTGAAGCTGTCTGACCAGGAGCATTCTGGTTTAGAAGGTTATTAATTAACGATTCAACTTCTTGAACAGGTATAGGGGTATTCTGATTGTCTCTTTCTTCTTGTGGTGAGTGTTGGCAAATTGTTTCTTCTTTGTATTTTAATTAAAAAAAAATTTTTTTAAAGATTTTATTTATTTATTTGACAGAGATCACAAGTAGGCAGAGAGGCAGGCAGAGAGAGAGGAAGGGAAGCAAGCTCCTTGCTGAGCAGAGAGCCCGATGCGGGGCTCGATCCCGGGACCCTGGGATCCTGACCTGAGCCGAAGGCAGAGGCTTTAACCCACTGAGCCACCCAGGCGCACCCCCCGCCAAATTTTTTTTTGAGAGAGAGTGAGTGCAAATAGGGGGAGGGTTGGAAGGGGGAGAGAGAGAAAATCTCAGGCAGGCTCCATGCTCAACATGAAGCCTGATGTGGGCTTGATCTTACAACCCTGAAATCATGATTTGAGCTGATATCAGGAGTTGGACCCTTAACCAGCTGATCTACCCAGGTGCCCCTGCAAATTGTGTTTTTCAAAGAAGTTTATCTAAGTTATCAAATTTGTGGGTTTAGAATTGTTAATTGTATTCCTTTATTATTGTCCTTTTAATATCCATAGGACCTGTAGTGATATCCCTTCTTTAATTTCTGATATTAATAATTTGTATTCTCTCCCTTTTTTTCTTTCAATAAACCTGGCTAGAGCCTTACTGATTTTATTGATCTTTTCAGAGAAGCAGCTTTTGGTTTCATTATTTTTCTCTATTGATTTCCTGTTTTAAATTTCATTAATTTCTGCTGTAATTTTTGTTATTTCTTTTTTTCTGCTTACTTTGCATTTAATTAGCTTCTCTTGTTCTAGTTTGATGGATTGCTGTTAGATCTTGTTTTCTAATATATATACGTTCAGTGGTATAAATTTCTGTCAAAGCGCAGCTTTCACTGCATCACACAAATTTTGGTAAGCTGTGTTTTCATTATCATTTAGTTCAAAATTTTTAAAAATTTCTCTTAAAATTTCTTCTTTGATCCATGTGTTATTTAGAAGTTTGTTGTTTGGGGAGCCTTGTTAATGCGGTTAAGCATCTGCCTTCCGCTCAGGTCATGATCCCAGGGTCCAGGGATTGAGCCCCACCTGGGGCTCCCTGTTCAGCGGGGAGTCTGCTTCCCTCTCCCTCTACTGCTATGCCTGCTTGTTCTCCTACTCTATTTGTTAAATAGGTAAGTAAAATCTTAAAAAAAAAAAAAAAAAAAGAAATGCGTTGTTTAGGGGGTTCCTGGCTGGCTCAGTTGGTAGAGCATGTGACTCGATCTTGGGGTTATGGGCATGGAGCTTAATTTATTAAATAAATAAAATTAAAAAAAAAAGAAAGAAAGAAAGTGTGTTGTTTAACTTCCCATATTTTGGAATTTTCTAACTATCTTTCTATTACTGATTTCTGGTTTAATTCCTTTGTGGTTTGAGGACAGACATTGTATTTATATTATTTTAAATTTGTTTTGTGGCCCAGAATGTGATCTGTTGATGAATGTTCCATGCGATCTGAAGAAGAATGTGGATTCCGCAGTCGTTGGGAGAAGTAGCCTATAGATGTCCATTCCATCCTGTTGATTGATGGTGGTGTCGGGTTCAGCTATGTCATTAGTAATTGTCTGCTTGCTGGATCTGTATTTTTTTTTTTTAAAGATTTTATTTATTTATTTGACAGAGAGAGATCACAAGCAGGCAGAGAGGCAGGCAGAGAGAGAGGAGGAAGTAGACTCCCTGCTGAGCAGAGAGCCCGACGCGGGGCTCAATCCCAGGACCCTGAGATCATGACCTGAGCCGAAGTCAGAGGCTTTAACCCACGGAGCCACCCAGGTGCCCCTGGATCTGTATTTTTGATTGATGGGTGTTAACATGCCCATACGTAATAGTGGATTCATATATTTTCTCTGTAGTTCTATCAGTTTTGCCTCATGTATTTTGACACTTTTGTTATGGGCATATGTGTAAAGGGTTAATATGTCTTTATGGAGAATTGACGCCTTTATCGTTAGGTAATGGCTCTTTTTGTCCCTGGTATTTTTATTTGCTATGAAGTCTGCTGTGTCCGAAATTAATGTAACTTCTCCTGCTTTCTTTTGATCTGCAGTCTACTCTCTGCAAATTTCTAGTGTTCAGCTCAGTATTATTAGCTGTAGTCATCATGTTGCTACATTCATCTTCAGATTTATTTGTCCTGTGTAACTGCAACTTTGTGACTTTTGGCCAATACCTCCCCATCTCCACCCTCCTCCCCCTGCCCCTGGTAGGTACCATTGTACTCTGCCAATTTTACATTTTTTATTAGAAGTTTGACTTGATTTGTTAGTCTCTCTAGGCATACAGACTTTTCAAAATTTGGAGGGAACTTCTCTCAAATTATCCTTGATACCTCAGTTCCATTCTCAAGAATCTAAAGGGTCAGTGCGTGTTTGCTTGAATCCTTCCTTCCATATTTTAATTAACATTACGTTAGCGGACACCTTCAGTACGTTGGCAGCAGTCTTATCCAGAGCTTTTGCCTCATACTAGACTTGAGGCTTGCCCAGAGGACCTCATTCCTCATAAACGAAGAAGATACTCAAACTGAGTGCATGCTTGTGTCTTGGCTTTCACTTTGTGCGGTTTCTCAGTTACCTAAGACTTTTTATAAGAATCACCTCTTCTTTGTGAATACCTATCTAGCCCCGTTTTCAGAAATTCCGCCCTGGTCATTAGACTTCACTAAGCCTGTTTTTCTAGAGCTTTTTACATATCCAGAAGTGTTTGTACCTTACTTCAATGGGGAGAGATTTTTAGTGGATATTGCATTTTACCTGTAAGTCTAGATATGATATTTAAATTTTATTTATGAACAAGTCTAGTAGATCTGGAAGCAGAGCTTATTGCTAAAAACTCTAAGCAGTTTTTGTTTGGCTTTGTTTTTTTTTTTCATTACCACCAAACCTCCTTTGTGCTATTTTATTTTTATTTTTACTTATTTAATTTTTTAAAAGTTTTATTTTTTATTTGACAGAGATACAGCGAGAGTAGGAACTCAAGCAGGGGGCATGGGAGAGGGAGAAGCAGGCTCCCCGCTGAGCAGGGAGTCTGATGCGATGTGGGGCTTAGTCCTAGGACTCTGGGATCATAACCTGAGCCGAAAGGCAGATGCTGAATGACTGAGCCACCCAGGTGCCCCTATTTTTATTTTTAAGATTTATTTATTTGAGAGAGAGAGAGAGAAACAGAGTGAGGGTGGGGGGAGGGACAGAAGGAGAAAGAGTCTTAAACATACTCTGTGGTAAGTGTGGAGTCCAATATGGGGCTTGATCCTATGACCCTGAGATCTGATCTGATCTGAAGTATCCAAGAATTGGACATTTAATCAATGGTGCCACCTAGGCACCCCTGTGCCATCTCTTTAAAGTCATATCTTATCCCCTCCCCCAAACCCTGGCATCCACTGCTTTGTTCTCCCTCACTGTAATTTTGTGTCTGAGAACCCCCTGTAAATGAAGTCGGGGGCTCCTGGCTGGCTCAGTCAGTGGAACATGCAGCTCTTGATCTTGGGGTTGTGGATTAGAGCCCAACGTTGGGTATAGAGACTAATTTAAAAAATTTCTAGATCTTTTAAAAAATTCTAAATGAAATCATACAAAGTGTAATCTTGTCAGACTGGTTTCTTTCATTCGGTTTAATACTTCTGAGTGTCATCCAGGTCGTTATTACATGTGTCAGTATAGACTGTTCCTTTTTCAGCCTGAGTGATAGTGCTTTGTATCGATGCGCCACAGTTTGTAGTATAACCGTTCACCTGCTGAAGGACATTTGGGTGATTTCCAGTTTCTGGCTATCCAAAGAACTCTGAACAGTCTAGGTTTTTGTGTAGAAATAGGTTTTTATAAGTGTCCGTCTACCAGTTTTATTATTCTTTTTCAAAACTATTTTAGCCATTTTTTTCTTTTGTGGGTTTTTTTTTTTTTTTCATATCAATTTTAGAATCAACTTGTCTTAAAGAAAATCCTGCTGGGGTTTTAATTGAAATTTTGTTATGCCTGTAGATCAGTCTGGGAAGAATTGACATCTTTTTTTTTTTTTTTTTTTTTTTAAGATTTTGTTTATTTGTGAGAGAGAGAGGTCACAAGTAGGCAGAGTGGTAGGCAGAGGGAAAGGGAGAAGAAGCAGGCTCTCTGTTGAGAAGGGACCCTGATGCTCTGCTTAGTCCCAGGACCCTGGGATCATGACCGAGCCAAAGGCAGATGCTTAACCCACTGAGCCACCCAGGTGCCCCAAGAATTGACATCTTTACTGTGCTGAGTCTTCCATTCCATGAACTTGGCCATGTGTCTCCATTTGGGATTTCTCTGATTTCTTTCATTGGTGTTTTATAATTTTTTAATATAGATCCTCTGCATATTTTCTTAGAGTTATACTAATTATTTCATTGGGGGGGAGCTAATATAAATGGTACATTTAAAATGGTTTTTATTTGTACATTGCTAATGTATAAAAATATGATTTATTTTTGTATGTTTGCCTTGTTCTTTGCAATGTTGCTGAATTTCATTTACTTGTTACCAGGTTAGCTGTAGGAATTTTTGTGGGTATCCTTTCTAACTTGTAGAGTAAATATTTAATCAGTTTTCATTGCTTACTAAACCAAAAAAAGGGGATTAAGCTGATATGTCCTTTAACATGATTTGTAGTGTTTTCCCTAGGTTGGGATATTAATTATTTTTATTATTCCTTATTTTCTAAATGGTTTTCAGTTTTTTGAGCCTTCTTTTTGACTTATGAGGTGTTTGAGAAACTTAATAAAATTTCCAAGTATTTGTATGGATTTTCTCTTTATTTTTGTTACTAATTTCTAATTTTATTGTATTGTATTGGTTTTATACAATTTGTAAATTTTAGAATTTGAGATTTCTTGAAATCTTCTTTGGTTTTGGAAAATTCTTGGCTGTTATATATTCCAATACTGCTTTTGCCCCATTCTTTCTTTATTCTAATTAAATGCTCACTCATTAGACCATATCACTGTTTGTTGCCATTTACCTTCATTTTTGTATTTTTTAGTCCTCTTGTCCCTCTGTTCTCTATTTTAGACAGATTTATTTAGATGCATTCTAGATAGATGTTCCAATTTACCTGTCTCCCCTTTTGGCATTGTCTAGTCTGCTATTAAACATATGAATTGAGTCCATTTATTATATTTTAAAATTTCTTTACTATTATCTTTCAAATTGCAGCATCACTTTTTATTATTTCTAGTTCCCTCCTAAAGATTTTAATGCCTGGTTTTATTATATTCAACATAGTAAATAAAACTGGCGTAGAGTTTTTGTTTGATCATGCCAATGTCTGGAGCCTTCTGGTTCCACTGTTTCTGCTCGTTGCTCATGCTGTCCTGTCTGCTCTTGTACCTGACTGCCTGTGTCTGTGCGCTGGACAATGTCTTTAACGGTTTATCTATAGAAGTAAGTTGATGTTTTTTTCTTCCAAAGATAGTTCAGCTCTGATTTTTTTCCCGCCAGGTACCTAAAGGGCACTAATAATCTAGGACCACCTCCGTTTGGTCTCATGGCTCTGCTTTTGTTCGAGGCATGCGATGCAAAGCTGTGCAGCAGTCCTTGCAAACGCCGTTTTGTTTCTGGTTCCGTCCTCCTCTTAATGTCCAGCCCTGCCAGTCCTGAGCCCACATTCCCTGGTGGTTGTCAACTTCTAGGACCACAAGTCTTCTGAAGGTCAAAACTGACACCCCCATGGGAAGTGCAGCCCTGGGTGCTGGGCTCACCTTACTCACGGCTTCTCTCCATGAGAGGAGCACTTCCTCTGTCATTCCTCACTACCTTGTTAGGTTTTTGGTTGCTTTTAAGACTTGTTTACTTTTAAATTATTTTCTCAACTTTTTTACTTGCCTTCACTGGGAGGGTTGATCCAAATTACCTAGTCTGCTGTTAGTGGAAATAGATACTCTCTGGAGTTTTCTTTGAATCGTAGTATTTGGCTTATGTAAATTTTTCTGGGCACTGAGTAGAATGAAGTATAGTCACTTTTGTCCCCTTACATAGGATCTGAAACTTGATAGTCGTTTGTTATATTTAGTCAGCTAGTACGTTGTTATTAAAATAACATACAGTAACTCAAACTACAAGAAAGAAGGAAATCTATGGGCCATACACTGTCAGATTCAGAGGTTAGATGGGTTTAAGTTGATCTAATTCACCCTTACTCATATCACAAAGTTCTTGGTTCATTGCATCTCTCTGCACTTTTCTTTTCCTTTCTTCTTTCTTTGTATGTGTTTCTTTTCCTTCTTTCCTTCCTTCCGTTCATGCATTCATTCTTTTTTTTTTTTAAGATTTTATTTATTTATTTTATATATAGAGAGATCACAAGTAGGCAGAGAGGCAGGCGGAGTGGGGGAGGCAGGCAGAGAGAGAGGGGGAAACAGGCTCCCCACTGAGCAGAGAGCCCGATGCGGGCCGCGATCCCAGGACCCTGAGATCATGACCTGAGCCGAAGGCAGAGGCTTAACCCACTGAGCCACCCAGGCACCCTCATTCATTCTTTCTTTGTCAGCTTCATTCTGTGGCTAGAATGATGGAAGCTCCCCTTGATGGAAGTTGGTTGCCTGCAGTCTTGGGTGCTACATTATTTCTTGTCCATATCAAAGTAAAGGGAGCACGCATGTATATCAGCTGAACAATTCTAGGACCAGTTTATTTAGATCCTATGTCTGTCTCTAACCAAGTCCGGTTCAAAAGTAAGATAGTGTGTGGAATCCTAGTATAATAGAGCTCACTCCTAGAGATAATAAGGGGAGCAAAATGATGGCTTTAAGGGCAGAGGCAAAGAATGGATGCCAAAAAAGGCAACTGTGATGTCACTGCATAGGCCCCACCTGTAGATGGTGTCGTAAAGATCCTTCATCTGCTCCTTCACTGTTTACCCGCTTCTGTGAAGGGCTGGGGCAGGCGGCAGCTCATTTTTCCTGCTGCTTTGATCTGCAGATTAAATCCACAGGTTTGGTCCTGCCTTTGTTTCTGGAATGTTTTCTTCCTTAGAATCTTTGAACATTTTTTCCCTTCAGTTTTCTCTGTCAAGTAGTAGTGCGTACGCATGTTGTACTGTTACTCATCCTCCTTCATCACTTCTGCTGTTTTTAGATGTTTCTGTGTGTTTTCTGTAGTTCATCGTCTGCATCCTAACCTCGTTTTCAGAATTGTTGCTTCATGCAGGTCCTCTTGTTTGCAGTTCTGCAGTTCCTTTTTTTTTTTTTTTTTAATTTCTTCAACTCATGCTCTTCACATGCTTCCACTCGGTAGAGGTTAGCAGTTTCGACTCTGGAGCCAGACTGCTTGTGTTGGAATCCAGACTCCCCTATGAATTGTATTTTTCTTTCAATTTTATTTTTAAGAAATCTCTACACCCAGTGTGGGGCTCGGACTTAACAACCCTGAGGTCAGGCGTTGCAGCTCTATGGACTGAGCCGGCCAGGAGCCCTTCTACTAATTGTATTCTTGAGCAAAGTTCCTTGTTCTCTTCCCTTGCTCTCTCATTTGTAAGGTGGAGTTGTTGATAGTAGCTGCTGTTGGGAGATACGCCCCCCTGGTCTCTTGCACTTGACCTATCTTCTTGCATATGCTAAGAATGACTGTTCCTTATCTGGGCCCTTTCTCAGGGTTCTGTTGCAGTGAGTGGCCTTGAAGGATGAGGTACTGTTGGGAGGCCTGGGTGGCTCAGTCGGTTAAGCCGCTGCCTTTGGCTTAGGTCATGGTCCCAGGGTCTTGGGATTGAGTTCCACATCTAGCTCCTTGCTTGAGCAGGGAGCCTGCTTCTCTCTCCGCCTCTGACTGCTTGTGGTGTGCTCTCTCTCTCTCTCTGACAGAAAAATAAATAAAATCCTAAAAAAAAAAAAAAAAAAGAGTGAGGCACTGTCTCCCTCTGGAACAAGGAGCAGACATGTTTAATGCTTATTATAAAAGCAGTGGGTTCCCTGTGCTCTTTGTTCCTTCCTTGTAACACAGTTCACTGCAAGTACAGGCATTCATTTGGGCTCATGGTGTGGCCCCCGTAAGACTTAGGGGCCACAGAGGAACTGACAGCAATATCCTCATGTTCATGTTACTTGTTGGGCAGTGATCCAGGAGTCTTTGTCTTTGATCCGGGAGTCTGTGTTTTCTGCCAGCATCTATAGTAACAGACTAACTTAATAACTTGTGTAAAATCCCAAACTTAGAAGCTGTCTTCATATGGTTGTTGTAAAGTTTCAGTGAGTTAACACATGTTAATCACTTATAGCATTGCCTAGGACATAGTAAGCATGTACTGAAAGTTAGCCATGAAGGTTTTCTTTAATTATTTTTTTTGTATTCTCTGTATGGAATTTTTAGGCCTAAATAAAGATAAGGCTTAGAAGATTAAGGTTGCTGTACATAACTATTATATGGTGAAGATACATGTTGTAACTCATTGGTTTTATTTTCGTTTCTCTTAGTTTTTCTTTTTTAAGATTTTATTTATTTGAGAGAGAGAGAGTGGGAGCATGGTTCACATGGAGGAGAGGGAGAGAGAGAGTCGCAAGCAAACTCTGTGCTGAGTGCAGGGCCGGATGTAGGGCTCAGTCCTGCAACTTTGAGGTCACTACCTGAAACGAAACCAGTTGTCCATCGCTTAACCAGCTGTGCCACCCAGGTGCCCCTAGTTTCTTGTATTAATTGCAGATAATGAATATCCATTAATAAAAAAGTCATAGAAATTAAACAAAACCCTTTTAATAACTGAATAAAACATCCAGAGAGCAGTTGAATTTTAACAATTCCTATTTTATTTATTTTTAAAAAATATTATATATTTATTTGACAGAGAGAGAGAGCACAAGTAGGCAGAATAGCAGGCAGAGGGACAGGAGAATCAGGCTCTTTGCTGAGCAGAGAACCTGATGTGGGGCTCAATCCCAGAATCCTGGGATCATGACCTGAGCCGAAGGCAGCAGCTTAATGACTGAGCCACCCAGACAGCTTAACAATTACGATTCTAATTAACATCAGTGTCTTCTTTGGCTCTTGATAGCTGTTGGACTCTTAGTCTTAATCATTTTGTACTGCATTTCTAAAAATCACATTAAAATTCTAACAGTGATGCATATTTGTGAAAATGTATTGAACTATGGATAAGTATAAAGAGACTAAGTTATCCTTAAAGTATTAACTCCAAGAGAAAACCAGTATTTCACATTTTTGTGTATTTTTGGTTGCTTACTTTTTAAATCTTTACATGGCTCTGTGAAGGTAGTGACTATCTTCACGTTATTAGTGTCAATATTTTACGTAGTTTAGTGAATAAAGATAGGGTAACTATTTCTAATATAGTGCTAATTCTTTAGCTGTACAACACATTTCGGAAGTAGTGGATACACGAGATTCAGCAAGATACAAACACAATGTAAAAAAGAACTGTCAGAATGCAGGCTTATTTTGACCACTGCTATTCAAAAGAAGGAAAGGGCGTGATGATACAATTTCTTAGCTACGTTTTGTTCTGTCATCTTAGGATAAAGGAAGCATGCAAGGCATCACCATTCTGTGGAGTGAAGGAAGTTAGGAGAGGGAAATAATTTTTATTCTATTTAATGTTTGACTAAAGCACAGAGCAGGCATTTGGATAAGAAGTAGACAATGAGTGCTGGTGTTCACTAACATAATTAGTAAATACTAGCCTGTTTAAAATATTTTGTATGTTTTTCTCTGTGCTTTTTGTGATTCTTTATGTATATGTACACAATAAGATTTGTCTGCTTGCTTGATATTAATTATATCACATGCAATTAATCGAGCAGTTATTGGGCGTCATCCAGATTTTGCTCCGAATGGTTTGTAGAACAGATACCGTGCCTGTTTCTGTAGAGTGCCTTGTCTGCGGGGTGTCATCGGCGCCTTTGCCAGGCTCTTTTCCAGATATAGTTTTTAAATGAATAAAATAAAATACATAAGATTGCCAAGATAAAGGATTATGTTGAAATATTACCAAAATAGTAAAAAGCCAAATTTGTAATTTCATATTTTTTAAAATTTACACTTAAATTATAAATTCCAATATAATTTTAACAATTGCCATAATTTTCAAGTCGTGATGAGGGTACGTGATACTGTGGGATGATACCTGCAAACGCTGAGTGTGATAAGAAATTACCTGCTTTCTGTTGGTGACAGACACAGTTGTTGCTGTACCACTCTACATGTACATGTATTCATAATGAAATGAGTTTTTAGGATTCTGAATTTCAAAGGTTACAAAAAAAATAAAGATGAATTTTTCCCTCCCAAGATCCTAGAACACCTGATTAAGTAAATATATTTAAAAATTAGTTTATTTTTTAATATTTTGGGGTGTGGGTGGTGTAGAGGGAGAAAGAGCATGAATCTCAGGCAGACTCCATGCTTGGCGCAGAGCCTGACAAGGACCCTGAGATTGTGACCTGAGCCTAATTCAAGAGTTGGATACTTTTAAATGACTGAGCTACCCAGGTTGCCCATAAAGAAATACACTTTTTTTTTTTTTAAAGATTTTATTTATTTATTTGACAGAGATCACAAGCAGGCAGAGAGGCAGACAGAGGGAGGAGGAAGCAGGCTCCCTGCTGAGCAGAGAGCCCGATGCTGCCGAGCTCCATCCCAGGACCCTGGGATCATGACCTGAGCCGAAGGCAGAGCCACCCAGGTGCCCCAAGAAATAAATTTTTAAAAATTCATTGAAATATAGGTGCTTTGAAAGAATGTGTTATGTATTAATAAGAGAGGCCATAAGCAGGCTCAGGAATATTTCCGACATCTGACAGGCTGTTCTCTGAGGTTGGTGACTTTACTCAGTATATTTTTAGGATATATACAAAGAATGACTTAACCTTTGAGGGAAATAATTTAATTGTCCAGAATCAAAGTGTATTGTTTCCGTGAACTTGGCTGTGAGGCAAATGCTCTCTTTACGCCATAATCTGTCTCAGCACAGCTTTAAAAATAAACAGAAATACGCTGTTTTCAGTTTTCATTTCATATTCTTCATATTCAAGAAATGATTCCTCAGTAACACGGTGCTAGTAAAATATTACCGTTTCCCTTTAACGTTAATCTCCTGCTAAAGCCTCTGTGCTCTGAGAGACTGACGGGCAGTGAC
This sequence comes from Lontra canadensis, assembly GCF_010015895.1. Taxonomy (NCBI): domain Eukaryota; kingdom Metazoa; phylum Chordata; class Mammalia; order Carnivora; family Mustelidae; genus Lontra; species Lontra canadensis. Next base: position 4,728,701 of record NW_022631105.1, read on the forward strand.
GGGGGTGGGGGGGCAGGGCGGAGCCTCCCTGCGCGGCCGGTTGCGGCCTGTCGGGCCTGTCGGTCCCCGCGGCTTCCTGGTCGCCTGTGGTCTCCCGCGCCAGCACCTTCCCGAGCTGAGTTTCCGTGTCTCGCCCGTGAGGCTATGGCAGCTGTTACTGTTCTCTTCTAAAAGAGAAGAATTGAATGAGAGAACCATGCGGCGCACACCTCTATCGGTCCTTTCCGTTTTTGTGGGGCTTTCAGTGCCTTTCTGGAGCCTTCCGGAGCTCTTCTCCCGCCTGTGCCCTCGGCTGCCGTCACACCTGTGGCCCGTCAGGACAGCTGTGCTGCCTGTCGCTCCCCCGTTTCCTGACTAGATCCGCGGGTGATAGAAATCCGGACTCTGCCTCAGAAACGGGCTGCTCTTTGAGTAGAGTGTGCTACACAGGAGTTACTCAGAGTTTTGTTTGGTAAAAATCTTTCTGAAGTATTTAACGTAAAGCTCCTCAGCGAGGAGCCCGAAGCTGCTACGTCAGTGTCCGCTTTATTCTGACTGCTTTCCTCAGTTTGCTGTCCGAGCGTGTGCTCGCACACCAGGACTTCGGTGTCTCCGCGGGCGCTGCCCGGCGGGCCCCGCGAGGCGATAGAGCGTCGCGTGCCGACAACTTCCGGCATTGGGCCGCGCGCTTTGCGTGTAGTGTCTGTTTTCGTCCCGAGGACAGCTTCATACTAGGTGGTATTCGCCGCCTTTTAAATGATTAACGACCTGAAACTGAGGTGAGCGCGCTGGCCGGGGGCCCACCGCTTGCAAATGCAGATTCTGGGCCATCTGATTCCAAGCCTTTGATTTTAACCAACGCCCCGAGCTGAACCAGCCTCGGCTGTGGATTCGCCGAAGCAACTGTCCGGGAGTCTTGAGTAAGTCGCGGGAGGAGTGGCCTTGTGTAGGGACAAGGTCAGAGCTGATGCAGCCGCAGAGGTGTGCCGGGCACGTGGGCCAGGCCGCAGAGTGCAGTGCGCAGGCCCCCCAGGCTCCCCCAGGAGCGTCCTGACGCCGCGGGCCCGGGTCCCCCCCCCCCAGCGTTCCCTCTGCGCATGTGCCACCTAGTGGTTGGAGACCCGGCACAGGTGGGGCCGCCGGGAAAATCCTGTCATCCCCGTGGTCGGCGCCGACTCTCCTGGCTTTAAAAAATTTTGTGACCAAGTAGCATTGCCTTTATTTTAGGTCAAGGTCAGAGTAAGGAGAAGGTTACACGGATTATTTTATATCGAAGAAAAATATAACATGGAAATTTTTTTCAGTGTGAGAAGTGCCTGCTTACTCCCATGTCATAGTTTCAGGCCGCTGGGCGTTTGAACGAGCAGGATGCCACGAAAGGCAAAACTCCGCAGAGTGGCGGAGGAGCCGAGCCTGGGCCATTTTATTGGTGGAATGGGAGCTTCTGTGGTTTTAGCGCAGGCACAGGAGTGCATTTTTGGTAGTAAACTGGATAAGCAACATCTGGCGTCAGCTCTTGACTCGGTCGTCCGTGAGTTTACAGTCTCTTCACCAGAGCATTTCTGGTGACCTCTCTGCTTGGATGTTCGCATGACATCACTTTCAACCAGAGCAGTCTGTGTCCCATTCTGCTGGGAAGACTTGGGCTGGGAGAAGAGAGAGATAAACATTAGTTTAATTGTCCTGGCTCGACTTTGACAGATAGTAAGATCCAATTTATTGTGCTAGACAAAGTGACAATTAAAAAAGATAGGTTCTGTCGTTATGTATAGTTTCACATAATTAGGGATACTTTTTTTCTGTTTTTATTTTGTGGCTGGAACTGCTCCCTAGGAAGCAGTCATAAGATTCCTCTTTATTTTTCCTTATTCCTTAAAAAACAAATGACTAAAACAAAATCCACACAAAAAATCCAGCCCAAACCCAGCAGTCCCTACTCTGTTTTTAGCAGATCCTCGGTAGGATCATGGGCAGACCCAGTAGCAGTGATAGCTGGAAGCATAGAGGAGACAGGGTGAGCCCGTGAAGCCTGCCTTAGCACCACTGTCCTTGTAGATCAGGCATGTTCCAGAGCCCATTAGGAAAAAAAACCTCTCTCGAGTCAGAATCTGTTTTTTGCCCCTCTGAAATGCAGGGAGCCTAATTTCCAAAAGTTGTGTACCCGAGCACCTACCAGCCTACCATTAACATTTGTGTTTAACCTTGCCGTTTCCTTCCGATCTAATTTGAGAGAGGGAGAGGGAGAGAGAGACCGAGCAGACAGACACAGAGAGAGATGGTCTTCATGCTGGTTTCTCCTTAGTTATAAGCAACAAAAAAAGCTCCTAAAAATATTGAAAGTGTTAGGTATTTTCCTTTTGAGGGAGATAAAAATAAGAACGTAGTTGGGGGGCACCTGGGTGGCTCAGTGGGTTAAGCCTCTGCCTTTGGCTCAGGTCATGGTCTCAGGGTCCTGGATCGAGCCCTGAATTGGGAATCTCTGCTCAGCAGGGAGCCTGCTCCCCGCTCCACCTCTGCCTGCCTCTCTGCCTATTTGTGATCTCTGTCAAATAAATAAAATCTTTAAAAAAAAAAAAAAAGCATAGTTGGGAGTGTGCTACAGTTTGCCTGGAGAAGAACTTTGACAAGAGACCGTAAGTGGTAGACGGCAGCATAAACCAGAGAAGGGACAGGCTGTGCCTGACGGAGGGCTTGTGGTTCAGTGGTGGAGGCGAAACAGAGCTGGCCCTTGGGAGAAAAGTGCTCCGAGAGCAATGTAATGGCACGTGACTCTGGTCCATGGGGCTCAGTATCTATAAGCTTTTGAGGTACTCTTCTTAGTACTTCTCTTGTCTTGACTTTTACCCTTCCTTATTACCTAGTAATAGGAGTGGTACAAAAAGAGCATATCCCACATGGGCTCAGAGCATCTCTGGATAGAAATGAAATGCTTCCCGACAGATGTTTTCATATGTATGGTCATTTTATAGTGTTTTAAATATAATGGAGGGGGTCTGTCTGGTAGAACCATGTTACTTTCTGTCTTTGTTTATAAAAGCACTTAGAGGGCAGGCAACGCAGAATAACTTTTGGGTCTTTCCAGATGCTTTCCCTAGACCTATTGGCTCTGGAGGTACCTGGTCTGCTTTCCAAGTTATAGCAGGTCACAGGTCTACCAAATATTTTGATACGGTATAAAAAGGGTCAGTTGATTTCCAAACTCCAGTGTTACTGTTCTCATTGCCAGGTCACCAGCCCACATTTTAACTGTTTGTTACGGCAGTTCCCCACTCCTGTGTTAGTTGGGGCATGGGTTAAAATGCTGTAAACAGAGACCCTAGAATATAGCAATGGTGTAAATAAAACAGATTTATCTTTTTTTCATGCACTCTTTCTGAAAGTCATCTTTGCTCCCAGTGGTGGTTTATGGACCTAGGCTCCTTTCATCTTTTTTTCCTGCCTTTCACGAGAACGGTGTCCTCATCTGCAGCACTGCATCTGCGTTGCTGATGTGTCTGTGTTCCTGTCTGTAGGAAGGAGGAAACGGAACAGTCTATGGCAAATCCCTTCCTGTTAGAAGTTGCATGGTCAGTTTTGGTCCTCCTGTATTGGTGAGAACTTGCCACAATTAGCTACAAAGAAGGTTGAGAAAATTAGTGTCTCAGAAGTTCCGGAGTTTATCCTTTGTCCGTTTTTCTGCAGGGTCATGTGCCTTGTTCAGGTTTCATGATGTAAAGTTCTGTGCATGCTCTAGATTTGAGTGCCCATTTATGGACTAAATCCATGTATTTTTTTCAATCCATGATGTACTTTCTCATTTTGTTCATGATAGCTTTAGTTGAGTAGCAGTTTCATATTTTAATATAGTAAAGTTTGCAAATCTTCTTATAATCCTTTGATACAAGTGTACTTCATATTTATAGATTTGATTCTAGGTACTCTGTCTCAGTTTTGTGGCTGGGGTAGACAGGACAGACATGATTGACAGGCCCACAAGCACTTGATTTATGGTCCACTTCACTATTTCAATTTAAGAAAAAAGAATGTTATTTTATTTTATTTTTTTTTATTTTTATTTTTTTTAAATTTTATTTATTTATTTGACAGACAGAGATTACAAGTAGGCAGAGAGGCAGGCAGAGAGAGAGGAGGAAGCAGACTCCCTGCTGAGCAGAGAGCCCCATGCGGGGCTCGATCCCAGGACCCTGAGATCATGACCTGAGCCGAAGGCAGCGGCCTAACCCACTGAGCCACCCAGGTGCCCCAAGAATGTTATTTTAAATAGGAGAACCAAAACTGTCTGTCTGATGCTTTATTTCATCATTCATTTCATGATTTGACAAGACTTATAATTATTTGTAGTTTTTCTAACTGAACAATTAATAGTTCTCAAAGTTATTTGTCAAAACACTTACCTAAACTTCATTATGAATGAATTTAGCAGACTTTGATAGTCACAAAAATGGGAAAGTCAGATTGGAGAGCTGATCTGAGAGACGTGAGATAAAATTTGGTGTGGAATTTAGTGTTCCAGCTGCTGGATATGTCCCGAATACACTTGAAGCGTGGTCTGAAACAGGACAGGAGCCAGGGCTGCATGTGTCAGCAGATGACCATGAAGTCCAGAGGAGACTCTTAAAACCTGGATTATCATTAAGTTCTTCAAGGAGAAAGAGCAGGGGTGCCTGGGTGGCTCAGTCGGTTAAACGTCTGCCTTCAGCTCAGGTCATGATCCCAGGGTCCTGGGATCGAGCCCCGCGTCAGGCTCCCTGCTCAACGGGAAGCCTCCTTCTCCCTCTCCCACTCCTCCGGCTTGTGTTCCCTCTCTCGCTGTGTCTCTCTGTGTCACATAAAATCTTCAAAAGAAAAAAGAAGAAGAAGAAGAAGAAGAAAGAGCACATAAAGGACACCCCAAGCGCTATTCCCACATTTAGAGGTCTAAAAGAAACCAGCTGAAGAGACAGACACTGGATTATTTAATTTTCATTAGCAACCTTGAGAGATACATGGTAGCTTTTTGGTTTTGCCGGTGAGATGGAGAATTTTATTTAAAAAAATTTTTTTTAAAGATTTTATTTATTTGATAGAGACAGTGAGAGAGGGAACACAAGCAGGGGAGTGGGAGAGGGAGAAGCAGGCTTCCCACTGAGCAGGGAGCCAGACGTGGGGCTCGATCTGGGATCATGACCTGAGCTGAAGGCAGACATTTAACCGACTGAGCCACCCAGGCGCCCCGATGATGGAGAATTTCAGATGACTTTACAGAAATCGCATAGACAGTAGTTACTACAACTGGAACTCCAGAGCAGGTTGTGATGACTCTGAAGCCTGTAGTAGTCCGGTACAACTCCTGCTTCTAAAAGTTAGGAAAGCCTTTCACTGAGGAGGAGGTTGTCCTTGGTGCCCGAATTCCTAGAAAGTTTGAAGGCTTGCGTGTCTTCCTGGATTGTTAGTTCTCCTGCTCTCAGCGGTGCTGGGAGAACAGCATTGCGGTGGGGGGGATGCCCATTAGGAAGGTAATGGAGTGTGGCCCCTCCAAAGTCCCATTTCATGAATTTTATTGGGAAAAGGAAGGAAAGAGAGAAGAAGAGTTTGAAGGACTGTAAGTGCTTTGTATTTGTTTCTTCAGTTTGGGGTGGTGGTGTGGAAAGGTGTGAGTAAATTCCGAGTTAGGAAAGAAGGACCGACCGGAGCGTGGAATGGCATCAGGGTGCCGTGGAGGGCTGTGCCTGTTCTCTTCCAGCGATGCCGGCGGCTAGATGGTTCTTAAGGAGACACGTGACATTCTGTGATGGCGTTTGTTGACTTGCCTCCTAAGAAGGTGTGTGTGACGTGTGAGGTGTTTGGGGTTGGAGTCTTGAGGGTAAATGAAAAAGGCAGTAGAGTAAACATGTGCTCTTTTCAATGATTTACCTTTAGAATGACTATTAATTAAGGCTGTAATGATTGTTTTAAGTGAATAATAGTTTTATTTATAAATTGTGAAGAACCTTTTTTTCAGCAAGTCACTTTGAAGAACATTTGTTCTATAGATGAACTGCCAAGACCCTACAAATAAGGTTCTTAACAGTTAGTACTAAGATGAAACCCCGCTGAGTCTGTTGTAAGGTGCACAAAAAACAGTGGGCAGAGTGTCACGTTCCTCTGAGGATCACGTTGCCACAGAGAGTGAAAAGCCCGGTACGGACTCGAACTGCTGGTGTATTAGTGAGGTGTGCCCGTTGCTCTTTGAATCTTCTTCCTGTGCCATGTCTGCTTTATAGGTAAATTCACCAAAGATGGATTTCACTGTGAAAATGACTTTTTATATCCTCTCGTTCACTACTAAGCAGAAGTCAAAGAGCAGTCTGCGGAGGAGGATGCTGAAGCCGAAGCGGACAGCAGCCGACAGCCGGTGCCAGCCCTTCAGCGCTCTGTGTCGGAGGAATCCGCGAGCTCCCTGGTCTCCGTCGGCGTGGAAGCCAGAATCAGGTTAGAGAATGAGTGCCGCTGGAGGGGGAGGCGTGATGGCCCCGGGCTGGCTAGAGAATTCAGAGCACAAGCTCGCTTTTAAATGCGGAAGGGATTTTATTACTTAATAATTTTAGATTTATGGCTGACGCCTCTGTGGTGTTGAGGTAAAGGGTGTCTGTGAGCTTAGGTGATTGTAGAACAGACCCGTAGACGAGCACGTTGTACCGTCCTCTCCGCAGAGCAGAACAGAGACTCACCAGCACGCTGGTCCTAGCCAGAGAAATAACTCCAAGCTTTTAGTGTAAGGATTGATTTTTGATACTTACCTGTAAACTTTTATGCTCCTGTTCCTTACTCTTTCTTCATTCCTTAACTAAAGAAATAGAGGAGGTTATAACCTACCTGTGTATACTTCAGCTTTGAAGTCTCGGGGTTTTTTAGACCGTATTTGAAAGACATGAGTAACACTATGAAACCGTTTCTCAGTTGAATACTCCCATCTTCTTGAAATGTTTTCTTTCTTTTGCTTTTGGCACCCCTGCCTCCTCATCTTCCGCTGGCTTCTGCAGAGACCCCCTGCTTTTAAAATGTTGGGGTCCTCCGGGAAGTCTCCAGCACGCACACCTTCATCTCTGCTCCCTCCCTGGGGGTGCGCGTGCATGTGACAGCGAAGTTGTCTGTGTGATGAGCCCCATATTTGTATTTCCAGGGCTGACCTTTCCCTGAACTTCAGACTTTCCCATCTGTCTGTCTGCTTGACATCTCCTTTAGAGGTATAGTACACACCTCACCCATGCATGGTGTGTTCCCCGTTTCAGGGAAGGTTTGAAATTCTCAAGATAAAAGAGTACGGTGGAAAAATAAAATAGTCCCCAACACACTTTACCTATTATGACTGCTTTATTTTTCTTTTCTTTACTTTTCTTTTCTTTTCTTCCTTCCTTCCTTTCTTTTTTTAAAGATTTTATTTATTTATTTGAGAGAGAGCATGAGCAGTGGGGAGGGGCAGAGAGAGAGGGAGAAGCAGGCTCCCCGCTGAGCAGAGAGCCCGATGCGGGGCACAATCCCAGGACCCTGGGATCATGACCTGAGCCGGAGGCAGACACTTGACCAACTGAGCCGCCCAGACGTGCCCCTGCTTTCTTTTTCTTAGTAGCACTTGTTATTTTTCAGTTTATTTGATGATTTAATTATCGATATCATGTGAGTTCTGTGAAGGCAGTACTTCTTTCTGTTTTCTGTTGGATTGATAATTATTTTCTGCAGATTATACATTATATTTTGTTTTTTAAGATGGTTTCCCTTAAAACCCAAACCTCATATCTCTTTACCCTATTGAATTTAACTTTGAAAGAATTCACACTTACATTCCAATTGGTTTCTTAGTCTTAACAATGTAAGTGCTTTATCATACTTTCGTATCTCTGCATCTCTCATCCAGCCTCTCATGCTGAAGTTATTTTAGATATATTCTTCCTACTTCTGTTTCCCTTGTCTTGGCCCACTAATTCCCCACCCCCAATTTTGAAAATGGAGGTTTAATTTATATACAGTGAAAATCAGCCATTTTGTGAGATGACAGCTGTACACAGTGACAGGACCACAACCACCAGGAGTTAAAGAAGCGCCCGCCGTGCTGAGAAAGTCCCTGAAGCCTGTTTGTTGTCAGCCCCGACTCCACCTTCCGCCCTCGGTCGCCGCTGGTCTGTAGGTCCCTGTTGTTTTGCTTTTGCAGTAACAGCGAACTGGAATTGTAGAGTATGTGTTCTTTTGACTCTCTCCTTTTTTACTTAGCTGACGCCGTTTTTACTCTGGCCTTGCCGCTCGTCTGCGTCAGTGTGTGCATCAGTGCGCCTCCTCTTCATTGCGGAGCAGGACTCGATTTTATGGAGGCTCCTACAGTTTATCTGTTTCCTACTTCAGGAATATTTGGGCAGTTTCCAGTTTGGGGCAATGATGAATACAGTTGGTATAAATATTCACTCACAGGTTTTGGTGCGAACACAAGGTTTTTATTTCACTTGGGTAAATTCCTAGGCTGGGAGAAAGGTAATTGGAAAAGAAAGTGCCAAAGCGTGTTGTGTGTGCGGTTCTGCTGTCCTGCATTCTCACTGGTGATGTGTGAGGGTCGCTGTCAGAGCGTGGAGTAACAGAGCTTTTCTCGTTGCAATTCAGCTCCGCTCTTAGAAAGGCACTGTGCCTTGTGGTTCGCAGGGTTGTGTGTTCTCAGTGACCCCGCCAGCGGTGGGAGACCTGTGACGGCCTGCGTCCAGGGCACAGTCTTGATTCTCCTCTAGGGTTAAAGCCCCCTTGACCCCTCACTGTTCCTCTGTCTGCACTTGGTCTTCACCGTCGCAGGTGGCGATTTTTCCTGTCCTTCTCTCACAAGCCTAAGGCTTTTGTTCCCTCTGGGCCTTCCCCATACTGCTGCTGTTCCGCTCCCCAGGCCTTGTGTCATGACCAGCGCATTGTACAAACCCGTCGCCGTGCTCCCAGTGCTGTGCCTGGGCATTGGAGTGGTGTCTGTGGTCCCAGATAGTCTGTATTCTCACAGTATCTCACACTTGGACTTTAGCACTTGGTTAAAATTTTTCACTTGAGTTCTTCTTATGCTGCTTACATGACGTACCGTGGCCTCTTCCCCAGATTAAGCAAATGCTTGTGTGTCATCTCTTTCTGGGAGTGCCTCTCCTTCAGTTGGAGGTGAATTGGTTTCCCTGTGACTTCTGCAATCTGATGCGTTAAAGGAAAGTAAACTTGTAGATTGTCTGGCGAGATTTTGCTCTGAGGGTGGGAGCAGTGCTCTTTGCAGCTTTCTGTCCCCAAAGTGAAGACAGAAATTTCCTTTGTCCCACATATAAAATTAATAAACTCGTCTGAGATGTCTAGATGACTGTCCTTACTTCTTCCATCTCTTGAACCTTTCCCAATTCTTTAGTGATCTGAGTACTTCCTTAAAATTATTTTCATTGTGGATCTGTTGTGTGGCAAAATTCCTGTGCTCTTACAAGCCTGGGATTACTTTTAATCACCATCACATTTGAGTGATGGTTTTGGCTATGACATTGAAGGTGAAGATATTTACTGTCAGTACTTCAAGGGATACCTTGGTGGCTCAGTCAGGTAAGTGTCTGCCTTTGGCTTGGATCATGATCTCAGAGTCCTGGGATCAAGCCCCATGTTGGGCTCCCAGCTCGGTGGGAGTCTGCTTCTCCCTCCGCCTCTCCCGCTGCTTATGCTCTCTCTGCCTCTCTCTCTCTCTGAAATGAATAAATAAAATCTTTTTTAAAAAGTATACTTTAAAACAATTTATTATTATTATTATTATTTTTTAATAATTTTATTTTTTATAAACATATATATATATATTTTTTTTCCCCAGGGGTACAGGTCTGTGAATCCCATGTTTACCCACTTCACAGCCCTCACCATAGCCCATTCCCCAACCAATGTCCATAACCCCCCCCCCAACCCCCCTCTGCCCAGCAAAACAATTTATTTTTTTAAAGATTTTATTTATTTGAGAGAGTAGGGGAGGGACAGAGGGAGAGAGAGAGAGTCTCACGTCGACTCCTCTCTCAGTGCGGAGCCCAAAGCAGGGCACAACCCTGAGGTCATGACCTGAGCTGAAATCAAGAGTCAGATGCTTGACTGACTGAGCCACCTGAGAGGCCCCTAAAACAGTATTATAAAAAATTTAAAATCAATGTAGAAAAATCCATAATGAGTGATACGTAATTTTTTTAAAGTTAAGGAATACTGTTTTTCTTTCTTCTGGCATTTAAAAAAATTTTTATTTAAGTTCCAGTTTGTTAAAATACAGTGTAATTGAGTTTCAGTTGTATGGTCCAGTGATTCATCATATCGCTCCACCCCCAGTGCTCATCACAGCGGGTGTCCTCCTCCATCCCCAGCACCTGTGTCCCCCGTCTCCACTCTCTGTCGTTGGGAATTTGTTTTCTGGTTTGCTGCTTTCTTCCATGTTCTTCTGTTTTGTTTCTTAAATTCCACATATCAGCAGAGTGAAAAGGAAAAGAGTGACACAAACCACCAAACAGACGCTTAACTCTAGAGAACAAAGTGAGGGGGAGGTGTGTGTGGGGGCTGGATGAAATAGGTGATGGGGTTGGAGGGAGGGCACTCATCCTGATGAGCACCCACTAGGTTCTGCACCTCTAACTAATATTGCACTTTTATTAACTGGAATTAAAAAAAAACTTGAATAAAATACTCCATCAAAATGAAATAAGGCGTGATAGATAAGATGAGAAAAACAAAGTACTTCTGACAGGTAAAGCTGAAGGACGGGTTCATGAGCATTTATTAACTGTTGTTCTACTTTTGTGTCTTTGTTCAAAAATATCCATAATAAAAAGTCAAAGATGTATATGATCTTTAAAAAACAAAAAAGCCCCCCAAACAACAAAATTCCATGTGAGTGAAATCATACGGTGTTTGTCTTTCTCTGACTTGTTTCGCTTAGCAGAATCCTCTCTCGCTCCACCTCACATTGTTGCAGATGGCAAGATCTCATTGTTTTTATGGCTGATACATATAATGGGAATTGTATATACACCACATTTATTTATCCATTCGTCAGTCAGCGGACACTTGGCTGCGTCCATATCATGGCTGTTGTAAATAATGCTGCGGTAAACGTAGGGAGTGCATGTGTCTCTCTGAGTTAGGGTTTTTGTATTCTTTGGGTAAATACCCAGGAGTGTTTTTGTATTCTTTGGGTAAATACCCAGGAGTGTGATTGCGGGGTCATGGGGTAGCTCTATTTTTAAGTTTTTGAGGAACCTCCATGCTGTTTGCCAGAGTGGCTGCACCAGCTTGCGTTCCCACCGACAGTGTGAGAGGGTTCCCCTTTCAAGGAGCAGACCTTCTAATTCTTTTCTTTCTGAGGTCCCTTATTAAACATCTGTTCCATAAACATATATTGTTTTTGTCTTTTAACTTAACTTTATTGTAGTTAGTAGATGTTATTGCTTAGAATAAATTCAGGTTTTCAGAAAAATTGAGCAGAGGGTACAGGAGTTCTCATTCTCAGCCTGCCCTCCTTCCCTGAGTTCCCCCTTTATTAGTCTTGTGCCTTAGTGTGGTACGTTTGTTACAATCGATGAACTAGTATTGGTATGTTATTATTAACTGAACACCATAGTTTGCACTAGGGCTCGTTCTTTGTGTTATGTAGTTCTCCGAGTCTTGACAAATGCCTGATTGTGCATTTGCCATCGCAGTGCATCACGGGCAGTGATTTCCCTGCCCTACAGTCGCCTGTGCCCCACCTGCTTACCCTCTTCCCCTCTGTTGAACTCTTTCTCACACACCCCTCATCTCGGACTTCTTACTCCAGCAAGCACTTAAATCTGCATTTTTATGTCTCCGTGTTTGTTCCTGTGTGTTTCATATCTACATCATGCATAAAGAGTGGTCTGTCAAGTGCTTAAAAAAAATTGAAAACCACAGGTTTTCGAGAACCCAAATGTCGCCCAGTGGCATTAAACCCATCCCTCTTTCCTAGCCTCAGCCTTACTTGCTTTATTACTTCCATTTTCTTGAATTAGATGAAAATAAAATTGTTTTTCTCAGTACAAGCTAAAGTTTTTTGATTTTTGTGGGGTCTGCTACTTTAAAAAGTCATGCTATGAATTGCAAATGTGTAATTGATTATTAAACTTAATTGTTCTTATGGCCTAAATGTACTCAAGCTTACCTCGCACTAAAGTCGTAATATTTAATTTTAAAGTACAAGTATCTATAATCTGTCACTTTAGAAATAGTTGGATAAAACTACTTTCACATTCTGTTTTTCTTTTCATTTTGACCAGTGAACAGCTCTGCGCTTTTTGTTATTGTGGTGAAAAAAGTTCCTTAGGACAAGGAGACTTAAAGCAATTTAGAGTAACACCTGGGTTTATCTTGCCGTGGAAAAGCCAGCCTTCTAACAAGAAGGACATTGATGACAACAGCAATGGAACCTGTGAGAAAATACAAAACTCAGCACCACGAAAACAAAGAGGACAGAGAAAGTAAGCAATTTTGAATAAATGCTTGGAATGCAGTAAGGCTATCTATAATTCATTTTCATCTCAGGGAATATATAAATGGGGTTGTTACTGAATAATTTCTCATGTTTTTCCCCATTTGTAGAGTGCTTTATGCCTCACCATTAAAATCCCTCATAAAACACTCCTTTCCTCAAAATTTCTTGTGTAAAAAAAAGAAATGTGTTAATTGTATATTAAAATCAGTGTGATCACAAAAGTTAATGTTTAAAAAAAAACTTTAAGGAACATAACATTAACTTAGAAGGAGTTTATGGAAGGAAGGTAAAACAGATCAGTGAAGCGTCTCTTTCGTCCTTTGAGTAAGTTTTTGATTGTTTGTAAGAATGTAACCTAACACAATGACAAAACCAAGATGGTTTTCTCTACCCATGTTCTTAATTTGTTATTTAGTTATTTTTATGGTTCAGAGAATATTGAGCTGTCCTATAAACTGTGATAATACAAGGTTAACTTTCTAAGTAATTATATACTCTTATTTTCCTTTCTAAAGTTGAAGAAGCTCTTCTTTTTTAATGAAATAAGAATTTACTAAGGTATTTATATAACTATATATGTGTGTCTGTATTCATCAACATGATAGTTCCCTGAAACTTCTCTCGAATATGTTTAATTTTGGAGTAAAAAAATTTTTTTTAGATGTTGCTGAGTTTTGTTTAAAGGCCATCTTAATATGTGGCTTTGGCTCTGGTAGTTGAGGGAATAGAAGTTTCTGTAGTTGATGAGAAAGTGTAAAATTAATTTAGCTTGGAAGGCTAACTGGCTCTGCCCCTTGAGGGTGATGATGTAATCATCCAAGTGCTTATCTGGCTTTTATCCAGATTTAAGTACTAAAGTATTGTTGTGTTGTACTTATTTGATTGGCTCCTTCTTTTGGACTCCTGCCAATGCCTTGAAGCCCTGAAGTAGGAAATGAAACAATAACAAGAAAGAAAGTCTTTTTAAAAAATTTAAGGTGGAACAGCTTAAGGAAGTTTAGAAGTACTACGTTGAGGGTCTTGATGTTTGAAAGACCAGAGCTGGATCATATAGAAGAGCTTTTCTTTTTGTTATCAGTCGAGTGCTCACATCCTAATAAAATACATCAGAAGTCTAGCAAACTTCCAGTATCCATCAGTAATTAGCAGATCTAATGGACTGGACCAGCTAATATCTCATATCCTCATGTTCTGCCTTTGAATAACGGCGATTATATAAACACTATTCTGGGAAATACAGTTGGACTGCGTTTACTTATTTTATAAGCTGAGTTAATTTTTAGTGAAAACTTTTATGGGCTAAGATAATTATGTAAAAAGGAACCTTGGTTTAGTCCTTACATACACTTAGTGTTTACCAATGTATTAAGTAATGATAACAAGACAGTTAATGGATGTTAGGAAAAAAACACATTAGTAAGATTTGGAATTCATTTAGGGGTAAACAATTTGGTAATGATTTTAAATAGTTACAAAATATATTCCTGATGAATAGAAACCAAATAAACTTGTTTTTGTTTTTAATATGAAAAGGAGGTTTTAAAAAGAATTTTTCTCTCTTGGTGACATTAAATTTTAAGAATATGTAATTGGAGATTCTTTTTCTCTTTTGTTTTAGACGTAAATTTTGGGAGTATGTATTTCAGCTGTCTTTTCCTGATGGTCTTTCCTAAGTTGGGCTGCTGTCATCCTTAGGGTTGCCATCAGGGTCTTACTGATACCGTATATACATAAAAACTGGTTGCAAAACCTGAAGGTGAAATTTGATTAAGCTGGTGGTTAGGAATTGGTTAGTAATAGACTGGTTAGTCATTGCGTTAGTTTTTATACCTGTCTCCCCCATCAAATACTGGTATAAAGGAAATATCTTAGAACAATACATCAGTCTTTATAGATGAGCTGTTAGTCTTTTTCCCCCTTCTAATAAAAGAACGATGATTAGTAATGAAGAATCTATTTGTAGGAATGGAGGCATTTATAGGAAAGAGTTTGTTCTCACTCTGCTGGGGGCATTTATAAAAATGAGAATTTAAAGTTAGAATAGCATGCTAAACCTTTAAAAAAAGTGAGTCTATGCATTTCTAATGCCGAACAAAATACTGGTTATTTTTATATGGTTTGATATTTAAATGTACTTATTGAAATATGTTAATACTTTTTTCTTTCAATGATTCCAGGTATAAAAAAGTCTAGTACCTTGGTCATTGTGCTGATTTTCTCTTAATAGGAATCATGATAAATATCCAGCACACAGAAGTGCAGTGAGTTACGATCTATATCCAATAGTGACTTAATCCAGAATTATGATCAGGTTAAATACTGTGATATCAGGAGAAGATTAGAGTTTTAGTTCCAGTCACCTGATTTCCCATATTTGCTGTTTAAAGACAATAGTAGTCATTGTTTACTTAATGATCTCAGTTAATAGCTAAAGTTTGAAGGCTTTGAAAGTCTGATAGCCCTTGTGTTGTATGCTTTCTCCAGTGTTCATTTCTATACTGCTGTTTTTGCTGTTACATTATCTTCTTTATTCCCCATTCCACTAGTAGCTGTTTGGTTTTTGCATTTTACTTCTGACTTGTGAGGTGAAGTGTTACTAGAGAGCACTTGCGGCATCAGCCTTAGTCCAGCTGTCGTGTGGAGGTGCCTGGAACAGCGCTCCCGCCGACACGTTCTACTCCCACCGCCTCCCTCTTCACACTTGGTAGTGGGTTCTCATTTCCGGGAAGTGACCTTTCTCTACATTACATGAACTACCAGCTCTGTTGTGCTCGCCCTCGCAATAAAGCAAATCACAATTTCTGATAGATTAGGTTTCGTGAGCATTTAAGTGAGGCTGAAGGGAATATTTATTTTATGTGATAAAATATAGTTCCTGATTAGAATATTAGAGTGTCATTTAAAAAAATTATAAAATGGCAAAATAAACTTGTAACTGTAATTTTTAACACTTCCTTATGGATTTGGATACTTTTTTTTTTGTTGCTTCTTACATGATAAAATACAGCAACCCAGTTTTATATTACACTATGAATAATAACAGTTGTAGTCTAAAAGTTGTTTTATGTCAGTTTATGCGTAATTAAAATTGATTTGGTAATATGTTATATTAAAGTTGTTGTAAACAAAATAATTATCTACTTGTTACCACTTTAACATCTCTTTTGTTTTATTTTATTTTTCCAGAGAACGATCTTCTCTTCAGAATATCGTATCTTGTGTAAGTGTAAGCACGCAGACCGCTTCAGATGATCAGGCTGGTAAATTGTGGGATGAACTCAGTCTGGTTGGCCTTCCTGATGCTATCGATATCCAAGCCTTATTTGATCCTACAGGTGGGAGCTGGTCTTCAGTGATAACTGTCTCTTGATTCTGTTGTAGACATTTTAATTTTAGTGAATTATCAACTTAATAGTAAATAACCTTTCATCTAGAAATAATTATAATCACATTGTAAACAATGTCATTGTTTAAGTAATCTTTCTTAGGTAAAGTAAATTGTCTAATTATGCGTACCTAATTTATTTAGCATCTGCACTGGGCCAGTGCTGGGCTGGATACTCTTATAAATCTTTGTATTTATTCTTAAGTGGACAGCAGGGCCATGGAGATCTGATTATTGAGGAAATAAATTTTTTTTCAAAGATTTTATTTATTTATTTGACAGAGATCACAAATAGGCAGAATCAGGCAGAGAGAGAGAGGGAAGCAGGCTCCTCGCTGAGCAGAGAGCCCAACGTGGGGCTTGATCCCAGGACCCTGGGATCGTGACCTGAGCCGAAGGCAGATGCTTTAACCCAGTGAGCCACCCAGGTGCCCCGAGGAAAGAAAATTTTAAAAGGAACTGTGAGAAGTTGGGGAAGTTGGGTGTCTGGGTCTATTTAATGCAGGATGAAAGACAATAGATGTTAGCCAAGTGGGTATCTTATTATAACAGTATAGTAACCCGTACTCATGATATGGTGCTTTTGGGATTTTGAGTTAATTTCAGTTGAACTGCATATTGATTGATAATGGTTCAAGTGCTGTGTGATAGAGCATTTAAAGACTAACCTGTTTTCAGTGATTGATGTGGGCTTTTGGTGTGGGATGAAGCAGAATGGAGGTAAATGTGTAGCTTATTTGCCATCCATTCTCTTTGACATAAAGTGTTATATAACACCTTTATATTTTATGCAAAGATACCAAATAAAATATCTTACAGTAATATTTAAATAAAATGACTAAGAACTCATTTTTTGTTGAAACAGTCACTCCTTCAAACTTGTGTGCATCAGAATCACCTAGAGGGCTTGTTAAAACACTGATTTCTGGCACCACTGCAAGAGGTTTTGATTCACTGGGTCTTGGTTCTGATATGATATTTTGTACTTCCTTTTTAAAAATTTTTTTAAAAAGATTTATTTATTTATTTGATAGAGAAAGTGGGGGAGGGACAGAAGAAGAGGGAGAGAGAGAATCTTAATGCACACTCCCCGCTGAGCACAGAATCTGATGTGGGGCTCCATCCTGGCACCCTAAGATCATGACTTGAGCCAAAATCAAGAGTCAGATACTTAACCAACTGAACCACCCAGGTGCTCCATTATTTTGCATTTCTTTCTTTCTTTTTTTTTTTTTAAAATATTTATTTATTTGACAGAGAGAGAGAAATCACAAGTAGACAGAAGTAGGCAGAGAGGTGGGCAGAGAGAGTAGAGGAAGCAGGCTCCCTTCTGAGCAGAGAGCCCGATGAGGGGCTCGATCCCAGGACCCTGAGATCATGACCTGAGCCGAAGTCAGAGACTTAACCCACTGAGCCACTCAGGCGCCCCACAGTATTTTGCATTTCTAACAAGTTCCCAGGTGATACATTTGGGAAGGGCTGACGGCTTTAGTGTGATCACAGATACGGGGTACCTTTGTGTGTCGGCATGTCAGGGCTGGTTTGGGGGGTTTACGTCTTATTAGCATTAATACGCTTCATGTGTATTCATTTGCTTCTTTTCACTTCACCCATTTTAGGCACTTGCTGGGCTCATCACCGCTGTGTGGAGTGGTCACTGGGCGTGTGCCAGATGGAGGAACTGTCGTTAGTGAACGTGGACAAAGCTGTTGTCTCAGGGAGCACAGAAGTAAGTAGAAGTAACAAATATTTAATTAAGCCACAGTTTTGTAACGTTTACTCTAGTCAACATGAAGGTTCACTTGGCCAGAATTATTTATTAAATGATTAATGTAAAAACCCTTAAAATAGGAATTTTTAATTTTATATCCAAGAGTATTTTGTGCACACCACTAGAATATTTAAGCTGTGCAATTAATGTTAACCTAACAAATATTTTCCATTTTAAAAAATATTTTACATTTAAATCAGAAATTAAAAATCTTAGAAATGAGAATTCCTAACTGTATTTATATATTTATGTGGTTACTATTTAAGAGAGATCATGCGATGAAGATGTAACATGAAGAGACAACATTTGACAGGTCTTTAGTCCACGATGTGCATTAGCTCTGTTTGCTATTTTATAAAAATTGATCCAGAAAGTTCTTTACAGTCAAGTTGGCAGTTCAGTTCATCTTTTTGGCCCCATCCCAAAGTAGTATCATGTACACAGTCTACTCTCTTTTCAAGTTTTCACTGCAATTTTCATGTGATTTTGAAATGAGCACAATAAATGCAACATTTACCGTCCATCTATAAAGGAAACAAACCCTATGAAGTGAAATTGCTTTGCTGCCCACAGATTCTCTTGGACTTTTGACAGTTAAATTTGGGAGAAGTGAAGCAGCCTTCCCAAAGGAATGTTAAAAATGAAATTTTGATCATAGAAATTATGTGGGCTTTAACAGATAGAGTACAGGTGAAACTCTCAAAAGTGTCGTCGAGACAGGGACTTAGATTCAATTAATTATTCAATTAGTATAATATTAGATTTACTCAGATTATTAAAATGACCTAAATTACATGGATGAGTAACTCCCACCTCAAGCTTAGTCAAATTAGAGTGCTTGTTTTAGAAATGTGACAGTACACTGAAATGCTTATGTCATCAAACTGTGAATAGTGTAGTGCAGAATAGTAAGTTCTGCGGTCTGGACAAGCTTAGATGGCCAGATCAAGACTGTGACAGATCAGTGGGCACTCTTTTTGTCACAGACTACTTCAGAAGTAGTGTTGGATTATTTTGTGGAAATGAAAAATATTATAGGAAAGTCAATGAACAAAGGCTAAAATGAGCTTTGTGGTGTTGGTTTGAAATTGGAAGAATCAGTGTAAACTGGTTTTTAATATTTATACAGATACAGATATACAGATGTGTGTACGTGTGAGTCAGTATGTATACACGTTTCCTAGCTCTGTTTGCCAAGACAGTTGTTAGAAGCTTGCTTCCTCCTGTCCTTCTTGGATAAAAGATGCTATCTTTGTGTCTTAGATACTTCCTGATAAATATTTAAATGGAATTTAGAGATGAAGTCTGTGCCCTGTTGCTGGCGGAGGAATCAAGGGCCATGGGAGGCCTCCAGTCATGTCTCTTTACGAAGCCAGTTGCATGGAGTGGGTGGGAGCAGTGGAATTCAGATGGAGGAGGTTGTGCAGACCGTGTGGGGTCCCCAGGGGGCTGGTGGTGCATCGTCAGACCTTCACATCTTCGCGTGGTGAAATCAGTCCAGACTTAGGGTAGAGCCAGTAGTCTGTTGCCATTTCTACAGTTGGTGTTTTTTTTTTTTTTTTTTTTTTTTTTTTTGTCTTCTGGTTTTTCTCCATTATCAGATAGGCACAGGACTTAGCTAGAACTTTTCTCACTTGTCCCTCAGAAGAGTTTGTGTCACTGGCAGAAAGTCAAACTCATAACAGCATATTTGTTGCTAAGCCTGTGGGGAAATAGGTGCTCTTACACCTTGCTGATAGGATGCAAATTTACATAAATCTTCTGGAGAATAATCTGATGGTACTTAAAAACCACGTTTTGACCTTTCTGGGAATTTGTCCTGAAAATATGCCTCCAGTAATGCAAAATACTTGTGCTATTACAAGTTAATAATTACAGCATGGTTTAACTTGGAAAATATTGGGAACAACCTAAGTGGCACCCATGATAGAATGGTCGAAGAAACTGTGGTACGGTTCATATGGTGGCATATTATGTGTGTACAAATACCGTGAGGAGTATCTCTCTGAAATGAGGTGAAGTCAGTTCCAACATGTATTTTTAAGTGAAAGAAGAGTGCAAAAGACCATTTATGATGTGCACCCTTTTATGTAAGAAGGGATAAAATATAAGCAAATATAGATGCCTCTGGTCATTTTGGAAAAGAAATACAGGAGGGATAAACAGGAAACTGAAGAGATTGGTTACCTATGGCAGGTGGGTGGGAAAGAGGTGGAAAGGAAGTGGGAATGGGACTGATGTAGCCTGGGTGAGGTGTGCCAGACACTCGCAGATCTCTCTCTTTGTATAGTTCCTCTGACTCTTAGAACCGTAGAAATGTTTCACATACCGCCTGAATAAGCAATTACAACTATCTAGGACATGGGGGAGTTCATAAAGGAATACCAGAATTCACACTAAAGGGGATAGGGAAGGAAAGAGCTAACCCTAGTAACTGGCAAACAGTATCTTGGCAGGCGAGCTGGAATTGCTGAAGAAGAAAGCATAGCATGCGCGTGCTGTGGTCCAGTGAGTTCCTGTGCTTCTCGAAAGGGTATGGGTTTACAGTTCTGAAGCCACTTTATGTGTATACCGTGAGTGAACAAATAAGTAGATATGTGGTTGATAATGAGAATGAGGTTTTTCCGTGTTGGAGAAAGGAGCTGCAAATAAGGAAAGGGTAAAATGAATTTTGTGGTGTTGAAATGGAATCAGAAGCATCAGTATAAACTCATGGTTCTTAATATTTATGTAGACAGATACAGAAATACAGATGTGTAGATGTGTGTATGCATGAGGCAGTATGGTTACGTGTAATTCCTAGTTCTGTCCTCTGTGAAGGCCTAGACAGAGTGACCCCCGCTAGCAGTGAGCACACCTGGTGCTCACATCTTGGTTTCTAACCACTATTCACCTATAAAAGGAACCAGGTTCCTTGAGAAGTAGTTCATGGTACCGGGAAAATACAGTCCAAGGTGCCGGAAAGTAAGCAAGTACTCAAAAACAGGAAGACTTGTTGAAAACACAGGAGCCAACCTGAAGGAGCTCCTAAGAGCTGGAATAATTCGAGCCACACAAAAAAATACAGTATTTGGTTTTCGTTCACAGAATAAAGTAAGTACACATGAGTCCATACTGATGCAAATGAATGAACCAACGAATGAATGAATGAACAAATGAATGAATAGCGTTAAGTCAGGTCATATCACTCCTCTACCTACCACAGTTCACTACGGATTTCCTGTTTCATTCAGAGAAAAGAGAAAAAAAAGCCCGTGCTCACTACCTGACAGGGCTCTCCGTGATCTTCCGCACCCTCACAAGTACTCCTAAGACGTCACTCACTGTCCTCTGCCCCCATTTGCTTCCCTCAGCCATACCAGCCTCCTTCATCTTCCTCAGATGCCCCAGACGTATCTTCCTCGGGACCTTGGCACTTCCAGTTCCCTCTCTGTTGAAGATTCTTCTCGGATGTATGACGGCTTGCTCCCTCATGTCCTCTAGGAATTTATTCAAGAGTTGCCTTGTCAGTGAGGACTTTCCTTGGGTCCCTGTTGGAAGTTTCAGGGGTCTCATTCGCAAATAACATCCCTGCTCTGTGGTTTTCTCCTTTGTCCTTGTTGCCATTTAACATAGTACATATTTACTTAATGATCTTGTTCATCTTCCCTTCATTACTAGAGTGATGTTGCCAAGGATCTTTTTCTGTTTGGGTCATTCCTCAATAATTATTTGTAGCCTAAATGAATAGCACCAGAGGTCATTCATGAATCACTCATAGTTACAGGAAATATCCAAAGTGCCAGAATGTTAACGGAGATCACTAATGTAGTTGACTTTATAGAAGTGTATGACTACATAATTGTCAAAACAGAAGCCTCTGCAGTAGAGTAAAGCTTTATTTACAGTTCTACTCAAGTGACGCAGGGTGATGGGCAGTGACAATGCAGATCCTTGCACTGCTATCTCAGAATGTTCTCTAGGGGCAAACTATGTAGAAGTGCTATTGAACTTGGAATACATTTTTATTTTACCAAAAGGCAGGTGTACTAAATTTGTTGACCTTTATTTTGATGACATGTGGTGAATGTATTATGATACTACCTCAAAGAAAATAAACATTTCATCTGCCTCTTCAAGGTAAAGGTGACATTTCAGCAGTGAGAATGTAATGACTTTTCAAAGAAATGTGCTGGGGGTTGGGCATTTTGAAAATGGATGTCTGGAACTATTTCTGTTTGATATTTTATTGTGTTTTACAAACAAAGTCTGTAAAAGCAAAAATTCTCAACGTTTGTCAAAAAGTTTTGGACATGGAATTTTGTGTTCTCTTTAAAATATTCTGAAAAGTTTTAGTATGTTTCAAACCTGTTTGTTAAAAAGTAAAAAATTAATACTTTTTGATTATGGAAGGTGAAAATCTACTAGCTGAATTTTGATAATTTTGGTTGGGATTGAAAACTAGTTCTGGAAGGAAAGCACTACATCTATTTAGATTTTAACTTTTGTTAGAATCATTTGTTTTCAACTCCCAGCAGAGAGTGAAGTAAACTTGTCAGATGCAGAGAACAAGATACAGAGGCCAGTTGGAAGGTGTCGTGCTCTGCAAACTTCTTGATTGTCCACATCTCTTAATAAGAAGCGCTTGAGCCCGCACCCTTACTGTACATTCTCACTGGAGTCTATGTGTCTGCTCTGTGACACTTCACCAGCAGTTGTAAATTGACCGCGTTGGTGTGAGTCTGTTATTAATTTCAGTTGCCCCCACTAGGATGTAAGCACCATGAGTGCATCGATGAGATCTGTTCTAGTTTATCGTTTTATCTCTGGTGCTTAGCAAAGCACCTGGAACACAATTGAGTCATTGATCGGATAAATGTCTGCATGAATGAAATCTGCCGGTGACGGGTTAGCCGAGTGGAGAGGGAAGTGCTACTGGCCCCTGGTGGTTGCTGCCCGGCACCCTGCCGCGTCCAGGCCGGCCTCCCGTGGCAAAGAGAGCCTGTAGTGCTGAGGTTGAGAGATTCTGGTTTAATTAATATTATTATTCCTATTTGAAAATTAACATATTTAATCTTTACATTAAAAAAAGATAGATTTTTTTTGTTTTTATTTATTTTCTTTCTGAATTATTTTATTCAAGAAGGTAGAGAGGACAGACAGGGGACTGAGCTGAGCTCTGAGTCCCTAATGATTTTCTCAGTTTTTAAATGGCATTCTTTATCAAGCTGTTTAGTTTTTCTGGAACTTCCTTCAGATTGTTTCCAGTGTTCCCAGGGGTAACTTTATCTTTTTCTAGATTGAAGAATATACTATACTGTGAACCTGTGTTTCAGGAAAGGTAACGGTGTTTCCTCTTTGGAGCCCTGGAGGTGCTACTAACATCTTGGAGATCTGGATAATTTGGATATTACTGATGGAGTAGTTTAATTCTGTGTGCTACAGATGTTTGATCATTTATTTACTGGAAGCCCCCTGCACTTTTTCCTGCACTCTGCTCATTGCCCTCCAAAAGATAGATAGATATATAAATATATATATATATGTTTTAAGATTTTATTTATTTTTTTGACAGAGAGCACAAATAGGCAGAGAGGCAGGCAGAGAGAGAAAGAGAGAGGAGGAAGCGGGCTCCCTGTTGAGCAGAGAGCCCCATGCGGGGCTCGATCCCAGGACCCTGAGACCATGACCTGAGCTGAAGGCAGAGAGGCTTAACCCACTGAGCGCCCAGGCACCCTCCCAAAGATATTACCAGTGAAGCTCCAACATGCATTTCTGTTCCTTTGACTAGTTCTCTTTAGGCTATTACTCTATAAATAAAACATTAAAAATTACTTATATTATCTCCCTACTTAGAATTGATAATTTTTTATGTTTTTTCCACCCACCTCCTGCCACAACCCCATATTAAAATCTCATTGTATTATACTGATTTTGTGCCAGGTGTCTTACAGAAAACCAGCCTTGTTCTGTGAGAAGAGTTGTAAGTTTTTTATGTTTTTCGTTCTTTTTGTAGACTGCAAAAGAACAAAAATAGCTTCTCTATCATAAGGTGGGTGGCAGTATACACTGAGAATGTAGATAAGCAATGTAATGTAAATGTAATTTTGTTAAAAAAATTTTTTTTAAACAGAATATGGAGAAAATCTCTCCGTACATGTTCTGTGAGCAGCTGGGAGTCCGTTTCTGTAGGATGATTTAACTATCGCACTGTGTCTTTATGTGAGGTGATTCGTAGGCACCTGTTTTATCAACAATGATGTCCAATACTGTTATTTTTTATATAATCCTAGTAATGTAAGTATAAAGAAACCATCAAGTTATATATTCTTCATTTTACCTATAGTTCTTTAAGAGGAGGGGCAAACATTCACAGATCTGAAGTTTGTGTCTGTGGGGGTCCTTGAGGATGCCTTCACGTTGGAGACTCACTAGACAGACGAATGGCGCTCACCATGAAGTTGTCATTGTGGCTAAGATTTACTGCCGTGATACGGTGAGGATATATAATGGAAGAATCTCAGTGGAGAAAAAATACTGACGGGGTCTGGAGGAATTCATGTATAGCCTTCCTCAGGTGCTCAGCCTCCCGCGAGGGGTTGCACAGAGCACCCTCTTCTCTTTGCAGTGAAAATGCAGCAGTATGAGGAGCTCAAGGTCTTTGCTGGTGGCTGATCACACAGGCACCCTTTGCCTAGAGCATACCAGAAGGAAGGTCATGTTTGCACAGATAGGATAGGCACAGTAAACTCTTGTCGCTGAGGGAGCCGTGGCAGCCCTCCCAAAATTCATGTTCCTGGGGACCAGCTGTGTAGACAGGCCTTTCTAAGGAGAGTAGTCTGAGGCCTGCTGCAATAGAACTAAAATTGTATTGTGTAGCAACCATAACATTTCTGTCCTCAGGACTGTAGTGGGTACGCATTGAATAGTCCCCATCATAGGGAGGCTGTGATAAGTGCTCTAGTGGTTATATAGAACTTGGTAACTTTGATCGGAGGAAAGATACTTGTAAGGATACTTTTGACTCTAACAGAAAAATCCTGTGTTTACTTCTGAACTCTGCTTTCTCTCTATTAATGTATCCATGGCAGCTTTCTTTTGACTAGTGTAAGTATGGTATATCTTAGTCCCTCCTTTTATTTTAACTCTTTGTGTCTTTCTATTTAGTGTATGTTTTTTTGCAGACAGTGGTTTTGCTTTTTAAAATCTAACCTGGCAGTTTCTGCCTTTTTAATGGGAGTGTTTAGGACATGTACATTTAATGTGATTAAGTTTTCCTTTTTTAAAAAAATCCTTTTTGTTTCTGTCTGTTCTTTGTTTCCTTTCCTTGCATTCTCTGTTGGATTGAATTTTTTTTTTTTTTAAGATTTTATTTATTTATTTGACAGAGAGAGAGAGAGGTCATAAGTAGGCAGAGAGGCAGGCAGAGAGAGGAGGAAGCAGGCTCACTGTTGAGCAGAGAGCCCGATGTGGGGCTCGATCCCAGGACCCTGAGATCATGACCTGAGCTGAAGGCAGAGGCTTAACCCACTGAGCCACCCAGGTGCCCCTGGATTGAATTTTTTTAATGATTCCATCTTATTTCCTTTTTGGACTGTTTTGTCATTTTATTGATTGCTTTAGGACTTATAGTATACATCTTTTATTATCACAGTCTACCTTCCAGTGATATTATAACTTCATATATAATGAAAATTTGGTTTTGTTCCCTTCCATTTTTCCTCTCCTGGAATTTGTGCTGTTGCTGTCATCTATTCAACTTTTACATGTGTTATAAATGCCATAAGGTATTATTATTTTTTAAAAGGTTTTTATTTATTTAAGAGAGAGAGAGAGCACAAGCACATGGTGGGGAGGGGCAGAAGGAGAGGAAGAGAAAGTCTCAAGCAGACTCTACACTGAGCCTAGAGCCCGACATGGGGCTTGATCTCATGACCCTGAGATCACAACCTGAGCTGAGTGGATGCGCAACTGGCTGCACCACCCAGGCACCCAAGATAATGTTATTTTGATTAAGTTGTCAGATATGTCTGAAAGAGACTTACATAATAAAAAAAAATATTATAAATAGAGTCACCCCTTTTGTTACCAGTTCTGATGTTCTCCATTGCTTTGTGTATTTTCACCTGCTGTTATTCTCTTTGTGTCTGAAGACATCCTTTAACATTTCTTGCAGTGCAGGACTGTAGGTGATGGAGTCCTTCAGTAGTTGTATTCCAAAGTGCTTTTATCTTACCTTCATATCTGAAATATGTTTTTGGCAGGTACAGAATTCTAGTTGACTCCCCTCCTCCATTACTTTAAAGATGCCATGCCACAGTCTTCTCTCTTGCACTGTTTCTTATGAGCTGTCTGGTATTATCCTTATCTTTGTTCCTCTGTAAATGTCTTTTTATCTGTGTACTCTTAATATTGTGTCACCAGTTTTGGACAATTTGATTATGTTATGCCTTTGTGTAATGTTTCTTGTGGTTGGCAATAGCTTGTTGAATTTCTTGAATCTGTGAGTTAATAGATCTCATTATGGTTAGAAAGTTTCTGCCAATTATTTCTTCAAATATTTCTTCTGTTACCCATCTTTCCTCTCTTGGGGACTCCAGTTACCTTAATATTAGGCCATTTGAAGTTTTCCCATTGCTTGCTAATGCCCATCTACCCCCCTCCTTTCCCCCCATTTAAAAAAATACATTTTTTCCTCTATGTTTCATTTTAGTTTCTGGGTTTTTCCCTTCGATTTCACTAATCTTTTCTTCTGTAATTTCTGATCTGTTAATCATATCCAATGTAATTTTCACATCAGATGTTATTTTTATCTTAAGTTTGAGGCTTTTTATATCTTCTGTATCTCTCTTTAGCTTTTTGAACATATTGAATACACGTATAGAACTATTTTATTTTATTTTATTTTATTTAAAAAGATTTATTTATTTGACAGAGAGAGAGAGAGAGATAGATCGATCGATCACAGGTAGGCATAGAGGCAGCCAGAAAGAGAGGGGGAAGCTGGCTTCCTGCTGAGCAGAGAGCCCGATGCAGGGCTGGATCGCAGTACCCTGAGATCATGACCTGAGCCGAAGACAGAGGCTTTAACCCACTGAGCCACCCAGGTGCCCTAATGGCATCTTATAATTTTAACATCTGGGTTAGTTCTGATTGATTGATTTTGATTTTTGATTGATTTTGATTGATCATTTTCAGTTTAGACTCTGAGGTTTTGCTTCTTTTTATACCTGGTAAGTTTTATTTGGATGCTAGGCTTTGTGAATTCTACCTTGCTGTGTGCTGGTTTTTTCACAGTAGGAAGTCAAGAATAGGGTCATGGGTAAGTTCAGTGGCATTGTGATGCCAAGTTGCCAGGTTCTTACTATCTTTGCGTTGTGTATCCACAGTATATTAGATTCTTCCATGGTCCAGTTCTTCTCATAGTCCAAAGAGAGTGGGCAGGAACCCTATGTATCATACATTCATGATAACATTCAGAGCTTGAGGGTTGGGGCGTGGGACCCCCCCACCTTTTCTTAATTATTATTTTAATTAAGGAAAACCCTTTTTATATGGTTCCCTCTACTCTAGCAGTTTTCTTCTAACATTTCATTAGTTAGTTTACTCCCATGTTTTCATCTTAAAGCGATAATCAGTAAGTGTTGGGATAACCACCATTTGATTAAACCATGATTTTCCTTTGGGACCGTGGATGGTGCCGTTTCCTCTGAAGTACACTGCTGTTTAAGGGAGAGTGGACATCTGAACAAAAGAGATCCTTTGGAAGGAAGAAGATGGAATGGTGGTTTCATAGTTAACTAACAGTGTCTATTACTGGAGACACTTTTGACTGAGGGAACCTGAAAATATTTTAAAAGGAGGAAAGATTAAAATGGTACTGCTTGGAGGATGAGTAAGTTTACCCAGTAGAATTTAGACAAAAGGTCATCTTTTTTACTTTTTTTTTTTGTTTGTTTTTTTCCAAGATCTTATTTATTTGAGAGAGAGAGGAAGCATGAGCAGAGGGCAGGGATAGAAGGAAAGGGGGAAGCAGATCCCCACTGAGCTAGGAGCCTGACATGGGGCTTGATCCCAGGATTCCTGAGATCATGACCTGAGCTGAAGGCAAATGCTTGACCGACTGAGCCACCAGGGCGCCCCGGGGTCGTCTTGAGCAGAGTTTAGGGACATGTGGATTCTGGAAGAATGTCACATATATGAAAATAACTGGAGAATAAATAGGTAGAGTGAGGAGTTAATGGGAGATGGGAATGGAAAATGTCCTTAGTTTGGCATGCCAAATTGAAGAATTTCATTAATGAAGTTTTTAAAAGAAGAAGAGCAAGTTTAGCAGATCTTACCCCCTAGCCATTTGTAATTAAATTGGGGGGGGGTTTACTTGAAGACAAAAATGTTTAGGATTACTGTTGTAATTTAAGGTCAACGAATGTAAGTTTCTGATTTTAGGTATACTGTGTGAAATGTAAAGACCGAATGTTGTTGGGATACAGCGAGTTATATTTGATGAAAGAGGAGTTGCAAATGTCTCTAGTTTCAAGCCTGAGAATGTGGGAGAATCAGGAGTTTTGTTTTGACTAGGCCGAACCTTAAACTCCGCAAAACATCTTTGGGACTAAGCATCAGGGTTGGGATCATAGGTAGTTTTCCTAACTAGTAGTGATAGTAAAGCAAACTGCTAAACAAGAGAAGAAAAGAAGGTACAAGATTGGACCCTCTGGTCAAGGTTTAGATTAAGAAGTCCCCAGATGGATGTGACATAGCATAAAAGTTATAGGGAGTTTACTAGGAATTGCTGAGTCTGTATTAATATATTTAAGGACATATGGCCAATGATTTCAAGTGTGTTTTCTGTATTATAATATTTTCTAAAAATATTTTCTAAATAAAACACAATTATTATATTTAATGGGTAAGAATCAGGAACCTTGATTTCTTATTCTATCTGACATTGTTAGGTAAAGTCTTGTGACATCTTTACCAAGTCATGCTACCTCTCTCTACCCGGTTTCTTCATTTTGCATATTAAGAAATTAAATTATCTCATCAGACTAAAATGCAAGGCTATAAGGAAGACATCAAAGATCTATTGGGGATGATTTTGTTAGAATACTAAGTACAGAAAAAAAAGAATATTAAGTACAAAGTATGTATACAGCAAAAAAAAAAAAAAAAAAAATCCAAGATTTGAACTTAGAATGATCTTAGGTATTCTTATACCTAAAAACTGATGTATTTATTTCCTTATAACTTGGCAACATGATTCTTAAATTTTTTTTTTTTTTAGATTTTATTTATTTATTTGACAGAGAGAGTACAAGCGGGGGAGCCAAAGGCAGAGGGAGAAGCAGGCTCCGCACTGAGCAGGGAGGCCAATATGGGGCTTGATCCTAGGACACTGAGATCATGACCTGCGCTGAAGGCAGACGCTTAACTGACTGAGCCTCCCAGGTGCCCCCTTAATTTTTTTGTTTTTTAAGGAATTAAGTTGGGTAGAGCTAAGAGGAAACTAGAAATTTCTGTTTTTTTTTTAAATTGAGAGTTTGATAAGCCTGTTTGGTTAAAAACAAAATTTGAAAGGTCCATTCGGTGAAGATGACCTTGGCCTTATATCTTTCTCAGTAAAAGTCACAATTTCTTTAAAAAAATTTTTTTAGCTTTAATTAAGTTTGATTTAAAGAACTGAGTTTATCTTTCTGATAAGGTGAGTGTTATTCTTCGGTACAATGAAGAGCCCCTTTGGTGTGGGACTTACATAAACACAAAATATCTTTTGAAGGCTACATAGAAAACTGGTAAAATACTTTGGGTTTATGGAATTTCTCCTGTGTGGCCTGTACAGGGCCACTTTCCATTTTATACCAATTAGAAAGTTTTGAATTTTGAACTTTGATTATTTATTTCAAAAATTAGAATGCTTACAGTAGTTTCTAATGTGTCCTTGAAAGTGTATTTCAGAAGTTCATTTCTGTAGTTCTTCCCCAACATTTAGGTATTTTTTATTTTTATGCATTGTGTCCTATAGGAGTATAGTGTTCTTTTCTCACATATGGGGAGCCAGTTGTTAGTATATTATCTCTTGAAATCGCTTTTTTTCCTTCACATATTTGAAAGATAACTTCTGTCATCTAGCACATGTTCAGTGTATGTGTGGATTGTCCCTAAGCTCTCTGTTTTAATTCATTTGCATATTTATATGCCCTAGTGATAATATCACACCACCATGGTTACTATAGCTTTCTAATAAGTTTCAGTATCTGGTAGAGCAGAAATTACTGTATAACAGAGAAACTTGTATTAGATTAGCTCTCCCACTGAGAACAACTAGAGGAGTTGGATAAAATATTTTTTCAAAGAAATGTTTAAAGGCATTAGAGGACTGTCAGAGAGATGAGGACTTGAGGGAGTGAGGGCCCAGAGGGAAGGAGTAAGCCTTGAGGTCAGCCTGATGTCAACTTTCCTTTTCCCCTTGAGGTATTTATCGAGTTGGTAAAAGACCAGTTGAGAGGCTGGAAAACTGAGAGGAGATTCTGGTAGTCTATAAAGTTAGGGAGACAAAAATAGGATTTAGGCACCATTAATACTATAGACTTCCATTTGGGATGCTGAAGGTTGCATCACAGGTTAGCAAATTATGGCCTGTGGATCAAATCCAGTCTACCATCTGCGTTTATAAGGCTCACAAGCCAAGATAGTTTTTACTTTTTATTTATTATTATTTTTTAGGTAGGCTCTACCTCCATTGTGGAGCCTGATCAAGATCTGAGCTTTGATCAAGAGTCAGATGCTTGGGGCACCTGGGTGGCTCAGTCGGTTAAGCATCTACCTTTGGCTCAGGTCATTATCCCAGGGTCCTTCGATCAAGCTCCACATCATAAGGCTCCCTGTCCAGTGGGGAACCTGCTTCTCCCTCTCCCGCATGCTTGTGCTCTCTCTTGCTAACACTCTCTATCCCCCCTCTCTCAAATAAATAAAAATCTTAAAAAACAAAACCAAAAAAGAGTCAGACGTTTAACTGAGCCACCCAGGTGCCCCAGTTTTTACATTTTTAAATAATAAATTCAAAGACTATCTTTTATAACACATGAAAATCATCTGAAATTCGGAGTTTTGTGTTTGTAAATAAAGTTTTATTGGAACCAAAGCCACACTCATTAATTTGCATATTACCTGTGGCTTCTCTTGAGTTACATTGACAGAATTCAGTTGTTGCTGCAGAGACCACACATGCTTTGCACTGCTGTGGGCATGCTGTGAATCACAGTGCCACAATTACAACTCCTCAGTGTCTTATTGCCACATGTATTGTCCCACCATTTTATTAATTTCTTTTAGTACTGGTGCATAGTTAGCATCTTAAAAAAAAGAGAAGAAGAGAAAAGTGGGCTTCATATGTACTGCTTTTGAGGCATAATGGAATAAATTCTGTTTTGACCAAATTAGATGGCAAACCATTATATTTATTATGCTGGGACACTGTAGCTGGGGAAAAGAATACAATATATGCCAAGGTTATCAGACTGAGCACTCATCACACTATTCCAAACTTATAGGAAGATAATGATCAGAAAAAAGTAGTAAACTAAAATGGTCTATCTCATCATAGCAGAAATTCTTTACACAAGTGAAAAATGAAAATGAGACTAAAAGTTAGTTTCTTACTGGGTCATTTGTTAGCCAAGCACAGAAAGCCATTTATCCAAGATGAGTTAATTAAATCATGTCTGACTACAGCGGTCAAAGAAATGTGTGCATAGAAAATAAACTTAGCCTTTGAGCAAGAATAGTTTTAAAAGTTGAGGACATTAAGCGCAATATCAATAGTTATTTTAAAACGAGTCAAATGATTTCTAGTGGTTTTCCTCGGCTGTTAATATGTCAGTAGATATTGCCGTACCATTCAGTTGTTTATTCTAGAGGTTGATGCTGAGTTTGAAGTCACTGAAGAGTTAGGTTTTGTGAATTGTCTGCGGGAAACAATTACAGACAAAATATTTTCAAAGAAGTGGAGAAAAAACTAATTCAGTATAACCTGAAGTGGAATCTGCTAGGATGTGTTAACAGTGGTAAAATAAGTATGGACCCAAAAAAGGGTTTATTTAGTTGGACAAGTTTATAAGCTTCTTCTTTTTTTTTTTTTTAAAGATTTTATTTATTTATTTGACAGACAGAGATCACAAGTAGGCAGAGAGGCAGGTGGAGAGAGAGGAAGAAGCAGGCTCCCCGCCGAGCAGAGAGCCTGATGCGGGGCTCGATCGCAGGACCCTGAGATCATGACCTGAGCCGAAGGCAGTGGCTTAATCCACTGAGCCACCCAGGCGCCCCAAGTTTATAAGCTTCTTAAAACATAATGGTGTTTAAAAGCCTGTGTGTATTCATTATATTTATTCATCAACACACACTTTGCAGAAAACATTTCATCTGTTGTGGTTTTTTAAACTAATGGTGTTAGTAGTGAATTTCATTTGCTCTTGTGGCTATCAACCTCTCAATTCTAGGAATTTTTGTTAGAAATAGAAGCTGAAAGTACTGAGGCGCCTGGGTGGCTCAGTGGGTTAAACCTCTGCCTTTGGCTCAGGTCATGAGGCCAGGGTCCTGGGATCGAGCCCCGCATCGGGCTCCCTGCTCAGCGGGGAGCCTGCTTCTCTCTCTGTGTCTGCCGGCTTGTGCACGCTCGCTCATTCTCTCTCTCTCTCTATTTCTCTTTCTCAAATAAATAAATAAAATCTTAAAAAAAAAAAAAAGAAGCTGCAAGTACTGATCATTTAGCAGTGGCAGAGTTACTCTGCAGCAGATAGTGTGGTTCGAATCAGAAATAATGTCAAGCTGCTTTATACACTTTCTCACACCATCACAATTTAAAATAAAAAGGTGCATCTCCATTCCCACATAAATTTGATATGTGGAAATATTTTCTAAGTTCCATCTACAGTTCAGTTACAGTTTCTGGACCTCGAGGAAGGAAATTTTCAAACTTCGAAATCCATTTAACTCTGTAATTGAGGAGCTTCAACCTCTCCTTTAATTGAAAGTGATTGTTCTGCTAAAAGCAAAGATCAAAAGATTTTAATAAAATTTTACAAATGCTTTTCAAAGATGAGTATGTTCAGATAAAATTATATGCTTCTGTCTTGATATCAGTATTTGGCAGTACCTCTGTGTGAAGAGATTTTTTTCAAAGATTGATATGTAAAATTTCATTTTATATCATAATGAATAGATGAACATTTTACTATCAGTTTTGATAGAAAAGAGTAGCTTTGAACTCCAATTAAGTAAAATGTTATCCTCCTTCCAAATTCCATTCTTTTCATGAGCAGCCTATGTTAACCCCCCAAAAACAAAACAAAAAACCATGTTCAATTGTTAACATATTCCATATTTTTAAAAAAAGATTTTATTTATCTGTTTGTTTGTGTGTTTGGAGAGTATATAAATGGGGGAGGGTCAGAGAGAGAGAGAATCCTAAGCAGACTTTGCATCAAGTGTGGAGCTCAACACAGTTTGATCCCATGACCCTGAAATCACAGCCTGAGCTGAAATTAGGAGTTTGATGCTTCTCTGACTGAGCCATCCAGGCATCTCAGTTGTTACCATATTTTGAATAATAATAGTAGTTACAAAATTTTTGTGAAAATTAATTTTCTCTCTTGGTAGATAAGTACTCACATAGTATCCTTGATTTTGCCTCTTGTTCCACAAAGATGTCCCTAAAATACTTACTATCTGGCCCTTTAAAGTTTGCTGATTCCTAAGCTACACTATTAGAATAAGAGAAAACTGGGGGGGAAAATCTCTCTTCACAAAACCAGCTTCAGATCAGCTCACGTGCAGATTAAATTAAAGAGATCTTCTCTAGCCTTAAGTGCTGGTTTGAAGAAAAAAAATAAATCCTCTCTGGTTGAAAATAGCATCGTTCAGGTGTCTCCACGTATCTCTGTAGTTTTAAAAAAAATTCAACGATAAATCAAATTGCCAGGTATATTAGAAAATAAGACCAAATCACTGAAAACCAAGAGAAGGAACAAATAATAGGAAAATGTCCTTGAGTCATTTTTTTGTTCTTTGCATTTCCACATAAAATTATAAAGTCTTGTAAAGATAACAAGGAGAATATGTTTATAAAGGAAGTCTTTAGATGCAGAAAGCACTGGCTGTGAAGCAACAAGTATGGAGTCATTTCTGGAATACATAGAATACCTATAGTAAGAAAACAGACAACCCCATAGAGAAAAGGGTGGATGATTTTTAAATAGGCTGTTTACAAAAATATAATCCAGATATCTGGTAAGCATATGAAAAGGTGTACAGTTCTATTCATAGTCATGAAATGCAAGGTGAAACTGGCCTGTGATAGCTATACGTTCCTGTCAGACCGCACAATTGAAGTCGGAGTGTAGTCAGCGTTGGCCTGGGTTCGGATCAGTGGGAACTGTGATGCTCTCCTGGTGAGGGAGAGTGAAAACTGCAACAGTCATTTGGGAAAACAGTATGACAACTAGTTAAGCTGAAGACACAATGGTTTCACTCTTACTTACAAACCTTTATGATGTGAGGTTCTCAAACTTTTTGGTCTCAGCACACCTTTATACTCTTATTTTGAAACATCGATGTCTACCTTCATAGAAGACAGTGGAATTCTCATATCTGCTTCTGCATTCTGTGTTGAAATATGCCATTTTGGTTGAAATATATGAAGAAAATCCAGCCACAAAAAGATACATAGTAGGAAAAAGGAAACTTAATTTAATTGCCATTTTAGATAATTATAAATATTTCTGGTTAATAGTGCACAAAATCTTGACAAATAGTTAGATTCTTCAAGATATGGTCCAAAATGGAATCTGAAGCCTTATCAGTGAACATTTCTTTACTCTTTAATATTATAATCCATTATCTTGCAGTTTCAGCGGTCCTTTTACTCATGTATGCTTTTATAACAATATTAATTGCTATTTTGGAAAATATTGGTTCATTGAGTGATCCAGATATTTTAAATACTGACACATTTTAATAAATAACAAAATTCGCATTTGTTATTATAACCCTGATCTCATCAGAAAAGTCTAAGCGTCGGAAGCAGTCAAGCTCACTGCAGTAGATACACGTTTGTTACATGTTGGCAGTGGCCGTAAGTGGTCTCAGTTGTTTTCCTTGGAGTGATAGGCCCACTGTATCCATTTTTGTAGAAATAGTTTTCAAATAAGCCTGATTGTCATCATTTGTCAGTTTTCCTTCCAGTAAAAATTATGTTTCACAAAAAACGCTTTTTCACCTTACCAGTCAAATGACCATAGAAGTGCCTTTCTTCCAGAAAGCTTCATACTTTGGTGCAGCACAATAACTTGATACTTTCCCATTTTGTCGCACAAATATTTAAAGGATGTGTACTTACGGATTGAGATTTTGAAATTTAATAATTATACTGCTTCCTCAGTGATACTCTTAAATGGAGCGAGTGACGTTTATGTCTACTGCCATCGCGGAGCAAGTTGAGAATGCAGTGACGGCTGGTACTGTTTGGTGCCACTGCCTTGGCTACCGAAAAGGCACCAGGAATTTTACCCACATTGCTTTGCACCACATGCAGATAGCAGCACAGTGAAAAGGGTAAATAGT
Organism: Lontra canadensis; assembly: GCF_010015895.1. Classification (NCBI taxonomy): domain Eukaryota; kingdom Metazoa; phylum Chordata; class Mammalia; order Carnivora; family Mustelidae; genus Lontra; species Lontra canadensis. Next base: position 4,763,915 of record NW_022631105.1, read on the forward strand.
GTCTTATTACGAACAGCTTTGACCTCATGGATCCCTTGAAAAGGTCTCAGAGATCCCTTCACTTCACAGGTCTGTGGACCGCTCTTTGAGAACTCCTCCACAGAAAAATGTCCTCACAAGTGTGTCAGGGTACATGTATGAGGACGTATAGGGTATATTTAAAACATCTTTTCTAATAATAGCTGCCAGCTGGAAGCAATGTAAATTTCTGGGTATTTAGATTAGGATATATGCATCTAAAGGAATACTGTCTAGCAACGAAGATGTGTGATTGAGAACTACAAGAATCAAATGGTTGTATTCCGCAAATGTACACTGAGTTGAAGCTAAACAAAAAAATTTACAATGTGTTTATAGTTAAATGCAGTTCAAAACAAGCAAGCCTCAGTTATATTGTTTGGAGATAATATACATAGCTAGTAAGACATCCAAAGAAAAACAGAAGATTAGTTAGTACAAACCCCATAATAGTCTGTACCTATGAGGAGGGCTTTGGAATAATGACATGAACGGTTTCAATGACAGGATTCCTGATGGTATCCTGTGTGTTGATACACAGATGCTCTTTTTTTTTTTTTTTTAAGATTTTATTTATTTATTTGTCAGAGAGAGGGAGAGCGAGAAAGTGAGCACAGGCAGGCAGAGGCAGAGGGAGCAAGCAGGCTCCCTGGTGAGCAAGGAGCCCGATGTGTGACTCGATCCCAGGGCGCTGGGATCATGACCTGAGCCGAAGGCAGCTGCTTAACCAACTGAGCCACCCAAGTGTCCCCAGATGCTCTCTTAATAATTCCTTCAATTATAAAAATACACTTTATGTGATACGTTTCACAGTAAAGGATGGAAGCAAAGAGAATAAAAGCACAATATATCCCCTAACTTGATGTGTAAACTCAATGTAATTTTAATGAGATTTAAACTTCAATAGGAAAAAAAAAACAGCTATAAACATCCTTAAAATAAAGAAAAATGAAGGGATGGCAGCCCTTACAGATGTTGAAAACATATTAGAAAGCTGAAGTTAGAGCTGTGGCCTTAGATTCATAAATAGATTGCTGGAATGAAATAGAAAGTCCAGGTAGACCAAATACATAATAAAAAGTTACTTTATGGTAAAGATACCATTTTAAATCATTCTTAGTCCATTTTCACACTTATTCAAGTTGGGTAATTTCTCCATTCCACTGTTAAGTTTCAGTTCTTTATTTTTGTTGGTATATTTTTCACTTCTAAAGTTGCCATTTGCTTCTTTATGGTATCTTACATATCTTTGCCAAGATTTTGTTTCTTGGCTGAAACTCTGTTTTTTTAAAATTTGCATCAAGCTTATTCATAATTTCTTGGTAAATCATTTTTATATCGTATACTTTATAAAGTATTTGGCAAATAACTAACATGTATGTCTTCACATATGTGCTCACTTTTACCGATTGTCTCTTCTTATTTCTATTGAAATGGTTTTTGTTATTATGGTATGACAAGTTATTTTTGGTGAAATCCTTTATATTTGTAGTATTGTGTTAGGAAACTCTGTGTATTATTTACTACCCCTCCCCCTTTATCTGAAGCCGATTTTATCTGAAACTGCTTTTGGAGTAAAAACCAAAAAGGGTCACACCACTGTGTCACTACTGGGTGTGTGGGAGTTCCGGTTCTGTAGTCAGTCAGCCTCTGCTGCTTGTTGGGGAGGACCCTCCAGTGGCTGTCTCTCAAGAATGAAAGTTTAGACTCTCCTCTATGCTTTGCTTATAGCACCCTGGCTTAGAAGTCTCCTGCTTTGCAGCTGGTCCCCGGTGACACTACAGCGGGAGTGGAGGGGACCATGTTAGCTCTGGGCAGCAGTGTAAGTTCTGATTGTCCAGTAGGTGTCCCCTGTCACTCCCCAGTGTGGAGGGCGGGGATAGGGTCAGGGGTACCTTGTGATCACTGTGTGGATGTTCAGCTCCAGGCTCCCCACTTTCTCTCCACCAACATGGTGGAGGAAGGAGGCCTTATTCCTGTCCAGTGGGCATGAGTGTCCTGGCTCTCAGTCTAGCCTTCTGTGATACCACCCTGTCCGGTGGGGAGGGGAGAGGGGGTGTCTGGGTTGTCTTTGGCCTTTGCTGAGGGTGTGGGATTTGCCTTCAAGAGGCTGGTCATCATCCCGCAGTTTTCTGTCTTGCTAGCCTGCACTTGCCGCTCTTTTGGTTAGGGCGCTCTCGTTGTGTACCTGTTCGTGTTCCCGGACTGTGGCTTCTTTAGCACCCCTGCTGTACACGAATCAGAAAGCAAACCTACGGAATTTACGCTTTTTTATTCCTCAGTGCCTGAGGCTGTGGTAGGTCTGCCACCTTCTCTCTACCTTTCAGGGTCTTCTTGTGTTTGTCTTGTGTTGTGTTCAAGGTTTATAGGTATATTGAGTTAAAATGAAGGGAAAAAGTGCATCTGTCCTCCATTGTATCTGGAGGTAGAAGCCCGCGTTCAGTTTTGAAGACTTTCCCCCTAAATATATAGTTCTGGGTTGATTTGTTTTTTGTTTTTTGTTTTTTTAATTTTATTTATTTATTTGAGTGAGTGAGAGAAAGAGAGAGAGAGAAAGTGTGAGCAGGGTGAAGGGCAGAGGGAGAAGCAGACTCCCTGCTGAGCAGGGAGCCCGATGCGATGCTCCATCCTGGGACTCTAGGATCATGACCTGAGCCAGAGGCAGGTGCTTAACCACCGAGCCTCCCAGGTGCTCCACGATGTGTCCTTCTTTGAGTATTTAAAAGAGGTTCTTGCATTGTTTCCTGTCTCATCGTTTCTGATGAGAAGTCAGGTCATGAGTATCATTATCCCTATGTGTATAATGTTTTGATTATTCTCTGGGTGCTTTCAGGATTTTCTTTTTATCTTTGGTTTTCAGCAGTCTGTGATGTGCCTAGGTGTGATTTTCTTTGTATTCTTCCTGCTTGGGGTTTGCAGAGCTTCTTAAAACTGTAAGTTGATTTTTTTCACCAAGTTTGTAAAAGTTTGACCTTTATTTCTTTTTCTTTTCCTGTCCCATCTCTCGCTCCTCTGCAACTCCAATTACATGCATGTTAGTCCATTTGGTATTGTCCCACAGGTTACTGAGGCTCTGTTAATTTCTTTTTCAATAATTTAGTTTCTCATAATGGATAAATGATTCATTTATTTTCAACATCACTGACCATTTTTTCTGTTCTGTCCAATCTCTTGTTAAACCTATCCATTGACATTTTAATTGAAATTATTTTAAGTCATAGTTGCAGAGTTTGTTAGGTTTTCACTTTGCAGTTTTTATGTCTCTTTTATTATGCTACTCTTTGTTATGGCCAGCTTTTTCTATATGTTGTTGAACATGTTTCTGATAATGGCTTTTTAAAGTCTTTGTGCATCTTGTCCTTTTTTATTTGAATTTTTTTTTTCTTCCTTAAGGGTCCCATTTTCTCATTTCTGGTTTTTCACATGTCTAGGAATTTTTATTGTATACTGCACATTTTAGGTGATAGGTTATAGATTCTGGATTCTATTACCTTATTCTGTTCAATGGCAGATTTTGTTCTGGGAGACTTTTATGACGGCTGGACTTACACTCCAATCCATGTCACCCAGCCATCGGCATCGGGAATCTCTGTTGGGTTTCTTCGGCAGTTCAGGTGTTGCTCTCCCTGAGCTGCTCAGAGTCCTTCTGGGAAGGTACATGTTAAGGGTATAAGGAAAATTTGAGAGTTTAACCTGGGGGCTCCCTTCTCTGTGGCTCCCTCCTTTCAAGGTTTCCCCTCAGTTTCCAGTCTCCCTAGTCCTGAGAACTTCATCTGTCTTCTCACATCAGAACGACTGAAGCTTGTGTGAGGTCTGGTCCCAGTCTCCCCCTTGCCAGGCACATGAAGAAATGTCCGTAGCAAAACATTTGTTTCAACACAAATCTTAGCCAGCGATGTCTTCTTTGAATCGTCAAGTGTCCTTCCAGTCCGTCTGGCTTCTGGTTATTCACAAGTGACTTCCAGTAGTTAGGCTTTATATTTTATTCAGATTTGACAAATCTTATTTTCAAAAATGTTACTTTGACACTAGTCTGTCTGCCATTCATTACCCAATAAATAGATTTGGAAGGTTTTTTTTTTTTTTTTTTTTTTTCTGTGTGAGAGTTCTTAATTTTAAGGTATATTTTACATACAATATAAGTCAGCTCTTCAGAAGAAAGGTACAGCTGAATGTTGTGAGAAGTATTACAGTCATGTATATAACTGTCATCATAATCAAGATACAAAATATTTCTTTCATCCCAAATTTCCTCTCATGACCCTTTTGGTTCTGTCCCCTCCACCACTCTATTTCCTGGCAGTCAGTGATCTGATCGTTTTCTAGACTGAAATATAAATGGAATCCTAGAGGGTGAAATCTTTTCAGTCTGGCCTCTGAGGTTTGTCCATTCACCACCTGAAAGATTTCTTCCTCTGTGTGGCTATTGTTTATAAAGCTGCTATGAACATTTATGCAACATGACACATATTTTCATGTTTCTTGTGGAAATAATTAGATCTGAAATTGCTGATTTCCTGGAAAGTATGTGTCTAACTATGGAAGACAGTTTGACAGTTTCTTCAAAAGGGTTTGCATACTTTTCCATTTCTACCAGTAAGATGTGAGAGAGTTCCCATTGCTCTCCATTTTTCTAGGACTGGTTATTGCCAGTGTTTGTCAATTTTAGCCATTCTGGTTGGTGTTTAATGGTATTTCATTGTGGGTTTGGTTTTGTATTTCCTGATGAATATTGTATTTCCTGATAAAATTGAACATCTTTATGTACTTACTGGCCATTTTATATCTTCTGTGAGTTGTCTGCTCAAATCTTTTACGTCTACCCCCCCTTTTTCTAATTGATTTGTCTTTCATTACTATTAAGAGTTTTTAAAATGTTCTACAGAGAAATCATTTTTCACAGATGTATTTTTTAGGTATTTTTGCCTAGTTTGCATCTTTCTTTCTTCTTTAGTGATTTTCGATGAGCAGAGGGTTTAATTTTGATGAAGTATGTCGCTTGTCAATTTTCAAATGTTTTAAGGATTATGCTTGGTATGTCTTATATGAAAGTATTATTGCATATTCCAAGGCTACCTTAAGATTATTTATTTATTTATTTATTTTTAAGATTTTATTTATTTATTTGACAGAGACAGAGAGAGAGGGAACACAAGCAGGGTGAGTGGGAGAGGGAGAAGCAGGCTTCCCGCTGAGCAGGGATCCCAATGAGGGGCTCTATCCCAGGACCCTGGGATCATGACCTGAGCCGAAAGGATACACACACAGACTGAGCCACTCAGGTGCCCCTGTTTATTCACTTTATAAATCACGTGTATGGTGGGAGAATACAAGATGAAAGGTTCAAGGTTCTTTGTTTTCCGTGTGGATATTCAGTTCCAGCATCATTCTAGAAGTCGGTTGCTGGGGCAGGGACCTGGGATCGAACCTCACATCAGGCTCCCTGCTCAGCGGGAAGCCTGCTTCTCCCTCTCCCAATCCCCCTGCTTGTGTTCCCTCTCTCGCTGTCTCTCTCTGTCAAATGAATAAATAAAATCTTAAAAAAAAAAAAAAGAAGACTTGTTCCCCTAAATTATCTTGAGTCCTGGTCAAAAATAAATCATATAAAAGATATTTTTCAAAATCATGATTTCATACTGATAATTTTCAATTGAATTCAGTAGTTCTTTTTTTTTAAATTTTTATTGCCCATCCAATCTATAATTCTATCTTTTCTTTTAAATAATTTGTCCTCTAATTGAAAAGGTTACTAAGAGAAAAAGGGAAATTATTGTTTATTTTGTGCATCAATTTAAAAGAAATTCAGATGGGGGCCTGGCTGACTCAGTTGGAGCAGCATGGGACTCTTGATCTCGGGGTCATGGGTTGGGCTTAGAGATTTCTAAAAATTAAGAGGGGTGTCTGGGTGGCTCAGTTGGTTAAGCATCTGCCGTCTGCTCAGGTCATGTTCCGGGGATCTTGGGATCAGTCCTATGTCCGGCTCCCTGCTCAGTGTGTGTGTGGGGGGTCTACTTTTCTCTCTTCCTCTGCTGTTCCCCTGCTTGTTCTCTCTCTCTCTTTAGAAAATAATAAAAATTAAAAAAAAAATTAAAAAGTAAATAAATCCAAATAAACACCCAAAGCTAGCAGATCAGTAATGATTTAATATTTTCATTGTTTTTAGCCATCATCCTTTGAGCCCAGGAGTGGCATACAACGTATTTGAGTTATTTGCTATGATTATATAAACACTCTAGATATAATTCAGCTACTACAGGCATTTTAGTTTATGTTAAGATTTTTACTGCCATTTTTTATGTGGTAATGTTTGCCAATGTGCTTACTTACTGAGTAGCATTTTGTTAGTGGACAGTAATAGACTATTCTACCACTTCTCTGTGAGACAGGTGGGAAACAGAGTTTCCTCTCCAAAGTCAGGTATGAAAGTTTTATTCATCCAGAATCTGGTTCACTTGTATTGACTGTGTGGATATATTTACTAGTTTTTTATAAATATAATTTCTATTTGGATGACCTAATTCTATTTGTGTACTGTTTGTAAGAATAGACATTCTCTCTTTTTTAATCATTTATTTTTTTATTTAACAGACAAGATCACAAATAGACACAGAGGTAGGCAGAGAGAGGGAGGAAGCAGGCTCCCCACCGAGCAGAGAGCCCAATGTGGGGCTTGACCCCAGGACCCTGGGATCATGACCTGAGCCGAAGGCAGAGGCTTTAACCCACTGAGCCACCCATGCGCCCCAAGAATAGATATTCTTAGACTGCCGTTGGAATCTTTTATGAAGATGGGCATGTTTCTTGTGCAGGTTCTAAATTTGGGCTAGGGGCACCTGGGTTGCTCATTCGGTTGAGTGGCAGACTCCTGATTGTGGCTCAGGTCACGATGTCAGCTTACTGAGGTCCTGGGATTGAGCCCCACACTGGACTTTGTGCTCAGTGGGGAGTCTTCCCGAGTTTTCCCTCAACCCCCTCCCCCGTAAGTGCACCCTCTTTCTCTCTCAGATAAATAAATCTTTAGAAAAGGTAAATGTGGGCTAAATCTACTAATTGACATCAAAATTTAGACCAAAGAGCATGCAAATATAGCTGTTCTTATGTTTTTAAAAGATATGATTTAAATGTATCCAATTAACTGTAATCATTATGTTAATGCTTGCCTGTACTAACATAAAAACTTTTAAATTTTTTTAGAAGTTTAGAAGTCTTTTCTATAATATACAGTGTTGGCTTACTAACCCTAGTATCATGTCAAACAAACATGTTTAAATTAAAATGTTTTGGTTTTCAAATATCCTAATTTCCAAGCAGTCATTGTTACAAAGTGATTGATAATATATAGTACTTCGTTTTGTGCTCTTAGTAATAACCAAATGATAAATGATTTATGTGGTAGTTATTTGTATCCTTTTCTTTCTTCCTTTCTTTCTTTTTTTTCTTTTTTTTGGGTGGGGGGTCCTAAGGACAAATATCTTAGAATTCGATTTACAGTGCATTCATTCATATTATTCGCACAGCTAATATCTTAATATACTACAGGTTACTGGAGAAGAATAAGAAATTTTAATCCATCGAATGAAAACACATGAGGTAGAGTAGTAATATTTGCATAGAGTTTCATGTGAGAAATAAAAGGGCAGATATTATCCCTTACAAGTTTAGTTTTCACCTAAAATTCTCTAATTTTCTAAAAAAAACTTCTTATTGAAGTATGATACATACACACAAAATGTATTTATTATAGGTGTACATTTCTGTGAACACCCCTAAGTAAGATCAATGCACCTAAACTGTGATTAGCTCAGTAATAGCACCCCAGGATTTCTGTTCCTTTTGGTCACTGCTTTTAACTCCCTAGAGGCAAGTGTTGACATCACATCATAAATTAGTCTTGTCTGTTTTTGTACTTCGTGTACTTTTATGTATTGGACTTATACAGTAAGTATTGTTCTCTTTTCCACATGCCATTATGTTGGTGAAATTCTCCAAATGGCTCATTGTCATTGTCATTCATTTATTCTCATTGATCATAGTGTTCTGTCGTCAGAATACTGTCATTTATCCATTTTACTGTTGGGCATTGGGGCTTTTCAGTTTGAAAGTATTATGAATTATGTTTTATGAACATTCTAGTGTATTTCTTTCGGGAGTCAGTGAGGATTAATATTTTATGAAATTCAAATCCCAAACTGGCTACCTTCTTTGTTTATAACCTAAGTGAGAGTGAGGATATAAGTGAAATAAACTATTCAGTGTGTTAATGGAATTTGCATTAATTACCCATATCTAACTAATTATGAACTCCTCTAATTCAATTCCTCTTTCACTTCCTGGCTTTGTAAGGGTGAGCAAGGAATTCGATCTCTCTGTGCCTCATTAGTAAAGTGAGCAGTAATGGTATCCACCAAAAATGGTGGTTTGTTAGACTTGAATAAGGTCGTGCTTGTAAGGTGTTTGGCCTGGCTGCTGGGAAATAATGTTCACTAAATCCTACATATTAAATATGTTTTATTGGCCCATGTTATGTCTTCCCTAAATTATGTGCTTCTACAAAGTGTCCTTGTCTATTTTTAAGTTATACTCATTTTTATAATGTATACGCTTTTTGCTTTTATATATTCAGGATACTAGACATTTGTAATTCAAATTGCAGGTTATTTAAAAAAATTTTTTTGTCATTTGATTTTCTCTGAGATATGTATGGTTTTTCACCATATAAAGTTTAAAAGTTTTATGTAGTCAGATTTATTAATTTTTTTATTTATGGTTATGTTAAAGCTTGTAGCTAGTATGGTTATTTGTTGAAGATTTATGATTTATGTACTTTGTCGTCAAACTAGAAAATTTACTATTTCCTTGACCCAATAGATAGAGGGCACATTTGTGTACTCAGAATGCTGGACTCAGAAATGCTTGTGTTCGGAGAGTTTCTCTTGGGTTTTGCTGCTTCATTACTAGGATGGAGCTTAAAATATTTACCCTATTTGCTTAATAGTTTTGAGTAAAGAAGACACTGTGTAATGTAAGTATAATAGAAAAATTTTCTTAAAAATACGAATAGTGATTTAGCAGAGAACAAACCGCCATGTGAAATGTGCTAAGTGTGAGCTATTGCTATATAAGAAGTTACCACAGATTTATTGGCTTAAAGCAGCCCTATTTATGAGGTCATACTTCTGTAGGTCAGAGGTTTGGGCAGGCTCAGCTGTGCTCTGTGTTTAGGGTCTTAAAGATGTCTACCAGCCTGTGTGCTTATTCAAAGGCCCTGGGGAAGAATCATCTTCTGAGCCCATTTAGGTGAGGGTAGAATTCCATTCTGTGCGGTTGTAGTACTGAGGGCACCATTTCCTTATTGGCCGTCTGCCAGTTGGCCAACCTTACTTGAGGTTGCTGTCAGCTCCTAGAGGTGACTCCTGGACCTTGCGTGGGGCTGCTTTTGTCTTAAAAGATAGTGATGATGTATTGAATCCTTCCCTTGCTTTGAATTTCTCTGACTTTCCTTTCTCCTACCAGCTGGAGAAAACGTGCTTTTAAAGGAATTGTGCAGTTTGAATAGACTAATCTCTCCCTTGATTAGTCCAGCATCAGGTGAATAGCAGCCTTAATCACATCTGCAAAAATCCATTTGCCATGTGATATAGTATAATCTCTGGCATGATATTTCATCATATACATATATTTTTTATGAGTCTCTGGATTAGGGGTGGGACATGTTAGGGGGTAAAAGTGGGGAGTGCAGGTGTTTTAGGCACTGCCTACCACAGTGCCATCCATATTGAGGAGGCTGGACCTGATCCAGAGGTATCGGGGACTCCCTTAGAAAGACCACTGTGTCGAAGAGGTTACTGCCTATGTTCTCGAGGATTTTGATGGATTCCTGCCTCCCGTTGAGGTCTTTTCATCCATTTAGAGTTTATCTTTGTGTATGGTGTAAGAGAGTGGTCGAGTTTCATTCTTCTATACATAGCCGTCCAATTTTTCCAGCACCGTTTATTGAAGAGACTGTCTTTTTTCCATTGGCTATTTTTTCCTACTTTGTCAAAAACTAGTTGACCATAGAGTTGAGGGTCCATATCTGGGCTCTCTGTTCTGTTCCATTGGCCTGTGTGCCTCTTTGTGCGGGTACCATGTTGTCTTGGCGATCACAGCTATGTAAGAGCTTGAAGTCAGGCAATGTGATGCCCCCAGCTTTGTTTTTCTTTTTCACCATTTCCTTGGCAATTCGGGGTCTTTTCTGGTTCCATACAAATTTTAGGATTGTTTGTTCCAGCTCTTTGAAAAATGTTTGTGGTATTTTGAAAGGGATTGCACTGGATGTGTAGATTGCTCTGGGCAGCAGAGACATTTTCACAATGTTTATTCTTCGAATCCATGAGCATGAAATGTTTTCCCATCTTTTTGTGTCTTCTTCTATTTCTTTCATGAGTGTCCCTAGGTTTCTAGAGTATAGATCCTTGGTTTATTCCAAGGTTATCTTACGGTTTTTGGTGCTATTGCAAATGGAATTGATTCTCTAATTTCTCTTTCTACAGTTACATTGTTAGTGTGTACAGAAAAGCAGCTGATTTCTGTGCATTGATTTTGTATCCTGCCACATTACTGAATTAATGTGTAGGTTCTAGTAATTGGCCACAGCAACTTTTTTCAAGACACCTGTCCAAAGGCAAGGGAAACAAAAGCAAAAATGAACTTTTGGGATTTCATCAAGATAAAAAGCTTCTATATAGCAAAGGAAACAGTCAACAAAACATAGAGGCAGCCCAAGGAATGGGAGATGTTTGCAAATGACACTACAGATAAAGGGCTGGTATCCAAGATCTACAAGAACTTCTCAAACTCAACACCCCAAAAAGAGATAATCAAGTCAAAAAATGGGCAGAAGACATGAACAGACACTTGTCCAAAGAAGACATAAAAATGGCTAACAGACACATGAAAAAATGTTCAACATCATTAGCCATCAGGGAAATTCAAATCAAAACCACATTGAGATACCACCTTACAGTAGTTGGAATGGCAAAAATTAATAAGGCAGGAGACAACAAATGTTGGAGAGGATGTAGAGAAAGGGGAACCCTCTTACACTGTTGGTGGGAATGCAAGCTGGTGCAGCCACTTTGGCAAACATTGTGGAGGTTCCTCAAAAAGTTAAAAATAGAGCTACCCTATGACCCAGCAGGTGCACTACTGGGTATTTACCCCAAAGATATAGATGTAGTGAAAAGAAGGGGCACATGCACCCCAATGTTCTAGCAGCAATGTCCACAATCACCAAACTGTGGAAGGAGCTGAGATGTCCTTCAACAGACAAATGGATAAAGAAGATGTGGTCCATATATACAATGGAATATTACTCAGCCATCAGAAAGGATGAATACCCACCGTTTGCATTGACGTGGATGGAACTGGAGAGGATTATGCTAAGTGAAATACATCAGTCAGAGAAAGACAGTTATCATACGGTTTCACTTACATGAGGAACATAAGAAATAGTGTAGAGGACACTGGGAGAAGGAAGGGAAAAATGAAAGGAGGAATCGGAGCTGGAGTTGAATCCTGAGAGACTCTGGACTCCAGGAAACAAACTGAGGGTTTCAGAGGGGAGGGGGGTGGTGGGATGGGTTGGCCTGGTGATGGGTATTAAGGAGGGCACAGGTTGCATGGAGTACTGGGTGTTACACGCAAACAATGAGTCATGGAACACTACATCAAAAACTAACAATCTACTGTATGGTGACTAACATAAGAAAAAAAATAAAAATAAAAAAATTGTAAAAAAGAAAAAAAGACCATTGTAACAGCAGTGAGGAAGATGTGTCAGAAAGGGAAGATACTGGCAGGAGGAAAAAAATCTCATTCATAGCACTGCCCATTTTGATTTCGTAATGCTATTTAATGTTATTATTTTTCTAGCAGATGTTTCAGTCAGAAATGGATGTTAGTGGACAAACCAGAATAATTAACTGGGCTAGAATGGCAGCAGCAAATCACTCATCAAGATATTCATGATTTTAAGCCAATTTATATATAAGATGTTTTGGTAGATTGAGTTTTATTTCAGTCAGTTTTATTTTAAGCATATTTTTTCTAAAGCAAACACTGATTCTTTTGATAGACTTTAACACCTGAATCTTACGAATAACATCTTCCTAAATACAGTATTCGGGTGGGCTTACTTCCTGAGATGCCTCATCTCATGCAGTGTATATTGGTTCTTACTTGCTTCAGTTTTTAAATCTAGCTTCATTTATTTTTATCCTTTGGTCTTGAGTTTTGCATTTTTCAAGCTGTATTTTTTTCATAACCAAATTTGCCACATCTCAAAGATTTTTGACATGTTTCTTATTCAATCATTTCAAAAATAATAAATGTTTTTTCTTTTGATTTAAAAGAAATCTGCCTTAGATGTGATTTTTTAGTTTTTCTGGTGGATAGATACTGAGTTTATATTGTAAATTCGTAATTGTTAATGTATTAGGTTTAGGAAATACCTGCTTTTTAGAATATGGCCTAGGAAATACTTGATTTTTTTGAATTTGTGGACTTTTTTATGGTCATATGTATAGTGAATTAAAAATAGTTCTAAAAAATAAAAAAAGAAAAAGAATTCTATGTACATTTTATAGGATATATATTCTCTGGTGTTGAATGATGGAAATCTGTGTATGTGTAAGTTTGAATCAACTTGATCATTGTTAATTAAATTCTTTGTTTTATATCTATTTATGTCTTGATTTCTGAGAGATGTATTAAGGTCTGATTTGTTCATGTACATATTTCTACTCAATTTTACTTTTATATGTCAAGGAAATTCACGCTAGGTATATAAACTTCAGTGACCGTTTCTTGTTCTGTTGGAATTCTTAACATAAGACTTTTTTTTAATATGAACTTTATCTTTGTCCTATTTACTGCTTTTTGGTTTGGATCCAATTTTCTTTGCCATAGCTGCTTTCTTTTTGATAGCATTTGGTTGTGCTTTTCCTTCCTGCTTTTATTTTTGGATTTGTTGTGTCACTGTGCCTCATGCACATATATGTACATATACATAAAACATACATACATGTACATGTACATTTTATTTGTTTATGATTATTTATGCTTATAATTAAAATGGGTGTGTATATATAGGTAGCGTGTGTGTGTGTGTACATGTACAAAGTATATTTTGCACATTTTGAAAGTTACTGTTTTTTTTTAAATAGGGAATTTAGCCCATTTATGTTTAATATCCATGGACTTGAATGTAAACTTAGTAGGTATTAAAATTTTAGTTTCACACAGTTTTTTTGTTGACCTTGGAAGATACAGCTTTTTTTGGTTTTTGCATTGAATATTGCTAATGAGAAGGAATGATGATTCTCCTTTCTTTGTAGCTGGCCTGTTTTCTCTTTCACGAGGCTACTGGAATTTTTCCTTTTCTTTGCTACCTTAAAATTTTGCCAGTGTTTCTAGGTGTGAGACGTTTTAATCTGAAGTGGGTGTTTTCCGATTAGGGAAGTAATGCGATAGATATTAAGAGTAGGTGCTTTTGTAGTGTGATACAGAGATCAGTAAAAGAGAGAAAGACTCTGCCGGCTCCCCCACCTGTTCAATGAAATTATGGTTAGTGCATGTTAGCTCTTAGTAGATATTTTCATAATTTTTTAAGAATAATTTCGCTGTGGAGAGGGTGGTTGGGTTATGGACATTGGGGAAGGTATGTGCTATGGTGAGTGCTGTGAAGTGGGTAAACCTGGCGATTCACAGACCTGTACCCCTGGGGCTAATAATACATTATATGTTAATAAAAAAAAAAAAAGAATAATTTCTCTGGGGGCACCTGGGTGGCTTAGTGGTTTAAGCCTCTGCCTTTAGCTCAGGTCATCATCTCAGGGTCCTGGGATTGAGCCCCGCATCTGGCTCTCTGCTTGGCAGGGAGCCTGCTCCCCCCCGCCCCCCGCCTGCCTCTCTGCCTACTTGTGATCTGTCAAATAAATAAATAAAATCTTAAAAAAAAAATAAGAATAATTTCTCTGGTTATAATCCTTCTATTTTCTCTCCTTCTGGTACTCTTGCTTAAAGAGACACTGGATTTTGTGGATCAGTTTTCCATGTCAATTTTACTTGTTTTTCTTACTTTCTGTCCTTATCCTTTTTTCTGCATTCTGGGAGAATCCCAGCTAACTGATAAGAAAAGTTTGGGAAAGGCTAAAAAGTATATGGAAAACCTATAATAATATTTGACTTAGAGCCCTTAGCCCATTGCCATAGTTGATACAGAATAAATACTTCATAATTAATTGGACAAAGAGGAATATCCTCAAGCTTATTGTTACTATTTCATAACTCATCTTTAACCTTAATCTCTGAAATTTTGTGATTCTGCTTTGTTTTGTATTGCAGATTTATTTTGAGAGAGCCTTCCTTATTTTAGTCTAGTGAAATAAAAGTTTTAGAAGTTCCTCAAACTAATTCTTAATAGTAGTTGGCAGTGTGCACTCTGACAGTTCTTTCTCGGATGTGCTCTTGGACAATTGTCAAAAGATACTATAACACTTCTCTTTTTTTCCCTCTACCTCTCCTCTTTTTCTTTTTTTAATAATTCAAAAAAGTAGAAAAATAAAATGATATTTAGGAGTTTTAAATACTGATTCAAATAAATTGTTTAGTTGGTAAACCATTTAAAAGCTGTTTACTTTACCTCCCTCTCCCTAAATGTTAATTAGCTTTGTAATTGTTGCTTAGTTTATAATTTGTTTCATTTCTAATAGGTGTTGTGCAAGAATGCTGATGTTCAAGAAGCTCCCTGTGGAAATTTATTCTTTCATAATTTCGACAATTTTACAAATGCTTTTATTTGGTTCAGAAAGATCTATTCTAGCCTATATATAAAGTATATATTTTCTTTGAATGCCAAATGTCTTTCATTAGCTCTGTAATTATAACAGATGGGCTTGAAACATTCACTTAAATGCAGTTAGTATTTTATTTCCTTTCCTTTATTCCCTGTATCTTTATATGTTACTGTAAATTAGTATGTTGGATACATTCCAGGACTTCTCATAGTAGTTTAGCTAATGTCA
Source organism: Lontra canadensis (assembly GCF_010015895.1). Lineage (NCBI taxonomy): Eukaryota > Metazoa > Chordata > Mammalia > Carnivora > Mustelidae > Lontra > Lontra canadensis. The sequence continues at coordinate 4,778,998 of NW_022631105.1, forward strand.
CATAATATTTTCCATTGCAAATGTGATTAAGAGAACATGTTGATGTTTCTAAAATGATACAGACATTGGGAAAAGGATCAATTTAAATTATTTTGTTTCCTTATTATGTACTTAAATGAAAGTCATTATATTTTATTTGCCAAAATTATTTTTAGTGCAAAAGCCTGTACAATTTGCCATATGCTAAAAAAATGGAGATTTTAACAGTTTAGCTGAAATTATTTTGTTATGCTAATGAGTTAATGTAAAAACCTTTTTAGCCATCAGTTGGACATATAAGTGCTCCTTCCTCCCTCAGCATTTTCTTGGTCTTTCCAGTATGACTCAAGGGTACTCAAACGACTTTGATGTTATACATGTTGTTTATTCTGGGTCGTGTCAATATACTAAACATATTTAGAGACACTGAGAGATCATAACATAAAATAAATTCGGAGAAAGCTGGTTATTATCCTTTATTAAGGCTTGCTTCCTTTTCTTTTGTCTTTTTAATGATGTAGCACCTGTAAGTACAAAAAGAGAAGGGAAATGTTTATTAAGTCTTAAGACTTGTGGACATCATAGACAACAGAAATGCAAAGGCATAGTTCATGAGTCACCTAGAAGCTGCAGTGGTCTGTTGACAGTTCTGGAAATGTGTAGAAGACTCATCAAGTAATATCAAACTTTCTTAAATTGGTTCAGTGCCATGGACTGATGGTTACATAAAATTTACATAAAATGCTGAAATGAATTTTAATTTAAAAACTGTTGTATTCTCTGATAGACTAGCAGAATACAGAAAAAGTATGTTAGCATGTGAAGATCTTCTATGGGCGCCTCGGTGGCTCAGTCCATTAAGCATCCGACTCTGGCTCAGGTCATGATCTCAGGGTCCTGGGACTGAGTTCCACATCAGCTCTCTCTGCTCAGTGGGGAGTCTGCTGCTTCCTCTCCCTCTTCTTCTCTGTGCAACCCCCTCCACCCATGCGTGCTCTCTCTCTCTCTCCTAATACATGAATAAAATCTTTAAAAAAAGATCTTCTTGGTAATGTTAGCGACTTTCTTTCAGGAGGGCCGGTTTTATCACAAATTGTTCCATTTGGCTTCCGGTGTTTCTATTATGCTCTCATGAACCACACTTAACAGTGAGAGTATGAACAGTGAAGTCCATTTAGTACATATAAATATGAACACCTGTTTATTAGGGCTTCTGTGCCAAGCAGCATTCACAGTGCTGCAGATACAAAGATAGCAAAATATGTGCCTCTCCTCAAGGATCCAGGACTGGGATGAAAAGACAAGTAAATAATTCTCCTGCAATGGCACGAATGCTCAAACAGAAGCCCGTACAAGATAGACAGCTAGGCATCTGCAGAAGAGAGATTGTAGACTGTACGATGCGGGCTACCCAGCAAAAGACCCACAAAGAAAATGATACCCAGAGCTTGAAGGAGAGTGTGTTAATCATTCTTGGGGAGAGCTGATTATATGCATGTCGCATTGTAGGCAGTTTGTACTGACTCTTTACACCTTAGTTGCCATGCACTTCCCCTGTGGTTGTATTGGCGCTGTTTTTTTCTGCTTTTACCACGAGCAAGCTAATAGAGGCAGGTTGAAATAGGGAAAGGAGTTAACTCTGAGGATTTAACATTTTTTTTCCATTCCCAGTTTTTATTAAGAAACTTGAAACTAATTGTTACAGGGATGTGTGTAATCTGTAGGTATACTGGAATCCTATGATTGTCCCTTACTAACTTACTCTATGATTGCGTGTTTTATTTCATACTGATATTTAGGTAGGGTGAAAACAGTAAGAGGTTTCATAAATAGTAGAGATACATTTTATTAGTTTATGGTGGGTCTTAAAATGTGTTGAAATACCCCACAACTAGACACGTGCCTTTTCAGTCATATTACTCGTTAAAACATTTTTACTTGTTTTTGACAAAAGTCAGTAGAAAAAAGTGAAATGCTCACTTTCTAAACTCGAATGGATGAACCCATGTTATACCAAGCACTCAGCTGAGTACTTTAGATTTTATCATTTTTAATGGATCCTTTATTTGGTATTATGGAGGTTTAAATTGTTCTGCTAGTAGCATACAGAAGACTTTTTTTTTTTAATACCTTCCTAACTCCACATTTGAGCGCTCCTTTTCCAGTTTTTAAAAAGAGATTTCTTTCCCATTTGTCCCCTTTCAGCGATGTGCATTTTGTAAGCACCTTGGAGCCACTATCAAATGCTGTGAAGAGAAATGCACCCAGACGTACCATTATCCTTGTGCTGCGGGAGCCGGGACCTTTCAGGACTTTCGGAACTTCTTCCTTCTGTGTCCAGAGCACATCGACCAAGCTCCTGAGAGATGTAAGTTTACTGTAGATCTACTTTTTAAACATTTATCAGTGTACTTACTTCAAATGACTGATGTTGTAATTTCCCTAAATATTATTATGCTTGTATTAAAAGGTAGTATTATATAACCTTGGTAATCTAAGGAGTCTTGCCAGAGATCCTTGGGGGAGTCTGTTATCACCAGTATCATCGAAGTTAAATACCAAAGGTATTTCCTCGAAATTTCAAAGATAGTTTGCATGTTTTACATTCTTATTAAAATTTTCCCTAAACCACGGTGGAAAGAAATACTGAGTATAAAGTATTTTAATATGTACTGTAAAGTCATTTAAAAAGTCAAATGGTATTCAGTGTCTTCTACACAAAAAACCACCCACTTAGAGAATTAGATGATGATTCACTCAAGTGTTATTTCAGGATGTACATTAATAGGATCAGCAAACGGTTTCGAAATTCGTGGTAATTGTATAGCCCTGATAGTCATAATAGAAATCTCTGTTAATGTTTCTTCTTGATTTATCTATCTTGGTTACCTATAATCCTCAGTTGTGCTTTTTTCCTTTCTTTTCCAAACAATATTTTATAATTACGTGAAAATATTTAAATGTTTGAAATTTGTTATACAGAAAATTATAATTCTTTCCCATCTTTATTGTTAAACAGAGATATTGCCTTTTTCTTAGTATATGGATTTCCAATGAGCATGTATGCTTTGGGATTTCCCCCCCTAGTAAATGGAATTTCCAGACTCATTGTGAAATCTCTGCGATGCTTTATTCAGTCTTTTTGTGTATAACCTGTTAGTTACATTAGTGTTAGCTTTTATCTGTGTCTTAGCAATATTGATGAAAGCTTTTTAAAAAAATCTTTTCCAGCTCTGTGAAACATAAATATAGCTACCTCAGACTTAATAGCCTCAAATACAGTTAGATTGTATAATCTCAGTCTCATAATTTCATCTTCAGTTAAAATTATTTTTGTTTACATGTATAATCATGTCCTTAATCACTATACAGACAGAAATTATAGGTAGGGCAAACTAAAATGTCAGACTGTATTTGGGCGAATAAGGGATTTAAAGTTTAAAATATGTTTGTGATTACATACTTAAATCTGGGAGAAAAAACATTGATGCACAGCAGCTGTCACGGGTGTCATTTAAGGCCTCAGGTAGTGAATTACTTCACACAGGTGCACCAACTGTGATATTGGTCATCAGAGTTGATTATATTCTGGGTGGTATAATGCACTTTGCCAATCAAACAAAACAACTATATTTGTGTTCAAGAATCTGAGTTTAATTCAGTGTTTTGTACTTAGTCATACTTCAGACCTCAGTAAACAACATACAGAGTTTTCTGTGACCACATTTCTAACATTAGATGTTTTGTTAGTTAATGGCCATCCTTCTGCTTACTGCAGACTGTGTTCTAAGCGGGTACACCTCATTTAATGTTAGAGACCATAATAAACATCGTGTAAAGTCATGAAGTGTAAGGACTGCGGGGAGATGCGCTGCTGTCACTCACCATCCATACAGTGAGAGCTCTGTGCTGCCACACACAACTCAGAGATACACTGAAACTATTGGCACTGTGCCGTGTTCCAAAATAGATTTATGGAGACTCATAAAATATGTGAATAGCAGGATTAAACTATAAATACACAAGGAAATTTGGTCATGGGAAAATAAGGATAGTATAAGTATGAAGATAATAGTGACACTGGCATTTTGGAAAATAAATTTTTGGCTCCAGAGCTCTCCAGCAATCAACACAAAGAAGGGAATATCAACAGTGACCTGATTCATAGTAATGTCAAAAGATTTGACTTGGTACTGGGACTGTATATACATTATACAGTGTAGCAAAACAGATCCCACAGGGCAATTTCTTATATGAAACCAAAGCCCAGTTAAGTACATACTATTCCTTGAGGATCTTAACCACTGCAGTCTCTAAGCACAGCTTTCTGACCGTCTGTCTTAATCCAAGGGTGTAGAGAATATTGTAGGTAGAATGTATTGTAGTAATTTACAAGATTATGCAATAGTCTTCATAAAATCTTTCATAAGTATTTTCAGCTACCCTAATTGTGTGTCATAGCACAAGGTACTTAGTATTTTCAAAAATTAGGGCTTAAACACCAGTGTTACTATGAGGGTTAAATAATAATTAATGGAAACCATGGAGCATTTGACTTTGTATATATGAATTGCTTTACAAAGTGGTAGCTATTCTAGCTCTTTAATCTAAGACTCAGTATATCTGTATACATTGAACATAATACTTTATGCCACTGGCTAAGCATAGAGCAATATGCTTGATAGTTAGCTGGGCTAAGAGTTGGATTGACATCTTTTTATGAAAGTTGAAGAGGAAAATGGACCTCATTAGAAACCCGAGCAAGGAGAGAACCTATGAGCAAGGCCAAGACTCATCAGAAAATAATTTTGGGTGCTTTGTCATAGGTCAGTGCTGGTCCTGGCTTCATCAGTATTTTCATGATGATGCGGTACACTAACCTTGTCTAGGGATTGTACACCAACTGCCATCCCGGAGACATAGCCACATCCACTCACTGAGCAGTATTTTCCCTCTCAGGGAAAGCCAGATGGCAGGGAGCCCACCACGCAAGATCGGAGGGGAGAGCGTTTGAGAACGAGCGAACAGCTGCTCTACAGGTCTTGAGGAATGGGCCTGGCAGGATTGTGAAATGACAGCTCGTCACTGTGCCTGGAATATAGTGTCTCCTAGGTCGGCAGAAGAGACAGCATCCAAGCGAACAAAGACTAGAGCACCTAGGTCTTGTGAACAAGATACTCTGTCTGCAGGGAGGAGTTTTTGAAGGCTTGAATGTGGGCGTGCCGGATCTCCTCCTGCCCTCCTTGTCCCCAGAGCATTGACTTTCATCACTCGACCTTAACTTCTCTCACTTCATTTTCGTGGTCGTCTTTGTATCTCTTTAGACCGAGTCCAGCTACTTTTCTCTTACCCTAAATCCTGTCGGTCTCTGAGCTGCTTCTGCCTGCTCTGTGGGCCAGCCTCTCCAGACAGCATCCGTGACTCGTGTTTCTTGCTGCGGATCCCGTGTGGTGCCGCGCCGTGTTCTGCCGGTAGCGGGAGCCGAGCTGGCAGGTGCTGGGTCGTGCGTGGCAGTGACGGGGCTGTGTGCGTGCGGTCCGGTGGCAGTTGCACTTTTGTCGCGTTCAGTAGTCCCACCTTCCCGCGTGACCAGGTGTCTCTGACACGGCGCCTTCTCGTTTAGGCGCGGTGTTGTGTCTGTTCCTCGGTCTCTTCTTTGGTCACAGCGGTCACAGGGTGTGACCTTGTCCACAGCTGATCTTCTGTTCCTCCCTCTGTTCTCGCTCCTCCTCCGCCACGCAGCTGCCTCACTCTCTGCCTCTGCGGGCTCTCTTCTTCTTTCTTTGTGCCTGTGCGGACACTCTCCAGCACACCCGCCCTGCCAGTGGGAGCACATTTCCGTGAGTAGAGAGCTTGGTCTGCGGGGCCGGACGGACCTGGACTTGGCTCCTGACTTCTCTTAACTCAGCTTTAGCTTCAGTCCTTCCCTCGGTCTCTTCTGCCTTTTCAGGTGCTTAAAGAAAAATTTCCCTTCACTGTTTGATTATTGCTTCAAACTTCGTGCGTCTGTGGGGCATTTATGTATGTATATGTCCAAGTGCTGCTTTCTGACACGACACTTAAGCCATCTAGTCGTACAGTTTTTCCGTGACCTGCAAAAGGCTGTTTTGGTATTTCTATATCTTCTTCCTGATGGGGGAAATGGTTGGAACCAACCTCATTTCTTGATGTAGTGCTTTTTTTCCATTATTATTTTTACATAACGCATAGATGTTTTTAGACTGAGTGTATCAGGTGGATGTTTTTCTTTGTTTAACTTATTACTAGTGATCCATCCATCCTAATCGACCAACATGACAGCATTGCCATTAAGGAATTGGTGCAAACTATCGTGGAGGAAGGAGTGATCTTAGACACGGTGGCCTTATTGTAGAACGGGCTATGCTGTATAAAATAGTGCTGTGCAACAGAAATATGATGTGAGCAAATTGAGCAGATCTTTCTAGTGGTCATGTTGAAAACTCTAAAAAATAATAGTTAATTTAAAGAATATATATTTCAGTATGTCCAAAATATTAGTATTACAACATGTAAGCAATAAAATTTTTGAGATGTTTGACGTTATTTTTCTGTAGTGAGTCTTTAGAATCTGGGGTGCACTTTATATTGTACAGCACGTGTCGTTTTGGACAAACACATTTCAGTTGCCCAGTAGCCACACATGACTAGTAGCTGCTGTGGCAGGTTAAGTAGTGGAATAGTAAACTCTGGAAGGTTTCACAGAAGCCTTTAGATGGTGTTCCCTGCAAATTACAAGGAAAGACGAACTGAGGACCTGATAATCAGAGCACTGTATTTGCTTCCATTTCTGTAAATTTTGAGGATAGGCAAAAACAAGGGAATAGGTTTTATTGTACATAGCTTGAGTAAATACTGGCACTCTCTTTTAGTATTAAAAAAATTCACCCTAATGTGTCATTTCTATCAAAAATGAACTAATTTATGACATTTCCATTTTTAAATTAATGACTTATTTTAAGTGCCGATCAAAGAGTCATTTCAAAGTGATTTTAGAAGTTCTTCATGTAAGATATATTTAATAAGACTTGATTTGTGCTAGGAAATTGAGGATACAAAGTTGAAAAAGACAAGCCCCCTACCCTTTAAGGTTCCAACTGTTCTGGTGTGATTACTTGATTGTGTCACAGTGTGCTCTCAGTATATGGGGAGAGATCTTCAACTGGGTGGATCTTTAGGTGTGGTAACGTTGGAATACTCAGGGCTGTGTGTGAGCAGAGAAGTTTGAAGGCCTCTTTGGAAGGAGCTCAGGGCCTAGCACCGCAAAAGAACAGCATTTCAAGTGGTGGGGAGCAGTGTATGTGAGCATACAGCACTGAACAGTGTGTCGTGTGCATTGCAGACAGCTTGGTATCACCAGGAACAGTGAGTGGTCCTGAGATTCCATTGGAAAGGGGTGAGGGCTTCCCCCCGCTTCTTTCCCTTACACTGGAAAATCTTGATCTTGTTTTCGTTTAGAGTGAAAAAGGAGGTATAGGTAAACTTTTAATTTAAGCAGGGTATAACAGATTCACAATTTTGAAAACTTGCCCTAAGTGTGTAGATGATGATTAGGGAGAGGTCAGATCCATAAGCAGGAATTCCATTTAGAAGATAGTATAACTACCAAGGCAGAGTGGACTCAACTGAACTGTGCAAATAGAAGGAAAAAGGATATATAGGAAGTTGACCCAGTAAGAATTGGTGTCTGGTTGGATGCGTTGGGTCAAGGAGGAGTCATAGTGATACGAAAGTGTCTGCCTTTACCCAGCTGGTTGAGAAAAAAGGGAGAGGTTTAGATTTTAAAAATGTTTTATTTTAGAGGTAGTGAGTTTTGAGTATTTTTTAGAACATCTGGCTGTTGAGGTCCTGTGAGACTTGAACATAACATCTTGTAGTTTAAGTTTGGGGCGGGTGATACAGATTTGGGAATCATGGTGGTATTTTATAACATGGGAGTTGGTGTGATCACAGAGGGGAACCATGTGAAATTATAAAAGAAGGAACAGGATGAAATCCCAAGGCACTCCAGCCCTTAGAGGAATTGTAGGGATACACAAGCCAACACAGGAGTGTGAGAGGGAGGCATGGGAGACCTATGGAGAGATCAGGAGAAAGCTGCCATCACAGAAGCCAAGGTAAGGGGAACTGTCATGTGGGAGTGGATAGGAATGGAAATGCTGCGACAAGCAGATAAGATAAGGTCAAAAAAGTAACTTTGGATTTCGTAGATCACTGGTAGCCTCATGAAGGCAGTGCCCGGTGAATGGGGGTGTGCAGCCCCCAGGGATCCTAGAACGTGGTTTGTACTGTCCTCGAACTGCCAATGGTTTTCGTTAAAATAAAAACAAAAAGTTTGTGAGAAATTCTACGGCCTGTAAAACCGGTTTGCCACGTAAAAGGAATAGATTATTGGTCTGTTTCAAGATGCTTGATTGAGGAAAAAGGAAGGTAGAAAGGCTTATAGCCAGAGAGAACTGATCAAACCTTCAAAAATTAGAAAAAAAGGTTCATATATACAATTTAAAACAGTCTTTAGATAATCAGCTAATCAAACCATTGAGAACATAAGTGTCCGATATAGACATACATGTATCATCAAATTGGTATGATTTAGAACACATTATTTTTCTTATTGTAATATGAGTTCAACTGTGTACTTGGCAAGGCAGTTTATTCTTACATTTATTTTTTGTTTTAGATGGAAAAAGAAGTTAAAAAGTGCTATTTTTTTTAGTCTACATTTAGGGATAGATGATATCCATAATTATGTCGATTTTAATACCTTTTTACAAGCTGACAGTTAATACAGATGACTATAGAATTAGTGTATGAAGTTTTGTATTTGTGTACGAATATGTAGTTTCCATCTTTAATGTTCTCCTTCATACGGTGTTTTCTAGTATTAAAAAATTTATTTGATCTGAGTTAAAGTTAGTGTGTTTATGCTTAAGAAGCATTTAATTTAATTGATCTTAACATTTTTAAATTTTGTCTCTTGACTTACATTGTTAATTTTAAAATCTATTTAACATCCAAGTAAAATGGTTACTTTTGCACCTCAAGGCATTTCTCAGTTGATATTTTCCTGTTTGGTTCTTTTCAGCAAGTCTACATGGAGCATTAACTAGGTGCCCAGCATCATCACTGGTACCAGGGATATAAAATTAGTAAGAACTGCTTATGGTCTTAGGTAGATGTAGGCACAAATACGCAAAACTATATGATTAAACTTACTGTAATAAATTGTAGGTTAAATACGTAACAGTGGTTTTACTGAGACTTTCTTCTCATTGGATATCAGCTCAATGTGGATAACCTCAAGTATCTGAAAGATTTACCATGCAAATTCCCTGCAAGTGATTTTTACATTGTAAAGTCAGAAGAATATTAAACTCTTATACAACAATTTCATTGTTTTACTGTTAATTGTAGCAAAGGAAGATGCAAACTGTGCAGTGTGCGACAGCCCGGGAGACCTCTTAGATCAGTTCTTTTGTACTACTTGCGGTCAGCACTATCATGGAATGTGCCTGGATATAGCGGTTACTCCGTTAAAACGTGCAGGTTGGCAATGTCCTGAGTGCAAAGTGTGCCAGAACTGCAAGTAAGTTTTAATTTCAACTCAAAGGTGTGTATCGAGATTAAGAGAGACCCTATTCTTAGGTTCTGAAGGTTTGTGTTATATGATGAAGATTGTTCATTCTGCAGCTGTATTCATTCCCACTGACTTAGGCATGTTTTAAACAATTACTAGGTATTTATTAACATTATTTTGAAACAAGTCTAAACAAAAACTAATTTTAATAATTTTAAATACCTCTGGTTACCTAGAAAGTAAATTTCAATTTGCCAAACACTTTAAAGGAATGATACTAACAATTTAGAAGAAATGAGCATTAGAAAATAAAGCGACTATGAGACTGGGGGGAGATTCATAGGAAAATACACCTCTAGTTCTGGAAGGTAGTTATGAGAGTGAGTGAAAGGATCGGTGACATGTTTGAATTTCCGTTCCAGGAAGAACAATTTATGCTAAGACTACTTTAAAAAAACCCAGAAACAAACCCCTGTATCTATCTATATACCTACATATACCTTCAGTTGATCCTAATCACCACAGTCCTGCAGTAGGGTTGTCCTTTCCGACTTGTATTCCATCCTTAGGTTATTTCTCCAATCTTTTCGGTGATTTTTTTCTTCCTCCTGCTGCTAATTAGCATGATAATTTGGGGAAGTTATCTGTATCTAGAGCAGTCTTCAAATGGTGTACAAGCTGAGGACTTTTCTAACAGGAGAAATTATGCCCACCACTGCCATGATTAGTCTGTTTTATTTGTAATTTAATTTGATAACAGTAAGTGTCAACATCTTACAATTATGTGGGATAAGTAGGACGATGTGCTTTTATATTTTGGCAAAAATTAAAATGCCAGTCAGCATTTATTTGGTAGCTTATATCTGTGCCTCCTTTCTTGGGAAGGAGTAAGAGAACTTGAAGAAAAATTGCTTTTCCTCTAAGATCTTTCCATGTACCTAAAGAGAGAAAACATGCAATTTTATATATAGAATTGGTTAAACTGAGTAAGAAAGAACTGGAGGCCAACGACCCATCTTCCTTTTTCCTTCTGTCTGTCCCCAGGGGTGACTCAGGGTCCTCTCACTCTTCTTCTTGCACACCCCAGTGTTTCTTTCCCTCCTCTTGAGTTAAATTCTTAGTCTCTGAGAGTGGTCCATAGCCAGGAATCAGGGCAGAGCTCTTGCCGTAGGCCAGGGCCCAATCTTTGGGGCATGGGAGTGTTCAGGTAAAGAGTTTAGGTTTTTGACTGCAGTTCTTAATAACTATTACAAGATGATTCTTATACCTGTTTATTTAGCACTAATGTTTACGGGATATTCTAAGCTCTTCAGCCAGAATTATATTTCTCAGTGTCTTTATTGTTCACATTTTATTCCTGAAACCAAGAGGACTAAGCTTATTTTGTTCAGGAATCACACAGCTAGATAAACAGCAGTCTGAATACAGATACAGGTTTGATGCCAGAGTCGGTCCTCTTTTTATGACAGTGTCTTTCCAATTCCTGATGACAAGATTTGTTCCTTCCCATGCAGCGTCACCTGTCAGTTACAGCTCCTTCCCCTAGAAAGGATGTTTACGGAGATATTTAAAAAGTAAAGGTCAGAGTCCTTCATCTTGCCTTACCCCTCCTTCTTTGCAGGAATCCTAAACTGGCTAAAGCAGGTTCACCATAGGTGAGCATTCAGTAAGGATAATCCTGCAGGGACCATAGGAGGATGTCTGTCTCATCGTTTCGGGGGTTACCTCTGTCATTATCTGGGCATAGACAAAACAGACACTGAGGTATTGATGAACTGGGCACTTCTAGGATTGATTCTTCTCATGATTACTTATGTTATAAACATAAGTTTAAAGATAAGGCATCATTAATGCTATCTTATTTTTTAGACAATCGGGAGAAGATAGCAAGATGCTAGTGTGTGATACGTGTGACAAAGGGTATCATACTTTTTGTCTTCAACCAGTTATGAAATCAGTACCAACCAATGGCTGGAAATGCAAAGTAAGTTGTTTACTTTTCTTAAAAAAAATATCACCTGTATTTTTTTTATATAGAGCAGACAAGTCGGATACCTATTCAAATCTATACATTATCAACTTTTTAAAAAACAGCTTTGTTGATGTATAATTGATATCCAGTAAAGTGCAGGTATTTAAAGTTTGTAATTTAATTTGACACGTGTACATTTATGAAACCATCATCACCTTCGAGATAATGACCAAATTCACCACCCCTGAAAGTTCCATGGTGCTCTTTGGGAACCCCTCTTTTCCAGCTGTTCACACATTGCCACCTCCCTGCCTTGTCTTCCAGGCAGTCTGCTTTCACTCACCATCAGAGTTTCATATAAATGACATCATATAGTATATACTCTTTTTGCAGGGGGCCCTAGCTTTTTAAACTCAGGATGATTATTTTGAAAATCAGCCCTATTTTTGTGCATACCATTGGTGATTGCTTTTCATTGCCAAGTAGTGGCCGTACCACAAATTGTTCATTAGATAACCTGTTGGTGAACATTTGGTCATTTACAGTTTTAAGCTATTATGAAAAATGCTGTTATGAACATGGTAACATATGTTTGGTGCTTCATGGCTTAGAAACTGGTTTTGAATTATTTATCTTTCATTTTCTCAGAAGCCCTCGGAAATGTAGTGGCTCCATGAGGATGCCAAAACACAGAGCAGTAGTTTTAAAATCCATTAATGAAAAACCCAGAACTAAAATACACTACATTTTGGTGATTATGTAGTGATTTTGTATGTACATCACATTTTTGTGTGTATAAATACACTTGTATTAAATATCTAGAATCATTATATATGCATATGTATATTGTCCCCCCCCCCCGTGGTAGTTTTAGTGATTACTTACTTAGTTATTTTATAGATGCTGTTTAAAGATTCTCTTGGTTTTGAGAGAGGTGTGTAGACATTCTTCCATTTTTTCATTGCTTACGATATCAGTCTTTCTGTTGGTGCGACACTTTTTTTTTTTTAAGATTTTATTTTATTAATTTATTTGACAGAGAGAGAAATCACAAGTAGGCAGAGAGGTAGGCAGAGAGAGGGGGAGAAGCAGGCTCCCTGCTGAGCTGAGAGCCTGATGCGGGGCTCGATCCTAGGATCCTGAGATCATGACCCGAGCTAAAGGCAGAGGCTTAACCCACTGAGCCACCCAGGCGCCCTGGTGTGACACTTTTAAGATGTATTTTCAGTTACTTTTAATTTTTTCTGGATATTAGTCAGTGCTTCTCCCTTCTTCCATCTATTCTGTTATTTGCATCTTTATGACCTTGTGTTGTTCTATGCTGGTGTCTTCACGCTTCCCGAGGAATTTACTGAGGCTCTGTCGTCCGTATCTCCCAACCGTGTGGGTTGGCTGACAGCTTTCCCTACTGGGCAAAGATATTAGCACATCACCAGCTGAACAGGACCATATTTTAGAAGTATTCGTCCCTGGAAGCAGAGAGTATTTAAACTCTTAAAGTGAAAGTAGAAGAATAAAACAGACTTATCTTTAATTTTCAACTGAATAAAACTAATGTTTTTTTCCTGTTTGGAAGATGTTTACAGACTATTTCCTGTGACTTTCCTTTACATGTTCTCTAGGATGGGTCCATCATAAAAGTAGTTGATGAGCTTCCTTTGAAATTTGTGTGGCAAACTGGTAAATTCTAGACGAGGGCTGGTGAGGCCCTAGTGGTTAATTGTCCCAAGTTTCCTTATTTGTAAAAGCAGAAAAAGGACTAAAACTCTAAAACTCAGGTTTCCTGTCTTACAGTGTTTTATCCTATATATGATGCTCTCTCCCTATGCTACTATACTGAGTAGCATGGCTTTTCTATTTATTATTATTATTAAAGATTTTATTTATTTGACAGAGACAATGTCGAGAGAGGGAACACAAGCAGGGTAGGGTGACATGGGGGGAGAAGCAGGCTTCCCGCCAAGCAGGGAGCTCAATGCGGGGCTCAATCCCAGGACCCTGGGATCATAACCTGAACCACTCAGGTGCCCCAGCTTTTCTCTTTAGATTAATTAAGAAATATTTCTTTTTTTTTTTTTTTTTTTTTTTAAGATTTTATTTATTTATTTGACAGACAGAGATCACAAGTAGACAGAGAGGCAGGCAGAGAGAGAGGAAGGAAAGCAGGCTCCCTGCCGAGCAGAGAGCCCAACGTGGGGCTCGATCCCAGGACCCCGGGGACCATGACCTGAGCCGAAGGCAGCGGCTTAACCCACTGAGCCACCCAGGTGCCCCTTAAGAAATATTTCTTGATCAAATTTTCTTTTTGTATTAGGATGTAGATATAAAGCCTCTCGATTCATAGGCTGTCTCTGTACACCCCCAAGGTTGAGCTGGTTGTGTTTTGTTTTTAATATCTAAATTTTATAGAACAGACATGAAACTTGACATAAGCTCTTTTATCTTCAATAATTACACGGACTTTTAAAAAATAAAACTAAAGAGAATTTACAAAGTAATTAGTAATTTCAGCTGACACAGTTTTTCTTTGAGACTAAATTACGAAGATTGGGTTTAATAGAACGGTATTTTCTTAGGTCTAGTTCAGTGTGTAAGCTCTTCCTTCGGCTTTAATAATGCCCATGCAGAGACTGCCTTCTGTATTTGTATAAAAATAGTATCGATGATGCCATGACCTTGTTGCTAGTTCAGAATAATCAGACCTCAAAGTGCCAGCAAGCAGTCCTTCGACGTTAGATGTAATGAAGTGTAACTCAGTTAAGTACAGTTTTTTGGTCACGAGTGCACCATCGTGGTAGACTGAAATCTGTACGAAATGGGGGAATCAATCCAGTTATTTCTAAAATACGGAACATTAGTTCCTCACTTTAAGTTACTGGTATGTTGTTTGCTCTTTAACTGTTGTCAGTCGATGTGTATCAAGCATCCTCCGCTGGCCCCGTGGAGGCTGCATCGTTCCCTGTGCCGTCCATCTTTTTACAATAATTTTAGTGTGAAATCTTGCATCTTTTGTACACCCTTGACGGCACTTGGGGCTAACATAAATACAGATGCAAAATGCGGATATTAAAATCTGCGCTGTGGTACCCTTGGAGGTCGGTTAAATTTTATTTATTTTTTTTTTATGTTAGCATTTCTATGGAAACTTACCACTTTTCAGAAAACAGACTGCATCTGTGATCTCTGCGTCCTCTCCCCGCACCCCGCACCGAAACGCTCTCCTGTTACCTGTGCACCGCCCTTCTGGGGACTTGGCGGGGGGCGTCAGAGAGGTGGGGTGGAGTGGGGTGCCTGAAATGGTCCCTGGAGCCCAGGGGCAGGGGTCAGCCTCCAGGTGGACGCTTCCTGGGCTGCTGGGATTGCAGGCGTGAGGTGGCGCCCTCCCGAGGCTTCCTCCAGAAGCTGGAAGGCGGGAGGGAAGCGCTGGCCGAGTCGGGGTGCGGGTGGTTTGCTGTGCTAGGAAGGTCCTGGAAAGGGGGGCGAGCTCCCCTGGAGGACCCCGAGGGTGGGGTGCGGGTGGCGGGGTGGAAGGAGACGCGGAGGGAGGCCGAGCACCTGTGCGGATGCTCCGCCACCCCGACTGCGGGGCACTTGGAACTCGCGGCGCTCGCCTGGTTCTGGGGCGGCGGGCGGGGAGTTCGGCGCGGCGGCGGCCGGAGGGTGGGGTCTGCAGGGGCGGGGGCTTCTGCCCGGGAGCGCGAGCTGGCGGACACCGAGCTCAGGTGTGGCTCCGGGGAGGCGGGGCCTGCGGACACCGCGCTCAGTTGTGGCTCTGGGGAGGCGAGACCTGCGGCGCCACGCTCAGGTGTGGCTCCGGGAAGGCGGGGCCTGCGGGCGGGCCAGGTGCTGCTGCCGCCCGCCTCCCTGCGGTTCCGGTTCCTTCCCGCGCCGGCTCAGCGCGGTGTCTCGTGGTTCTTGGCGGCGGCAGGAGAATCCGGGGTCGGCAGTCTTCGTTTGTGCTTCCATCTCCTCCACGCACCTTGAATTCGTAATTAGTTTTTCTTACTTTCTTGAGGAAAAAAGTATATTTTTAAGACTATAAATTTACCTTTGATTATAGCTTTGGCTGCAACCAAATATGTTGTATTTGTAACTATCTCCGTGTGCATCTGACCTAATCACTGTATCTTTTGGTTTTTAAGTTGTGCTTAAGCATGTTTACTTCTGCTCTAAGTGTATTTAACCCAATTATTTTCTTTTTCACAAATATTTCGATACTTGAAGTAGTGTCTTTAACGTGTAATATTTGTGTTGAAGTCCTTTTTATTTTTTGACCAGCTAAATTCTACAAGGTATTAGGATGTACAAGAAAGTGACCACTGCAATTTTCTTGTTTCTCCTTGTGTTTTACTTTTTCTTTTGTAAACAATACTAATATTTTTTATTGTTATTTAGCAGGTAAGTCAGGTCAGTGTTGATATGTTGTGCTTTTTAGTTTTTATTAGTGTAAAGCTACTCCATTGTGTAATGCCTTTCCGGGGCGGGTGAGGGGGTAGCCATCTGTTTTTGTTTGTAGGGCTTTGGGTTACCAGCTGAATGTGATATATTCACATCTTTCTTATTTTGGATCTTTCTGTGTCGTTTTGATTTTTTTTGAAAGGTTTAATAGCATTAACTATTTATTTCTTTATTTATTAGCATTAACTATTTAGATGAATGGTTGCAATTGAAATGCTTGGATATTTTAAGACAAATTAGTTCTTTTGATTTCCTTTCTATGTTTCTGTTCCTTTTACTTTCTGCAGTGACTTGCAATTAAGAATCTCATTTTGTGAATGTTAAGTTATAGATGTTGAAAGTATTAATATTTTCTTCCCCCACTTGCCAGTGAAAATGGAGAAATGAGCAATTTCCTTTTCTTTTTTTTCTCTTTGTTTTAAATCAACTGAGACTGTAAACCTTCTCACTTTTTCCTTGCAAAAAAAAAAAAAAAGTATTTTCTATATAAGTTCCGATCTTATTTAATTTCCAGTCTTTTGGATTCTTGGTTATGTTCCATTAAGGAGTAGTAGTTTTTCCGAACTCCTAGATATCTGAAAGAGACTGTTGTCTTTAGACTACAATAAGAACTTGGTTTGGTATCATTTTGTTTTACAACTTTTTCTTTTTTAGGCTGTGGGGACTACCCCCCCCCCCCCCCCCCCCCCCCCACCCCCGTTTTCCCAGTTTGTGGTATCACATAAGAAAAATCTTACGCTTTTGTTGTTGTTGTTGTTCACTTAACTGTAATCCTTTTTTCTACTTAAGGGCTTTGGGATCTGTGTTTTTGTCAGTTCTTTGAATTTGCTTACAGGTCATCTCTGATTGTGGTTCTACTGTAATTAATGTTGCCTGGAACATGCTGACCGCTGTCAGTCTCTAGTCAGGCCCCCCAAAAAGGTCTAAAGAAGTGCTGGTTAACGTTGCTTTTGCTTTTTTTTTTTTTAATACTTGCCATCTACACAGTCTCTTAAATAATGTTTAACATCTAGATAACTTTGTTTCCTGCTTTTAATTTGTTATCTTGGGAAAATGTCTTCAGAATTCTGAGTTTATTTCTTGACGTTTTCTTTTATCTTTAGTCTTGCTCTCTGTCATAGTCTGCTGTGCTCTTTCGCAGTGACTGAATATGTATAACATTGCCAAGAATACAACTGGGTAGTGTTTTTTTAAAAATTCTGTTCTGTCGAGGTATATAATATTGGTAAAAGACTAGGCTGTGGAGTGAGATCTCCACTATTCCAGTTACCAAATACAGGATCTTTGACAAATTATTTGACTTCCTTAAGCCGTTTTTTTCCTTGTAGAGAATGTTACTAGAACTTACTTCACAGGGGTGTTGGCTTTACTGAGTTGATGCCTGTAAGGTGTCTACTGTAATGTCTAAATTAAGTCCCCAAAGAATTACCCTGGAGTTTTTCATAGGAAGGCTTATTCACTGAGTAACTTGAAGAATGATCCTCTTCCTCTGTTGTTAAATTCTTTCATAGATGTCTGTAGTCTTTAGTCATAATTCGTTCATTTATTTAACATTTCAAGGCCAGCTGTGTGTCAGACACTGGGGAGGGGCCAGAGATGCACATGAGCAAATAGGTCTTCCTCCATGGGGGTGTCAGACTAGTGAGGCTGTTCACACTGAGGTAAGGGTAATCTTTTCAGGAACTTTGTTTTATACCATTGTCAGGTCTCTTTTTCCTGTTTCTCTGTCAAGGATGCTTGTGTGTTAGTATATATCACGAATTTTTTGAAAAATAATTGCAAACTAGAAGTTGAAAAATACAAATACCCATATGCCATTTACTTTTATCTTTGTTAGGATTTCAGTGTCATTATGTGTACCCCTTTTCTCTCTCCTCCTTCTCTCCCATCTCTGGTTTTTCGCCCTGAACCATTGAGGGTAAGTTCCACATACTGTGTCCGCTTTAGCCTTAAACACTTCAGTGGGATAGGGATGTTCTTACATAATCCCAGTGCTGTTATCAACTTAATATGTTTACATCAATGTAAGTACTTTCATCTAGCCTGTTAACCATATTTCAATTTTGTCACTTGATCTGACATCCCATATAGCATTCCCCACCACCCATGTAGGTTCCAAGATGTGCTCTAGGGTAAACTTTTGTTTCTAGTTCTCACTTTGGACTCTTTTAATCTGGAAAATTTCCTGAATCCTACTCTTGTCTTTTTGATGCTGACATTTTTTGAAGAATAACGTTCTTCCCCACATACCTGGGTTTTTTTCTGCCAAATAGAACTTTTATCACTTTGTCTTTGTCTGCTACTTCTTCACAGTTATATGGAGTTTTGCATTGTTGGCCAGAAAACTGCCAGACGATGATGTGCCCTTGTCAGGGTGCCTCTCATCTCACCCTCATACGTGATGTGCTTTCTGATAATTTGGTCATGCTGTTGTCAAATTGCTCCAGTTTTTTTTTTCCCCCTCTCTTGTAATTAATGGAACATTATATGATATTTAATAAGGTACTTAATATACTATATTAAGATATTTAAGACCATGTGAATATCTTGCTCCTCAAAATGTGCATTTTTGCACAGTTTCGGACTCCAAGCCATTTGGAGTGGGTCATGAGATAGTTCTTGAGTTTGAATTCTTGCTTTTAGTTCCTAAGCTACCTACAAGCAAATGAAGTAGTTAGAAGCACCAGTTTGTTTTCACAATCCAGAGTTCAATAGACTTATCCCCGCATAAGCTATTATCTCCATAAGCTACTTCCTGATTCTGGGATATGTTTCTTTTTTGAAGTTTGGATTGCTATGTTCTTGGTTTTCTTCCTTCCCTATTTATGTTTTCTTGGATGTCTCTAGTCCCTATTTACATTTTCCTGGAGGTTTTAGTGCAAATTGAATGATGTCTCATCAGATGTTCAAAACACACTGCTTTCTCAAAAACATATACCCTAAATTAGTGTCATGAAAATTAAAGCTTAATGTATAATGTACAAATGTTTCATTGATTTCAGAAAGGTTCACACCAGAACTGCAATACAAATGCATAACAGACTTTCTGTTTTCATTTTTTCTGGTGTTTAGAATTGCAGAATATGTGTAGAGTGTGGCACACGATCTAGTTCTCAGTGGCACCACAATTGCTTGGTATGTGACAGTTGTTACCAACAACAGGATAACTTATGTCCTTTCTGTGGGAAGTGCTACCATCCAGAATTGCAGAAAGACATGCTTCATTGTAATATGTGCAAAAGGTAAGAAGATACAGTTCTTCCATTGAGTTTTTGATCAGTTCTCCTGTCCGTGTGATCATCTGCACTACCTTGTCTCTTTGAGTTCCAAGCTTTTATCACTCTAATGATCCTTTGGGTACATAGTGCTGTTAAAGATGAAATTAAATTACATATTTATGAGTCTGAAAGGCATCAGGAAGTGAATAGTCAAAAGACCAGAAATGAGCATTAAAGGGAAATGTAGGGAGGAAGTGGTTTAAAAATAAGGCAGTAAAAATTTGTGAACACCTTTAATGACCTCTGAAAACGCCCATTCCTTTTCTAGAACCTTCACCAATTGCCAACCTCTGTAACTTCACTTCTGTCATGCTTAACCCTTCCCATACTCAGTTCTCAGCAATTGCCTCTTTTTTCCCTGGGTAGTAACTTGTCTTTAAATTAGAAAATTTTATTTAAATATATTTATCCCTGCAGATGGGTTCACTTAGAGTGTGACAAGCCAGCAGATCATGAGCTGGATTCTCAGTTCAGAGAAGAGTATATCTGCATGTATTGTAAACACATAGCCGCGGAGATGGATCCGTTACCGGCAGGTGACGGGGTGGAGATGGCCGAAGTCACTGCAGGTAAATTTGAGGGTTTTGGGGTGTTTTGTTTTTTTGTTTTGATGTTGTGCCAACCAGTCTCCAATAAATTATTTTAATAAAGATGAGGGAATCCTGTGCATCAGGTCCCATCTTGTTCTTAATTTACTTACTCACTTGAATTCCAGGACTGGTGCGCCATATTCCAGTCGTGTTCTTTGAACCAGCGGTGCAAGTTGTCAGTGTTTGGCCCCATGACCTAGTTTGTGCTTTATCACCCAGGTTCTTTCACTCCAAATGAGTGTTAGTTTTATAAGGTCTTTCTTAAATGTTAGTTCATATCTTTTGAGCCCAAAATTTTGTTTAGGTAATTTTAGTAGTATACTGTTGTATACATAATAAGTTTTTTCATGATAAAGAAAACAGACTGCTTATAGATCATTTTTCATTTTCATCAATATGAATGGCAACTTTTATGAAGTCCTGTGTTATCATCTGCAAGAGGTTTAGGTAGACACATTTTAATTACTAATGTTTTGTTTCCAAGATGCCATCTGCATACAGTTGTGAAATGTCCTTTTAAAATAATATGTCAGTAACCTTTTAATTCATAATTTAGATGTTTTTCCATCTACACCTAAAATGTTTGTGGTTGAAAATGTAAGAATGTGAAGAATTTATGGCATTTTGGGTGACAGTTTACCCTCACTATAGCAAAGTAATAATTATTTACAGAGTTAACAAAAACAGAAAAACTTACTCTAACCAAAGAATAAATAACATTCTGTTAAGATTATAACAATGAGATGGAAGTTGAAGGACCTGAGGACCATATGGTATTTCCAGAGCGAGCGGTTAATAAAGAGATCAATGGTCAGGAGTCCACACCTGGAATTGTTCCAGACGGTAAGAATGTTTTTGGTCATAGATATAGTTTATTTTCTGAAGAAAATGTGCATATACAGTGAATATGTGAAATTTATTAAAAGTTTACTGTCCTAAATAAAAATGAGCCACAATGTGTAGTCACTTAGGAGATTGTTTAGAGAGGAGCTTTCTGGTTAAATAACATTAGAAGTTAATAGGGGAAAGGTCGTGTATCTATAGCTTAGCTGAGATTTGGAGCTCATCATCAATACATACTTTGGGGGGGCCAAGTGATTTTCATTAAAAAGCAATTATTTTATCTCTCTTTAGTTATACTTGTAATTACTGACTAGAGCTCTTACTGATCATGAGATGGTTCATGCTGAGATAATGAAAAATTTATTGTTTTAGATTGTCTCGACGGTTCTGTTGGAGGTGTTTCAGGTATTTCGGTGATAGTCAATTAAGCTTTTTGCACCGTTGATAATAGCTATTACTATACCTGAGGATGTGGAATTAATGAGACAAGGTTGGGGAGAAACTACTTATTAAATTTAATCTTGGGTTCATCTGGCAGTATAGGATTTTATGTGAAATTTTATATTCTATAGATTGAGTATGTACATATGTAAGGCTTCAGATTGTCTGAGATTCGGTTTTGTGTTTAATAACTGCCATGAGAGGGTATGTTGCATAAGATGTAAAGTGAAGAAGAGTAAGACAAAGTTATCTGTAACAATAAATCTTGTCCTACTGCATAATCAGATTCCTAATTTCGTCTCCATACCCTACTTACCAATAAATAGTAAGTGTGTTTTGTGCTTGTGTTGAGAATTGGCATTTGACAGGAGGATAAAAGTCTTACTCAACTTACTTTTGAGAGAGCAGTGTTAGAGAAATTGAGTCCTTGCTAGAGGTGCCATAAATGTGTCATTCACAGCAGTTCCCATCCACACAGAAGAGCAGCAGAAGAGTAATCTACCAGGAAGTCTTGATACACATGGTCTTCTCGCTTCTGGTAAGTGTGCTGTCCGACTTGATTGGATTATAGTAGCACAGTGCTCTCGTGACTGCTATGCAGATTCGAGTCATAATCTATTAAGTTAATTTTTCAAATGAATTATCCCAAAGAATTACTTACTACTGCTGTATACACATTACAGTAATGAAATCTTTTAGTTAAGTGATCCTTTTCTTAGAAAGAATTGGCATTGGCTTTCTAAAGGAGGTTGTGTTCTCTGTGGAGTTGTTAAATCAAATGTTCATTATTAAACAAGTGAAAATCAGGGGCTCCTGGGTGGCTCAGTCGGTTAAGCGGCTGCCTTTGGCTGAGGTCATGATCTCAGGGTCCTGGGATCAAGTCCTGCATTGGGCTTCATGCTCAGCAGAGAGTGCACTTCTCACTCTCTCTCTGCCCCCCACCCTGCCCCCGCTTGTGTGCTGTTTCTCTCTCTCTTTGCCAAATAAATAAAATCTTAAGAAAAAAATCAGTTAAGTGGTGCCTGGGTGTATCAGTCGGTTAAGTGGCTGCCTTCGGCTCAGGTCATGATCTCAGGGTCCTGGGGTCGAGCCCCGCATCGGGCTCTCTGCTCAGCAGGGAGCCTGCTTGCCTACACCCCCCCCCCGACCTGCCTCTCTGCCTACTTGTGATCTCTGTCTCTCTGTCAAATAAATACACAAAATGTTTTAAAAAAAGAGAAAGAGTAAGTTAAAATCATTATAGAAGACGACCGGTAGGAGTGCCTAGGTGGCTCAGTGGGTTAAGCCTCTGCCTTCAGCTCAGGTCAGGATCTTGGGTCCTGGGATCGAGCCCCACATCAGGCTCCTTGTTCAGTGGGGAGCCTGCTTCCCCCTCTTTCTCTGCCTGCCTCTTTGCCTACTTATGATCTCTTTTTCTCTGTCAAGTAAATAAAATATAAAAAAAAAAAAAGACTACTGGTAGAACATAATAGAACTGTTTGGGATGAAGAGCATGTTTACATTTTTTACTCCTTCCTGCCTAGTGTACAGAAAGAGTGTACTGGTGGTCTGCATGTGTGCTGCACATTTTCTTTTTTCCAGTGAGTCTTGAGGTAATTGGTCTTCTATTAACCACAATTTAGGCTTCATTTGCCATTAGGATAAGTTTTTTCACTTGAGTCACTCAAATGAATGGAACTCGTTATTTACATGAAATTTTCTGTTTTAAAAGTCCTTTTTTTTTTTTTTTTTAAGATTTTATTTATTTATTTGACAGAGATCACAAGTAGGCAGAGAGGCAGGCAGGGGGTGGGGAGAAGCAGGATCCCTGCTTAGTGGAGAGCCCAATTCAGGGCTCGATCCCAGGACCCTGAGATCATGACCTGAGCCAAAGGCAGAGGCTTAACCCACTGAGCCCCCCCAGGCACCCCTAAGCATTCTTTTTTAATGTTGAGTATTTTCGAAGCATTTTTGTGTGTAAAAATATTTGGATTAGATCCATTATTTGATGTTTTTTTTTTCTTTTATCCTCAACTGTAGTCTTTCAGGGAGTAGGAATAAAAAGTGGGATTTCATTTTGATATCAGAACATAGTTAAGTGCAGTCACCACAGTAAATAGTAATGAGGAAATTAATAACTCTATCAGTGTAACTTAGAAATTACCTTCATAGTGTTTGAAATAAGAGCTTTTTACCTGGTGATCTTACCTACAGAGCCATGTAAGACTCATGTAAATTGGATCTCTGACTTTGTTTTCAGGCGTGGTAGGGTTAAAGGCTTAACACATTAGCCCCCAACTTAAAATTTACCAGTTAGTGACTTAGATATTGCTGATATCTAATTTGCTAAGCTTTGACTGTTTAATTATTGATCATGAGGAAATAACAAAGATTCTGTCCAAAAAATGTATATGTTAGCAGGTACAGCTAATAAGTAAAATAAGTCTTTTCTATCTGTGTTCGTTACTCATTTGAGTCTGCAGAATGAATTTCGGTTATGTCAGTGATATTTCATTTGAGTTGTTTACATCTGAATGCCCGTGAAAAATCGCTGTATATTCTAGATTAGTCTTTACTTTTTAACTTGGACACCTCATGTAACTTCACTGAGCCTCATTTTTCTAGCTGTTGAAAGAATAACTTTACCTACAGAATTGGTAGTCTTTTTGTAATTGTTCAAATTGTAAAACATATATGCTTAATAGAATTCTATTAGAAGTTCTGTTTTAAATATTTTTAACAGAAACCACCTTAAACTCTGGGGATCCTATTAAGGTGATGTTTTTGTAGCTTTTCTGGCCTGATCTGTGACTAGTTCTAATTCATAAATCTTGGTGTATTTTGGTCTTTATTAATTTGAAATGGCTTTCTTGATAAATACCTTCTGATTTAAGTCAGGATTTTAACCATAAGTGTGCTTTGGAAATCCCTTGTCTCCCTTCTCCCCCCTTTTCCTGCCCAAGTCTATTATTTTTAAGCCAGAAAATTTTTAGATTTTAAATTTATAAGTACATTAACATAACATATTCCAAATTTTGTAGAATCCTCCCAAGATAAAATGAATCCTGAAATGGAAAATCAGATTTCTCATGAAGTTGATAGTGAAAAAATGGAAATGTCTTCTAAAGTGATGCATGTTTGTGAAGATCGAAATGAAAACAAAATGGAAGTGACAGAAAATGTCGACGTCCATGCACAGCAGATCATTGTGCGGCACGAGGACCCGCGGTTAGAGGAACCCAGAATGTTGGCTTCTGTGGAAGAATCACGGCCTCCAAAATTGACCATTGAATCTGCCGCTGTTCCACCAGATGCCATAGTGTCCCCGTGTGAGGAAGGTACTGCTTTATGTCCTAAGGAGCAGCTGGCTGTAGAAAGGGTACAAGAAGAAATGGAGCAGAAACCACGTTCTGACTCTTCCACTGCATTTACGGACTTTGAAATGGCTCCTGCAGTCGAGGGCTGTGTGAAAGATGGTTTATGCCAAGAAGACAAACCTGTGAAATTACCACCCGAGACAGAGCTGTCATTTGTGTCTGCCTCAGACGTAAGCAAGGCAAATGTGTCTTCCTCTCCGCTTTCTTCAGGCTTGCCTTCCCACGACATACTGCACACTTACCCTTCAACCCTCAATGCTTCTGTTGGAAACATTCTGCCGACAACATATATCTCAGTCACTCCAAAAATCGGCATGGGTAAACCAGCTATTACCAAAAGAAAATTTTCTCCTGGTAGACCTCGGTCCAAACAGGTAGGGTGATTTTAATGATACGGACAGGAAAAATCTGTTGGAGCAATTCCATAAAATAAGGCGTATGTGGAACTTTGGTTTGGAGGGTTATTTTTCCTATTTCCAGGTAGAACTTAGATGTAATGTTGACCAAAGAGGCCTTTTTTTTTTTTTCTTAAAGCTATGATGAAGACTAATTTATTAAACTTAAAATGATCTTACTCAGAATTAACTTGGTTGGGACCTACAAATGCAACCTATGTGATTACAGTTTCTAATAGAAAACACTAAAATTTTGAAATTCTATGCCACAGTAACAGTAGAGCCTTAAAGAAGCAGTAAAGTTTGAGGTATATTGTAACTAACATTTATTTTTTCCCTCTACAGTATTTGTTTATTGGTATTATTCTTTGCCTAAATTTTTAACTGCTTAAGCATCAAAATTTACTAAGAGAGTTTTTCATGGTGTGTTTTTCTCATTTGGATTTTTCTATTAATTGCTAACTTTGTGACCTCTCCCCCACCTCCAAGTTAGGATTTACTTCAGTGTTTTCATGGAAGAGTCTTAGAATTGCATTGTTGGTCCTTGGGCAGTGAGGGGAGTTCTTCCCATGACCTGGGTAGTGTGGATTCTACCCCTTAAGGTTAAGTTCCAGTTCTTTTTAGTGGAATTTAAGTGAAACTAACTAGAAAATAAAGTGAGACACTGTAGCTAAGATTCATTCTACAAAATTTCTGCTTTCTGTAATTGTCATAAAATGGCAAGATAATCAAACATTGCAGTGTTTAGTCACAATGGTACTTTGAAGTTTCAATTCTCATGATTTAAATTGCTTCCAGTGATTAAAGTTTGACATTCTAGTGGTACCGTCTTGATCTTGATCATCCAATTTTGGAATCTGAAGCAAAGTAGAAAAATAGAATTTTATTGTAATGTGATAATTAGTCTCCTCTAAATTCCAGATATAGCTTATTCCCTAAAGACAGCAGGCTAACACACCAGAGGCAAAGTAACTGCCTCGTGGGAAAGAATGGGTCCTTTGTGGCAAATTTATTATATATGCATATTATATAAGCAGTAACCTAAGACACTCCTTCCTATAGGCCTTTCTCTAAGTATTTTCCATGATACTTATTTTAGGTTCTCCCAGGAGAGGGTTTTCTTCTCAAACCAGTTCATCTCCTCCTTACTCTTGTTTTCTTTTTTTGAAATAATTGTTAAGTAACAGTTACGTGGTTTGGGCTCTGAAAAAATGTTAGCAATGAAATTTCAGTCTCTAATTTAATTTTGGTTCAGATATTTACATTCTTAAAGGTAATGCATCATAAATATTCTTGTCAAATTTTACTCTATAGAGACTTCTGTTCCAACTGAGAAACCATTAGGATTATTTTTCTGTGGACTTAATGTCCTTAAGATCGTGAGTCTGAGTGTATTTTAATGTGTGTGTGTTTGAGAGCGTCTTCCAGGTTTATCCCATTTTATGTGACCTGTGTCCTAACATTTGTCATCGCTTCTGCTGTATTCTCTTTCAGTTCCCAATTCTTGTAGTATCCTACTTTCTGTTGAGTTGCCATTGTCTCATTACTGCTTCATAATTTGCTGCTAATTTCATAAACAGTTCTAGGCATGTTCAGCCTGTTAGCTTGGTCTTAGTTGTGTGGCAGACAACCTTCACTTGGCGATGCATAGCTTGCTAATATATTGCTGTTTTTGTGGAGAGTATGGATTGGATAGAACAAGACAGCTCTTTATTTTTTATCGTTGTTGAGGTACTGAGGTCATAACTTCCAGGGAATATTCCAGTGTTTATGTTGGAAATCCTTGAAGTCTGTCACTCAGTTGTATGAATTTCTTTGATGTCAAGAATTCCTGTGTTATATCTTTGGTTCATGTTTATTTTGCGTATTCTTGTAGTGCGGACTGGATATAAAATGAGATGGATGTTTATGGCAATGATTGTGGTATAAGCAAGATTCTTTGCTGTGTTCTGATTAACATCAGTAGTGTTTCCATATTTTGTTGAAGGTTCTCTGGTCTTTAATGGTATAGTGAAGCTTGTCCGATCATACGAACTGCACATTTCATTGGTTAAATTCTGTTTCATAGTCATCAAATATTTATGTTTATTTCAACCATTTTCTAATATTATGTGAGCTTTTCTGAAGAATTCACTTAGAAATTAAATGAATACTTTAATTAGAAACAAAAAATTTGAAAGCTTTAGAATTTTAGGTGTCAGCTAATGATTGGATTATTGAAATGTTTTTTGGAGAAAGGAGTTAGCCAGTAGAAGGGTAGGCCAGTGCTATCTAACAGAAATATAATGCAAGCCTCATAGATCTACACTTGATCTTAGCCAAAAGGCCAAGAAGCAATAGATCTAATTTAAAAATTTCTAATAGTCCCACTTAAAAGTAAAAATATGCAGGTGAAATAAATTTTAGTGTTTTAACTTAATATATTAAAAATATGTTAGCATTTAATCTTTTATATATGTTATATAATAAATATATATAACAAAAATATATAAAAATTATATGTAACTCTATAATACATAATATATGTAAAAATAATTATATTATGCATATGATAAAAGTTACTAATGCGATATTTTACATTTACTTTTCATGCTAAGTGTTCAAGATCTGGTTTCCCACTACATAATTAGAAGTCTTTTGTAGCCTCATGACTAATGGCTATCTTACTGGACCATGCAAGAGCAGACATTTTTAAAAACAGGAAAATTTTAGTTCGAAAAGGAACTACATTTGAAAAGAAATACCAGCAGAATTAAAGAGTGATAAATTCAGAATGGTTCTCTGAAGTAGAAATAGTCTACACCCTCCAGTTGCTCATGGGACATATTTTAATACGGATGATAAAAATGATTTGTTGTAGCAACAACTCGTTGTGTATTTTCAGTGTATATTAGATTGTCAGTATAGAAGCCCTACATATGTACACATACATGTTCATGTGCTTTTACATACATACATATGAGTACATATATATGAGTATGTGTAGTGATACTGGAGTGTGGATGGGTATATCACCGTTCTGAGTCTGACATGTCAGGACTCAGACCATCTCAGAATCTATACAGGATTATTTTCCCTTTAGAAGAGATTAATCTTTGAAGTTTAGTGTTTTATATTACACTTTTTATATGGAAGAGTTTAGGTGTTATTTATACTATGTTCTTCATGAGCTGTTTGAAGTACTTCTTGGATATATGCTTCACAGCCTTACTATAGAAACAGTAACTTAAGTTTTCCTGATGGTTGTGGATAGAAAATGTTTCTTTTTCTTTTTTGTTTTCTTTCTCATTTCAGACAGAGGATTTCATAAAGATAAGGGAGAAGAGTACAGACATGGTAGGAGGAGAAGGGAATTGGAGCAGTGACAGGCAGCCAGCCAGCTGGACATGGTTTCATATAAATTGTCCCAGTGAACCAGTTGGCTTTTCTTTCTTTCATCCTTTATTGAAGTTATTTTTTAATATATATTTTAGTGTTTCATTTTTTCAGTATTTTTATGGGTATATCCACTTAGGACCTTAGGTTTGGAAAAGTCATTATTGGCCAACTGCATGTTATAATTGCCTCGGGAGCCTTAAAACGCATCAGTGCAGTGACCCCACCCTGCACCAGTTAAACCAGCCCTACAGTCGTCTTTGCTGTTAGCCCTCAAGTAGAGTCCTGAATTAGAGAGATGTGCTACTCATTGTTACTTTTATGCATATGACTTACTTCAAGAAATGCTCTTAAAAAGCAGTGGAAAAGAGGATGGAAACATTTTTTATTTCAGCATATCAAATATGTGTTTTTCATTTTCTACTTATTTCTCTCATTCCAAAGTTGTATTTATCCATTTTAATTTGGAAATTCTGAGATAATAGAAATCTCAGCCCATCTTCTGTTACTTATCCTATTTGTATCACTTTATTTTATGGAAAAATATTGCATATAATCACATGACTGTGCTCTGCTTCAGACACTTGTGTACTACATGCTTTCATGATGGTATTGAAAGAAGTTTGTTAAACCTAGGAAATATGTTTTATTGAAATATTTACTATTTCAGTGAAATTTCATAAAAGTGAACATAAGTACTCAGCTGTATTTTGAAAACTTTCAAATTCTAGGAATTTTTTCATTTTTGATTTTAGCTCTGTTTTTTGTTGCTGAAATCTTATATATGGAAAACTTAGAGATTTCCATTAAGTTCTGAGACTGAAATTTATTGAGGTGTTCTCAGAAAGTGAAATTTCTTCAGTATATGATGTTTCCAAGGATAGTACTCCATTAGATCATAACCACTTTTCCATTACATTGTGAGGTGGATATTTTACTTTTTATTAATTTAACTAATTTTATTATGAGCCATAGAATTTTATAACATTCTTGTCTACTGCAATAGCATTTTGAATGAAATGTTTTGAGTTAACAAATCAGTTTCATAATCTATTCCTGTGAGAGAAAAACAAACCTCCCGGGCAGTGAACTGTAGAGGATTGTAGTTTTATTAACAATTCCAAGTAAGCACTTTCTTTTTTAAAATAGTGGACACCATTTCTGGCTTGTAAACAAATCGTTTAGTAAGAGGCACTGTTGATTTTTTTAATTTTTTTTTTAAGGTTAAAAAAAGGCGTATCTATAAATCATACTGTCCAAATAAGGAGAAGTTTAGTTCTTATTAAATTATTTCATATCCAGCTTTTAATTAAAATGTTTGGATTTTTGAGGCATTGCTTGCTATAACACATACACGATGGCAGTCACTAAAAGGAAAGAAATTACCCCACATAGTTTTAATTGTCTCTTCTTGGATACCTATTCGATAAGGTAAAACCTATATTTCTGATACTTTGTCTTAGAATCTATTGAGGGTTTCATTAGTAAACAGATACATATTCTGTTTTCTCTGTGGAGGATAAAGGGTGCACTGTAGTTGCCCAGATTATTTTCCACTTACATTCTTCTAGTCTAAATACTATGCTGCCTTTTAAAAAAGTGATTTTTAAGAAGTATTTTGTATTGTTTACATCCGTTCTTACTGTAATCGATACCAGGAAGGATCGGCTAATACAGGTTTAGCATGCGTGTTTCCATAGTGCAGTTACTTGGATTCAGATCCTTATTTTCCATTATTGTCTGTGTGACACCAAGCACGTTACCTTGCCAACTGTCTTGTTTCTTCATCTGTAAAACTATATCATATGGGTGATCTTGGAATTTTTTTTTTTTTTTTTAAGATTTTATTTATTTATTTGACAGAGAGATCACAAGCAGGCAGAGAGGCAGGCAGAGAGAGAGGAGGAAGCAGGCTCCCTGCTGAGCAGAGAGCCCGATACGGGGCTCGATCCCAGGACTCCGAGATCATGACCCGAGCCGAAGGCAGCAGCTTAACCCACTGAGCCACCCAGGCGCCCCTGATCTTGGAATTTAATAGTAACACATACACAGCACCCGACCCATAGCAAGTGGTAGTAGTGCCCTGCTTGCTTTCTTGAGTTGCAGAGTAACACAGATATTCTGTGAAAACGACGGCTTGAGGAGACAATAATCTGTACTAAACGTAGCTCTGGAGAACCAATCACATCGACTGATACTTACTTGTACTGAAATGTGCCAACAAAAATACAGGCCTTGGGTGGGTCGGATGGTGTGTAGTAGGTTTCTCAAGTTCAAAGCCAAGCAATGGCTGCACAGATGTTGGAACTGAACAGCCTATTAATTATACTCCACGTGATACGTGCTGCTGGAGAGGAAACCCCAGGTACTATGGAGAAGCAGAGGCATGAGAGGAAACTCAGCTCAGGCTTGTGTGCGGTGCAGCTGAAGTCCAGGAAACACTGCTCTAAATCACTGAGAAGCTGTAGTTTTAAACCTAAAAAATACCTAGCCCTCTCAGTGGCGAGCTGCAAACACATACAGATCAGAAGCGTCCCTTTCCTCTTGGTTTCCTTGTGCCTATTGTGGTATTTCTGAAGCCATCACCAAAACCATTGCTGGCACCAGCCAGATTCACATTCCTAAATTATTGAAGGCTAAAGCTGGTAACAGCTGTTTTTGTACTTTTATCATCTTATCAAAGCACTGTCAAGGACTAAATTTCTTGTTCCATTTGATGTTGAACTCGGTATTATATATGAGACTGACTTATGTGAAAAGAATTCTGTAAGTCATAGAAATGAGTCGTTTGCTGTTATGGCTGTAATGTACATGAGTGAGTGTAGGTACCGAAAAGGAATCACAGATGCTTAGGTTTACTGTTTCTCTTGCTGGTCATCCTTTCTGCTCTCCATTGTTCTCGCTTTCTCTAAATCAGACTCACCCTTCCATAGCAGCCTTGGTTTCGCAGAGCGTGTTGGGAGAGCCTGGGCCTGAGTGAGGGGAACTTGGAGGTGTGATGTCTGCCCAGGAGGCCCCGAACCTCTGCCTGCTCTGGAAACTTCTTCAGGAGGTCCGGATACTCGGGCTCTAATAATGACATCGATCATGTTTAACAACCAGCAACAGGATTGGGCTTCTAATCATAGAAAGTTGACCTTAATATCCTTTGCTCCACTTGCCATTACTGTTTCCATTGCATAATTTACCAGGTTGATAAATTTACCCAAGAAGTTGGCCTCAGGTAAAAAGAAGCTTAGGATCAACTTTGTGTTTTTTTTTGTTTTTTTTTTTTTAAAGATTTTATTTATTTATTTGACCGACAGAGATCACAAGTAGGCAGAGAGGCAGGCAGAGAGGGGGAAGGGAAGCAGGCTCCCTGCCCAGCAGAAAGCCCAATGCGGAGCTCCATCCCAGGACCCTAGGATCATGACCTGAGCTGAAGGCCCCCTGAGCCACCCAGGCGCCCCAGCTTAATATCAACTTTAAACAGGTTTTGGGGTCAGTCATTATTGTTAGGATCTAATTGAATCTCAACCATACAGGTTTTTGTGGGTTTTTTTTTAAGTTTCTGTAGGATTTGATAGCAAGTTGCTTCTCTTTAGCTGTCTTCACAGCTTAGTTTCCTGATGGCTACATTTTGAACCCTTTTGCTTATAATTCATTTTGTAACAGTGCATTGGATGGATTAGTAATTTTTTTTAAGGTGAGGAAATTCAGGAATGTAGGCTATATCTAATGGGGGAATTAGTATGTTTCATACTATAATGCTTATTGATGCATTTATGCATCTAAAAAAATGCCCAGTGGAAAAAAATAGGCATTCAATAAGCATTGAATAGAATGTTTAACAGTGAACAAAAAGAATAGTCTTTACTCATCAAGCTTCTAGTCCAGTGGGAACAAATAAATACAAATGTAGTAAGTATAAATTTAAGTGTAACAACAGTATAAACCTGTTTCAGGAGACAGGGAAGTTGACCTCTGAATTGTCTGTGTGAATTCTTTTTCATCAAAGCTGAGATCTGTAGGATAATTTATAATTGCAGTTGGCAATTATAGCTGTATTTTAGTTTTAAGGTCTAAAGAATATATTAGGTAATTTCTTCATTGTCAAAACATCTAAGTATGATCATAATTTTTCTCCAGTTCCTATAAAATTGCACACAATCTATCTTCCAGTGTCTTATGATAATATACTTATTAAAATTCATAATGTAATTCCCCCAGCTTTTATTATATAAGTTCTTCATAGCAGTTGAATGGTTTTCTAATTATTCCTGAAATGGCATCCAAACATTCTTGATCTATGGAGCCCTCCATTATGTTCATCCATGTTCTATGAAGTGTAAATGTTTTTAAAATGAGACACGGTTTTGGCATCAAAGCTAACTTTTAAATTACGGTGAATATCATGTTATCCGAGAGTACGGCTTTTTATAGTATGTTTTAAGAGCCGTCTGCTGACATACCATTAAATGATCCATCAAAAGGAATTTTATACAGTAGCCAAATATTATCAGAGAAAAGCCAGTGGAAACATTGAGAGAACTAAGTTTAGATAACTCTTGCCCCCATTCTCTACCAGTAAATAATCAGAAACAGTAAAACATATGGCCCCAAATTTCAGTCAGTGAGAAGATGCAAAACATATTGAAGGTAGAGGACAGTGCAGCTGGGGCACTGAAGGAAAGGCCTCTTTGAGGAGAAATGTCCCAGCCCATAGTGAAGAATCAGAAGAAGAACCATCCACTGGAGGGTCGCCATTGCTCTGAGTCCGTCCGCCCCCGAGTGGCGAAGAGCTTGGCACGTTTGAAGGAACCTAGGGTAGCTGGGGCCTAACAATCAAGAGGTGGCCACAAGATGAGGTGGGAGAGAGGCACCAGGGAAGGTTTGCAGTAAAGTAAGTGCACTGGAAGGGTTTGAAGCAAGGGAGTGTCTTGCTTGATTGGATTTCCAGTTTTTGCAAAGTCCCTCTGGCTGCGTGTAGAGAAGGGCTTGAGGGAGAATGCTGGGTAGGGAGAATCCAGTAGAGCAGCTGGCTGGGAGATTGAATATGCTGATTGACTGATGGTTTGGATTGAAGGAGTGGCAGGGGAGAATGATGAGGGAAAAGAACAGATCAGAGGACTCCCCATTTTCTGACCTGAGGTCTGGAGCCCATTTCTAAAGATGGGGAAGATGGTGAGATGGAACTGAGGAAGGGAGTGATTTTAGACGTGGTGAACCTGAGAGGTCTGGCGTGACAGAATGGACGTGCTAAGGAGGAAGCTGAAAACCGTGCTGACTTCTGCAAGAACTCGTGGGAACTAGAAATGTGAATTCGGGAGACAGCAACATCCAAGATGGTGTTTACGGCCCACATGATAGATCATACCACTTGGGAAGAGACTACAGAGAGAGGAAGATTGTCCCGGCCTCAGCCCTGGGAAGCACTGCGGCTTTGGAGGTTAGGTGGTGGAAGAGGACAGAAAGGTCAGCTAGGAAGGGCAGAGAAACTTTCACAGGTGTGCTGCCTTGAACCTGTCAGAACTGTATGGAGGAGCTGACAGTTCGAGTACAGTGAGCATAGAGAAAGGACTTCTGGCAGCATAACAGTTACCCAAAGACCCTGGATGCGGCAGGAAAGAAGACAGAGGTGTAGAGGCAAGTTGATCTGATACTGCGAAGCGAGGTCATTCACCTGTCAGTAAACTCAGGATCGCATTCACTGAGCTGGAGTGCAGGTTAATTAAAAGTGAAACCAGTCTTTTCCTTGTGTGTATTTTTTTTTTCCTCAAAATACTGTTACTGCATTAACTGTCTATTCCCCAAAGGGTAGTTAAACTCTTATTTTGGTTGGTTATTTAAATTCCTGGTGGTAGTTTTATGTGATTAATAGGCTACTACTTGTTTGAGAATATTCTAGAAACCTGGTAAGTACTGTGTTTCTTAAGTTTGGGTCATTTAATTGGTAGAAGTTATAGATGTGTTACGGAATTGCCTAATTCAAAATAGGTTTTTTATTGCTGGACATTTGTTTTGTGTTTTTCTTTAAAATGTTATCTTTGTGGAGTAGACTTTTTTATTTAGGCTCCTTAACATCGTCATCAGATTAGCACAGGGTTTTGCTGAATGTGGTTATTAAGAAGTAAAATGTCTTATTTTCATTTGAACTATTTTAATAAGGTACTGTTTCTTGTATAAATAACCAAGTATCTTAGGCATTTTAATTTGCAAATTTAGGACAATTTGCTTTAACATTTTTCACTGTACAAATTAGCCCCTTGAATGTAATATAAGGATAATAGTCCCTAAATAAAGATAAAAACCAAAACTACCACTCGTGGTCCCTGGAAGGAGGAGTGGTTAGACCCTGGGATTATAACGGATAACTGCATCTTAAGATTGCGGACTGACTTTCCATATTCGAAGCGAATGTGTCTGTCAGTTGCTCATTTCCGATTGCATTTGCTTGCCAACTGCAGCAGGTGAACGTAACGTTCGCTAAGGTTATTTCTCTTTTCCAGGGAGTGATAGTTGTTAGAAGAAACTAATCCCCAAGTAGTTTCTTCTATATAAGTGTTAATTCTTAGAATTTAATTGACTTTTATGTTTTGGTTCTACAATTACAGTTCATGAGTCAATGTTGATGTCCTATAACCCTGATTCCTAATATGTTTCATTGCACTGATGTTTCCATCTGAATAAAATATTTAATGTAAATTGTAGCTGCAAACATTTAAGCATAAAGTCATTGTAAGCCATAAGCTTCCTTTCCCTATCTTGAAGCAATATGTCCTAAATTTCCATACGTCTGCATTTGTTTTTGCTGTTCTAAAATTCCTCAGTTGCTGGCTTTGACCTTTTACGTTGCTGAGTTTTATACATCTATTTTCTCACCTGCCATATCCTAGGGGGCTTGGAGTACCCATAACACAGTGAGCCCACCTTCCTGGTCCCCAGACATTTCAGAAGGTCGGGAAATTTTTAAACCCCGGCAACTTCCTGGCAGTGCCATTTGGAGCATCAAAGTGGTAAATAAAATTGCATTTACATTCATGTATCATTTCTTTCTGGTTGGTTTTGTCCAAGTAGAAGTTAAGAATTAAGCCTTTCTTTTCTACATAAATAGTGCAGATTCCAGAGCCACTTTTTTAATCTAAAAATTTTAGTATGAAGAGTCAACATGCTTGCACTTAAAAATCTGGATTAGGAGGAAATTATATTGCAATTTTCCATGACTGATTTTAAGTGTGAATTTTTAGTAACTTCTTTTTATGGTTGCTTCCTTTTATGTTGTAATTAACAGTTTTTCTGTGGGGGGGAAATCCTTGTTGCACAGGCTATAAAGTAATTTAGGACTTGCTCATTCATGATAATCATAAAATTTTGTTGCTTAGAAAAGAACAAAAGAAAACTGCACTAATCTGTTATGTGCTAATGGAGAAGAAATACCAGAATTGCAGCAGATTTCACTGTCTGTGTTAATAACCTCACAATTATAGGGCCTCTCTCTCATGTCATTGATGGAGGACTCTGCTAGTTCTTGAAGTAAGTTATGTAGTCTGATGCATTTTAGAGGGTAAACAATAATGTGAAAAGTATTAGTCATCAAGTTAAAATATTTTACTACCTCGAGAAGATAATTTTCTTCATCTTCTGTATTTAATATTCTGGAATAAGGCTGTTTATTTCAGACTCATCAGGGATTTCAAAGGAGTTCTAGTTCTACTCTCCTATTTCTGTCACTATTAGAACTCTTTCAGCTCACTCTGATAGGCAAGGTGTTGGAAGTAGAGATCGTTGTTTTAAGAGTATAAAAGATGTTTTGACAATTTTATAGCAAGTACCACCAATTTTTACTTATTCTCACCTGTGTCCTTAGTTGCTGGGAGGAAAATAGATTATTATAGTCCTGATTTAATAATTGACTTAACTTTAAAAAAAATCTTTCATACTTATCAACAGCAAAACTATCCAGTTCAATCCTCCCTATCCCTTGTTCAGAGAAGCACAAGAGATCTAAAAGAGCAGTTTAAGAGAGCAAGGAGAGGCAATTTGTAAATTATTAACACTGAGAAGAAAAAAAGATTACCCCCTTTTTGTTTCTGTGTATCTGTTTTTATGCTCATATTATAACCATAAATTATCAACCTAGGAACTGTTGTGCTAAGTAGGTAATGAGTTCAGCATTTCAAACTACAATAAAAATGATACCAGTTGAAAATGTGACATATTATTTAAGTTATTATGGGAAAATCATGAATTTCCTGATTATTTTAATTTTAGATACACAGAATATTAAAAGTGTTGATGTCAGACTTTTTCAGGAAGTAATACATAAGTCTGGGTATAAACAAGAAAACAATAGCAAATAACCCTAATATTTATTTGTTAAAATATCAGGGAATTTAATCTTATTTCCTGTAGAATATTTTTGTGTGGTGGGTAAAAATTCAGATCAGTTATTTGCATTTCAAGTAAAATTATTATCCAGATGAGTTAAAGCACAGGCTGTTTACCTTTTTATTAGCTTTCCTATAAACTTTACATACATTATTCTCTAAATACTGTGGTAGAGTGAGGTACACCTGTTCAGTTCATACAGATAGCTATTGAATAGTAGGGAATATGACAAGTTTAAGACAGAAAAATACTGTTATACACTAGCAAAATTTAGCTTTTGTGCACTGTAGTAGCCGTGCGGAATACTGCTAAAGAACGTGGACCCTGGAGCCCGAGCGGCTAGCTCTAGATTTTGGATGAGCCACCTTTTTTTTTTTTTTTTTTTTTTTGGTAAAGATTTTATTTAGGGGTGCCTGGGTGGCTCAGTGGGTTGGGCCGCTGCCTTCAGCTCAGGTCATGATCTCAGGGTCCTGGGATCGAGTCCTGTATCGGGCTCTCTGCTCAGCAGGGAGCCTGCTTCCCTCCCTCTCTCTGCCTGCTTCTCTGCCTACTTGTGATCTCTCTCTGTCAAATAAATAAATAAAATCTTAAAAAAAAAAGATTTTGTTTATTCTTTTGACAGAGAGTGAGAGATCACAAGTAGGTGGAGAGGCAGGCAGAGAGAGAGGGGAAAGCAGGCTCCCCGCAGAGCAGAGAGCCCAATGCCAGAGAGCCCGATGCCGGGCTCGATCCCAGGACCCTGAGATCATGACGTGAGCTGAAGGCAGCGGCTTAACCCACTGAGCCACCCAGGTGCCCTGACGAGTTACTTTTTTATTCCTCAGTGCATTTATCTCTAAAATGGGGTTAATAAAACAGTACTGACCTTATGAGATAGTTACGAGTGGAAGTGCTTAGACTAGCATACAGCCCTTGGTCAGTGTACGTCAGTGTTGCTGTAATTGCTGAGAGAATGGTTAGTGGGCGAGTCCTGGTACTTGCTCTGTGTCGAATACAAATTGGATGGGGTTAATGGATGTTGAGCCACACAGGATGTAGGATTAGGAGGGGGAAAAATAAGGCCAAGGTTTGCTGGTACAGGGCATTCACAAAAACAGACCCAACATTTGATTCTAAGATCATAGGCATCTTTTGTTTATACTTTTTAAGTTGCATAATACATGTTGAAAGATAAAAATAAGCCTGGTCTCTTAATATTTATTATCTAATCAGAATAAGAGGAAGCAAGTATTTGTGTAACCTTTAATAACATGTTTTATCTCACGTTGGATTTAAAGTTCTTTTGGACTTTTGCAGAATGCTAATTTTTCCTTATCTGTTATGTAGGGCCGCGGGTCAGGATTTCCCGGGAAGCGGAGACCCCGTGGTGCGGGATTGTCAGGACGAGGTGGCAGAGGCAGGTCAAAACTGAAAAGTGGAATCGGGACAGTTGTGTTACCTGGGGTAAGGCTCATTTCTCATATCCTTTATCTCTACTATAATCCTTAATTTGTTGACTGGTGATGATCTCATTTGTAAAATTACTACATTGTAAGAGCATAGAAATAAGCCAGAATTTTTATTTTACTCTCTACTTCTCCTTTTTTTTTAACTTCTAAAATTTTCTTAATATTTTATATTTCCCATCTTCTTTCTCTTTTCTTACTTCCTCTTTCACTCTGATCTTTGTATAGCAACCATTCCCGAAAATAAATATGTAACATATTTCCTCCTTTATTTTTTTATAAAAGCAAACTCCTGTTACATTATTGAGCTTATTTGAAAAAATTAAGTTGATGGTTTAAGTTCTTTGTTATAATATGGCTCACAGAAGAAACTAGAAATATTGCAGATTACTACATACTTTAAAAATGTTGAAGATTTTATGACTGTCTTTGATATATTTTAATTCAAGATTGATAAGTATTTGCTCATTGGCAAGTATATGAGGCTTTATTTAAGTGTGTACTGAAAAAATCTATAATTGGCAAACAGTGGCAAATATTTCATGTGGTAACTTTACTGTTTTACCAAAATGTTGTTTTTCAAATTCTAATCATCATTTTAAGTTCAGGAGACAAGTAGACAGTTTGTGCCACAGTTTGTGTATCTGTTTACCTATTAAAGGATATTGTAGTTGCTTCCATTTTTTGGCTGTTAAAAAAGCTGCCAAAAAAGCCCCCTGCTATGAACTTCTGTGTTTAGGTCTGTATGTGGACATATGCTTTGTTTCCCCATGAATGAATGTCTACAAGTGGCGTGGCTGGATATATGGTGGGTGTGTACTTAGCTTTTTAAGGAGAGGCTGCTTTCTAAGCAGGGTGTGACATTTTATGTTTGCAAGAGTGCAGGAGATGCCTTTTTCCTCCATGTTCTCACCTGTGCTCACTGTGGTTAACCTTCCTTTCAGCCAATGCAGCAGGTACGTTAGGAATATCTCATTTGCATTTCTCTCATGACTAATGATGTTGGTCACATTTTTAGGTGCTCATTGGTAACATTTTTTGACAAAGTTACTCTTCAGATATTTAGTGCATTTTAAAAATTTGAATAGTTTTTTAACTTGCTCAGTTTTGTGTTTTCTTTATGTATTCTTGTCATGGTAAAGAACTTGATTGGTACAACAAAGCTTTAATTTTGATGAAGTCCCATTTATTAATTTTTTTATTTTATGATTGTGCTTTTGGTGTCTGAGAAATAATTGCATAACCCAAATTTACATCTTCTAGATGTTTCATGGTTTTAGGTGTTACGTTTATCTATAGGATCCAGTTTGAGCTAATTTTCATGTATGATGTGAATATAGATCAAAGATCATATTTTAAATACCCAGTTGTTTGAACACCATTCTCTGAATCGCCTTTGTTACCATTAGTTATGTGTATGTTTATCTGTACCATTAGTACAGATTAGTTATCTGTATGTTTGTGGATCTGAGTATACGGTGTTACACTGTTTATCCATTTCTCCATCTTTAGGCTAATATACTACACTATATTGAATATTTTTACTTTACTATTGAAATCAGACAATTAGTTTTCCTGTTTTTGTTTTTTTTTTTTTTTTTTACACTTTTTCAAATTTGTTTTGGCTGTCCTAAATCCTTCATGTTTCTATATGAATTTTACCATTGGCTTGTCAGTTTCTGCAAATAAGCCTGCCAGGATCTTGATTGGGTTTGCATTCAAACTATAGATCAGTTTGGGGGAAGTTGGTGTTTTAACTGTGAAGAGTCTTTCAATCCATGAACATTGTGTATCTCTCTGTTTTCTTTTTAAATTGTCTCAGTGATGTTCTTTAGTTTACAACATAAATGTTTCTTGCATTATTTCTCAGATTTATCTCCAAGTTTTCTGTATTTTTTATGCTATTGTAAATGGCAGTGTTGTCTCAATTTCAGATTGTAGTTGTCTGTTGCTAGTATCCAGGAATACTTACTTTTGTGTATTATAT
The DNA here is from genome assembly GCF_010015895.1 of Lontra canadensis. Taxonomy (NCBI): domain Eukaryota; kingdom Metazoa; phylum Chordata; class Mammalia; order Carnivora; family Mustelidae; genus Lontra; species Lontra canadensis. The sequence goes on from NW_022631105.1 coordinate 4,819,079, forward strand.
TCTACAGCCTTATTAAACTCTTGTATTACGTCTACTTGTTTATTCGTAGAACCCATCGAGTTTTCTGCACTTATGACGCTTATGATCATGTTGTTTGCAAATAAAGTTTTATGTTTGTTTAATCTGGAGGTTTTCATTTCTATTCTTTATTGCACTTGCTATAATCTTCAATACAGTGTTGGATAGAAGTGATAAGGTAACCTTGTCTTCTTTCCTGTCTTGAGGAGAGAAAACATTTATCTTTCATCATTGAGTATGGTGTTAGCTCTAGTTTTGTTTTATTTATTTATTAAAGATTTATTTATTTGAGTGAGCGAGAGGGCAAGTGTGTGTGTACAGGTGTGGGGGGAGAGGCGGAGGGAAATGGAGAGAGAGAATCTCAAGCAGACTCCCTGCTAAGTGCAGAGCCTACCATGGGTAATCTCATGATCATGAGATCGTGACCTGAGCCAAAATCAAGAGTCAGAGGCTTAACTGATTAAGCCACCCACGTATCCCTTGTTGTTTTTTTTAAATAGACATCCTAATCAGTTTGAGGAAGGTCCTTTCTGTTCATAAGTTGCTGAGATGTTTTGTAATCAGGTGTAGCTGTTGAATTTTGTCAAACACTTTTTCTGCATTTATGGCTTTTTTATTGATAGGTGAAGTATATCGATTGGCTTTTTTTGTATGCTAAAGCAGCCTGTGTTGTGATAAACTATACTTGGTCATGATGTTTTTTCTTTTTCGTATATTGTTGGGTTCAAATGGCTAAACTATAAGTCTATATGTATGTCTATGTCTATAGACTTCTTTTGTCTATATTCACAAGAGTATTAGTTGGTCTCTAGTCTTATTTTCTTACAATTTCTTTGTTTTTGTTATTGGCAAAATGCTGGCTTCCTTGAGTAAATTGGGAAATAGAATTTTCTCTTCAGTTTTCTGGAAGAGTTGTGTGGTATTAGAAACATTCTTCCTTACAGTATTTATATAGAATCATTAGTGAAGCCATTTTGGCCTAGAGTTTTCTTTGTGAAAAGATTTTTTTCTTAAGTTTTTATTTTAATCACCCAGTGCTTACCATTGACAAGTGCATTCCTTAATCTTCATCGCCCATTTCACCCATCCCCCACTCCGCTCCCCCCTGGTAACCATCAGTTTGTTTTCTGTAGTTAAGATCTGTTTCTTACTTTATCTCTCTTTTTTCCCCCTTTGCTCATTTGTTTTATTTCTTACATTTCACGTATTTGTGAAACCATGTGAGATTTATTTATGACTTCTATCACTTAGCATTATACTCTATAGCTCCATCCATGTCTTTGCAAATGGCAAGATTTCATTCTTTTTTTATGCCTGAATACTATTCTATTGTGTGTGTGTGTGTGTGTGTGTGTGTGTATATATATACACACACACACACACACACACACACACACACAACACATTTTTTTTTATCTGTTCATCAGTCACTGGATACTTGGGCTGCTTCTGTATCTTGGCTGTTGCAAATAGTGCTGCAGTTAACAATGGGGTGCATGTATCCTTTTGAATTCGTATTCTTGTATTCTTTGGGTAAATACCCAGTAGTGTAATTGGTGGGTTCTAGGGTAGTTCTGTTAACTTTTTGTGGAATCTCCATACTGTTTTTTACAGTGGCTGTACCAGTTTCCTTTCCTACCAACAGTGCAAGACAGTTCCTTTTTCTCTATCCTCACCAGTACCTGTTGGTTGTTGTGTTTTTGATGTTAACCATTCTGACAGACGTGAGGTGATCTCTCAGTGTAGTTTTGATTTGCATTTCCCTGATGGTGATGATGAGCATCTTTTCATGTACCTTTTGGCTCTCTGGATGTCTTTGGAGAAATGTCTGTTCATGTCCTCTGCCCATTTTTTAAATTCGATTATTTGTTTTTTTGGTGTTGAGTTCTATCAGTTCTTTATTTATTTAGGATACTAATCCTTTATTGGCTATGTTATTTGTGAATACCTGCTCCCGGTCTGTAAGTTGCTTTTTAGTTTTGTTGATTGTTTCCTTGCTGTGCAGAAGCTTTTTATTTTGATGTAGTCCCAATTGTTTGTTTTTTGCTTTTGTTTCCTTTGTCTCAGGGGGCCTATCTAGAAAAATGTAGCTACGGCCGATGTCAGAGAAATTACTTCCTCTGTTCTTTTCTAGGATCTTTACGGTTTCAGGTATCACATTTAGATCCATTTTGAATTTATCTTTGTGTGGTATATGAAAATGGTCCAGTTACATTCTTTTGCATGTTGCTATCTGGTTTTCCCAAAAAGATATGTTGAAGACACTGTCTTTTTCCCTCTTCATTGGAAGATTTTTTTTTTTTTTTTTTTTTTTTTTAAAGATTTTATTTATTTATTTGACAGAGAGAGATCACAAGTAGATGGAGAGGCAGACATAGAGAGAGAGAGAGGGAAGCAGGCTCCCTGCTGAGCAGAGAGCCCGATGCGGGACTCGATCCCAGGACCCTGAGATCATGACCTGAGCTGAAGGTAGCGGCTTAACCCACTGAGCCACCCAGGCGCCCTCATTGGAAGATTTTTTAACTGTATATTCAATTTCATTGGTATAGGGCTATTTAGGTTATTTATTCTCATATGAACTTGTCTTTCAAGGAGTTTATCCATTTCATGTAAGTTGACAAATCTGTTGGCCTATTATCCTTTTAATATCTGTAGAATATGTAGTGATGTCACCTTTCTCATTTCCAGTGTTGGTGATTTGTGTCTCCTCTCTCTTTCCTGATTGGTTTTGCTGCAGGTTTATCAATTGTACTGATCTTGAGCCAGCCTTTGCTTTTATTAATTTTTCTCTACATTTTTTCCTGTATTCCATTTTATTGATATCTACTGTGATCTTTATTGTTTTCTTCCTCTTACTTTGAGTTTAATTTGCTCGTCTTTTTTTGTTTACTTAATTATGTCCCTGCCTGGAAATCTCCCACTTGTGAGGTTTAGGTTAGACCTTTCTTTTCTTTTAGGCTTATACCTGTGGTCTAGCCAAATAAAACTTCTGTCACCTTTAGGATTTATTCTTTAGGATAAATCAGAGTAATTAATATATATATACTATTGCCTCTATATATAGAGGCAATACTAGAACACTCTCTCAAAGATTGCCTTCTTTACCTTTGAGATAAATAGGTTTTATATATCTCATAGTTTAAAGTTCATGAAATAAAGTATACAATGAAAACAGTGGGTCACTAAGCTATATGCTGTTGTTTTCCTTCTTAACATGTACAGTTGCTGTATAAAAATCATGATTTTTTTTAATCACTTGTATTTTAAATATGCTCTTTGAATCTAGGGCATATTGCAGCTTTCTGTACAGACTTTGTTTCTGGTTTGTACTGGGAATACTATAGTCCATCCTTGTTTTTTATTTCAAATAAAAGTGTTCTCTCATTGAATTTGTCTTTGAAGATAATAAAATTTTATCATTTCTTTGAGGCTGTTCACTAGGTATCATCCAGTTATAAAACCTGTTTTGTTTTCTGTGTTGCAGAAATGGGATGCAGAAATGAATACTTCTTACTTCAGCATCCTTTTGTTAGCTGTATTTTAGCTATGGCCACATTTTCCTATTTTATAATGTTTTCAGTGTATCTTTAGTCATTTAGGTGAATGACTGGTAACTTCACTTTTAGTAGACACTCAGTTATTACTAATGGAATGATATTTTACTTTATGAATCATCTTGTTTGATTTGCTAAAACTTTAAAATGCTAATTTTGAGATACACTTTTTTTTTAAGAGTAAGGAGAGAGACACGGAAGGAGGGGCAGAGGGAGAGAGAGAATCTTAAGCAGGTTTCACGCCCAGTGTGGAGCCCAATGTTGGGCTCAGTCTCAGAACCCTGAGATCATGACCTGAGCTGAAATCAAGAGTCAGATTCTTAACCTCCTGAGCTACATGTGCACCCCAAGATGAACATTTTTTAATATATTTCCTCAAAAAAAAATTACAGTATACTGTTAGATCAGAGTTATTTGTACCACTGCTTCCTCTTGAGTCTTGATTTTCTTTCTTTTACCAGTTTGATGCCTCTCAATATTAGGTTGATCCATATGAAGTTGCCAACCTTCAACCATTTTTGACCTGGAAAAACAGCAATTTCTTCTGAGTCAACCTGTTACATGTGCCAATGAACTATATATAATCGCTTTGTATGTTTTTGTACCATAGTGTTCTACCTCACATAGGATTATGCAGCTTATTTTTCTACTCAGCTAAATGGCTTGATTTTTTTTTTTTTTTAATAGAAATCAAAACAGATTTTTACCACTGTTTCTTAAATGCTGTTTAATTTTCCGGTTTGGATTTTCCGTGGCTTTAGTAATTCCCTAGTGATGACTATTTCGGTTGCTTACAGTTTTCCCTTGTAGTCTTTAGACTTATGACTATAAGTTGCTTTATGGTTGAGTCTATAATAAAATAGTAGTACTGTCCATTAAAACTGTTCTTAAACTTCTTTGCAATGAAAAATATTACTCTTGTAATATATTCTTTCTTAGTTATTCTTTCAGTCATTCCTCAAGAACAACAATACTATTACTTTCTATTTTGAACTTAACCTATTCTGTTTCAGTCTGTTGTTCCAGGCTAGATTGTAAGGGAAGATTTTAAAATATTGGCATTGGTCTCCCTGTTCTCTTTTTTAGTAACTAATGTAGAGCTTTTTCATTATAAGCATTCTGGAAATAATTATTAACAAGCCAGTGGGTACTTAGTTGATTTGGTGAAATTTAACCACGTCCAGAAATGAATATCTGTGGTTGGTAATCTTTTGGCAAAGACTGAAATTTTGATAAGTTATTCAAAATAATATTTTAAAGCAGTGCTGTCCAACAGAAATATATGTATATCACATACACGATTTAAAACTTTGTAGTAGCTACATTAAAAAAGAAAAGAGGAACAGATGTCATATAACTTCAATGTATACCTTTTGACCCAACATATCAAAAATTTTACTATTTCAACATGTAACATATAAAATGTGTAAAATTGTTTATGAGCTATGTTTATGTTCTTTTTTGTTTGATACTGAAGTCTTTGAAGACTGGTAGGTATTTTTACTTACAGCACATCTCAGATTTGACTAGCCAGATTGCAGGTTTGAGAGTCACTAAAACGGAGTGATACAATTTACATGTAGGTATATGTATGTATAGATACAGAGGCATATACATACACAAATATAGTACAGTTTCTTCCGTTTGTTCATTAAAATTTCTGGCTATGATGGTTTATATTTTCTCCCTGCTCCTGATCCATGGGACTTGTAATGCCAAAGAGCACATTAAGTATCCACAGTGTCAGGACTTACACCTTTATGGTATTATCTTGGCAATAGTAGTCTCATTTGGGATTATTGTGCTGGGCCTCGGCAGAAATTGTATTTTGAGTGTGAATCCTCCACGTTTCTCAAGTGTCCTGCACACGGAAGGTGTGACTGTGCCCTCTGTGTTTGGCTGCTTATAGGTATCTGCTGCAGATGTTTCATCCAACAAGGACGAGGAAGAAAACTCCATGCACAACACAGTGGTGCTGTTTTCCAGTAGCGACAAGTTCACCTTGCACCAGGTCTGAGCTCAGTTACGGCCCCCGCTCTTGCGCCCCTCTCTTCCCCTCCGCGGTGTCCCGTGTGCGCTGAAGCCACTTCCTGTTTAGCTTTAGAGCCGTATTAGCTAAGAAGGTAATTTAAAAAAATAAAACTAGTACATTGTTAGCCGAGTCTCCAGCCTAAATTATTATGTTCATGTGTTTTTAATTTCAGGATATGTGTGTAGTTTGTGGCAGTTTTGGCCAAGGAGCAGAGGGAAGATTACTTGCCTGTTCTCAGTGTGGTCAGTGTTACCATCCATATTGTGTCAGTATTAAGGTAAATACACTTAAATTTAAGTCAGTTAAAAATGTGTTGAAATTTGATCTGAGTAGTGTCATGCTGTTTACATTTCTTACAACTAGTTTTTGTTGAGATCATTAGACGTATGTGACAGTATTTAATATTTAAATATTGCCTTTCAAGTGTTTCCGTGAAAAAGTTAACTCCTCTACAAATCTGTGGTCTTAAATTGTAGTGGTTATCCTGCTGTCTCGAAAAACCAAAAATAAAAATGCATGTCTTTAAAATACTTTATACACTTATTTGCTAAGGCAATAGTTTAGTTGATCCATTTGTCTACTGATAATAAAAAGTTGACACCAGCCACAGAACTTAATAGAAATCCCTTCACTCACCTGGTCTCTTCCCCATGTTCCTTCTTCTCAACCCTCCCTTGTATATGAAAGGACATTTTCTGTTAGGCTTCCTGGATCAGTGGCTTGGTATTTTTAAATCAGTTTTGGAGCAATTTTGGCCATTTCTTCATGTTTCTTTTCTGTTCCCCACAACCGCCTTCTGAAATCTTAGTTGTATGTGTACAAAATTATCTGATACTGTCCCCAGATCAGTCTCACTTTGTTGATTTTTCTGCAGTTGCTTTTCTGTCTGTACTTTGGTTTGTATAGTTTCAATGACATTCCCCAAACTCACTTAAAAAAGAAAGAAAAATAAAAAAATAGTTATTTATTTATTTGGGAGAGAGCGCGAGAGCCTGAGCGGGAAGGGCAGAGGGAGAGAGAACTCAAGCTGACTGTGGGCTGAGTGTGGAGCCTGACATGGGGCTCAATATTAAGATCCTGGGATCATGACCTGAGCTGAAACCAGTAGTTGGACGCTCAACCAGCTGTGCCACTCAGGCGCCCCTCCCCAAACTCACTTTTGTCACGCGGGGTCTAATCTATTTTTAAGCCCATCCGGATTTTTCACTGAGATGATTGTATTTTTTTAATCACAGTTTTATTTTACAAAAGTTTGTTATCTTGCAATTTAAAATTTTTTTCTTCATCGAGTTTTTTTTCCTTTCAAGTCCTTGTTGTGTATTTGTTATTGTTAATTCTACCATGCTTAACATTTCTCATTATTTGTATTAGCTTATTATTACTAGTATTAGCTTATTGCCCCTTACAAGGATCTATATATTTTTTTAATTTAGTAATCTTTGATTGAATGTGGCAGTTGTACGTTTTGGCATTATGTCGTGGAGAGTTTGGATTTTGTTCCTTTAGAAAGTATGGAGTGGTGGGCAGTTCTGTAGACATTCGAGCCATTTGAAGCTTCTCGAGGCTTTCTGGGGCAGGTCTAGAGAACCTTCACTTTGAGGTGTTCTCAGAATTTTCGGTCTTGGAACCATTAACAGTCTAAAGTTACTAAGGACCCCATAGAGTTTCTGTTTATGAGAAAAATCATTATTGACCACCCTTATAGAAATTAACTGGGAATATTTTGAAACATAAATATATAAGCATGTTTGTTAGGATATCATGTAATGATGGTTTATATTTTATATATCTTGTAGCCTCTGCAAAACATCACTGTAAGTGGATTAAAGTGAAAAAGGCAAATAACATCTTAGCATCATTTTAAAAATAGTTTTGCCCTCACCCACTAGGGTTTCCTAGACCACACTGTAGTGATGGCTTTTCCAGCTCGAGTTTAATCTGAGACATGAAGTGTGGCCTTCACGACATCTCTACTGAATTCTCCCCGTATCCTTCCCACCACAAGCTCCCCATGAGCCCCTCACGAGTGTCTTTTTACTTTGACTGCTTGAGATTCAAATGTCTTCAGCGTTGTGTGAGCTGTTACAGTTGTTCAGCTTAGAAATGACCAGTAGCTGGTCTTTGTCCTGGTCTTTGTCGTGTCCTTCTTTGGCTTTCCGTATATGCAGCTCGATGTTCAGCCAAAGACGTGAGGGAAATTCTGCGTGGACGTCTAGAGCTCTTTCTCTCCACTGCTCCTTCCTTTCCAGGACTCTGTCCTGCCAGTTGCAACAGCCTCTGCCTCCCAGAACTCCATCATGTGCCTAAACTCAGTGAGGCCATTGTGCTCTGCTGGAGTTCTCCATCCCTGGGCAGCTGTCCAGAAACGGTCTACAGCAGAATATTGTAGGACTCACCTCACTTGTTCTCTCTTCTCAGAAGCCACAGTCTTGTACTGCCTTTTGTTCAATATCTGAAACAAGTGATTAATGCATTTTGCCCCATTTGCTGGTATTTTATGGTGGGACAGAGGTCTCATGCCAGGTACTCCGTTGTAGTTGAAGCAGTTTATCTCACAGACTATTAAACACATCCATCAGAACTTACGAATGAAGCCCTGGGTAATTCCTTTCTTGGAAGAGCTTCCGAAAAGACTAAACCAGTTCAGTGGGAGGAAAAAGAAAGTTGATGGTCGAGCTCCGCAAACTGCTGGGAGCTGGGGGGGCCTTTCCATGAGGGGAGGCTGTCCAGATGGGGCGGAGCTGCAGGGAGCCTCAGGCTTGGGAGGGAGGCGGTCGGACAGACTGACTAGAGCGTTTGGAATGGTGGTGGGCATAGTAACCAGACTGACGTGCGTGGGAGACTGAGTATCGCTGAGTAACCTGAGAACGTGGCCGTAAAGGGCCACAGGGTAGGTGTCTGTGAAGTAGGAAAACTTAGTGGCAATGAAGACGCATGATAGCGAGGCTCTGTCTCCCACTCTGTCTCCCACTCTGTCTTCACCGTTCCTCTGAGCCGGACATGGTCAGTCATGTCCCTCAGGCCAAATCTGGTGTACTGCCTGCCTTTATAAACGAAGTTTTACCAAAACACAGCCGTATTCTTTTGTGGACAGAGGTCTTCTGTGGGCTTCACGCTGTCTTGGCACAGTTGTGTCCATCACAGACCATGTGCCCCACAGAGTTCAGAGTATCTACTCTCTGGCCCTTTCTAAAAGAAGTTTGCTGGTGGCTGCTGTAAGCCATGCTGCTCCTCCTGTCCTAAGCTGCGTCTTCCGTTTGGGTAAACAATACACAATTTGATAATCTGTGAGTAATTTAAAAGCATCAGTGGGCTAATCAGACTAATAAATCTACGTACTTACGAACCAAATAGCTTTCAGAGCCTTATGGTGATCGGCTGCCCGCTGTGCTGCCCGCTGTCCTGCTCGGCCTCCGCGCTCCTGTCCTTTTGCCCAGGCAGCCGCTTCTGACCCTTGCAGGGCCTTCAGGAGTTGCCTTGAAGCTCTAAGTAACATGCTGTTGCTTCTGCTGTTTCTTTGTTTGATTTTGTTGACTTTTTGCTATGAATAAATAAATGCCAATTTAGGTCTTAAAATATACCTCTCCTCCCAATATAGTTGTTCTACTACATTGAGTCAACAGACACTGTTGGTTATGACTCGGTACGTGTTCACGGGAGACCTAAATAGTTTACTATGGCTTTGTCTTGGAATTTCTAATAGCAAAAATAATACAATGATTCATGAATCTTCATTAGTTTTTGTTGTTTGTTTTTACGTACTGTAGAAACATGATCCTTTCAAATTATTTTGACAAGTAACTTTTTCTGGAAAAAGTCCTGCCCACTCCTGACACTCCCCATTTCTTTCTCCTCATCTGTGCTGCTAGCTTCCAGGTCTGTTGCTCATTCTTCAGCTCCCCTGGGCTGAGGTCCTTTGTTGGGGTCATTGTTTCCCACATTGCACGCCTTCCTGGTTCTTGTTGTGGCCCTTGTTTTGTTCCTCACATCTTTGACTTCATTCAAAGAGGTATTTGGGAGATGAAGTTTGAGTCCTTGTATTCCTAAAAGGTATTCTCCTTCCACACTTAATTGTTTGTTTACTTGGCTAAGATTTGTATCTTGAAAAGTATATTCCTGTAGAATTGAAAACTATTACTCTGTTTTAGTGTTCATAGTTGGAAAGTTTGATGCCATTTTGATAGTATTTTTTACTTATTTAGCTCTTTTACTTTCCTCTGAGATAGCTTTTAGACTTTCTTACTCTCCATGATCTGAATTTTTATTCTGTATTTTGTTTGCTCTTTCAGTAACATACCTACTTTGTGGTCCTGTCTTACAGATTCTGTTTTTTTGAGAGTTTTCATTTGGATCCAAGTTCATAATTGTACATGGAATGGCTGCTTTGAGGAGTTTGTCAGAAGTATAGAGATTCTTGGGGCACTGGGGTGGCTCAGTCATTAAGCATTTGCCTTCGCTCAGGTCATGATCCCAGGCTTCTGGGATCGAGCCCCACATTGGGCTCCCTGCTCGGCAGGAAGCCTGCTTCTCCCTCTCCCACTCCCTCTGCTTGTTCTCCCTCTCTCACTGTGTCTCTCTTTGTCAAATAAATAAATAAAGTCTTAAAGAAAAAAGGTACAGAGATTCTCAAACTTTCCTGCTAACTTAGACCTTGTGACAGAGGAGACTAAACAGAGCGGTGATGAGCGTCAGAAGTCCCACCGTCATGGCCTGAAAGCCTTCAAGATCATGAAATGTCCTTGGGATGTATTTTCTTGGGAATTTATGATTTACTCTAAATTTTTTAGATTTTTAAATACTGATTTTAATATATAGATCCTTTTGCAATGTATACAAGTTTTAGACGTATGAATTCATGAAACATCACAGGTGGAAACTAGGCCAATAAATTTTCAAAATTTGTATTAACAGGAAAGGGGAAGTATACTTGATTTCTTCAAAACCTAGTCGCCGCCTCTGTAAGTGGACATAAAGTCTGAGGACAGGGTGGTTAGGCTTTCAAGTATGTTCTGCTTTCTGTTACTCTGTCCCATCAGGGCCCTTGTGAAAGTACATGTCCCCACGCCTGGGTTGGGCCGCTGCTGGTGCTCAGTACGTGTTACTTGATTGGCTCTTGCCTGCTTCCTGGTACACCAGCGCCGTGTCCTCCTGTGTATGACGTATGTGATCATGGAAAATGGGGAGTCGGTTAGTGTGTCAATCACTCGGGTCGGTGGTTTCTTTTACAGATCACTAAAGTCGTTCTTAGCAAAGGTTGGAGGTGCCTGGAGTGCACTGTGTGTGAGGCCTGTGGGAAGGCGAGTGACCCCGGAAGACTCCTGCTCTGTGATGACTGTGACATAAGCTACCACACCTACTGCCTCGCCCCTCCTCTGCAGACCGTGCCCAAGGGGGGCTGGAAGTGCAAATGGTACTGCAGGACTTGCCTCCCCCTCCTTAGCCTCTCAAGTGCACAGCGTTCCCACAGTTCTTAAAAATTAGCCGCACCCGCTTCATTGCCTAATAAGATGTTGAGTATGGTAGATACCATGCCGCCTCTCAGAAAAATGTTCGATTTGCTTTCAGTGATTCCCCCTATTCTGTTCTAGTGTGGCTTCTTGATTATAGTAACTAAATACGTAAATAAAATGAGACTTGTTGGGGGGTGTTGGGTTTCAGGTGTGTTTGGTGCAGGCACTGTGGAGCGACGTCTGCGGGTCTGCGATGTGAGTGGCAGAACAACTACACACAGTGTGGTCCCTGTGCGAGCCTGTCTTCCTGCCCCGTCTGCTGTCGGAACTACCGAGAAGAAGACCTTATTCTGCAGTGCAGACAGTGTGATAGGTATTGTGCTACTTTTTAAATTCCTTTATCTCTTGCAAGCGTTTCTCTTTTAGATACAGCAAGAGGAAATTGGAAAATAACATTCTCCGTCTTAAATTTAAGAAGCAAGACTTTTTGCTTTCTAGATTTTCTGTCGGCTAGAAACTTACACAAGTTTCCTATTTTGTACCTGCAGTTCCAGACAAAGATTTTTAACTTGAGGCTTTTAAGGGTTTTTTGAATTCTTGAAATTAGGTACAGAATTATTGCCTGCATGTATGCATTTTTCTGTGAAGGGTTTTTTTTTTTTTTTTTAAGATTTTATTTATTTGTCTCAGAGAGAGAGCGCACAAGTAGGCAGAGAGGCAGGCAGAGGCGGAGAGAGAAGCAGACTCCCCGCTGAGCAAGGAGCCCGATGCAGGACTTGATCCCAGGACCCTGAGATCATGACCCAAGCTGAAGGCAGCGGATTAACCCACTGAGCCACTCAAACGTCCCCATGGAGAGTTTTTGAATCTTTTATTAGATTCTACAAATGGTCTCACGCATTTTATTTTCCTTAAGCTACTTTTTCTTACAGCTCTGGATACTAAATGTCCAGATGCTGGGTATGAGCTCCCCGTCCTTGGTAGTATGTGAGCAACTTCAAAGTCAGGAGTGTTTTCTTTGGTTTTGGTGGTATAGTCTTGTGCTGTGTTCATAGTCAGCACTGTACGTGTAGTAGTATTAGCCGTAACGTTATTTCGCCAGTTATACAGGGTTCTCAGGACTCTGCCTAGCGATTCTTTGTTCAAAGGCAAGGTAACTCCTTTTTCCCCGTGAGCATTCAGCCTCAAGCACACGAGCTCCGTCTGTTCCACAGTGGGTGCCCGTCACACGGAGCCCAGACACGCTAGCCTGTTCGCAGACGACTTCATGCTTTGCAGAATTCCTTCGTGCTCGCCCTCACGAGCTTCTGCTTCTCTGATGCACTCACTGCAGGATCTGAGGGCACTTAACCCGCCCTCCATGTGCTTTTGCTTCCTTACCAGTACTTGATCGCTCTCCTTTTCTGTGGCTTATTCTCAGCTCTGAAAGTTTTTGCGGGTCAGGAGCTGTGGTCAGGAGAAGGGGCAACATAGGGGGAACATCTGAGCCTTAGGTGCTGTCGGTGTGGCAGCTGCCAGCTCCTGCTGCGGTTCTGTTTTAATGTGCAAAATGTGGTCTTTTTAGATGGATGCACGCAGTTTGTCAAAACTTAAGTACTGAAGAGGAAGTGGAAAATGTAGCCGACATTGGTTTTGACTGTAGCATGTGCAGACCCTATATGCCTACATCAAATGGTAAGAAAATCCCGTGAACAGTGGGTCTGTGCTCCCGTAACTCCCTTGCGCTGTGCTGTCCATACCCAGGGAGTGGACTTGCCTCTCTTTTTTGTTTTGTGAAACAGTTATCTGGACAAGTATTTTATGAAAAATAAGTTCTTTTAGTTGTAAATATTTTCCCCAACTTAATATATTTAAACAGTTGACTTCCCTAAAGAAAATAAATTAAGCATGTGTTGTAGATACACAGTGTAATTTTCCCTTCACGACCCATCATCTTGTAGTTCCTAGGAATACGTAGAAATCTGTGTGCTGCTGCTTACCTGGGCCTCCGTGGTGCGTGTGTCCTCCACTACTTCTGCCTGGTGTTGCTAAAGACAGTCTTTAACTCTATTTAGTGTTTTAAGTGTTTACTTCAGTGAAATGGGTACAGAAGTAGAATATTTATATGTAATTCCTTCAGTGTTCATTTTCTGAAAAAATTACAGATTCTTTTTTTTTCTTTTCCATTTCAGTGCCTTCCTCAGACTGCTGTGAATCCTCCCTCGTAGCACAGATTGTCACAAAAGTGAAAGAGCTAGGTAAAACCTGCAGCCCCTTGCTTCTCCGTCCTTTATAGAGAGCACGTGCGTGCTGGATCACTGGTACAGCCGACCTGCCGTGTGTGCGGCGAAACACGCCTTTGTCGTATGCGTGTTCAGCCCAAGTTCCCTGATGTTATAAATCGTTTCTGTGATTGACATGTGTCATGTGCATCTTACCCAGCTTTCATGTGACACTCTTCCTGTCAATCTCAGCAAAGTAGCAGTGAAATAACCACCCGGAGTAATCATTGACCCCATACGTGCTTTGGTTTCATTGATGTATTACTACGCTTAGTAACCAATTAGCAAAAAGTAAGGCCTGGTTATCGAACAGTGACTTTTTTTTTTTTATGAGAATTAATTCAATGTCTTACTATTTTTTTCGTAATGGATTAACTAGGGTGGTGACTCATAGGATATTTTTATTAAACCATTGTTCTTTTGTCTAATTCTGTTTGGTATCATTGAATACAAAAACATTTGGATAGTGCAGAAATTTTAGTGGATTGCAGTTTTGTACATTTAAACATTTGCAGGATTTCTTCTTACCACCTCTCTGCGTCACTGATTGCACTGGTACTTGGCTCCCCACATGGACTTCAGTAGTATTCTTGTTCCTCTTACATAAATTGATCCTCACCTTTTAGTTTGAAAACATAGTCTGGGAAAGGCTCATAGTATGTAGTGGAAGCATTACTTTTAGTGTCAGTGCTTTCTTTCTAAATCCTTATGTTGATAGATGAGGAGAAAATGCCAGGTAGACCTTTGTAACCTTTCTGCTTATAATCCCAGGAAGTTCGACCACTCTTTCTTAGTTTCAGTTGAGCACAGTGAATTATTTGTGCATTTCACAGGTAATTGCTTTATAGTCACAGTCTCCTCACGAGGTATTTTGGAACAGCCCTCAACTTATCAGTGCAAATTAAAGTGAGACTTTGAATGTATATCCTTGGGATATTGTAATTTTAGATCCACCCAAGACGTACACCCAGGATGGCGTGTGTTTGACTGAATCAGGGATGACTCAGTTACAGAGCCTCACAGTTACAGTTCCCCGAAGAAAACGGTCAAAACCAAAGCTAAAGTTGAAGATTATAAATCAGAACAGCGTGGCCGTCCTTCAGACCCCTCCAGACATCCAGTCAGAACATTCAAGGGATGGAGAAATGGATGATAGTCGAGGTAAGACTGATTTATTTTCCATTCAGTATGTTCACAAGAATGAAATAAAATCGCTTACAGAATACACATGTTTTATCTCAGGGTAAAATCTACTGACTTAGGTAACCCTTGACATGACCTTGACCTTTCTGAGTGAGCTGTCTGCTTAGACTTTTCAGATTTTTGTCCTTTCACATTGTCTCTAGAACAGACTTATTTACATTATAGAAATCTCCAGGAATGCCATATCTTTGAAGTATGACCTTAGATAGGTAGTATGTGAGCAACTTCAAAATCAGGAGTGTATCCCTAGATGGGGAAATTGAGAGGGCCGCATTCTAGTTTGCTAGGTGGCAGCATGAACCTCAGATGCCATGAGCTCAAGTACCGTGGCTCAGTTTAAGTAGAACGTGGTCCCTCCGTTCCTGCACAGAAAAACCATTATTAATGCTCAAGTGCACATTGATGTTCACAGATGTTCATCATAAACGTACCTGTTTATAACTGTTTTTTTGATCACAGGAGACACCAAGGATTTTCTAGCTGAATCCTTGAGATGACAGAATAATTTTAGTAGTATTAAATTCACTAGGAGTCACGTTTTTGCTTATTTCTGAAGATCACCACAAGCTTGTGTCTTTTAGGTTGGTTGTTTCTTTTCAGCTGACTCGAAACAAGAAATAAATACTTCTGTCCATCACATTATTCAACGGTTTCTGTCAAATCCTACTCTGGGCTGGGTGTTGGAGGTCATGCCAGTGAACAAAGCAAACGAAATTCCGTGCTCACGGAACTTACTTTTTAATGTTAGGAGAAAAGATTACTTTCAAAAACAGCACATAATAAATGAGTTGATTACGATGTGTTTGGCAAGTGTTCTAGAAAAACTAGCATTGGAGTAAGAGGAATCGGCGTGCGTGTGGTGGTGGGAGCATCAGGTGAACTGGAAGCAGTAGGTGAGCACAGACGGAGAGGTGAGTGAGAGGCCACCGCATTGTCTGAGAGAAGAGCCTCCCAGACAGGACGGGGGCCGGTGCACAGGCTCCGGGCAGGAGCGTGCCCAGCTGGCATGTTTGGGGCATGTCATGAAGACCAGTGTACCCAGCAGTGAACAGAGGTGGCAGCAGGAGGTGCAGAGATCGGGGTAAGAGGAGAGCGAAAGCATGACTCAGTTGGTCACATAGAACCGCAGGGTTGTGCCTTAGGAGTTTACATTTCCTGTGGATGCGCTGGGAGGTAAGCGGAGGTTTCTGAGCCAATAGTGGCGTAGTCTTCCTCCAGTTTTTAAAAGCACACGTGGCTGTAATGTGCCGAGGCTACTGGGCCCGGGAGTTGTGGCGCATGGGTCTGTTGGGGGCTGTTGCAGGAGGCCGGCGAGGGATCGTTCTGGCTGAGAGGGCGACTTACCAGTTAGTCCTCACTTTTCCTCCGCGGTGCCGTGTTTGGGTCTGTGGGGAGGGGAGAAAACCTTTCTGATGGTGATGTAGAGCTGATGTTCAAATACTATGAAACAAGGAGTCTGATTTGGAAGTTTAGTGATTTGTGGGTTCTGAAGAAATAGTCTGTAACTCTGAGGAATTGATCACATCGCCGTCAGCCAGAGTACAGTGGAGAGTTCCAGTTTCTGTGGACAGTAGGTGTCTGAAAAGGGATTCCATGTTTACTCAAATCTGAGAAATGCTGTATTTCGAACATTTCTTCACAGTACACATTAATTCCCAAAGTCTGAGATTACAGAATCTTTTAAAAGGTTGGTAAAACAGCTTGTCAAAAAGGCCTGAGAAGGTTTTCCCTTTGACTACTGTCACGGGCAACCACCACGGGCAACGATGTTTCCAGATTGAGGCAGTCTGAGGGCACATCCCCATAAAAATAACAAGTAACCTCATGCACGATGTTACAGATAAATACGTAGTTGATTCCACAAGAGTCTGTAACGGCCAAGTGAACTTGGGGTGCTCCTGAAATACTGTAACAGTGCTGTTATTTGTTGCTTTTGCTAGCTGTCCACTGTTCAACAAATGTTTCTTCAGGAAAGTAAGTTATAAACAGTTACCTTAGTATATCAGAAACAAATTCTTTGTGCAACGAAAGCAGGCTTTTTTTCTAATAAATAAAAGTGTCACTCTTTCCCCTGCCCTCAGTTTTGGATAGCGAGGTTTTGGTAACAAGGTGATAATTACAGTTATAGTTGGACCTCGGGAGAGGGTTCTAGGCTAGAGAGAGACAGCCTTAGGTCCTGAGCCTGAAGATGTAATTGAAGGGAAGGGAATGATTATTAACTGCAAACTGATTTATAAATAATTGTCTTTTTGAGCTTTCTCTGTGTGTTTCCCCTTCCCTGATGCTGAGATTTCATTTCCTGAAAGCAGTGCATGAAGCATCACGAGTTCTGTGACTATTTGGGGCCTTTTCCATCTTTTTCTAGACTTGTCCCACCTACTGGGATGCCCAGTTAGAGAGGCTCAGTCGCCACTTGGCCTTGCATTTCCTATTACACAGGAATTCTGTATTTGATAGATTTTTCCAATATTATCTGTGCATTTCCTTTTTTGTTTTTTTCCCCCCAGAAGGAGAACTTCTGGATTGTGATGGTAAATCAGAATCTAGTCCTGAACGGGAAGCTGTGGATGATGAAGCTAAGGGAGTAGAAGGAACAGAAGGTGTAAAAAAGAGGAAAAGGAAACCGTACAGACCAGGTATAGTCCTAAACGAGATATTTTAATGTAATCAAACTTAGATAATTTAAGAAAAATATAATATTGAGGGCTTCAATTGTAATTAAGTACTCGAGGTGAAAGGTAGTTCCTTAGCAACTCTCCAAACTAAAACTTGACTGTAGAAATTGAAGGACTGAACTACTTCAATATGCTTTTGAGGTAGTTCCGTAGATGGAGTATGTGAGTATGATTTACTTCACAGTAAATCATTATTGTAATGCCTTATCCCAGATGTGGTCCATTATATTAAATGCTTTACTACATTGGCTTTTATTTGTACTTGCACTTTTAAAACCACTTACTTATTTTTCCCTTGATGTGTACTTCTGAATTCTTCTGGTTTTCAGCATTCGTTCTTAATATTTGTTTTTGAAACTTATTTCAGTGCTTACGCAGGAGCCAGTAAATGTACAATTAGAAGGTAATACAACAGGGTTCCTGTGCCTCCTAAAATTTATAGTTCAGGTAGTGTATGACTGATAAAATTCTCTCTTATTTCCTCCCTGCCTCAGAGGTGGAGGAAGAAGCGGTTTTGCTTGTCAAATTTTATTTGCCTTATTAGAAAAAAATTACTGAACTGGTCACAGTGCAGAGTGTATCTAAGCTTTCTTCAGGCGGTTTATTAATGTCTGTTTGCTAGTCACATGAGACATGAGATGGCATCAGTTCAGTCTTTATCCTTCTGACTGCTTGTATTTTATTGATAAGAGTTCTAAATACCTTGTGATGTGCCAGGAGACACTTTCTCACTGTTGTCTGTATTCTGCAAGACCTTTAAGGTAACGTTCCGGAAGATGGGCTGCATCTATTAACAAGGACCTAGATACACTTCACCCTAGTCACTGTATGAAAATCATTTCATTTCTTCCTAATTAGGAGCCTTATAACTACACAAACTTTTCTAGACACTGCGAACTCCTTCTAGGAGCTTACATTTATTGTGTTTTTTTTTCTCTCTGTTTCTGCCTCCCATGGAGGTCATCCTTGTAACTGAGGGACCCGTTAGGTCACAGTGCATTAGATGGCTGTGTCCTGTGATGGAAACTTAGCGTTGATTATGTATCAGACACTGTTCTATGTACTTTACATTTGTCAAGCCATTTAGCCCTTATAATATATGTATGAGGAGGTGCGGTGCTAGCCACTGTCCCTGTCTAACAGGGAGGGAACTAAAGGACTGGAAAATTAAATGACTCACCCAGAGTCCCGTAGTAACGAGAATTACAGTGTGGCTCCAGATTCCGTGCTTTGAACTGTGGCGCTGTGTGTGTGTCATGTCCAAGAGCCTTCACCAGACATGGTGCCCCTGAAGTCATACTTGATTTTGTTTGGATCATTCAGTTTCATGTGAACTCTCCCGCAGCTAATGTAGTAATATGAAGGATAATATATGAGTTACTTAATATTTGTTAAACAAGTACAATTTACTGTAATATTTACTTTGACACTGGTGAGAAGAGGAAATGCATGCAATCTTTCTGTGCTATAATAATGTATGTTTATACCTGTTCGGTTAGTGGTAAGCTAACCATCAGTAGCTTTGACCTCTTTTAATTTGCTTATTTCTGAATTCTTGTATTGCACATAAAAATGATTATTGATTTAAATTAGCCCATATTGAATTTGGGAAATGCCTCCAAGCAATTTCACCCTACTTAGTACAGGGAGAAATCAATTATTTACAAAGTTACCCAATTTTCTTTTTGGATAGGTATTGGTGGATTTATGGTACGGCAAAGGAGTCGAACTGGGCAAGGAAAAACAAAAAGATCTGTCATCAGAAAAGATTCCTCAGGCTCTATTTCTGAGCAGTTACCTAACAGAGATGATGGTATGGTACTGATTCTGTTTGATTTACCCTTTTCTTGCTATCCCTCTTGAAAAGAACCATCTTAAATAATGCTGCAGTCACAACCTTGTTGTTTCTATCAGGGATGTGAGAGCCTGTAGAGTTCATACCTGTAATACAGAAATTAGGTGTGGTAAGGAAAAGGTTTAAGTCCAGTAGAGTATATTCCTCTGAGATTTTTTTGAAACAACTTTCTGTTTTTCTTGAGTTAAGTACAAACATTGTAGGGACTGGATCACTTAGTCACACTTGGTGCTTCCCGGTCATCTCACAAAAGGCCCTTCTTAGCCTGTCTTATCTCCTTGGTATGGAATTGGAGACTTTAGACTATTTTGTTGAAAGTGACAGCCAATGCAATAATTTTTAAGAAAATTGTATAATATTTTAGAAATATGTTTTCCAGTAACTACTCTGTCATCCTCACATAGATCTTCAGAGAAGGCTGAATCACTGCTTAAGCCATAGCTTGAGAACTGGTTCTGATGAACACGTTGTGTCAGTATGGTCGCAGTCTGTATGCTTTATGCATTTTAAATGCTTTCTGCAGGATGTGAAGGAAGGAGTTGTTTTCAGAATGTGCTCTGATTAGAGTTCTTCCATTATTACGGGGTGCGGCTTTGACCTGTGAATTAACGAAAATTACAAATTGTGTTTTTAAAAGGAAGCACCAGATGGTCTTAAAGGACTTTCTAACATGACTTACGATGGCTGTAAGAAGCCCGAAGAAATAGGATATGTTCACTGAGACTGGTTTTGTGTTTTGCATCTTTCTGTATTCTGTTCTCTAATTTTAGTTCTGTTAGGTCAGTATTTTATCCCTTAATACGCAGCATTTGGAGTCATCTGGGGAGTGTTTATTACGTTATGGGTTGTTTCCTTTTCTGAATTGCCTTTTTCGTATTTTAACACCTTCTAGTTTCTCCTTACGGCTTGCTCCCCCTAGTCTCGGTGCACTGTTACTTCTGTGTGTCCCGGTGATGCAGGGTAGAAAAGATTAACACCTTCCAGCATAGGGTTCTCCTGTGTGTCTCTCCCAGCCCTTCTGGAGCCTCATTTCACTGTATTTATTGTCTGAGATACATACATACACGTAATATATTTACAATTTTTTTTCTTACCCTGAGTTCATATTCTGTAGAACATTCTCTCAACTTTTTTGAGGACCGAATTGAAGGTGGCTTGTTTCAGGGACAATCTGCCTCTGTTACCAGAGGAGCGAGAGCTGCTACTGCCGTTCCCGGGACTTCTGTAGCTGAAAGAATTTAGCTTAAATTCTTGTCTTGAAGTTTTTTGGTCCACCTCTGTTATAACTTCAGGTTTCTTACACATTAGGACTATCCTGAGTTTATGAACTCTCGGGGAAGATTTCCGGTTTTTGCATTTCTGCCCAGCACCAACTTCCATGACAAGACGACAGCCTTTTTCTTTGCTGTTGGTGGTGGAGACAGAGAGGGGAAGGGGTGATAGGTGGGGGTTGGGGGGATGTGTTTCTTGTTGAACCAACCCTGAGCATCCTTCCAGGTCTCACCTTTATAGGAGGCACCTCTGGCTAATCTCTCTGCCTTGGGCGGCGGGGGGCAGATTTAAACTTTGTGTTCTAGTCCCCATTCCTCATGAGGCTCTGAAAACGGGAGCTCAGACCCTCTGGATTTTTAGCAAAATCATGGAGAGCTTTACTTGGTTCTGTGTGTATTTCTTTCTGTGGTTCCTCTTTTACCTGAACTTTTTTGGTCTTTGAGGATTCTTTATTTTCTGGTAGATTATTCTACACTTAATAAGGTTGTTTAAAGAATGTTTATCCACCATTTGTAGTTTTCAGAAGAGTCAGTCCACTTACATATTCGGGTAACAAAAGTGCCTTCACTGGTTTCCAGAAGGGGTGTGCCGTTTGCCTTGGGAGTATGAGCCTGTCATTTGAGTGCTTACCTATCTGCTTGAAATAGTGTACTTAGTTATTTGCTAATCTCATAGATCAGAATTTTGTTTTCTATCCATTTCTGATTGATTTTAAGATTGGGCATTCATAGCATATTTACGAGCATGTTTTTAGATAGTAATATATTATTACAATATATGTGTACCACAAAAACCCGATTCACAATAAACCCCTGAACTTGGAATTGCTTAATTGAAGAACACATGTTTTTAAAAAGACTTTTGTTGAATTTGCCTGATAAACTCTACAAAAAGGTTGTTCCTGCTAAATTGCCTTTAGTATACGAGTAGCCATTTTCCCCAGACTCAGGAGCATGTGATTTTTCATTATTTTAATTTTTAACACACTGTTGATGTTAAAACCATTTACTGCTCTGCAAGTAAGGAAATACTCCTTAAGAGACAATAGTAAGCTCATATTGATACTAAACAGACATGCGTTGTATTTTTAATGATACCTAAAACTTACTAATAAACTTGCTTTGACATCTTTTTGTGAAAAAGCGTGTTTGTCAAGTCCTGCTGTATACCTTAAACTTACAGTGTTGTATGCCAATTATATCTCAATAAAACTGGAGAGAAAAAAAGAAAAAGCTTGTTTGTTTATATGGATCTGAGTGTATGTTACTAAGCTATAAAGTTACTTTGGGTGGATTTGTCTGAAAACTTTAAATACCACAAACTTACAGATGTGACTGCTGTTTCAGGCTGGAGTGAGCACTTACCAGATGTTCTAGTTGACGAATCCGTTTCTGTTACTGAAAACACTGAAAAAATAAAGAAGAGATACCGAAAACGGAAAAATAAGCTCGAAGAAACTTTCCCTGCCTATTTACAAGTAATGCTTCGTTTTACATTATATTGTGTAGTTGATTAACGAAAGAAATGTGATGTATTGAGTTTTGGAAAAGGTTTTGTTACTTTGTTAAATGTTTTACTTGTTTTAATTCATTATTATAAGTGCCTTTTTTTTAACCTTTCAGAGGCCCAGAAAATTTTACCTTTTTTGTGCCTTGATACTATTAGTGAAGTTCTTTTTTTGTCCCAGTTTTTTTACTTCTAAATATTTCATAAGACATAAAAGGACATTTTGAACTAAGGAAAGCTCATTCTTCCAAACCATTTGCACCTGTGTGCCCCCCACACCCACGTCCCATGGACAGACAGCTCCCTCGGCCAGTACAGGTCAGAGTGATACATTCAGTGAATAAAGATGGCTTTATAGCAGCCAAGTTACAGCTTTAACAACTGTTCACCACTTTTAGAGACCAGTGATCCAAAGCTCTAAGTGGAATTGTTTTTGTTTTCTAAAATACACATCAAAAAAACATCCCTCAATGTGAAGACATGGTTTTCTAGGTGTAGGCTGCATGAAAGAGAATTCTCTCCAGCTGATCTGTAAGCCTGAAGTCACAGATGAGTTCCAAACCACGTGATGCTGTCTGATGCTAGTCACAGGGCGGGGCTGGTCCTCTGTCTTCAGGTGTGGAAGTGGCATTGGAGCAGACCATCACGGGGTCTCCATCTGGTCTGTTCCTCCCACGGAATAACGGCCTACAAAGATACTGCTTTATTGCTTGAATTGCAGTTATTAGTTTTTTACCTTTATTTTCCAGTTGGCTCTTACTGGTTTTAAAATACATACCCATTCAGCTAGCATCCAGCTTTTTCAGTTTTCTTTTTTGGTAGATTAGAAGTATAAAAATCAAATACTCATTTGAGTAAAAATGTCTTCTGTGTTTAATAAAACTTTTAAGCATAGTGTATAGTATGTAGTAATATATATATATATAAGTAGAAATTTTTATTAGCTAATATCTTAAGGGCAGTGACCATTTTAGAGGGGGGCCTTTAAGGCTGGAGTGGCATCCCGGGTTTGAATACCACTGTGCTACCAGTTAGCGATTTGATCTCATTCTGTCCGCCATCTGTGTGCCCCAGCAATGTTGGGAGATTGAATAGGAAGTATGAACTTGTGCCATACGTGTTGGCTTTCTTTAATAAATGTTTTATTTTCCCCGGATTCCCTTCAAATACCCATTCATCCTGTGTACCCCCTTTTTAAACATGTAATAGTCATTTTACTGGTCAGGAGATCTGGCCTTTCATCGCATCCTGTTTGGTTCCTCTCATCCCCTTCCCCTCCCTTTCTTGGGAATATTGAGCACATGACCTGCTTCTCCACCTCTGCCTCCTCCTGCTGACCTTCTGAGAGTGCTGTATGTAGGCACGAAGCCTTCTTTAGCTACTTATGAACACAGGAAAATACTTTGGAAAAGAGCTTTAAGAGTAGTGGATCTGATTTCCTGATCACTGCTATAATCTTGATCTGTTGAGCTGGATTTTTTCCTCTGCTGTCCCTCAGTAACACCTAACCTTTCTTTGGGCAGGGGGATGTGAAGGAATCCTTTGTAATGCTGCTGTTTCTTGGACATCTCGTGGTAGCAGGTTGTGTTTTTCCCCTACTGAGGGAATACATAGTGATGAAAGCCCACAGGAGTTCAGCAGCCATTTCCCAGTTTTCCTTTATTAATCTTAACAGTATCAGGATAAACTGTAAATATGTAATCTACCCAATAGAAATATTTATGTGGTCTCCTAAGACCTAGTGCTGCTGTGTGACCTTAGGAACCCCTGTGGCACATTAAAGTCTCCAGTTTGTTCTGGGAGTCACATTATGAAATCTGAAGCCATATGGAGCCATTCCTTTATATAAAGTTAACAGAAAGTTGTCAGATTGGTACGAATGTTAACACCGTTGCTTATAAATAGCACTAAAGTCATCCTGAGTCACTTAAAGGGAAAAGGTCTTGCTAATCATAGTCTCAGACTTCCACCAAAGGCATGAAATAAATGATCTCAAGTTCCAAGATGCTCTGCCATTCTCGGTTTTTCCTCACGATAAACACACTCTTGAGTGGATCAGACTCTACCTGGTGCTCTAACTCTGCTGATTTTCAGATTTTTCTTAGTGAAACAGTGTGTTCACTTAAAAAATGTGAAAATTTCAAATCAAATAGATCATCACCTCTACGAGATGTCACATACCTCCTTCCCCCATCCCATTGCAGAAGTTAGCATTATTAACAGTTCAGTGTTTATCCTTCCGGAATTCATTCTATAACTTACTTTTGCCGAGTGGGAATAGTCTTGGCTTGTATTTGATGTTTTGCTGGACACATCACTCCACTTGCCTTAATACTGTATTTCAGAGCTTTTCTTTGACAGCATAGCTCTGCATCCTTTTAAAAAATTGATGTGTTTTATAGTTTGGGTATCAATAATTTGTTTAGTCATAATGCCTTTGACAGACATTGAAGCTGCTTTCACTTTTGGTATTGTAAAAAATGTTGCAGTGAACCTTTCCTGTGTATGTGTCTTTGGCGAGAGTGTGTTAAGTGTTGAGTTTCTGCAAAATTGTTTTCTACAAAGGATCCTTCTAGACAGGACCACCTTACAGAAAATAGACTAGAGCTTCTGCTCTGGTTGTTGGGTTGAAGTGAAGGGGGGGGCAGGTCCCAAGGGCTTCCTTTTGTCCTTCTTACTGATCCTTGAAAAGTTTTGGAGTGATTCTCTAGTTGTAAGCAACTCAGCTTGAAACACTGGTCTCTTGGGTAGAGGAAGTATATTGAAATGGAGAAATGTTAATATGAGAAAGTGAATAAAAAGCCAAAAGCCTTTAATACTAAATTTTGTGCACATAGTATGGTTCAAATGACTATAAAAAACCCTCTTTCAGATTTATAGCATGTTCAGTCTTTAATGTGGCTGTGTGAATCAATATGAGGTTACTAAATGTACCTGAAGTATGTAAATATTAAAGCTGTAGATCAAACCCTTGTGTTATTCTCTGCAAGTAATCTATAAATACTAATAATATTCACGAAACTTTAGTTTTTTTAAAAATATGAATCCGTGCCAAGAGTATTACAATTTTATCAGTTTTTAAATTTAATTGTTGCCTGATCTCCTGGAATTAACTGGATTATTATGTTGCATTTCCTAGAAACATGTTTGACATAAGTGTGTGATTTTATTTGCATAATTTTATTTGTCTCCAGTAAAACTACAAAAACATCTTTTAAAATAAGGGGCAATCTGTGTAAAGCAATTGACAGGTTATTTCTGTATTTATATATTTCTGTATTCAATTTCTATATTCTTGAATATCAAGTTTTTGTGTTATTTCTGACTTCTTGTCAAAAATGGCAGAATTACCTGTTAGCATTTTAGAATTATATAACTAAATCAGTCATTTTCATATGTGCTTATCTTTATCTAGGAAGCTTTCTTTGGAAAAGATCTTCTAGATACAAGTAGACAAAACAAGCTAAGTTTAGATAATTTGTCAGAAGATACAGCTCAGCTTTCATATAAAACAAACATGAACACAAATTTCTTGGATCCTTCCTTAGATCCACTGCTTAGTTCCTCCTCAACTCCAGCAAAACCCGGGACTCACGGTATGTGGAATAATTTACGATGCGTTCTTTGTCATGTGACACTTGGATTCCTTGTAATAAAGCCTTTGAAATGCTTTAGTTTGGCCTCATATGCTTTTAAAAGTCAGCTTCTTTGAAGTATAATATACATTCAGTAAGTGCAACTACTTGACAGGTCTTTAGGGTTTGGCAAATAAATTTGTCGGTGTAACCGCCGCCAAAATCAAGTATTGCAGAGGAGAATGCTCAGCTTATAATATGCTAAGGATAACATAAGGAGGTGTAATTTTGCCATAGTTGGTGAGTAATAAATGTAATAACCTTTGATTTAAGTGGGATGGATTTTTGTTAATGACATAACCCAAGGAAATGCAGAAGATGGGAGAAGAAAAGAAGAGCGCTACAGCTGGGGCCCAGCTGCCAGTCTGCGCTAATTTAATGAAATACAGTCTGTTAGATCACCGTTTCTCACTGCTGACCGTTTGGGCCAGATGAACCTTTGTTGGTACATTGTGGGGTACGTGGCAGCATCTCTGTCCTCATGTCGTGATGACCAGCAGCATCTCCAGACAGTGCCAAATGTCCCTGCAAAACTGCCCCGATTGAGAACCACTACCTTACGTAGAGTGAACATGGGGGCTATTTAGAAGCAGGGAAAGGTATGAGACGTTAATACGCTTACAAAGTGATATTAAGGCTCTGAGAGTTTAACTAGTTCAGTATGTAGGAATGATGATCACAGAGTTTCTGCCCCACTTCTAGATTTTTATCTTACTATCAGTCGTATATTAATGTTTTTCTGACAACCTTCCCCTTTTACTATTGATTACCTTTTTTTAACTCAGTGAATTTGATAAACTCAATTTGGAAAATGATCTTAAGGTGACCTTTTACTGAGAGATGACTTTTGATATATTACAGCTCTATTAACTTGGCATTACCCTGGATTGGCATACAGGCTTCTATTTTAACTTCTCAAAATAATTAGAAGCAGTCTTACCCGCTCTTGCACACATACAAGATGTCAGTCTTATTGTTGGCAGTGGGGAAGTTAAAACAGTGGTCTAAATTAGGCCATGGTTTTTGTTTATCTTAGGAGATCATTTTACTTTTACTTTAATTCTGTTGCTTTAAGTGCTCACCTGCTCTTACCAAGTCAGTATATTGTTAATAGATAGCGAAAGACTTGTGGATCCTTCAAACAGTATCTTAATGGAAGGATATCTTCCTGTAAAAATCTTGACTAGCCATTTTAAAAACTTAACTATAATTTACTTTCACTTGAGTTTTTATGAAGAAGAGAACTGAAGTTGGGCAGAAGACATATTGTGGCAGGAAAAATAGTGATATATTCACAAAACTGCAGAGAATGGTTCAGTTGTGAAGCCAGAATGGAGAGGACCAGAATAGCACCTGTTCTAAAACCCAGACTGAATGGGACATTCTCTGCAGCTGAACTACTCTGGCCTTTCTAATAGGGGAGCTTATGAGTAGCAGCTTGTTGTATCTCATTCAGTATAATCTATCACATCATTTCTAATGATTTGTTGGTAAGATAGAAAAATCCCTTTCTTAAAGTAGGGGTGAACTTTTAAAATATTTTTGAAAAAATGTTAGTTATAATTTATGTAGTAGAATTTCATTGGTTTAATAACACACAGAATGCCTGAAATAATTCAGATTATTTTCCTGAAGGCGTCTAGAGAAGACACTATTGAAGTGATTTTATTTCTCTAAAAACTTTACAAATATTTGGGCACTTAATTTACCTTAGTTTTTGGCTTGAAAAATGAAAGTATTCTTACAAATTCTGTTTGAGAAGTATGTTAAGTGGGACAAGACTATTTGTGTCTTACAGGGATATTTTATCTAGGATCTTACATGTGTTTTATGTCCCCTCCCCCCTTTTTATAAAAAGTAAAAACACAGGGATTTTTTTGACAGGGATTTAAAAATGCAGATGTTTCTTATATTAGTTATTAAAGCTAGCCTTTTGTCTTACTGATGAGTCTGGAAACCAACTTTGGGGTCCTCCTTGGCTCTGTTATCTGACACTGCGCCCCGGATGCGCCCACAGATTTGTCTCTGCTTCAGGAGGTAGCCCAGAGTCGACCACGTCTTACCTCCACTCCCCCTCCTGCTCTAGAGTGCCTGGTGTGACCACCTCTCACTTGACTACAGCAGCAGCCTCTTGATAGGTCTCCAGGCCAGCCCTGCTGCCAGCGTTCCCTACGCCCACCTCCCTCAGTCTGTTCTACACACGGAAGCCAGCGCTTTCCCTTTCAGATATCACTCATGTCCCCTTCTAGCTATCCACCTTCCAACAAGTTCCCGTTCTGCTTTATGTTTCTGAATAGAACTCAGCCTTCACCATGACTTAGAAAACCATATGGAATCTCACTTTAGCTGCCTTTTATTTCCTACCCCCCTCCTTCCCTTCACTGCTGTAGTCAACCACACAGACCACACTTGGCAAAACCCCTCCTGCTTCCGTCTTTCCGTCTGCTTTTCCCTTTGCCTGGAGTGTTCTCTCCATCTTTATGCATCTTACTCCCTTACTCATTTACATTAATCCTTGGTCATGTCCTTTAAATGGTCTTCCCTGACCACTTTATCTAATACTTTATCATCTCCACATCTTATTCTTAATCCTTTGTCCTTACTGTTATCTTCATAGCACGTACACTGCTGTCATGTATTTGCTGGCTCCCTCTGAGAAAGTGAACAAAGTGAGCGAGCACTTGCTTTGGTTATTCTGAATTCCCAGTGTCTGGGACAATGCCTGTTAACGTAATCCATAGACATGATTCTGTGGGTCCGGGAGTATTTTTGAACAAGTACATGAATGATTAATCAGTATTAAGATCAAGGTTGGAAGTAGGCATCTAACTAGATGGTACTCCTTTATATTTTACAAGGAATTTCTAAATGCATTTGACTTTGATATTTATCTTCCGTGTCTTATTTTCTAGATGTCACTTTTAGAAATGTCACTTTCTTAATGCATTTTTTTTTTTTTGCTTTCTTAGAGCATTCTATTTTACTTTTATTGCCTTTATTTCTCTTATTGGTCTTTAAGTTTTATTGTTAACAAACAGTCACAAAACAAGAAGTAGTCTTAATTTTTAATGTTTTGTTATTCAAAACGTAGGTGTGTGTTTTCTTTGAAAAATTCCTTACTTTAGAAGTAATAATCTTACGATTCTAGCACTTAACTCCGTATCTGCTATAGTCTAGATGTTTAGTGAATGGTTGAACGAGTGAGTGTGTTTTAGAACTTAATGTCTAGGACAATATTGAGACTTTAAAAATATACTTGCTATGCTTAGGTACGACTGATGACCCCTTAGCTGATATTTCTGAAGTCTTAAACACAGATGATGACATTCTTGGAATAATTTCCGATGACCTTGCAAAATCAGTTGATCATTCAGGTATCTATGTCTGTATTTGTCTAGTGTCTGTTTTATGATATGGTGAAAGGCGTGTGTGTGTGCTCGTGTGTGTGGAATAAGTTTAGTCTTCTCTGAAATGGAAAGAAAGTTTGTTTTGGCTTGTCAACGAACTCATCATTTTATTTGATCTACCTCAGCCCCTTTGCTGTAGGAGAGGAGATAGCAAGTTAATTTCTGTCGTCTTTCTGATGGCATCAGACTTCAGGCTTGTCGCCCTGCAGTCTTGCTGTGTCCTGTTTCTTCTTTGTTTGCGTGGCTCTCACCTCCCGCTCCTGTGGTAACCCTCCATTTATTCGGTTTGGGTCTTGTAGGTCTTCATTTATGCACTTTCCAGGTTGAGAGCTCACCTTTTCCATTTGGTAAGAAACTGAGCCATGGATGACGGCTGACTAGACGTAGTCTTTTCTATAGTGATTTCAGCTGAAACAGCCTGTAGGTGCATGCGTACTGTTAGAGTGCTAATTTGTCACTAATCCACCCTCGCTTTTCCCTTTGTGGGGGCAGCTAAAGCTCGGTACGGCTGTGCTGTGCTTTGGATGACTTTGTCACTAGTTCCTTTTTTTTTTTAATGAATGGTTTTATTCTTCTTATTGTGTAATTTATAGTATTACCCACATGTTATAGAGTTAGTTCCTAATACAAGAGTATATAAGGGGAGACTAAATTTTAGTTTTTAATGGTAGTAGTACTGAGAGAGCATGATAAAGTAGATGGTAGACCACTTTTCAATGTGATTTTTGCCTGGAAACCAATTTGTATGAAATAAACCATGTTATGTTATAAATATAATCTATATCTTGTTTTGTGGCTACAGAATATTTCCAAAATATGATCTGTGGTCGAAATTATTCACAGAAGGATAACGTTGACTAAACATTGAGAATTTTAGAGCATTAACTTTCATGAAAGTCTGTCCCTCCTGTGTCACACACTATAGGTGATTGTTGAACTATACATTGGAAATTACTATTTCCAAGCTAAAGCAATCACTTACATATTAAATACTACATATCAAATCTTCTTGTAGATTACTATATTAATGATGTAGTGCTTATTTTTTGTGGCAGTTTAGAACCACGTGCGTTCTTCTGTTCCTCAGGAAATGTATTTACTTTGATTAAACTTTAAGTGGCACCTAAGTTTACATTGTGCCTGCTTTATACCGATTGACCATGCAAATTGAAACAAGAACCATGATTAATTTAGAATTACAAACTTTTCATTGCTCTGTTTTAATCATATTGTTGTATGTTGATGCAGGTAAATAGTGCTGTGCATTTTATTTGAATATTCAGAATTCACTTGTAATCTGTTTACTTTACTCCTATAGCCGGAATAGATATTGGTCCTGTTGCTGATGACCCGTCCTCTTTGCCTCAGCCAAGTGTCAATCCAGGCTCCCGACCATTAAGTGAAGAGCAGCTGGACGGAATCCTCAGTCCTGAGCTAGACAAGATGGTCACAGATGGTAAAATATTTGCCCCACATCTAGGCTTTCTAAAAGACTTGAGTAAATATGATTTTCAAAGATTTCTGCATGCTTCTTTGTCATTGAACTTCTCTCCTGATCATTTCTGTGTCAAATGCTGTATTGTGTCAGTACGTTGACGTGGTAGTTGTTAATATTTGTGTTTCTTTGTTTTATCCTAGGAGCAATTCTTGGGAAGTTATATAAAATTCCAGGTACTCGTTTGTATACTTCGAGTCTATGAAAATTGCATTCCGTGTACTTGGGCTCCGATAGTCTTTTGTTTTAATCTCACTGTCACTGTCCTTCTGTGTCACAGAGCTTGGAGGGAAGGATGTCGAAGACTTGTTCACTGCTGTGCTGAGTCCTGCAGCCACTCAGCCGGCCACGTTCCCGCAGCCTCCCCCGCCCCCAGCGCCGCAGCTGGTGCCCATACACAGTCAGGGTACGTCACCTCTAGAAAAGTTTCGTAAGTACCCTCGTGCAGTTTCTCTGCTGTTGCTGAAGCAAATCAGCCTTGTCCCTTAGAAATAAGGTATAGAAACCGAAAGCAGAAAACTCTCTTTTGTGGCAATGGAACAACACTTAATTTGAATTTATCTCAGTCACTCCCCTACCCCCATGAACTTCCCCAGCCCTCTGGGATCTACTTTGTGACCAGAGTTCTTTTGCTGTCTTTACTGGCAGTTCCCCTTCAGTCGGCCCTTCCTGCGCACACGTTTGGAGACTGACCCCCTGCACCTGGCTGCCCGGCCTCGGCTTCCCTGTCATATCCCGAGTGAGCAGATAGCCACCTGCACACACGGCCCCATCTTTCCATTGTGGCAGGTGGCACAGCTGTGGATGCCTGTTTGGATAGTTACGGTTTTTGGATAGTTACGGTTTTTCCTTGAGACCGTGAGCTCCTTGAAGGCTGGGGTCATATCTGTCCCTGTCACTGTCTGCTCCCCCATGGAGTGTGTGCTCAGCGCATCCTTTCAGAGTAAATCTGCCACATTTTTCCACTGTCAACTTCAGATCTCCAATTTTGTAGAAATCTGTCTTGGGTCAGTTTTCTTCTACCTACTTGTAACTAGTTGCCAGATAATCTAATTTCTCCGTGTTTCTGGAGAGCTGAAATTGGATGACTTAGACTTAAAATTTGCGAAGGTACGTGAGGGAAACCACCACAGGTGTGGGACTCTCCGTGGAGGTGGTTGGAATCCCGTGGGGTGATGTGGGTGCTTGGTGATTTGAGCGCAGGGTCCCGTCTCCGTACCCTGGTCTTACGGCTTCATGCGGGTATATTGAGCTAAGGAATTTAATGATGTTTTTCTAACCCTTTACATTGTTTTTGTAAAAGTGCTGAAATATGCAAATAATTTAATGTTATCTTTACTACCAATTTTGTATATACATGAAAAATGTCATAATGCACATAATTAAAATATTTTAGTTTCTGCCAGTTTAGCCTCTAAACATAAATTTACCTTGATTTTTTTCTAGACTAAACATGTGATTTACATCTGGATAAAATAGACTCATCATAAGTGCTTCTTGTCTTAATTGTTCCCATATGTTTCCTTAATGATTAAGAGTGCAACACTTCAGTATTTCTCTTCTCAGCATAATAAAAAACCCGTATCTCCATGTTTTCTGAAATGGAAAATAATGATTTTAGAAATCAAATCAAAGATGCTTTTTTTTTGAGAGCGGGCATGTGCTCATGGGTAGGGGGAAGAGGGTAGGAGCAGAGGATAAGAGGGAGAGAGAATCTTAAGCAGCCTCCATACCCAGCACAGAGCCCGAAGGGGGACTCAATCTCACAATAGCTCATGACCTGAGCTGAAATTAAGAATTGGACACTTAACTGACTGAGCCACCCAGGCACTCCAAAGATTCTTTTTTTAAAAAGATTTATTCATTTTAGAGAGCTAGTGAGAGAAAGTGAGGAGGGGCAGAGGGAGAGAAAGAGAACCCTAAGCAGACCCCGATGTAGGGCTTGAGCTCAAGACCCTGAGATCAGGACCAGAGCTGAAATTAAGGGTCAGAGGCTCAACTGATTGCACCACCCAGGGTGCCCCAAGATGCATTTTTAAATAAACAATTTCACTGTGATGATTTAAATCCTCTCACAGTGTAGGCTCATTTTTGAAAGGTTTTGAGGGGATACCTTTGTTTTGTTAGGTGCTTATGTGTGATACACAGATGAGAGAGACTCCTGGAAGGAGTTTTCATCCTGCTATCGTAGACTTTCAGGTGTACAGCTAGTTTATATCATAGTAGACCATGGTTCAAGTAGGACCTTCAAAGTCATTAAGATATCATGTTTTGGAGAATAACAGTTCTGACTTAAGCATGATGAGGCCACATACATAGTGACACATAGATATTCAGTAATGGCAACTTGAACATTTTCTAGAGCAAAGGAAGAGTAGGTGAGTAGCGTTTAAGGAGCAAAAGTAGAAAATGCACGTTGGGTCTAGATTGTACGTAAATGGCTGTGAAAATAGGCAGTGGCAGTTGGCCTTTTCTTCTGCGGGTTACTTAGAGCCATCCGAGATCTCACACCAGTGATGTGACCTGATGGGTTACAGGTTTCGGCAGTATTGGGAAGGAGTTCGAGACAAGGGTTAATACTAATGAGTTTATTGTGGTTGGGACTAGGTGAAAATTTGGGTTCCATGCATGTAAGTGTATCTGCAGTGCTAACTGAAAAAAAGCAGTGGATATGAGAGACAGGGATGTTAGAACACAGAGGACTCTGCTCCTGAGTGGTTGTAAGGTACTAGGAAAGTGGGACAAAAGTGAAGTAGACTGATGGGAGCCAGGCTTGCCTACAGGTAATCAGGCTGTATACTAGAAGCGCAGAACAGAGAGGACTGGGTGTGTGTGTCTGTGTGTGTTAGTGTTAGAGGGCAGTAGAGGTATAACATTTAGTTTCAGACCACTGTTAGTTCGTTGGAAATGACGATATACATTGTTCTTACAGGCGGAGTTACTTGTGGCTGTTAGGCAATATGTGCTGTAGAGTACAGAATCTTGAAGAACTCTTAAATGTGATGAATTACAAGCTTAACTCTCCAGACTTATATTAGATATGCAGTTAGATGTTCCTTTTCTTTCTCCTTTTTAAGAGTTATGTGAAAGTGAAAAAAGCAGTGATGGAGACTGCATGAGAGGCCTAGGATCTTAGAGATGAGGATTGTTAGAGATAGGGGACAAAGTCGGGTAGGATGAATGCTTGACAGATGTTTCATTGGACAGTAAAATTGCTGGTAATCTTCAGCCGAGTCACTTCAGTAGCAGTAGTTCAGGAAGGGTGCCGGAATGCAGTGTTAGCCCAGTGATACAGAAGGTCAGAGAGCGGAGAAAGGAAATTTCAAGAAGATTGGGATAGAATAACTTGAAATCACGTTAGCGGAAGGTTAAGTGAAGTAACTTTTCTATCATTACTATGATTCATGCCTTGAAACATTACTTTTATAAGCCGGTATCAATCATGTTGAGTTGTACGGTAGACGACAGAGACTGAGAGACAACACTTCTTAATTAAAATAGTGACAAAAGAAAAATGCTTTGCATTTACTTCCGTGTCCTTGCGCAAGTTATTTAACCTCTGGGTCTTTGCTTCAAAGGAGCTACATGTGATAACCCGTTTCCTAGGTGGTGGTGAGGATCCAACAGGTAATACATGTAAAGCTTTCAGAACAGTGTTTGGCATATAGGGAAATGCTTCATAAACTATTATTATGAAAGGGTTCAATGTGGTCATGTTGTGGTTGAGATAGTGCTGACATGGATCACATTGTCATTATCAATAAAGAAGCTTTTGTTTCTCTTAATTACATGAAAGACATTTGAGATTTTTCAGTCAAATCTTAACATTCCTTAATGGAACCTACTTTTCATTGAAACTGAAAATAGAGGTAACATTCTGCTTGGGATAAAAGCAGAAGTGTTGTTCCCTGATCTCCTCCTTGAAGGGAACATAGATGTCCTGAGACACTTGTCACTGTTGTGTTCTTATCCAGTGGGTCCAGCTCCAGCACTTAGTAGAATAAGCCCTAGTTGGGAAGTCAGATAGCTTGTAGAAGTCCTTGAGACAAAATCCTGAAAGCCTGTGGTAATCCGTCCCAGAGTCCTCCCTAAGAACTGGAGATGTCTAAACTCGGAGTTGTTCCAGTTAGAGGATCTGGTTTAGGTGACAGGACGTTATGCAGTACCAGACTTGTGGGTGAGATGCGGCTCCTGGTGGTTCTTTTTTCTAAGGGCATGACAAAGTCCTTGTTAGGAGTTCTCTGTCATTACACCAGTTGGGCCAAATATTAGCCAACTCTGTAACTGTATATCCATTTGTATAATTGATTGTTGACGTAGACATGGGTCTCCTACTGTTACTCTGGGTGTTGCAACAGAGGCCATGTGCTTACTACTTCAGAGTAGGTCTCTAGATTGGGAGGAGGTTTTTGAAGGTACAGAAAACTGTGCAGATAAGGACAGTTGGCTGTTCCTCAATAGTTCAGACCAGTAGAGGATCATAATAATCAAAGTTGGCGTTACCTGCTTGAGGAGAGTTAGGGGATGCACATGGTGGTCTTACTACGGTTTGCCTACTGGCTGTTTAGGAAGAAGATGATCAGAGATTTGAAGCTTGTAAATAAGCTGGAATGAGAGTTAAAATGTGTGTGGGTTGAAACTGCAAGCACGTAATGAAAATGAGGCCCAAAACAGAATGTATGTATTTTTAACAATAATCATCTGTTTGATAATGGTAGATGAAATATTGCTTGTTCCAAATAATTTTAGACCACATACCAACTTAAGAATCATGGATGGTTTTTTTGTATTAACACCAACAGGGGTAAAATATAAAGAGCCATCTGTTTGTAAATTTTGAATGAAGGAGAGAATATTTGATGAAATTTACTAGCATTTGCTGCAGAGTCATTCTTTCTGTGGAGCTGATATGTAAGGAGTAGCTCGCCGCATGCCAGGCACCATGCTGAGAACGCCCATCCATTGTGACAGTGACGTCACAGAGTAGCTTCATGGTGTAGAAGCAGTAACTGACTCTTTTTTAATGGGTAGCAGAAATCAAGCTTCAAGCCCAAGGCTGTCAAACTCCAACACACATGCTCTCTGCAGTATACTGTGATGAAGTAGGGAAAAGTACAGAGACCATATTGCAAAATAGTATAACTAAAAACTACTCTTTGTGCAATATTTTAGCTTCATGTTGAAATAAAAAGCCTACTTTTAAAGAGTGCTAGGAATGTTTCTTTGGAAATACTACTCAAAAATAAGCTGCTTTTAAAAAGTTATTTATGAATAATATGCAAACTGAATTGTTGTTTTCTTCTTCAAAGATGTTTTTTCCCGGATGCCACTCATGAATGGCCTTATCGGACCCAGCCCTCATCTCCCACACAATTCTTTGCCTCCAGGAAGTGGATTGGGAACTTTCTCTGCCATAGCACAGTCTCCTTATGCTGACGCCAGGTATCATCGGCTTCGTTTTCCGTGGAAACTTAAGTTGCAATAATTTTTATTATAAAAATGTTAATTGGTCTATCTTAAGTTGCTTTGTACTGCATAAGTGTATGTTACATATATTAGGATCTTTGCTAAAAATTATCTAACATGTTATCTACTTTGTAATAAGAAGAGGTCTTAAGGAAATTTTACTTGACCATAGTATTTAGAAAGTAATTTTATGTGTATGAAGTCAAGTTATTTATTATTTCCCAGGGATAAAAATCCAGCATTTAATCCAATGGCAAGTGATCCTAACAGCTCTTGGACATCATCAGCTCCCATGGGGGAAGGAGAAAACGATACAATGTCAAACGCCCAGAGAAGTACACTGAAGTGGGAGAAGGAGGAGGCTCTGGGAGAAATGGCAACAGTAGCGCCCGTTCTCTACACAAACATTAATTTCCCCAACCTGAAGGAGGAATTCCCTGGTAATTCATGGATATAGTATTGCTGTCTGTGTTACCAGCTTTCCTGCATGTGCAGTGCCTGATTGTTTTTTTGTTACTGTAGTAGAAAGACCGTGTATCACCACTAAATTTCATCAGGTACAACTGCATACCATGTGAAGACTCCGTAGGTGTCTGGAAAGATCTTGCATTTTCTCAGTCCTAGACCCTGTATCCCTTTGCATATTTCCTAAAAGTTAATTTCAGTTAATGAAATAATGTTTTCCTGCTCTTAGCAGTCTTCCTAAATGTGAAACTCAGTGTTGTGTTACCTGTGTAACTCTACCCAAAAAAAAAAAAATCTAGAACAGGAACTCAATGTGTAGTCAAGAGTACAGTTAGGCTCAATCAGACCCTATTCTCAGAGTCTGTTCCCAACCAAGCTAACTCAGTAGTATTTGCCCCTTTCCCTAGCAGTCCAGCCTGTTTGAAAAAGTCAGATGGTATAAAGGTACCCTTTTTGAAAATTCTGCTTAACCAGAGGATGAACTATTTAGATTAATAGAATGTCATTTATAGAATATTTTTAAGCAAACATTGATTAATTATGGTGAGTTCATGTTGCCAGACAGACTAGGATAGAAAACGTTATTCACACTCTGTCTTAGAGTCATTTCCCTGCTACCAGCATATAGCGCTTTTTAAAAAAAATTTTTTAATTTTTATTTATTTTTATTTATTTATTTGACAGACAGAGATCACAGGTAGGCAGAGAGGCAGGCAGAGAGAGAGGAGGAAGCAGGCTCCCCGCGGAGCAGAGAGCTGGATGTGGGGCTTGATCCCAGGACCCTGGGATCATGACCTGAGCCAAAGGCAGAGGCTTTAACCCACTGAGCCACCCAGGCAACCCAGCTTATAGCTCTTTTAAATAACCTGGAGGTTGCCCAGAAGTGGATTTTCTTAAAGATGACACCTGTCTTTCAGGTATCTCTTTGTGCTACTTTATTCATTCTATATAGAAATAAATGCTACCTTACACAACAATAAAAATCAGTGGTTTAGTACAGGGTTGTCTAGTAAAGGAATATACATAATTTTCAAATACTGTTTTATCCCACCTTCATTGGCTGTTTACAGATGAGCATATCTGGCTCTGTTAAGTCACTTTGCATCAATGTCCATTATCCTTAGAATAGAACTATGATTTTTTTTAAAGTAATTTTCTTTAGTAATTTTATTATGTGATTCTAGAACCCCATGAGTTAACATGTTAAGGCTGTTGCTATGTCACCATCTTCATTGGCTTTCTTAAAACCTTTTTTTTTAATGGCTTAATCATTTCTACATTTATCACTGTTGATTTCACCCATATTTCACTTTGTTTGCTGTCCTGACACTGTGAATTTCATAGAAATGATTTGAAATTGTTAGTTTTCCATATGTTTGTTGTGCACAAGTGCTGGTGAGATTCTTATTTATAATTAGGATTACTTCTTTTGGTCAGATTAATAGACTTCTCTTGAGTGCAGATATTTTATAGAACTCTTAGGTTCGGTTCTGTCTGGTGGCATCTACATGGTTGAGGGAACGTGTTACCTTTGGCTTAACTTTATCTTGGCGGCTCAGCCCATTTGACTTAAAAGCTTCCCCGTTCTCTAGCGAGACGGTTAATGAGGCGGCACTTCATTTAGCAGATACATGTCTGGCCTACTCTGTGCCTGGAACTTTATGCTGCACCAAGAACTGGACTTAGGTCCACCCATTTTAGGAGAACGTAGCCAGACTAAGTTGAGCTGTCAGCACCGCACGGCGATGCGTCTGACCTCAGCTCTGTAACTGTGCACGTGCTCTTCTGTTGCAGACTGGACCACCAGAGTGAAGCAGATTGCCAAGCTGTGGAGAAAAGCCAGCTCACAGGAAAGAGCGCCTTACGTGGTATTTACCAAAACTCCCATGTATCAGATTCTTTATTTTTTTTTTAAGATTTTATTTAATTGTTAGCGAGAAAGAGTGCAAAAGCAGGGGGAGATGCAGGCAAAGGGAGAAGCGTGCTCCCCGCTGAGCGAGGAGCCCGGTGTGGGACTCCATCCCAGGGTCCTCGGATCATGACCTGAGCCGAAGGCAGGCGCTTACTTAACTGACTGAGCCACCCAGGCGTCCCTATGTTAAGTATTTTTACTGTCTTGGGTTAATGAAAAGATTTACCATTGCACAAAATACATCTTAATACTCGCACAATTAATAAACAGCTTTGTTTTTATGGTGATTTCCTAGTTTATTATGCGTTAAGGTAGAATGTGGTATTTTCATAAACTGGTTAATTAGAACCACGATATTGAAGATGAAATCAGTAATTTAAGGAGCATGTTTAATTCATTTCACTTTTTTAGAAAAAAGATTTTATTTATTTGAGAGAGGGAGAGCTCATACAGGGAAAAGCAGACTCCCTGCTGAGCAGAGAGCCTGATACGGGGCTGGATCCCAGAACCCTGAGATTAGGACCTGAGCTGAAGGCAGAGGCTTAACCTACTGAGCCACTCAGGTGCCCCTCATTTCACTTAAAAATAGTTTCATCTCTTCAAAAGAGTACTAATTTTTGAGGCTACGTTAGCGTGCCTCAGTTTCTTCTACAATAAGCTTTTTTTTGTATTAAGTTTAATGAAGAATCTTTATGTATTTTGAAAGAGACATACCTGGACACCTTTAAGGAGCTTTTGAAACATGACCTTTGTGAGAAATAGTCAGGATATTTTATAATAAGGGTCACAGTTTAGATGGTGAATTATTTTCTCCCAAAGAGGCAGATTAAGGTTTTCAGCTTCATCCAAATCCTGGCTTCCCTCTTAAAGCATATTAAATGGACATGATTGTTTTTGAAAAATATATGCATTTATTTTCCAACTTGGCTTTCAGTGCATATATTGTCAGAGATAGTGAATGTTTGGGTAAAGCAAAATAATGTTTTTGATGTGTTGATAATGCCTTGTTTTCTTTCACCTTGACTGTGGTAAGGTAAAGGCAGGATAATTTTAGTGTTTCTCACTGTTTTCTTTAATGCTAAGCTTCAAATTCCAGATTTTAGATTTAGAGGATTGATTAAATATTTTCCTTTACTCTCAATTGGAGGGGGAGGTTAATTTTTCCATTTTTGAAGGGTCCTTGAAGATTAGGATTGAAAATAATAGATTACTGGGTTCTCTAGCCTGGTGCAGACAGAGTGATGGAAACCCATCCTCCGCTGAGGTCACATGCTTTAAACATGGGGGAAGACGGGGCCTTGTCCAGAGGCTTCACACGGGAGCCTGGAGGCTCTTTTCAACTCTTTAACCAAACTTTATCGTATAAAGTTTATCATAGTTTTACTTTGTTTCGTGAAACATGTTACATTTGTTGGAATATAACTTCCTTCCTCTTTTTTCAAAGCAAAAGGCCCGAGACAACAGAGCTGCTTTACGCATTAATAAAGTGCAGATGTCAAATGACCCGCTGAAGAGGCAGCAGCAGCAGGACAGCGTCGATCCCGGTTCTCGCGTCGACTCGGACCTCTTTAAAGACCCATTAAAGCAGCGAGAATCAGAGCATGAACAGGAATGGAAATTTAGACAGGTGTGTGTTTTTGTTTTTAATAATTTGCTTCTAAATTGCATTTTTGCTGTTTGAGAGGAGAGCAGTTCATGCCATTATTTCAGGAGATAGTTCTTATTAGAGTATGAAAATGAGATGAAAAATAGGCTTCCCTTCCTCAGTAAGCTATGTCTAATTGGATGTGGGGAGTTCACGGAAACATCGTAAACAACGTGCTGGGGTCAGCATGAGCGGGGTGCGATGCCTGATCACGGCTCCTCCTCGGGAGTTTGTAATCTGATACGGGCCCAGTCTGGTGACGGATGACATCAAACAAATGAATTTTCTGTCGCTTTTTTTCTCCCATGACCATTACATTCTTCTTCTCAACCATGCGATCACTTTCTCTTTCCTGCTCCACAGCAAATGCGTCAGAAGTGCAAGCAGCAGGCTAAGATAGAAGCCACGCAGAAGCTCGAGCAGGTCAAGAACGAGCAGCAGCAGCAGCAGCAGCAGCAGCTCGGAGCGCAGCCCCTCCTGGCCCCTTCCGGCTCGGACACACCCAGCAGCGGGATGCAGAGCCCCCTAACCCCCCAGCCTGGCAACGGAAGTGTGTCTCCGGCGCATTCGTTCCATAAAGACCTGTTTGCGAAGCAGCTCCCCGGCACCCCCACCTCTGCGCCATCGGATGACGTGTTTGTAAAACCACAGGCCCCTCCTCCTGCGGCAGCCCCGGCCCGCGTGCCCGTGCAGGAGGGCCTGCCTCAGCCTCAGGCCTGTCAGCCAGCCTCCCCGCAGGTGTTCTCGCCGGGATCCTCTCACTCCCGACCGCCATCTCCAATGGATCCTTACGCGAAAATGGTTGGTACCCCAAGACCACCTCCTGGGGGCCATAGTTTTTCCAGAAGAAACTCTGCTACGCTGGCGGACAGCTGTGCCCCTCTGCCTTCAGTCTCTAGGCCTGCTCAGATGAGTGAAACGACAGCAAATAGGCCGTCCCCAGTCAGAGATGTGTGTTCTTCCTCCACAACGAGTAGTGACCCCTATGCAAAGCCTCCAGACACACCTAGACCCATGATGACAGATCAGTTTCCCAAACCCTTGGGCCTCCCCCGACCCCCTCTAGTTTCCGAACAAACTGCAAAAGGTCCTCTCGCAGCTGGAACCAATGATCACTTTACTAAACCATCGCCGAGGACAGATGTATTTCAAAGACAGCGGATAGCTGACCCATACACACGACCATTGTTGACACCTGCCCCTCTTGATGGGGGTCCTGGACCTTTTAAGACTCCAATGCAGCCCCCTCCATCTTCCCAGGATCCCTATGGATCCGTGTCACAGCCACCAAGGCGATTGTCTGTTGATCCTTATGAAAGGCCTACTTTAACACCAAGACCTGTAGATAACTTTCCTCATAACCAGTCAAGTGACCCATATAGCCAGCCTCCCCTAACCCCACATCCGGCGCTGAATGAATCTTTTGCTCATCCTTCAAGGGCTTTTTCCCACCCTGGAACCATATCAAGGCCAACATCTCAGGACCCATATTCCCAGCCCCCAGGAACTCCACGACCTGTTGTAGATTCTTATTCCCAACCCTCAGGAACATCTCGCTCCAATCCAGACCCTTACTCTCAACCTCCTGGAACCCCCCGGCCCACCACGATTGACCCTTACAGTCAGCAGCCACCAACCCCAAGGCCGTCTACACAGGCAGACTTGTTCGTTACACCTGCCGCTAATCAGAGGCATGCGGATCCGTATGCCCATGCCCCTGGAACACCAAGACCTGGGATTTCTGTTCCGTACTCTCAGCCACCAGCAACACCAAGGCCAAGGATTTCGGAGGGTTTTACTAGGTCCTCGATGACAAGACCAGTCCTCATGCCAAATCAGGATCCTTTCCTGCAAGCAGCACAGAATCGAGGAGCAGCTTTATCTGGCCCGTTGATCAGGCCACCTGATGCATGTCCCCAAACGCCTAGGCCACCTGGACCTGGTATTTCAGACACGTTTAGCCGAGTCTCCCCATCTGCTACTCGTGACCCCTATGATCAGCCTCCAATGACTCCGAGATCTCAGTCTGACTCTTTTGGAACAAGTCAGGTCACACATGATACTGTTGATCAGTCGAGGCCTGGCTCGGAGGGGAGCTTCTGCACGCCTTCACACTCTCCAATGACTT
The DNA here is from genome assembly GCF_010015895.1 of Lontra canadensis. NCBI lineage: Eukaryota > Metazoa > Chordata > Mammalia > Carnivora > Mustelidae > Lontra > Lontra canadensis. The sequence continues at coordinate 4,861,058 of NW_022631105.1, forward strand.
CTCAAAGCCAACAGTTTTCCGGCGTCTCCCATCTTCCTGGACCTGTACCCACTTCGGGAGTCACTGATACACAGAATACCGTAAATATGTCACAAGCAGAGACAGAGAAATTGAGACAGGTAAAAACGCATCCTATCTCCACAGGTGTTTTAAGTGTATTATTTGAGAAAGCTGTTCATTTCACAAACTGAGTAATTTCTACACAAATGTTAAAGTTTATCTTTGTAGAGTTTGTCTACAAATGCAGTTTGTCTATTAATGCAGTTGAATTTGATATATTCTGCATCTTATTTTTGATCTTCATGAATTTGGGAATTATTAAATATGAAAACGTTCAATTTTATGATTCTTGTGTGGCGGGGAAAAGGACCCAAATTATTACTTTGTTCTTATAACCTGTTGAATAGTTAAGTACATCCGGTGTTTTATCAAAGTTGTGAACACTGAGGTATTTTAAGCATCACCACAGTCCCATATTGGAGATATTTGGACTTAAGAAGCCATCCGTTCGTTGTCAGACCTCATCGTGACGGTCGTTTCTCTCCCTCCAGCGGCAGAAGTTGCGTGAGATCATCCTCCAGCAGCAGCAGCAGAAGAAGCTGGCAGGCCGGCAGGAGAAAGGGTCGCAGGACCCCGCGGCGGTGCCTCACTCAGCGCCGGTGCCGCGCTGGCAGCCCGAGAGCGTCAGCCAGGCTTTCAGCCGGCCTCCACCCCCCTATCCCGGGAACATCACGTCGCCTGTTGTCCCTCCTCTAGGACCCAGATATGCGGTTTTCCCAAAAGATCCACGTGGCCCCTATCCTCCTGATGTTACCAGTATGGGGATGAGGCCTCATGGATTCAGGTAATGCTTTTAATTTCATGCCACATTTAAACTGCTAGAAGGGAATAGAAAAATGAAGTTACTGCTGAGACGCTGTTAATACTTTTTACTTCTTGATTCCTTTGAGATATAATCAGTGTTACTTTCCACTAATGAGAGGTCATGGAGTTTTCTTTTTTTAACCTCTGGAGAACTCTATGTAGACTCTTAAAACCCTCCCTCAGTTATTAAGTATCGACTGTTAGGGTTACATTATAGCCACAGGCAAGCAGCTCATCAGTCCGTCGGATCTGTAGCTTGGAGTTGCCTCTTTAGTTTGGTGAAAGCTTTCTGGATTGTGTTGAGTGAATATTGTCCTTGCCACAAATTTTCCATTTTAATGTATTTTGTAAATAACTGGAGATTTCCAAATTGATGGGCTGTTTTCCTCTAGGAGCTTTTCTTGATGAGAGAGGGTTGTACAGGTAGCAGCATCGTTTCTTTGAGTGAGTGGAGTGGCTGGTACGAGGGTCAGTCCCAAATGTGACACAGTGGAGAGTTCTTTAGGACATGCTTTAGTTTGGTCATGTATGTTTTTTCAGTCTCATACCTACCTCCATGGTAGTCTTAACCTGATTTTCCTTTTTTCTTCCTCAGTTATTATTTATGCCTGTTGTTCTCTTTTATATTTACTTATAAATTGCCTTTAATTTTTTTTAGAATGAGGCATAGTATAAATAATAAAAATAGTCCTATAATTTATTCATCTACTAAGTTTTTACAGGTGATGCCTAGCCTTCTTTTTTTTTTTTTTTTTAAAGATTTTATTTATTCATTTGACAGAGATCACAAGTAGGCAGAGAGAGAGAGGAGGAAGCAGGCTCCCCGTGGAGCAGAGAGCCCGATGTGGGGCTCGATCCCAGGACACTGGGATCATGACCTGAGCCAAAGGCAGAGGCTTTAACCCACTGAGCCACCCAGGCGCCCCAATGCCTAGCCTTCTTTATCTCTTACTGCCTCCTGTCATCATCCCTTTGAAGCAAATAGATCAGTCTTTTCGGTCATCATACCCATTACTTTGTCCTCTCAAGGACAGAGGCCTGGAAGTCTCTCCAGTATGGGGCCCCTGGGTGGCTCAGGCATTAGGCATCTGCCTTCGGCTCAGGTCATGATCCCAGGCTCCTGGGATCGAGCCCTGCATCAGGCTGCCTGCTCAGCAGGAAGCTTGCTTCTCCCTCTCACACTCCCCCTGCTTGTGTTCCCTCTCTCCCTGTGTCTCTCCCTGTTGATAAATAAACAAAATCTTTAAAAAAAAAAAAAAAAGTCTCTCCAGTATAATTTGTTAGACCACCTGCTTTCTTCAGGCATCCCCCCACCCCATATCAGCCTTTCCTTATAACCTCCTTAAATAAGGAACAAAGGGACTCTTACTCTGGGAGTAGTGTGCTTATTTCTGAACGTTGGATTGCATCTTCTCACTGTCCATTTGTTTATGTTGCCTTAGATGATTTGCCTTGAGAGCTCAGATGTGGTGAGCATTGTAGGGTACTTAGCAACAATTACTTGTGTATGGATACTTGGTAAGTGCTTCCTAATGGTGATAATTTTGATTTGCTAAGTCGTTGTATTTCACAACACTAATTTTGTATATGAGTTTAATCTAAAGCTGTTTCTTTTTCAACCTAACTCTAAATTAAACATGATTCTTAATATTAACAATTTGCTTTTTTTTTAGATTTGGATTTCCAGGAGGTAGTCATGGTACCCTGTCAAGTCAAGAACGCTTCCTTGTACCTCCTCAACAAATACAAGGATCCGGGGTTCCTCCACAGCTGAGAAGATCGATATCTGTAGATATGCCGAGACCTTTAAATAATGCACAGATGAATAATCCCGTTGGCCTTCCTCAGCATTTTCCACCACAGAGTTTGCCCGTTCAGCAGCATAACATACTGGGCCAAGCATTTATTGAACTGAGGCATAGGGCCCCTGATGGAAGGCCACGGCTGCCCTACACTGCTTCTCCCGGCAATGTCACAGAGGTACCTCCTCATCCAAGACATGGAAACTTCATTCCCCGGCCCGACTTTCCAGGCCCTAGACACACAGAGCCCGTGAGACGACCTTCTCAAGGTCTACCACATCAGCTACCTTTGCATCCAAATTTGGAACAAGTGCCACCATCTCAGCAAGACCAAGGTCATCCTGCCCATCCATCTTCTATGGTCATGAGGTCTCTAAGTCATCCCTTAGATGGAGAATTTTCAGAGGCCTCTTTGTCAACATCTACACCAGCTGAAACAACGTCTGATAATTTACAGATAACCACCCAATCTTCTGATGGTCTTGAAGAAAAACTTGATTCTGATGACCCATCTGTAAAGGAACTAGATGTTAAAGATCTTGAAGGGGTTGAAGTCAAAGACTTGGATGATGAAGATCTTGAAAATTTAAATCTAGATACAGAAGATGGCAAGGGAGATGAATTGGATACTTTAGGTAATTTGGAAACTAATGATCCCAACCTGGATGACCTCTTAAAGTCAGGAGAATTTGATCTCATTGCATATACAGATCCTGAACTTGACCTAGGAGATAAGAAAAGCATGTTTAATGAGGAACTAGACCTTAATGTTCCGATTGATGATAAGATAGATAATCAGTGTGTATCTATTGAACCAAAAAAAAAGGAGCAAGAGGACAAAACTGTGGTTCCTCCTGATAAACATTCTCCATGGAAAAAATCCATGAGTACCGGTGAGATAAAAACAGAAGTACTATCTCCAAATTCTAAAGGGGAAACCAAATGTGAAAGTGAGAAAAGTGATGAGAGTAAGGATAATGTTGACACTCCCTGCTCACAGGCTTCTGCTCACACAGACATAAATGATGGAGAGAAGGCTTCCTTGCGGTCCTGTGACACAGACCTACTTGAGAAAAGAGCTAATCGAGAAACTGCTGCTTCCAACACAAGTGGTGTTCGTGGCTCCACTCAGCTGCCCGCTGAGGACATAATAAACTCCTGCAGCATAACTGGATCTACTCCAGTTCTCTCAAGTTTACTTGCTAATGAAAAATCCGATAATGCAGACGTTAGGCCATTGGGGTCTCCACCACCAACTTTGCCAGCCTCACCGTCCAATCATGTGTCGAGTTTGCCGCCTCCTTTGATGACACCACCTGGTCACGTTTTGGACGGTACCGTGAATTCTAATGTGGCAGTCGTCTCTAGAGTAAACCATACTTTTCCTCAGGGTGTGCAGGTAAATCCAGGATTCATTCAGGCTCAGTCAGCAGTTAATCATGGTTTTGGGACCGGAAAACCTACAAATCAAACTGTGCCTCTAACAAATCAGTCTGGTACCAGTGGCATGTCTGGACCCCAGCAGCTAATGGTCCCTCAAACATTAGCCCAGCAGAATAGAGAGAGGCCCCTCCTTCTAGAGGAACAGCCTCTGCTTCTACAGGATCTTCTGGATCAAGAGAGACAAGAACAGCAACAGCAGAGACAGATGCAAGCCATGATTCGCCAGCGGTCAGAGCCATTCTTCCCTAACATCGGTAGGAATTCCCTTGGATTTCAGTAATTGCTGTGGGCGTTAGGGTGGCGTGCAGTAAGCTTCCAAGATTTCAGTATTAAAATTACATGTGGACCAGAGCAATGAGGGTCATATTTTTGTTTCTTATTCAGTTTTAAGATGAAAGCAGTTAAGAGTTTTAGATTCCTCCCAGGGATCGAGAGATTCAAAGCTCTTGAGTTTCAGACCTTCTCACTTTTATTGCTTATGCTGTTGTTTAACAGAAATTAGACTCGTCTCCTTTAGTTCCCTCTAACCATTATTACCATGTATTTTCAGAGTCACTGAAAGATGCATTTAAAGAAATTATGATAGAAATAAACTTCTTGTCTTTGGTGTACAATAAATGCTTGGCAAAGTTTTTCACATAAAGCTCTTTCACTTATTTCCAATACCTTATTAATTTGGAAAACAAAAACAAAAACTGTAAAATAGCAATGCAAATACCAGAGGGCCTCCAGCAGTAAGACATTGCAGTCAGAGCCACATGTCAAAGGAACGCTTCCTTCTAAACAGTAAAACTGACATTCTGTTCTATAGGCATTGCCAATTTTATCATGGGGGGGGCGGAATTTCTTTTTCATCTATATGCAAAGAGGTATATTTTTTCCAGTAACCCTATCTTTATTGCAAAGGTATACCCTCAAGAAATAGATACATTCTTCTTTTAAAAAACAACAACTAGGCTGTGTGGAATTCCATAGTATCGGAATAACTAGGCTTTGTGGAATTCCGTAGTATCGGAAATAACTGCAGTTTTTTGTTCATGATGTTGCATTTGGATGGAAAGGAATTGCATTGCTTTAGATCATGGCTACCATCTTCCTTAAATGTGGCAAGCTTCTTGCTCTGATTTTCGCACTACTGAGGTGGGCAAGCATTATGCAAATAGAGATTATTGAGATGAGATCAGATTCAGGATGAGGTTTTTACTATCTCATAATTCCTCACCCAGTACAGAAACCTGTAACAGTGATTATTATAATAAGGAATAAGAGTGTGTAAATTACATGATGTTTGTGATAGTTAAATTACCTCTTAGTGTTACTTGAACCAAGTACTATGAAATAAATAACTTTAAAATATTTCTTCTTTAGATTTTGATGCAATTACAGATCCTATAATGAAAGCCAAAATGGTGGCCCTTAAAGGCATAAATAAAGTAATGGCACAAAACAATATGGGCATGCCACCAATGGTTATGAACAGGTAGGTAAAGATGTTTCTCATTTTTACTGTGCATCTAGAAGTACATGAATTATTACTAGGTCTTAGAAAAAGCATATAGTAACTCAAAAGCCTGTAGCCTAGGAATGAAAATAAATACTTAAATTGATTGTGATGTCAGCTGGATATGGTCAAATGTAAAATGTTTTAGGAATGTAAGGATTTAGTTTTAAGGTTAACATAATAAAACAATAGGGAAAGGTGAGATGGTTGATTTGATTAATCCAGGCATTTAAGTGTGTTCTTTTAAGTACTTTTAGAATAATCTAACTGAAGGCTGCCTGGGACAGAGATCTTTCATCCAAGATGGAGGAAGATGAGAAGATGAAACAGGAAAATAGAAATTGAACTGTTCTGTTGAGAAAAGAAGATAGCTTACTTAAGCCTGTGAACATTTTTTATTCCATCAAAGGAACAATGCAGAGAAAAAAGTGGAACATTTCAGTAAAGATCCTCAGTGGATAAGACAACTGTGAATTCATTTCTAAAATAAAATGTTCCCAAACTGAATTTGAATCAAGAAAGAAAAAGTCAAGAGGATGGTTGAAAGTTAGCAGTTGGAGAATTTATCTTTTCACTGTTAGCAGAAAAGTGGAAATTATGCATTAAATAGGACTATAAGAGTTGGTAGACTCTGGATTTCTGAAATTAGAGTACTTACCCCGAAGGTATATTAGGTAACCACTGGACAGTCTTTCTCAAGTTCTGATTATGGACCACTGTCAGAATTACGTGGGTTTTTTGTTTTTGTTTTTGTTTTTTAAAGTCAGGTTCTTGAATCAGAATGTCTGGAAATGGTGCTGTTGTATCTGTATTTTTGATGAGCACCAAGAATTATTCTGAAATATGTTGTGATTGAGAATCTCTGTCAGTAGAGTAGACATGGGGCCTCAGTGTAGCCTAATTACCTTGTTGAAGAACTGTTTGTCACAACAAGAATTATGGGTGATTATGGAACTGAATACAAAACCTACATGAATTTGAGATAAACATGTTATTTCAGGTAAACGGGGAATCCTTAAAGGTATAATTCTTTTCAGTTGTTGAAATATTTGGAAGTGGTCAAGAAACACTGTCGAGATCAAAGTAAAAGTAGTTTCTAATGCTTTTCATTCTTATACAGCATCTATTAGCACATTTCCTCTATCACAGGGGTTTTTAAACTTTTTTGTCCTGAACATTATTGACATTCTAGTGAAGCCTTTGAATTACTTCTCAACATTTGATATGCAAGACGAAAAAATGTAGTATTATAAGGAATCAATTATATTTAAAATACAGTTATTTAAAATTACGGTATGTGTGCTTCTTAATGCATTAACAGATTCAGCAATAGGTCTAATAACTACCATTATTTCATAGTATGTAATGATGAAGCTAAGTGACCAAATTAGGTACGTGTAGCAACTTTTGTTATGAAAGTAGTGCGAATTCTACTGGTGATAAAGTCATGGTACTGCTAATAATAGTGTAGTTTGCTGCTGTAGTCAAAATAGAAGGAAAAGTTCATTTCATTCAGCCCTTAGTTTAAAGTAGGGACCTCAAGTTAAAAAAAAAAATAGGAGCCTCAGAATCAGACCCCTGGTCTTTCAGCATGGGCACCTCTACCAGTGAGAGACACATTGGTACATTAGTCAGTTTATAGAATGTTGTTTACTCTTTTGCTAAGTGCTTTGAAGAAGAGGAGATAGTCCCTCCCTCAAGCCGGGTGCTGTGGTGACTGCAGATGATAGTGAGTGGTATTGGGATCCAAAGATCATTCCAGATCAGGGCTGTAGTGGAGACAGGAGGTTGATACATAAATTTTAAAAAAGAAAAAAACTGAGTAAAAAATTAAAAAGCATATGTTCTAAATGGTAACAGTACCTAAGTATTAATATGTAATATTTGATATATAATTTGGAAATTATGCTTGTTATATCAAAGCATTCGGTAACTGGAGAAAGTGTTTTCATTAAAGCAGTAATGTTTCTCTGAAGTTTTTATAGCTCTAATTAGAGTAAGTCACATTTTGCCAAACATTTTTATTTATTTATTGAGAGAAAGGGCATTTGCTTACAGGGGTGCGTGGGGCAGAGGGAGAGGAGGCTCCAAGTGCAGCGCTGGGCTCTTATCTCATGACCCTGAGATCATGACCTGGGCCAAAATCAAGAGTCAGACAATTAAGGGGCCGAGCCCCGCAGGCTCCCCCAGCAGACATTTTTAACCATATAGCCTTGTTCTTGGTCAGTGACTAATTTTTGATTTGCCTTAACATTAGATACTGAAATGCACAAAAATGTATGAAACTTTTAAGTTGAGGTACATTTTTTGTTTTGAAATACAAAATAAGCTACTAATTACTTTCTTATAAGAATAATTGACTTAGTTTATATTAGGTTTTGGTGTACAGCCATAGTGATTGGGTATTTATCTACATTATGAAATCGCCACCACAATAAGTATGGTTACCATCTGTCACCGTACAGCACTGTTAAGGTGTTAGTGACTGTGTTCCCTTTGCTTTACATTCTCACCCCCTGTTGCTTACTCACTCTTGCTCTGTAGCTGGGAGATTGTACCTCTTTATCACCTTCAGCCATTTTGTCCATTCCCCCGCCCCTGCCAATAATAATTGGAACAAGAAATAATTGTCTAAGAATATATGTAGTTCTATGTAGTATGTAGTATTGAATGAATTGTACTTTAAGGCATAGCGAGTCCTGTAATTGAGTGTGAAACCCCAGGAGCAGCCTAGCCGGCTTCCTGTCCCAGCTGCTTGGTCCTTGGGGTAGAAGTTAAGTAACCTCTGAATCTCCTGTCATCATGGATGGGGTAGAGGGAGTCCACACTCAGAGCTGCAGGGTGAGGACCCAAGGGGGGGGCACACACCACGACGTGGGCCTTTCGTACGCGGCTTTGATGCCACCGCTCTATCTCCCCTGGAGGAGGAAAGCGTGAAGCACTTACAATAGTTTTCACTCTAAATGCTCGTCATTTTGATACTTAGAACTTCCTTTTCACAGGTTCCCCTTTATGGGCCAGTCGGTGACTGGAGCGCAGACTGGTGAAGGTCAGAGTCTCCTCCCCCAGGCAATCTCGCAGGTACTGCTGCTTGTCACTAGTCACCCGAGAGGGGACACTTTCCTGGGTTTCTCACCAAACCCTACTCTTTAGAGTGAGTCCACTTTTAGAAAACAGTAGAAACCTTAAAACATTGTCAGTACATTCGTGGCTCAGCAGAAGTTAAGACGTTTTACTATTTTTTAAAGGAAAGCCAAATTGAGGTTAAAAAATAGAGTTTCTGAAAAGGACCTCTCTGTTTATGAGTTAGAAAGTCACTTGGAGGAAAACCAAATGCTTCAGGTTTTAGGTTTTGCTTTTATTTCCTTTCAACTCTGCAAGAACATTTTCATGTCCTACATTTTGGGATTAATCCATGACACGTGGAACTGTGAAATACAGACTCAGGTCATTCTCCTTGGCTGTTGGTAGTTCTGTTCTGCTCTTTAGTCCTTGGGATAACTTAGTTTTTAAAGATATTTTCCATTCATAATAATCAGATTTTTAAGTGTAATATTTAAATGTTTAGTGTCAGGCAATGTCCAGAAAAGTAGAACTGTTCATTTCATAAGGTGCTTTTTTTTTTTCAAGTTATCTGCCTACAAAAAAAAAGGAGAAAGCTACTTACTATATGTCTTTTGAAATTTTCTTTTTTGCCGTGACAGTTGTGCCTTACGTTTACTATGCTGATAATTATATTCTTTTCATTATTAAAAGAAGAGAGAGGCACCATTTGATAACAGTGGAGAAAGCATAGACTCCATAGCGGAGTTTAAAAAAAAAGAAATCTCAGTTCCACTATGAATTTACTGTGCAACATTGGGCAAGTTCTTTAACCCGTTTTCTGATCTGTCAAATGTTACACCACCCGCTTTGCACTATTATGAGGATTTCATGAAGTGTTCTGGCTGCTAGTAATGTTCAGAATTGTTACCTGCTGTGCAGCTCATGTCTAACAGAACTTGTAACAACTGAGTAAATGTTATTTTCAGAGTTAATTTTATTTATCAGAGTATTGCCAGGGAATTGTTAGGTTAATAACTATTTATTTAGTCTCCCTGGAAGAAATAAGATAATTAGAAAATAAGACTAATATTTTTAATAATTGTATATTTATTTTATTATTTGTGCATATTAGGGACAGTACTTCTTGTTTGTAAGTAACTGTGTTATAAAGTGAATTTAGTAAATTTGGAACCCATATTTATATCTTAATTACAGAAAAAGCCAGGTAGATTTCATCAAAAAGTGGGATTTTATGTGGGTCTCTAGCTAAGTACTAATGATATTTGACTTGCCCTAATATCATATTTCTGATGAGTAATCCCTTGCCTCAAACATACTTATTTTTCAACTAAAGTCTAGAAAATAAAACAGTTCAGAGATAGCTTTAAATTTTCAGAAATTAGTTTGTCACTACAAAGTTCATCCTACTTTTTTGAAAAATCAAAGCTTTAAAGATGTCTTAGGAAATTAAGGGGGTTTTTCCTTCCATTTCTTTTTCTTTCTTTTTTTCTATTTCTTTCTTTTTTTTTTTTTTAAGTTTTTTCCCCCTTTAACTGAAATGTGGAATAAACCTATTTGTAAATTTTACTTATTTTAGGATGGCAGTATAACACATCAGATTTCTAGGCCTAATCCTCCAAATTTTGGTCCAGGCTTTGTCAGTAAGTATAAATCTAATAAGTTATGTGTTCTCTGGGGATTGCTTGTTTGCGCTATATTTGTGTTCTTCTTAAAAAAAAAAAAAAATTGGAGTTAGTGTAGATGTGTTATTTGAAGTGTAAGTGCCCTCATCTTTTATGGAACATCACTGCCCTATTAGACATCTGTTCCTGAAGGCATGTATTTTCATTGCTCTTTTTCTCTGTGCATGAAGAATTCTAGTTAGAGATCAATATTTTAATACAGAAAAACCGTCTTCCCCATTCTCTTCAATATTGTTGCTGTTTTTATATACAGACTGGGCACTTTACAACCTGTAGAATTAAACCACTTCTTGTTCTAATGACTGTCTGCCTCAGTGACGAGGACACTAAATGGGAACAACGAAGGGAATGTGCTTAGAAATAAGTCGGGTTAGCAGCATGGTGTGAAGGTCAAGGCTACAGGACGCCACAGAGTCCTTTCTAGTTACCTTCAGGGGTCCCATGGTGGTTCAGGATAGTGTTTACAGTTCTCCCCAAACTGAACCTTTCTGAAATCTTCAGACTGTTTAGCTAACTTTTTTTTCACCATTATTTTTCATTTTGCTCACCTCTGCTCTCCTGGTTCCAGAAACCAGAAAGGCTTTCCTTGCGGTAGGTCTCATTCTACCAGAAGCAGAACTTCTGAAATCTTGTGAAAAAGCCTGTTCTTGAAAAATGCCCTTCAAATTTAGTAGACTAGATTTCAAGTTCATACATATACTGGAACTTCTGGGTTTAGGAACAAACCCAAAGTCTAACCTTTTGAAATTAACCCCTGTATTTAATCATAATTATAATTTGAGCACATATTTGCATTAAAAAGTGCACTGCTATAACCAACTGGCTTTTTCTGGCTTTATTGTGCCCATTGGCATTGGTTGGATTCTTATTGTAATGACAATATTCTGTTATCATTGATGTAATTTTTCAGGTAATGTCCTTCTTGGAATTGTATTTATTCATTTCTTTGTCTTATAGTGAGTCAAAAAGGTATATTTTGAATTTTACTACCATAAGATACTTTTTTTGGGTTTTTTTTTTTTTTTTTTTTGGGAGGGTTTTTTTGTTGTTGTTGTTTTTGGGTTTTGGCATCAGTGACGTAAAGTGCCCTTAAAGAATAAAGAAAGAATATTGGTACAAAATGAAGAGATACAACTATTTGGGGAGATATTTATGACAGTCATAAAAATAGAAAAGATTTTACCTGGTTAATAATAATTCCATAACTTTGCTTATTTATAGAAATATAAATTACAAAATTCATAAAAGGTTACAATGTTTTTAACTTATGGATTTCCTTTATAAAACATAGACTTCATGTTGGTCCCTTCTAAGAGTTTATGTACCCTTCCTCAAAGCTTAGGATATTTTTTCACTATTAAGAAATAGGAAAAACCTTATAAACAGGAAAATTAGCATGGGAAATGATACCTAATCCATCCATTGGTAATAGTATATACCTTTGTTTCTTCAAAACAAAACATTTCAAAAAATGTCTTAAAAAAAAAAAACCCAAATATTTATATTCTGTAAAGTCGAATCAATACAATACACCTATAACTTCATAGATAGGTTGGCATGTGGGTTAGAGAATTTCATAATTCAGTAGTGAAAAGCATTCCATTAGATAAAAGTCTTCTGTTTTTCAAAGATTGGATTTACAGTATTTCTAAGTATGAAGTTAACACGTGTACTAAAAATATGCATTTTTTGGTTTCCTCAAATAAATACTTTTCTGAAGTCTCCTATTTGGTAGTTACATTATGGTCTAATATTTAGTATTGTTTTCATGACACCCATTACAAGGTCACAGTGAAACTGCATATCCTTACAGAATGGATTTGTATAACTTCTACATTGTTAGATCTTTTAGGAAATTAACACAGATGAATTTTTCATTTTTTCCTTAGATGATTCACAGCGTAAGCAGTATGAAGAATGGCTTCAGGAGACCCAACAGCTTCTTCAGATGCAGCAGAAATATCTTGAAGAACAAATTGGTGCACACAGAAAATCTAAGAAAGCCCTTTCAGCAAAACAACGTACTGCCAAGAAAGCAGGGCGTGAATTTCCAGAAGAGGATGCAGAACAGCTCAAGCACGTTACTGAACAGCAAAGCATGGTTCAGAAACAGCTAGAACAGGTAATTTGAAGCATTCTGGGTGTTCTTTTTCATATGGGATGTTTTTATTGTTTCTTCTCAATATTTCGGCCTTAAAATACATCAGTATATTTTGTGTAAAAGATGCATTCCTGAAAAATGAACCCCCCCTTTTTTAGACTTTATTTATTTATTTGAGAGAGAGAGTACATGAGCACAAGTGGGGTGGTAGGGAAAGATAGAGGGAAAGGGAGAAGCAGGCTCCCCACTGAGCAGGGAGCTCAGTGCTGGGCTTAATTTCAGGACCCAAGATAGCAACCTGACCCAAAGGCAGACACTTAACCCTCTGAACCGCCCAGGTGCCCCAAATGAAACCATTTTGCTTTTACCTTCCATTATAAGCCAAATGCTTCCCAAATTGCTCATACTGAAATAACAGTTATACTTAAAAAGAAGAAAAATTTAAATTTTTATTTAAAGTACAGTAAGAGTGGTGTTCAAAATGGGTTAAGAACCCATTCATAGGAATTAACCGAGTGAATTAAAATTTGGGTTCACCTAAAAACTTGTGTGCAGGTATTTACAGCAGCTCCACTCACACAGTCCCTGAATACCGGGAATAGCAGGTGTCCTTCAGGGCTGAGCAGGAACACTGAAGTGGGACACGACCATGAAAAAGAAAAGCTGGACGGGCCTCAGGAGTCTCGTGCCGAGTGAGGGAACCTAACCTCGGAGGGTTAGGTACACATTCCACTTACAGAACATTCTTGATGTGGCAGAATGACAAGGACGGACAATGTTCAGTGATTGCTGGGGCTTAGGGTTGGAAGGAGGGTCTGACTCTAAAGGGGTGACATAACATTTTTGGGGGTGAAAGAACTCTTCTGAATCTTGATTGGGTGATGCCTACGCTAATCTCTATGTGCGATAAAGCTCATAGAATTGTACACCCAAGAAAATCTGTATTTCTTTTGTCAATTTTAATTTTTTAAAGAAAAATGAGAAGTAATCCAAATATTTTTTTTTAATTTAATTTATTCATTTGACAGGGATCACAAGAGCAGCAGGCAGAGAGATAAGGGGGGGGAAGCAGGCTCCCTCCTGAGCAGAGAGCCCGATGCGGGGCTCTATCCCAGGACCCTGAGATCATGACCTGAGCTGAAGGTAGAGGCTTAACCCACTGAGCTACTCAGGCGCCCTGATCCAAGTGTTAATAGCAGAAAAGGAGGAATCTAGGGTAAACTGACGTAATAAACTTGGAGTGCTGCAGTGTACCGAACACTGGGGTAAACACGTTTCCATACATTGTCTTACTAACCTTCTCTCCACCTTTCTGAAGAAGCTGGTATTGTCACCATTTTACATAAGAGTCTCGAGTGATCACAGTGGTGGGAGACATGTAGGCTTCTAGCTGATTACCGGGGTAGGGTTTTTTTTTGGCTCAGATGTCTCATCTCCAAGCGATAGCTACCACAGTTACGTACCAACAGTAAGGTGACTGTAATATAAACCCTGTTGTTTAAAACTAGGACAGTAGGCAGTTCTTTCTAAATTTACTCTGTGGGTCCATGTTTGTTGCAAGTAAAGTTCTTTTAATGATAGGTATTTCTTATAAAGTAATTTCAGCACTTTTATTGCCTCTGGTGTCTTTCTGTAAATTCCTCATCGTGAGAGCCTGGCTTTTGTGTATCCACGGATCAAATCCTATTTAGAAGCTAATACTGTCCTCGGAAAATGGAACACATTGTCTGTGTATAGTTGCCACCAATCCAGTGCAATCTCATTAAGATAAGCAACTGATAACATGTTTGAAAGTATTTTAAAATGTCATGGGAAAGGTGTGGATGACCCCCTTTCTGTATTCCTAACACTGTTCTGGGTACTTTTTGTGTACTCCCTGTTGCTTCCCCAGTCCCGTGGTAATTCCTCAGTTCCAGCCAGGCACCTGGTCGGAAAGGAAGAAGGAGTTATACAGCTGCTGGAGACCCAGCAAAACTGTTATGTGAGGAGAACATGCTAGTCTGTTTGAGAAACTGAAGAAAATACGTTTAAAAACATGAGAACTGCTGGGCTCGGTGTCCCTATGTAATAGGCATACTGGGTAGCACCAGGCATCACGTCCCCCCTTTGGAGGACACGGGTTGCATCTTTATTGAGACTGGTCCGTAGCATCTGGAACATCGTGATGGCGTAAGGGTTTTTGGAATGTATTAATGGACACAAGTCAGTCATTATATTAGTAGCCAATTAGGAACTTTTCAAAATATTACCTCAGAGGTTTTTTTTTAGAAGTTACAATTTGACTATGCGATCCCTTAAATTGGAAGAGTTCCACCAATGCAGCCTTTCTGAGATGGGGTGGGGTCACATACTCAAATTGTAACTTCTAAAAAAAACTCTGAGGCAATGTTGATCCAGTTTTTTTGTGATTTTGGCCACTGCCTAAACAAAATAAAAAACTTCTGCCTCTGCAAGATGCGCTTTATACATAACCCCGCCGTAGGCGCCAGCCAGTGATCGCATTTGACCCTGCGGCATAGATACACGAGTAAGCCTGACTTCCTGTGCTTCCAGATCCGCAAGCAGCAGAAGGAGCACGCCGAGCTGATCGAGGACTACCGCATCAAGCAGCAGCAGCAGCAGCAGCAGTGCGCGATGGCCCCGCCTCCCGGGATGCCGGGCGTCCAGCAGCAGCCTCCGCTCGTCCCGGGCGCTGCCCCACCTGCGCTGAGCCAGCCTGGCTTCCCCATGGTGCCACAGCCGCTGCCGCACGCAGCAGTCATTTCGGGCCATGCTAGTCCTGCTAGAATGCCTGGCTTGCCGGGGTGGCCGCCTCCCAGTGCTGCCGCCCACCTGCCCCTTAATCCTGTGAGGATGCAGCCTCCCGTCGCCCAGTTACCAGTAAGAACTTGCACACCGGCCCCGGGGACGGCGCCCGGTGCAAATCCACAGAGTGGACCGCCACCGCGGGTGGAGTTTGATGACAATAACCCATTCAGTGAAAGCTTCCAGGAACGGGAACGGAAGGAACGTTTACGAGAACAGCAGGAAAGACAACGGATCCAGCTCATGCAAGAGGTAGACAGGCAGAGAGCTCTCCAGCAGGGCGGGGGGATGCAGCCTCACGGCCCGCTGCGCTCCCAGATGCCGTTCTACAGTTCCGACCTGACTTGCGACTTCCCCCCGCCTCCCAGGCCCCATCAGCAGTCCCCACAGCACCAACAGCAAATGGGGCCGGGCTCACAGCAGCAGAGTATGCAGCCGGGACCCATTAACTCCCCTCCCACTCAGACTTTCCTGCAAACTACTGAGCGAAGGCAGGTAGGACCGCCCGTCTTCGTTCCTGATTCACCCTCAGTCCCTGGTGGAAGCCCGAATTTCCATTCTGTCAAGCAGGTGCACGGAGGGCTTCCTGGGGCCGGCTTCCCCCAGTCCCCCGTGAGGCCTCCGTTCCCACCTGCCCTCCCTGCGGCCCCTGCGGTGGCTAACAGCAGTCTCCCTTGTGGCCAAGACCCTGCCGCCACCCATGGACAGAGTTACCCGGGGTCGGCCCAGTCTCTCATCCAGTTGTATTCTGACATAATCCCCGAAGAAAAAGGGAAAAAGAAAAGAACAAGAAAGAAGAAGAAAGACGAGGATGTGGAATCCACCAGGGCGCCGTCCACCCCACACTCTGACATAACGGCCCCACCGACCCCGAGTGTCTCAGAAACTACCTCCACGCCCACGGTGAGCACGCCCAGTGAGCCGCTGCCGCAGCCCGACCCGGACTCGGCCGAGCCCGGCCGCCCGTCGACTCCGGGCGCGGCGGCCGGCCAGCAGGGCATGGAGTTGGAAGGCAAGCTGCCCCATGGTGACTTACCGCAGGGAACCCCAAATCCGCAGACGTGCGCCAACCCGGAGGCAGAGAAGCTCTCCGTGGAACCCCCTACCCCCGCCGAGGAGGCCACACCAGGGTCAGCTCAGCCGCTGCAGCAGTGTCCGGGCCAGGACGGGTCTGAGCCGGGGGAGCAGACCGGGAGGAAGGTTGAGCAGAGAGCGGCAGCCAGGCCCGTCTCCTCGGGGCAGAGTCCTCCCCGGTCTGCTGGGGCCCCTGCTGCCCAGGCAGAGCCGGGCAACGAACTTCTGAAACATCTGCTGAAAAATAAGAAATCCTCGTCCCTGTTGAGTCAGAAACCTGAAGGCAGCTTTTGTTCTGAAGAAGACTGCACGAAGGATAACAAACCAGTTGAGAGGCAGAACCCAGTCGAAGGATTGGTAAGTGTGCTCCCTGAAGCCCACAACGCCCCGTTCGCTGTTTGTTTTCATTCTAGCCGCAGCCGATCAGTGCCAACCACGATACTAATTTCAACAAGGCTTTGCAACTTTTAATTTTGTTGTTTTCACTTCTGAGGAGCTCCTGTTTTGACTCCCACCCATAAACCATATTAAGTAATAATTTGCTTGCTTTTTATTCAGCAATCAAAGACATGTACTAGTAATGCATTTCATAGGTAACCTGTGCCTGTCAGCTGACGGTCACTGCATTGAGATGATCTAACTGAAGCAAAAAGTGAACGTCTGTGTATGTTTATTGCAAATAAGTATGCAATTTCCATTAACATCTTCGGAATGCAGAGGATAGCTCTGCACCCGTTCATACCCATGGGGACTCTCAGGGATCTTGGGGTAACCCGTTTTGGGACTCGATTGTGTTACAATGTATTAATACTTAATTTTATACAAATGGAATCTTAGACTATTTTAAGTTACTATTTTATCTTTATAGTTTCCCATGTATCACTGTTCTGCCCTTTTTAACGTACAAAACACTGAGTTTGCCTTTTTTTTTTTTTTAATGGATGAAGAGGTACTTTGTAAATATACCTATACAGGATTCCATGCCCTGCATTTCCCTGAACTGCCTTAAGCTCTCAGCCAGGCTGGGTTTCCTGGGTTGCAGGAGATGGTCTGCTCCTGTGCTCTCGCTTTCTTGCCGTCCAGAAGCTGCAGTGCTGTTGCTGCTTTGTTCGTAAAGCTTTCCCTGTAGCGCTTCTCATTGGGATTTGACAATTTTCATTTCTTTTTTTTTTTTTTAAATACAGATTTTATTTATTTATTTGACAGAGAGAGAGATCCCAAGCAGGCAGAGAGGCAGGCAGAGAGAGAGGAAGGGAAGCAGGCTCCCTGCTGAGCAGAGAGCCCGATGTGGGGCTCGATCCCAGGACCCTGGGATCATGACCTGAGCCGAAGGTAGAGGCTTTATTTTTTTTATTTTATTTTTTTAAAGATTTTATTTATTTGACAGACAGAGATCACAAGTAGGCAGAGAAGCAGGCAGAGAGAGAGAGGAGGAAGCAGGCTCCCTGCTGAGCAGAGATTCCCGAGATGCGGAGCTAGATCCCAGAACCCTGGGATCATGACCTGAGCTGAAGGCAGAGGCTTTAACCCACTGAGCCACCCAGGCACCCCTACAATTTTCATTTCTTAATTGAATGGGCTGAAGTGGTACATTTTGTTCAGATTTTCATTTTTAAGGTTGTTAATGAAGCCATTCTGTAGCAAGTGTTCTTACTCTTTGTTTTATTTGTGTGTTTGACCATTTTGTAGAGTTTGGCTGCTGCCAAACCACTTTCTCCACTGCATCCTGTCCCCCTAGGAATACCTAACTGCTTGCAATCCCCTTGAAGGCCTTTCTGAGTTCACCTTTCCACATGGGGCCATTTGCAGCTGTTTCTGCAGTTGCTATCCTTTCTTTTTCACATCTCGCCAACGTTTTCTTTTCTTTTACAACTCAGTTCTAGAATCATCTTCCCTAGACCTTTCTCAGCTCAGCCATTCTCAGATGTGCCCATGCACATGTAGTCTTTAGAATACTACTGCAGCAGCTTCTCGAAGGGCAGAGGCTACGTCTTGAGGACCTTTGTATTCTCAGTGCTTAGTACAGTATTAGCACATAAGTACCCAGTGTGTGGGATTGAAGTCTTAGTACTGATGATTATCTTATGTAGAGAGGATGTTATGATAGAAAAAGGAGTGAGATCACTTGTAGATGTATACATGTTTGGACTGTGTCACATATTCCCATATCTGTTTAGGAGGGTGGCAAGGAGTCGGGTGCCTTATTACTAAGGGTGATGGTGCCTTGCTATATCCCAGGTAGGTGTCCTATGCTGAGCAATTGCTGCGCTGTCATTTAGTCATATGGCAGGAGCACTTATTACCCCCAGTTTACAAATGATGAAATCCCATTTACTTTCTAGTCACATGACAGGCAAAATTACTGTGGCGGTAGTTGGATAGACCAAGTTTTCATCCATGCTGAGTCTTCTTATTCACATGTGCGTTGGGGTTAGGAGAAGAACACCTTCCTGATTGCTGTGCAGTGAGTGATTGGTAGGGCCTTCCTGGGAGGTTTATGAGGTTCCTCCTCAGCCTGTATTAAGTTCATGTGTCATCACTTACCAGGAGGATGGTCTGGGCATCTTTGGCCCTTTCTGTACCTTGATTTCCTCATCTGTACACAGCAGGAGTAGTAGTATTCCCTATTAGGTAGGGTTGCTGCAAGGATTAACAGTTAAAACACATTCTACTGGTAATGTCTGGAAAAGGTACATACCTTTGACCTACTGATTACAAATTGAGGAATCTGGCATAGGAATATAAAATTCTAAAATATGTAAAGATGCAACCTCATGCATAGCTTATGTTCTATTAATGGAGGAAAAAAAAGAATTTCAGAGAAAGTAAGTTTAGTATAGTAGTTACTGATTAAATTATTGTTTCTTTAAGCTATATCTGAATGAGGGTTTTTTTTTTTTCTGTTTTTTTTTTTTTTTTGTTTCAGCCACTAAAATTTATGCTATATAAGGATGTTTAATGCCATGGGAAACAATGTGTCAGGCCACTAAAATAAAAGAATACAAAGTGTGTCCATTGTGTTTTAACACAATGTATGTAGGCATAGGTAACAGACTGAACACAGATACATTAAAATGTTAACTTTTATCTCAGGCAGACATTTGGATGATTTTTTTAACCTTTGTGCTCTCCTGTCATTAGAAGTATTCTTTGAAATGTGGTGATGTCTGCTTTTTACGGTAATTGTGAGGATTAGAGATAATGTCTGCAGTGCACTTAAAATGCTTGACCCAAACGTACTTAATAAACAACTACATTATTAATCTCTTATAACCCAATAAGAAATTCTTAGGTCCTTGCTACTCAAAGGACAGGCCTTGGGGATCAGTAGTATTGAGCTTACCTGGGGATTTCTTAAATGCAGAATGTTATTCTGCTGCACAGACTTACCAATCAGAATGTGTTCTTTAATAAGAACCACAGTGATTCTTATGCATATGAATATGGGGAGGGGCAGAATTTGAATATATCAACATCACCTAAAGGGCCTATTGAAACACAGGGCGCTGGGCCTCACTCCTAGAGTTTCTCATTCAGGAGGTCTGGAGTGGGACCAGGGAAGATGCATCTCTGACCCGCCCCACCCAGGTGGTACTGCTTTTGCTGCTCTGGGACTGCTTTTTGAGAACCAGTATCTTGTCCTGGGATGGGTAGTCTGAGCCTGCTTGGACGTTTTACCCTTTCTTTTTGAGCTTAGAATGGCTTTTACATTTTCAAATGGCTGAAAAAAAAATCTAAGGAGTAATATTTCACAACATGTGAACATTATATGAAATTCAAGTTCAGTGTCCATGAATTTAAAGGTTCATTGGACCACGGCCACACTTGTTCTCTGCTGAGTGCTCTGCTCAGGCAGAAAGTTGAATGGTTACAACAGGTACTGTATGGACTGCAGAGCCTGAAATGTTACTGGTGGGCTGTTTACAGAAAAAAATGTTGCTGTGCGTTGTCCAAGCCATTTAGATTAAAACCGGAAACTGTAATCTTTAAGCCCTCAAAGGTTCAGTGCAGAATACATCAAAATACGTGTAGCAACTCTAGTTACCTATCTAGCAAAGTATAACCGTAACATTTAAAAACAATGGCCCCTAAAAATATTTCCGTATTTTTAGGTATTGACAGCAGTACCTTCTAGAACCTCTTCAGGGACTGGTTTATTCTCACTTCTTCTTAACCATTAAGTAAAGAGAAAGGTTTAAGTAAGGGGGGGGCACTCATTTGCTAGCAGATGTGTAGCCTCATGGACTTTAAGTATAGAGCCGTTATTACCCAGTCACATTTGTGACCGTGAGCTAATTTGAATAACCAGCGTTGTTTGTTTTTACTGACCCAAGGCTAGCTGTTCCTCTCAGCGAAGGTGCGTAGGCTATGGACACACCTTGTATTTCACCCATTCCTAATGGAAACCCAAAAGAACTCCCCAGGACCTCGGTGCGGGGCTGTCATGGGCATCTGGCGAAGAGCACACGTTCCTTGCAGTCTCCAGAGAGCAGGACCAGGGAGCTCCGGTCTACACTGGCACCCGGTGGTCCCGCCTGAGGAGTAATGCTTGCTCTGAGAGGGAGAGTAGCCACATTAAGAATTCTGGTCTTTCTGCAAGCTTTGCAGCTTACCAACTTCTGTGCTTGAGAACAGTGTTTGAAAAGGGGATGATCATTCAGAAAGCAGACTGTAAGAGGCCACTGCCTTTCCTCGACTCGTAGTACCCGTTAGGAAGGTGTGTCCTAGGATGGGACTGGATGGGCGTGAACTGCGGGGCCGGCGCGCACAGTCCACTTACCTCTTGACCTTTCCAATTACATTAGCGAACTTTGGGGGCTCCAGTGCAAGGTGGTTTTGGATGTGGCAACAACCAATTGCCAAAAACAGATGGAGGAAGTGAAACCAAGAAACCTCGAAGCAAACGGACTCCGAGGACAGGGGAGAAGGCTGCCCCTCGCTCCAAGAAAAGGAGGAAGGATGAAGAGGAGAAACAAGCGATGTACGCCACCGCCGACACCTTTACCCACCTGAAGCAGGTGAGTCACTCGGAGCAGCTCCGTTAAAAAGTCGAGTGCGGCGTCAAATGCGTTTTCAACCCTGTTAAACTGAAGTTTTCTCTTTATCACCATATTTCCTAAGTAATTATAAAGATGAATGATGTCTCAACAAGGAGTCTAGTAGATTTCCTGATTGCGAGCTAAACCGCACCATATCCTATTGACACCCGAAAATGGCAGTAAGACAGGTGGATTGGTAGGTGATGGTCAGGATTTACTTGTGGTCAGAAGGAGCAGCCTCAGCACCAAGAGAAACTGTCTGTGTTACTTGTGACTCTGGATGCAAGGAAATGCAGCTGCCAGTCTCCCCGCAGTAAACTCTGTTCTTACACCTTTGTGGTTGTCACAGAAGGTGGGAGACAGCCACTAAGACTGCCACTGGGGGTACCTGGCCTCCCTTCACGCCCCGATTCTTGCTGAGAAAAGATAAGGAACATGTTTTTCTTGTTAGATGCCTGGTAGCATCCCTTTAAGACAGACGAGAGTAAAGCTCATTTTAAAATATATCCTAGAGATTCTGTGGTCTCTCTCACTCACTTACTCTAGCATTTTGATACTCGAAATTTTTAAGTCTTGTTTTTGTCAAGCCTTATTGGACTAAGTTGCCTTGGGTCTTAGAAAAGTTGCGAAACGCTCTGTTTTGTTGACCGTGTACATTACTCTTCAATGTGTTTTTTAATAGCAGCTCTCTCTGCTCCCTCTAATGGAACCAATCATTGGAGTGAACTTTGCGCACTTTCTTCCTTATGGCAGTGGCCAATTTAATAGTGGGAGCCGACTTCTAGGAACTTTTGGCAGTGCTACCCTTGAAGGGGTTTCGGATTACTATTCTCAGTTGATCTACAAGGTATGTTTCTTCGCCAAGGTCTTACCTTGCTTCCTCTTTGGATACCATATCAGAATTGGGAGAGCTTGTCTTGTTTTTCCATCTAATCTTCGAAGTTTCATTTAAACTTTATTAGTTCAGCTAAAAGGTGAAAATTTCACTGGATGAAGAGTTTCTAACATAAATATTTGTAATTTTTTATAGGTAAGAATACAAATAGTGAAGAACATCCCTTATGTATTTCCATGGTAGAGAAAATACCTGTTTTCCTATAACCTTTATTAACTCTTTAAAAGGAATCCAAATACATAGTAAATAGAAAAAAAGATGTAGTTAGCAATTTTCCCTGAAAAATGAAATGAAAAAAAATTGAAAAGTGTATTTTGTCTAATGATTTAGGTAATAATTACAACTAGACAGTAATTCTTAAACTAAAATACCAAACTAACTCAAATTTATCTTTTGGGGTTACTGTTTTAGCAACGTTTTATAATAGCCTTATTTAGACATTCTTACTTCACATCTGACTTACGTAAAATGATCTTTTTGCAAAAATATTGGAGAGTATCATCAGTTTTCTGGAGGGCTTCTCTTCTTACTTTAGTATTAAAGTCATTCTCTTGTGATGCTCCATTTATTATCATTGTCGGCTTTTCTCTTCAGTTAGAACCTGTCCTCACTCTTGTAAATGCCTTCTCTTCTGATGCAAGCTGTTCTCCAACACACCTTCATTACCTTCATGAAATCCCAGATCTTTGCAAGATTTGTAATTTCACCTTACACTCGATTCTCACGGTATTATTGGTAGATTCCAACAATCCCTGAGAGACGGACCAATCAATGAACAATGACAAATCGATGACATGCTAAGCAGAGAGAGGTGTTTGGAGGGGACTCCCGTTTGTTAACGAGTCAGCCATTTCTGTGTTATTGCTAAGACTTTCGCATCCTACAGAGGTTTTGGACAGTCCAGATTCTAATATTGAGGCTATGAGTTGTAATGATAGGATTAGGACCACAAATTCTCAAGGTTTTTTTGTTTTTTGTTTTTTGTTTCTTTTAATGGACCTGGGGCATATGTTAATGAGAATTGAATAATGGAGTTCTTGAGAATGTTCTACAATTTACTGGTGGAATTTTAAAGCTGTCTTTCACTGGCTATAACAATGAAATTTGAAAAGAGATGTATAGAACAGAATAATGTAACTTTGGTTCTTAATTTCAAGTACTCAAGCTGGGCAGAGTAAGCAAATGGCTAATTGGGCCATATAAGCCCGAGTATTTCTCCTACCAAAAAACCTCCTGGCCTTGTCCATTTATTTTTCTTCTTGGTGCTCATTTAGGATTGAAGATGCGTCTTGATGACATTTCTGTAGCCTTGCTTCCATGTGCTAAAAATTCACAGAACTAAGTTTTAGCAAGGTCATGGCATATTTGCTCTGTAGCATATAATTTAAAATTTTTTGGTCTCCTGCAGCAGAATAATTTAAGTAATCCTCCAACACCCCCTGCCTCTCTTCCTCCTACACCACCTCCTATGGCTTGTCAGAAGATGGCAAATGGTTTTGCGACAACTGAAGAACTTGCTGGAAGAGCTGGCGTATTAATGAGCCATGAAGGTATGACCATACAGCTCTGAGTCGTACACCTTTGAGGAGTGTGCCTTTCCCACCTGTGTATGGTGAAAAGGCAGTCAAGTCGTGACATTCTCCCCTATGTATCTGTTTTGACTAAATCTGTTTTTGGTTGTGTTTTCGCTTTTCCAGTTACCAAAAGTCTAGGACCTAAACCATTTCAGCTGCCGTTCAGACCCCAGGATGACTTGTTGGCCAGGGCTATTGCTCAAGGCCCCAAGACAGTGGATGTTCCAGCTTCCCTGCCAACACCTCCTCATAATAATCAGGAAGAATTAAGGTAGAAGTTCTTTTTCTTGCATTTTTTTAGTTATTTCATTTTTAAAAAAATAAGTATATAGCATTTCTGTATGGATTGCAGGGATAGCATGTAAAAACATTTAAGGGGTGAAAATTTGAACGGTTTTCTTTAGGACTTAGTTTATAAAACATTCTTACTATTAAAAGTAATTAGTTTGTACATTTTTCAGTTCTTAGATGGTTTAGGAAGAAGTTCAACACGTAAATGGACATTAAGGCAGTGGGAGTCTGTATGCAAAATATCTCAGAGATCATTGTCACTTACTGATGTTTGCAGATGTCTAAAATCAAAGGGCAGCAGTCACAGATCCCGGAGAATGCCTTTGGGGAGGAGGATTTAAGGACTGGCCCGTCCAGTTTTGTACTTCCTTTTGTTAGCTCTTTAGACCCAAGACTCTGGGGAGAAACCGCTTCCCTTAGTAGGTAACCACACCCCACCTCATTAGGTCTAGGAAAGGTGCTCATGTACTTCGTCAGGTGATTCTCCTTTGGCTAATCGGGTAACTGCCCTCTGCTTGATGAGACATCATGTAGATTTAAGTCCCTGACTCCACCAAGGAGACAACTGTGGGCCGAAAAGACGTTCCTTGTCCAGATTTAGAATCCAGTCTCCCTGCTCTCTTCTGCATCGTGCTGCTGGAACTTGCTAGATCCGTGAATCGGGGGCAGTTATGTGCATGTGTTGCGCCCTAGGGTAGGGCACTACTGTTTCACAGGGACCCATTCTGGAAGCCGAAGCCACTCTTGGGTCTCCTCATAATGCTACTGCTCAGATTCTCTCCACATAACAGTGTCTCCTTTTGGGGCCGCTGGGCGACCCCAGGTTTGGGGGTACCCTACAGCAGTGGCTTGACACCACACTTGCTCCCTGACCTCAGTCACCCTAGTTAACCTCTAGATTCTTGGACTAGACTATTCTCTTCTTCTTTCCACTGTACTTGATCAATTAGGAAAAATAAAGGCCTATGAAGCTTTAATGACAAAGTTTTCCCCACATAGCCTCTACGAGCAGCAGCCCAGTGGGCTCTGCGGGTGTGCCCGTGGGGGTGTGCGAGATGGCTCTTTCCTTTTCTGGCTGCAGACTGTTCCGTAGTCTCAGGGATCTGGAACTAGCCAGAGGTGTGAGTATCATCCTTCTTCTGCTGTGTGGTAATCTGAACGTCGTCTTTCTTGGCAAGTCTTTACACTTTGATGTTGAAGTTCATTAAATTGCTTCATAGTTGGATGTCTTTCTCGGGTCTTTTTCCGAGAGATTTCTTGTTTGGCCCCAAACCTGTTCTTTGGCTTCTTACATCATTGCCGTTGTCCAGGGGAACCTCAGAGTCCCTCTAGTAGACAGGGCTGGGTCGTGCAGGAAGCCCCATGGGTGGACTTGCCCATGTCGACATGTAATCTGTGTTCTTCTCTCAGGATACAGGATCATGGTGGTGATCGGGACACTCCTGACAGTTTTGTTCCCTCGTCCTCCCCTGAGAGTGTGGTTGGGATGGAAGTGAGCAGATACCCAGATTTGTCCTTGGTCAAAGAGGAGCCTCCAGAGCCCGTGCCATCGCCCATTATTCCGATTCTCCCTAGCAGTGCTGGGAAAGGTACAGAACGTTCTCCGTGAAAGTACTTGTCACTACAGTCTGCCGGTTTACTGACATTCATGTTTTGATTTTGAAAAGCCATTAACACTCCATAATCTTTCCTTTCTCCGTACTTTCCTTCTTCCCTTCCTTCTTTCCCTCTCTCCTTCCTTCCTTCTTTTTTCCCCCCACTTAAGGTTTGGAATCAAGAAGGAATGACATCAAAGCTGAGCCAGGCACTTTATTTTTCACACCACCTTTTGGTTCATCCCCAAACGGTCCCAGATCGGGTCTTATATCTGTGGCAATAACCCTGCATCCTACGGCTGCTGAGGTAAAGATGAAATTGCTTTTTAACATTATAAACTGTCCACGTTCTTACGGGGCGTCAGGCGGCTTAGAGCGAGACGTGCACAGCAGGGTCTTGGCGGGCAGAAGCCCCCAGAGCGAGAACGAGTGGTCAGGTGTCCGGGCTGCTTCTGAGACTCTGAATGAGCGGCACATGGCTCTCCGCGGAGGCCGGGGCAAAATGAAGCTCGTGTTCTCGTGTTCTTATTAAAGCGTGTGTCCTTCAGAGACAAACCTCTTGAGAACTACACATAGAAAATGGAACCGTGAGAAAGAACTTGGTCGACTCTCAGTTTTACAGCAGTAATGTGGATGTCCAGGTAGCAGCTGCCCCCATCAGATGCTAATAAATTCCTGAGAACTTTTTTTTGTTTTGGTTCAGTGAGGATGTTGGCCCCCACACTACGGTCCAGTGATAGGACGTTTTGGCCGTCGGTACAGCTTAGCCCGGTGGGGGGTGAGGGGGGCACCCTCTGAACTGCGCTGGACGAAGTCGACTCGAGGCAGTTTCTGCCCAGCGGTGAGACCCAGGTTTCCCTCCCTCCTGCGGCGGCGACCGTACCTCGAATACTTGAACGCTCACGCAAATGTATCGCGTTAATTGGGATCCCTGTGTGAGGATTTCTGCTCAGGAAAGCGTGATGGGGATACTGATCCATTAAAATGATTTTTTTTTTCCCTGAGACTCTTAAGTGTAAGTGAAAGTGGCTGGATTTGCTCACACCGTGCATGTCCGGCAGACGGCATTTACCCATGCCTGTGGCTCACTGTGGCCTCCGGGGCTAACACCATGTTTACACTTGTGTTCTAGAACATTAGCAGTGTGGTGGCTGCATTTTCCGACCTTCTTCACGTCCGAATTCCTAACAGCTATGAGGTTAGTAATGCTCCAGATGTTCCATCCATGGGTTTGGTTGGTAGCCACAGAGTAAACCCAGGCTTGGAGTGTCGACAGCATTTATTTCTTCGTGGGCCGCCGCCAGGACCTGCAAACCCTCCCAGATTAGCCAGCTCGTACCGGCTGAAGCAGCCCGATGGGCCTTTCCCTCCAACAAGCAATGGTGAGCCAGTCTGCCTTTTGTTAACTTCAGATTCATTCTCCACTCACAAGTTAAGCTTATTCTCTTTAAAAATCTCACTTCAAGGGGTGCCTGGGTGGCCCAGTGGGTTAAGCCTCTGCCTTTGGCTCAGGTCATGATCTCAGGGTCCTGGGATCGAGCCCCGCATCGGGCTTTCTGCTCGGCGGGGAGCCCGCGTCCCCCTCTCTCTGTGCCTGCCTCTCTGCCTGCTTGTGATCTCTGTCAAATAAAATCTTAAAAAAAAATTTTTTTTAAATCTCACCTCAAAAATTAAAATAAAATCCCACTTCAGTTTTGAACAAGTAGTGGCGTGTTGGTGTGTAGTCCTGGGTAGTTGGGCCTCCTGTGGGTGCTCTGTCTTCTGTGGTGTGGTTTGACCTTAGTGGCTGGGAGTCACCCGGGCACTGACAGAGCGCCGGCTCCCTCTGCGGGCTGCTGACCCTCCGCAGCTTTTGTTCCTGTGTCTCCCCGAGGGCCTGTCTTCCGGGTGCACGTGAGGCCGGCATCTGTGACTGTGCCCCTCTTCCTTCTGTGCCTTGCACCCCCACTTGCATCTTGCTGGGCCTGTGCCCTGTCCACACAAGCCCTGCTCTCCCCACGGAAGAGCTGCTCTGTAGGCCCCGGGGCAGGGCTGCCGCCTCGCCCCAGCCTCCACCCACCACCTCGCCCCATTCCCTCCGACTCTTGTTTCAGTCCTGGCCCTACTCTCGGGACCTGGCAGTGCCTCACTCCTCATCCACGAACTCTGACCCAGAGCTGCCCGTGTGGGCTTCCAAGCTCGGCCTCCAGACTGCTCCCGCCTGACTCACTTTCCCTGTCCTGCCTTCCGCCTCCACGCCCCACGCAGATGATATGCCCCGAGTGTGCCTGACCACGCTTGTCCCCTGGCCCTGGGACTCTCCTTAGCCCTCGGCAACTTTCCAGATCACATTTAGGACTCTTATACATGTATCTCTTCCGTCTCTCATAACACATTTTTTATTGTCTTAACCCTCGAGCAGAGGTAGTGTCCCCTGCCCCACTCGCTTTGCACGTAGGGTGAATGTTGGTCTCGTGGTGGATTGGTGTCCTCTCATACTCCTCGCGTGTGAGCACTGTTTCAGCTGCGTGAGGACAGGTGTGTCCCTCCGTGCTCCAGGGCCACGCGCGTAGTAGCTGCCCTATAACCACTGCTTGAAAGATAAGGTTTTTATTAAAAAAGAATGAAATCAGGTATGTCAAATGAACCGTGTTCTGAGTTGATTTGGTGCAGTGCTTCCCTGCATCACGTTGCTGGTTAATGTGGATCCCTAACGGCAGCCTTCTACGCTTAGGTCTTTCTGGATATAAGGACTCCGGTCCCGGGAGAGCAGACAGTGCGGCACTCAGGCCACAGTGGTGCTGTCACTGCAAGGTGGTTGTCCTCGGGAGCGGCGTGCGCAAGTCGTCCAGAGACCTGGCCTTTGCCAGCAAGGTACTAGGGTGTCCCTGCGCTGAGGTGTGCCGCCCGTTGCGGTGGCTCCGCTGCTGTGTCGGGTGTCCCGCCCGTTGCGGTGGCTCCGCTGCTGTGTCGGGTGTCCCGCCCGTTACGGTGGCTCCGCTGCTGTGTCGGGTGTCCCGCCCGTTACGGTGGCTCCGCTGCTGTGTCGGGTGTCCCGCCCGTTGCGGTGGCTCCGCTGCTGTGTCGGGTGTGCCGCCCCTTATGGTGGCTTCGCGGGACTCCGGTTCTGCCCAGGAGCCCCAGTGTATATTCAACGTGTTTAGCTTAAAACCAAATGGTGATAGCAGACTGGTAAATTGGACATTATAAGATGCCCATGTGTCTGAATAGAGTAAAGTATGGATAATAAAGTTTATTTTTGTACATTTATTTTCTCTTTGGCTAAATTATATACTAAATATTGGCAGGGAGTTACTTTTTTACTTTTAAGATAGAGAACTACTTTCACTTTTAACAGAGCATAAAAACCAACAATGGATAGAACGTGTTCTTAGGAAATTTTGGCTCGAGATTCCCACACGTTTCTCTTTGCTTTGCAGGATTCCCGAGAAAGCTCCAATAGAGTGGAGAAGGACATCGTCTTTTGTAGTAATAACTGCTTCATTCTTTATGCATCAACCACACAAGCAAAAAACTCAGAAAGCAAGGTAAGTTGAGGACCGTCTCCATCAGGGAACAGCGTATAATGAGTGGTTTCTGTGGTTTGGGGTTATGCTGACGGACGGAAGAGCTTCCTAGACTCTGGGTAGCATCTCGGCAGATGCTGCGCGCCTGAGGAAGGGCAGTCGTGCTGCTTTTTCAGATAAATTCAGCTTATTTGGGGGTGGGTGGGTAGACTTGAATTATGTCTTAAAAGTTCAGAATTTATTAATAAAACACTAATATCTTTAATTTTACTGAAATAATTACAAATATCTTGACTTAATTACAATAGTAAGACTTAAGGCTTTTATTGCTCTTGTCCTGATGGAAAAACCTGTTCACAGACACATTGTGAGTCTACTCCTGTATTTTGGGAGAAAGCATGTTGCTCATGTCACGGTGGAAATGGTCTGCGGTACCTGATTCTGTGTGAATTAAGTGTATCGACGTGTGGTTGATGGATAAACTGTTTTTGGTTTTTTTTTTAAGATTTTTATTTATTTGACAAATCACAAGTAGACAGAGAGGCAGGCAGAGAGAGACAGGGAGAGAGGAGAAAGCAGGCTCCCCTTTGAGCAGAGAGCCCGATGCAGGGCTCGATCCCAGGACCCTGAGATCATGACCTGAGCCCGAAGGCAGAAGCTTTAACCCACTGAGCCGCCCAGGCACCCCTGGATAAACATTTTGAACTATTTGTGTTAAAGGAAGCCTGCCTGGGTGGGAATGCCGCCAGTCCTTCCTCCCTGCAGATGAGGCTGCTCTTACTTTTATAATAGGCGGTTGTCTCCAGTGTAATGAAATCAAGCTCTATGCCAAATAGATTTAGACTTTAAATTAAAATACGTTGGGGTGCCTGGGTGGCTCAGTCAGTTGAACGTCTGCCTTCGGCTCAGGTCGTGATCTCAGCATCCTGGGATCGAGAGGAGTGTCCAAGAAGGTCTAGGAGCAAAACATTCTCCAGAGATACAGACTGGTCCAGAAGGCCTAGGGCGGGGCTTCCTGCTCCGCGGCGAGTCTCCTTCTCCCTCTGCCACCTCCCCCACCTCACCCCGCTCATGCGCTCTCAAAATAAATAAAGTCTTCTAAAAAATTACTATGTCAACTTCTATAAGAGGAAGAATTGCTTTTTTACCAGATATTTTTAAAATTTGGTGTGCAGTTCTTGCCTGTTCCTGGATTTATGTGAGGTGTGTCTTCTCAGATGCCCGGTTGGAGGGGTCGTGTGAGAACGGGGGAACCTGAGGGCGCCCAGAAAGTCTGGGCGCTTGTCTCTCTGCTCACTGTTTCCAGCAGCCGGATCAGAGCTGGGCAGCCGCAGGGAGGGGTTCCAGATGGTGCGTGTTGATATGGGGGACCATTGCCCCTTCTTTCCTCATACGTATGCTGATGAGTTCCACCTGAGATGGACAGACGGGGGTTTCTGAGTGCGTATAAGCTCAGAGAAGATCATGTTCTGAAGTTCTTACTTGGTCCAGTGGAAAGCACCGTTCCATTGTACAAATTAAGCCAGATAGCTCCTCTCTTCAGCATTGATTTTTCTGGTTTGATTATGGTCAGAGAGGGGTGTCCGAGAAGGTTTAGGAGCAGAACATTCTCTAGAGGTACAGCCTGGTCCAGAAGGCCTGGGGCAGGACTCCCGACACGGCCTGGCTCTCATCAGCCTGCGGGTGTCCGTGGCACCTGCAGCGTCTGCCGTCCACCTCTGCTGCGTGTGACCCTTCCCCCGTCCCCCACCCCTACCCCGGGGCACAGGCCCCGTGACCCTCTGCTGCTTGGCTTCCTGCTCTGGGGCCAACTGCTCTTCTTACTCCTGTTCCTTTCACTGTGTAGGAATCTGCCCCGCCGTTGCCACAGTCGCCCGTGAAGGAGACGTCTTCCAGAGCATTCCATCAGTACAGCAACAACATCTCCACTCTGGACGTGCACTGCCTCCCGCAGCTCCAGGAAGAGGCTTCTCCCCCGGCGTCACCCCCCATCACTTTCCCTCCGGCGTTTGAAGCAGCCAAAGTAGAGGCAAAGCCAGACGAGCTCAAGGTAACGGTCAAGTTAAAGCCGCGGCTCAGGACCGTGCACGGCGGGTTTGAAGACTGTCGGCCCATCAGTAAAAAGTGGCGAGGGATGAAGTGGAAGAAGTGGAGCGTTCACATCGTCATCCCCAAGGGGGGCTTCAAACCGCCTTGTGAGGACGAGATAGATGAGTTTCTGAAGAAACTGGGCACTTCCCTCAAACCGGACCCTGTGCCCAAAGACTATCGGAAGTGTTGCTTCTGTCACGAGGAAGGTGACGGGCTGACCGACGGGCCAGCAAGACTGCTCAACCTTGACCTAGACCTGTGGGTCCACTTGAATTGTGCGCTGTGGTCCACAGAGGTCTACGAGACCCAGGCGGGGGCCCTGATAAACGTGGAGCTGGCGCTGAGGAGGGGCCTGCAGATGAAGTGCGTCTTCTGCCACAAGATGGGCGCCACCAGCGGCTGTCACCGCTTCCGCTGCGCCAACATTTACCACTTCACCTGCGCCATTAAAGCACAATGCATGTTTTTTAAGGATAAAACGATGCTTTGTCCCATGCACAAACCAAAGGGAATTCACGAGCAGGAGTTAAGTTACTTCGCCGTCTTCAGGCGGGTCTACGTTCAGCGCGACGAGGTGCGACAGATCGCCAGCATCGTGCAGCGTGGGGAGCGCGACCACACGTTCCGCGTGGGAAGCCTCATCTTCCATACGATCGGCCAGCTGCTTCCGCAGCAGATGCAGGCCTTCCACTCGCCCAAAGCACTCTTCCCCGTGGGCTACGAGGCCAGCCGCCTGTACTGGAGCACCCGCTACGCCAACCGGCGCTGTCGCTACCTGTGCTCCATCGAGGAGAAGGACGGGCGCCCCGTGTTCGTCATCAGGATTGTGGAGCAAGGCCACGAGGATCTGGTCTTAAGTGATTCGTCTCCTAAAGGTAAGACCCACGCGTGTGCTGCGGAGCCGGCCGCTGACGTCGTATGTCCGTGCTTCCTCCTCCTCTGTCGTTTGTTTCGGATTGTACGAAAACACACATGGATGTTTTGTTCCCAAATGTGACTCTTAGCCTCTTTGTGTTACTGTACCTGCCGGCTGTGCTGGGCCGTCTTGTCGGCACTTGCTGGACTTCCGCACCCGCAACCAGAATGCGTGTGTGAGTGCTCAGTGATAAAGCAGGGACTGTAGATGAGGGTCGCCTGTCATTTGTGTCGGGGACCCTCCTAATGTCAGAAGGCAGGAGACCGTGGCTACAGCATGCGGGGTGCGCTGCCTTTTATGAGGATTACCAGGGACTGAACAAATTTGGCGCTAGACGTTGGACTCTTCATTCTGACCATAGGCTGTCATTTTACTGATGTGTACCGGGGAGTTGTTTTTTTAAACTCTGGCTATTTAAAAAAAAAAAGTATGAAAATGCCCTGAAGATAATTCCAATGGAAATATGAATTTCCTATTTTAATTTAAATCTGAGAGGAAAGAAACCTACTTCTGGATACTGCTAATTGGGCTGATCAGTTAAAAATATAAAGTTATATGCCTGTGTGAAAATGAATTAAGTTCTTATATGAATTTGTTACATTAAACTTTCTTTTCCACTTTCACTGTTTTATTTCCTTAATGTAACACATTCTTTTCCCTAAAATTCCGTAAAGTCTTCAAAATAAACTTGCCGTTTGATAAGCAGGTAGTAGAGTGGCCGGTTCACCACCCCCAGGCTTCACTTGGAAACTGTCTTCGAGTGGTTGGCCCGTCTCTGCTGTTTGTGCCGCGTCCTGCTTTCCTCTCTGTTCAGCAGAGAGCAGGCGTGTTCTAAATTGTTTTGTTTCTGTTTGGGCCCTGTGTAGGTGTTTGGGATAAAATTTTGGAGCCCGTGGCATGCGTGAGAAAACAGTCGGAAATGCTCCAGCTTTTCCCAGCGTATCTGAAGGGAGAAGACCTGTTTGGGCTCACGGTGTCTGCAGTGGCGCGGATCGCGGAGTCCGTGAGTGCCTTGGGCCGGGTGTGGCAGCGGGACTGCCTTTGAGGTTGCAGGTGGCGGTCCCCAGTGCGACCGTTTTGACACGGGCTGCGCTAGGATACTCTGAGGTAGCGCTCTGCTCTCTTCGTGTCTCAAGCCATCTGTGACTCGTCGGGACACCTCAGTGCATGGTAGCATTCTCTCCCTGAGGTGGCTCTCACACTCCAGGTTCTCTGCGCGGGGGCAGACGTGGCAGAGGGAAGGGCAGGGCTGGGCACTGACTGCAGGAGCACATGATCTTCTCTGACCTCTTTTTGCAGTCTTAAGATTAAGATGATTAACACGTTTGCCAGTGAGTCTACACACAATGCTTTCGAGAAGTTGTGTGATTATAAGGCATTATCGTGAGCAAGAAAAAAATCATTGATGGTTGGTGGGGTTTGTTTTGTTTTTGTTTTTGGAGAAGCAGAGGACACCCCAAAAGCCACTGAGTTCTAGGTCTGCTTCCTTCCTTTGGTAGAGCCCTGCCTAAGTGATGTGTATCTTTTATGTCTATAGAGAAATATCTCACAAGAAGTATATTCTAGAAGAGGCCTTTAACATAAAATTATCTTGCAAGTAAACCTTAGCTCATCATCTACACTCTCCGGGAACTGCGTGTGATAACTGACCTCATTGCAGTCAAATTGGAAGAAGCAAGAAATCAAGACAGGAAACCATATCAAAAATTTTTAACTAGATTTAACTTTTAAATTCCAAATAAAGATACACAAGCTGAAAGAACGAAGTTGTAAGTCAGTACACACTGGGTCGGGATAATCAGATCTTATAGTGGTGCTGGCACGTGTGTCGGCTGGCCTGTGGCGGTTCTGTGAGTTAGGTTAGTCTTTTTCTTCAAGGAGCAATTGCCAGGGTTGACGAAGTTCTGCTTTGAAACTGAAATCCGTGTGTTAGTGTTGAAGTAGATCTGAGTGCAGGCGGGTTACGGTGACATACGTTAAAAGACCATTTTGTCCACAGGGAGTATGTTGACAAGTGACTTCCACGGAAGTTCAGGTCGGGCCCTCCCCGGGCCGGCTCAGGACGGTCCGCGGTCTTGATCACATAAGTTCACCCTATGTCTGTTTGGCTCCTTTTCAGCTCCCGGGGGTGGAGGCGTGCGAGAACTATGCCTTCCGGTATGGCCGCAATCCTCTCATGGAGCTCCCCCTCGCCGTGAACCCCACAGGCTGCGCCCGATCCGAACCTAAAATGAGTGCCCATGTCAAGAGGTTTGTGTTAAGGTATTTTGTTTTAACTTCACATAGTACAGCCCAGGGTTTCCAGGCGTATTAGTGGTTTCTGTGCTTGATCTGTCTGCTGCTTACAAACCTGCCGTCTCTGGCTGCGTCCGTGCCGACCGCGTCCGAGAACTCGCCGTGCGGCTCTGCTAGGCGGCTTTCCATGTATGTTCCTGTCAGTGAGAGTTTGAATCCTCTCGGCTTTGGGCGTTATTCGGAGATATCTTCAGTTTTCCTTTCATTTTTTCCTGTTGACGTGCCACTGCGCGCAGGCCTCACACCCTGAACAGCACCAGCACTTCCAAGTCCTTCCAGAGCACCGTCACGGGGGAGCTGAACGCGCCCTACAGCAAGCAGTTTGTGCACTCCAAGTCCTCGCAGTACCGCAAGATGAAGACCGAGTGGAAGTCCAACGTCTACCTGGCCCGCTCCCGCATCCAGGTGAGGAGCTGCTGCGCTCGGGAGGCGGGGGCCGGGCGGGGGTCCGGCCGTCAGGGCTGCTGGTGTCTGGTCTTCGAAGGACTTGACGCGGCGGAGGCTTAGCATCACGTCTGTGAAGCCCCGTCCCGTCTTGTCCGTTGGTAGCTCCAGCGACTGAATACGACTGTGGGTGCTCCTCCTCCCCCAGTGGGGAGACTGGACTCCACATCTCTGTGTCTCGACGAGGGCTGGTGGGCAGCCGGGGCCATGGTGTTCTGCGCTCACTGGGCTTGGGGAGCGCTCACGAGAGCTGTTTCAGATTCTCATGAGAAGTACAAGTGAAACTACTTTCAAAAGGTGCAGCAGTGTGTGGGGTTCTCGTCCGGAAGCCGTCTTCTCACGAGAGCACTGTGTTTTCTGGTGCCTGGAGTGTGTGGAGGACCTTACGGGTTATCTGTGGGCTCAGCCTTTAAGTTACCATCCACAGTCCGTACGCACTGAGCTGCGGACCTGTGTCTGCTCCGCATCTCCTCTTGGATGTCCTGGGATGGGGGCACAGACCTCACTTTGCCTAATGTCTCGGTCCCTGAGCCCAGTTATCCTGAGTGTTTCCCCATCCACGAGTTGTGTACCTTGGCCCCAGTTTGCCCAGATCCAGGGCACCCTTAAGTTCTGTTGCCGCTCCGCCCCACCCCCCCCAAAAGAGCTCTCTCAAGTCCACACTCTGTCTCTAACCCCCGTTTCCACCTGCTGTCGCGCCCGTGAGCACCGCTGTCGGGCCTGCTGCCGCCTCCCCAGCCCCTCTCACCCCCACTGGGATCCCTTCGCAATAAAAATCTCATCTACGTTCCATTGTCCGTACTCATTCGGATTCTTGTTCCTTTCTTGGGAACTTTTTCTCCTCTTGGGAAGACTGTAGGATCTTCCTGTTAGTCTTAATAGTTGGATATTTTACCAAAAAATGTGCTGAATATTTTCTTTTTTGTTGCTTTCCTTACTTGATGACCCTTTTCAGCCTGGAGCACTGGGGCTCAGTCTGAGAAATGTTTCTGTATTGACTCTTCTGCAAGTTCCTACCTCAGTTTCTTTCTTTTTCAACCTGTAGACAAATTTGGACTCGCGAGGTCTGGGCTGTCACATGGTGGACCCAGGCCAGCAGCGGCATCACTGGGGCCTGCTAAGACGTGCCTTTCGGTCCGGCCCCTGCAGTGGGGCCCCCAGAGGACCAGTGCGAACACAGACGGGAGCCTGTGACTCCACCCGGCCTCCTCTCCCCCGTCTGGTGTCGGTTCCCTTGTCCTTGTTCTTCGGCTTCTGTTGTATCTGCGGAGCTTTCTTTTGTGTTAAAAAAAAAAGTCACCTAAGAGCTCTTTCTGCTCTTGATCTTCTCATGTGGTACCATGTTTTTTACGTTACAAATACGGCGTCTTTCTTTTCCTTCTGCTGTTGGGTCGAGAATGCAGCCTCTCCAGCTCCGGGGGGTCCGGTGGCCACTCCGGGGGGGTGTGTCTTTCTCATCTGCCGCATCGGTTCCTTTTCCATTTTAAACGTTCCCAAGCAGCTCGTTCACTTGTTACCACTCCTGTTTCTGCGTCACTTTTACTCCCTTACTGTCATTTCACTGATCTCTCAGGACCCGTGGTCAGTGTGTCGTGTCACTGTCCTGGCCGCACAGCCTCGTCTGCGCACAGATGTTCCCACGGAGCCGCTTGCATTGACTGAGCTGCAGGCTTCTGCGCTCGCTGACCCTCAGAGAACCCTCTGGAGCCGCTTGGTGCCTCCGCTTCGTTCTTTCGTTCTCCTCGGCGTCTGCATGACATTCCTGGACGTTGAGGAACTGTAATGAAGAGCGTGCCAGCCGCTAATCTCACAGAGGGATGTGTGTACTTTGCGTGTTAGCAGACCTTGTTGCTTTGCCAGAAAGGCTGTCATAGCTCATCTCCTCCTGCATTTGGGAGACTGTCTCTCTCCTTTCCCATTTGTTGTGCTGCTGCCCTTTCACATTTCCGCCTGCCTGGTCCTGCTTCCTTCCTGCGGTTTCTGACCGCTGACGAATGAGCCGCGTTTGAGGCTTGCCGCTCGGATTGGCTCTTCCGTGAATTATGTATCCTCCTCTGTCCGTTTTCCAGTTCATGACAACTTGGCTGGGAGATGTGCTCCCCACCACACACCCTGTGCCTATGAGGAAGTCTGATATCTTTTTTCTTATAAAAGTAAATTTTTGCATAGTCAAATGTACATAATTTTCTATAGTTTCTAGTCTTGGTTAAGACAGTGGATTTTATTATATTTGTAGTCTCTTGGATTTCCAGATTTCAGAAATTTTAAGTGTTTTAAGACTGTTCTGTTCCATTGAGTAACTAGTTGAAGCCCCATTTAGTAACCCTTCCGTATTGCACTGAGTGATGACACCACCGTACTGCTGTGTAAGTAGCGCACATGAAATTTTCACACATGTGTGCATCGCCTTGCATTCTCCATTCTTTTCCACTGATCTTGTCTGTTCTTTTTTTTTTTTTTTTTTTTAAAGATTTTTATTTATTTATTTGACAGAGATCATGAGTAGACAGAGAGGCAGGCAGAGAGAGGGGGGAAGAAATCTCCCTGATGAGCAGAAGGCCCAATGCAGTGCTCAATCCCAGGACCTTGAGATTATGACCTGAGCCGAAGGCCGAGCTTAACCCACTGAGCCACCCAGACGCCCCATGATCTTGTCTGTTCTTATATCAAACTATATTGATCTCTATACGTACTGCTTTTTTGTGTATTTTGGTTCGTTTATCTCAGTTATATCTGGAATTGAACAGATACATTGCATAAAATTTCGTTTCCCAGAAGATAATTCAGTTCACACACCAAAGTCCCTGAGACGGGCCCATGATACCATGTGCCCCACGGTGGGGACTTCCCAGTGAGCACACAGTCTTCCCTACTTGGTTACTGCGGTCTTCCAGCCAGCGGGAGTTGAGATGGCACAAACTCAATGGGACGAGAAAGTATCAAATGTTCAAGGAAGTAGTCCATACTTTTCCAGAATTTGTAATGCTAAAAACTTAAAAAGGTACACACAGTATATGATTTATTACTAGCAAGACAGGACGAGCTGCCAAATGAGAGACCTGCGGCAGTTCTCGCTGGTTCAGATTCCTGTATCTTTCTCTGCGGCCTCGAAACTTTAGGGGAGAAAGTTGCCTTTCTGAAGAACTTTATTTATTTCCAGCTTTCCTGGTAAAGCAGAGTAACTTCTCCTGGTTCTCCTTTTGCTCTGACTTCCAGGAAGTCCTAGCCAAATCCGAAACCTCACTATAGTATTAATAGTCCCTCATGGTTAGCCCTACTTCTTATTAAGTTTACTGTCCTTTCTTATCCTTCTAGAAATAGTAATGGGGGCGCCTGGGTGGCTCAGTGGGTTAAGCCTCTGCCTTTGGCTCAGGTCATGATCTCAGGGGCCTGGGATCCAGCCCCACTTCGGGCTCTCTGGTTAGCAGGGAGCCTGCTTCCCCCCTTCCCTGCCTGCCTCTCTGCCTGCTTGTGATCTCTCTCTCTTGCTCTCTCTCTCTGTCAAATATATAAAATCTTGAAAAGAAAAAGAAACAATAATGGGCTAAAGTAAATACCAGAAGCCAATAGCCTGTAATAGTTATTAGCTGTTGGCCTGTTTAGTTGGTGGGATCTCGACATGAATTTCAGGGAAGATAAGATGGCCTGACAGGATGCGGTGGCGGGTCAGTGGTGCTGCTTTGTCAATCTTCCTTCAGAATTTAGAAAAAGACACAAAGTGAGATAGTAATGGCATGACTTTAAGTGATAATAAGATTGTTTCAGATGATAGTATATTCAATAAAAAAGACTTTGAGTTTAGGTGAGTTCTTCACTGTGGCTTTTGATGTGGCC
The DNA here is from genome assembly GCF_010015895.1 of Lontra canadensis. Classification (NCBI taxonomy): domain Eukaryota; kingdom Metazoa; phylum Chordata; class Mammalia; order Carnivora; family Mustelidae; genus Lontra; species Lontra canadensis. Next base: position 4,899,876 of record NW_022631105.1, read on the forward strand.
TTTGTATGAAAGGGTTTGTTGTCCAAGAAATCAAAGTGATTTTTAAAGTACATACACACACTCTTTTTTTCCATTTTTTATTTCTTTTCTCCATAGGGGCTGGGCCTGTATGCTGCCAGGGACATCGAGAAGCACACCATGGTCATCGAATACATCGGCACGATCATTCGAAATGAAGTAGCAAACAGGAAAGAGAAGCTGTATGAGTCTCAGGTAAGAGCCAGTCCTCTTCTCTCCCTTTGCCATCAAAAAGCTGGAAACAAGGCCAAGTTGCACTGTCCTGCGAGGCTCAGTTTGAACGGAAGCCACATCTGGATATTTTTTTGAGTTTGAGAGAGGCGCGTGTATGCAAGAGAGCACGAGCACGGCAAGGGGCAGAGGGAAGCAGGCTCACCGCTGAGCAGGGAGCCCGATATGGGACTCGATGCTAGGATCCAGGGATTGTGACCTGAGCCGAAGGCAGACGCTTAACCAAATGAGCCACCCAGGCGTCCCCCTCCTTTTTTTTTTAAGATTTTTTTTTTTTTTTTTAACATCTGGATATTCTTGTGTTTTCCTGGTTTTTTCCATCCTTCTCACTCTGTCTAGTCAGTGTTATTGTTCACGTAGAGGCAGCTGTAGACTAATGAGCCTGGTGTTCTGAGCAGCCTGCTGATCCATTGGATCTCCATTCACACCGTGTGCATACGTGTCCCCTGACATGGTTGTGTGACACCCACAGGACAGGCTCCGTCTCCATTCACTTCCGGCTGAGTCTTCCGGCTCTGAACTTGCACGTGGAGGAATTTCTGACTTTTCTTTTTCAGAACCGTGGCGTGTATATGTTCCGCATGGATAATGACCACGTGATCGATGCGACACTCACAGGAGGGCCTGCCAGGTGAGGCAGCGGGAGGCTGGTCGAGGAAGTTCTGCCCAGTGGGTCCGCGTGCTCACAGCGGCCTCCATGATTAAAAATTCGGGGCAGATAAGCTTTGAAAATAATTTTCATTTGAAATTGTGTTTGTTCTTGTTCTGTGAACGGGCAGGTAGAAATGTAATTAGGAGAAAGTTTTCGCTATGAGCTGAATGTTTGTAAAGTTTCTTGCAGCTGTTTCGTAGTAAATAGTTTTCTGAAATGGCTTGCAGGTACATCAACCATTCGTGTGCTCCCAATTGTGTGGCTGAAGTGGTGACTTTTGAGAGAGGACACAAAATCATCATCAGCTCCAACCGGAGGATCCAGAAAGGAGAAGAGGTAAGCGAGCGGGGTCCCGGGTGCTCCGCTCATAGTCCCCGCGCAGCTCGCTGCCTGCCACAGGCGGCTGGCCCGGGGCTTGTCCAGGGCTTCAGCGCTAGAAAAAGTCTCCTTGTGGGTCAGAGGGCGCTACCCTATCACTTCTCTCGGGACAGTCAAGGGTCTCCTTCCTCCTCGTGGCAGCATGGGAAGTGTGGACTACCATCTCCCCCCACTCCCCTCCCTCTGTGCTCCCCAAACTCCACACATCCCCGTAGCACCCACGGGGCATCACTTTCCCGTGTCCTCAGGCTCCTGCTAGACCCCTTGGTCACAGACTGACAGGATCTTTCTCTTTAAAGATTCTGCCTGTCATCCCACTGATGTGTGCAGACTGTCCCGGGATTGTAGGCTCTGTGGTCCCCGGGAATGTGATGCTCACGTGAGGCCACGGAGGGGGCAGCACAGAGCTCTGGATGGCCTGTTTGCACACTCAGCTCACGGCACAAGCTTACAGACTTTCTCAACAGAGTTTCAAAGAGTTTGGCTCTTTGGGACAGTTGTTTCTCTTCTTTAAAATGCTAGATGCTCAACTTGACGTTTGTTTCTCTGGGCTCATTGGATGACTTTCACCTGTTAAGGTTATTCCTGGTCTAGACCACTTATTTCCGTTCCCCGAATTTGTCTTCCCCAGATTAATCACAGTGTGATTAGCACACATTTCGAGGTGCTCTATGTGCCGCTGAGCAGTGTGGGTTTCTATAGGAGCTTCTCCTGGGGCGGGAGATGAGGGGCCAGAGAGTCTTTGTTGGAACCCCCTGGCCCTTTAGAACAGAGCTATGCAATGATTTCTTGTATTTTTTGGTTATCTTTTTGGAAATCCCTTTTTAAAATCAAAGTATTTGAGAACCCAGCGTGGTGCCGGCAACCACGTTGGGACGGACGGAGACCCCTGAGCTCCGGGTCCTTCCTTCCCGGTCCCGCCTGAGTACTCTTGAGCGGGTCCCTTGGCGTCCCCGAGCCGCCGTTGCATTTACACGAAACGGCGGAGTCTCCCTGCGGAGCCCCGCCGGTGCCCAGCAGCAGGGCGCCGTGGCTGGGTAGCCGGGAGGAGCTGCCCGGTCAACGCCGCGGTCTTCCCTTCCTTCCCGTTCCGTGGAACGGACGTCTTTCCGCACCGGGCCTTGCTTAGGACGTTTGGGTCGGAAGGACCTGGGGAAGTCGGGGGCGCGTCGGGGAGGGCGGGCCCGTGGGTGGGAGGCGCGCGGACCCCGGCGGCCGCGACAGCAGCTGCTCTGGGATGTGGACTGACTCGATGACCCTAAGTAGACCTCCCGAAACATTCTTCTGAGGCAGGAGGAAGCAAAGCCGTCGCTGGCGGGGGTGGGGGGTCGGTCCCTGCCAGGCGTGCGCCCCACCCGGCCGATGAGGTCGGGGCCCCGCGAGGCGCGTGGGAACGCGGCTCTCCGCAGCCGCCGGGCCATCCGTCGGGAGCGCGTTGTCCCCTGCCGTGCCCGTCCCTGTGAGCGCGGGGTCCTCCGTCCCCGTCCGCGCGGGGTCCTCGGCCGGTCGCCGCGCTGCGCGCTCTGCGATCGGGCGGAGGAGGCCGGGCCCCTCCCCGCCCCCGCCGCGGCCTCTCTCACGCTGTGTCTTTGCCGTGGGCAGCTTTGCTATGACTATAAGTTTGACTTCGAAGACGACCAGCACAAGATTCCGTGTCACTGCGGCGCCGTGAACTGCCGGAAGTGGATGAACTGAGCGCCGCGCGGCCTGGCCGCGGCCTGGCCCCGGGACGGAGCGCGCGGAGCCGCCGTGGGAGCGCGCGGAGCCGCCGTGGGAGCGCGCGGAGGGGTGCGCGCCCCGGGCCCGACTTTCTGCCAAGTCGCCTCTGCGCGTTCTGATGCCCTCGGCCCCGGGCGGACCAGGGCCGCGGAGCGGTCAGCACTTTCGTTTTCTTCTTCTTTCTCTCCTCCCTCCGTGGGTGGGTCTGGTTCGCTTTTGTGTGTTTGCGCCTCGCTGAGGAGACGCTTTGACTGGGGCGAAGAGCCGCGGCCGCCCTGCCCCGGGCTGGGGGCTTCCTATGAATGTACAGACTGAGATCACCAGCGAAGGGAGACGGGACGCCCGAAGTGCTGGCCACGGCCTTATCTGAAACGGGGGCAGGCCCTCTAACTTAAAGATTTTTTAAAATAAAGTAGACACCACTGAACAAGGAATGTACTGAAATGACTTCCTTAGGGCTAGAGCTAAGGGGTAATAACTTGCACTAAAATACATTTAAATACTTGATTCCATGAGTCAGTTTATTGTAGTTTTTGATTTCTGTAAAATAAGAGAAACTTTTTGTATTTATTATTGAATAAGTGAATGAAGCTATTTTTAAATAAAAGTTAGAAGAAAGCCAAGCTGCTGCTGTTACCTGCAGAACTAACAGGCCCTGTTACTTTGTACAAATATGTAAATATTTTGAGAAAAAAATACAGTATAAAAATAGTATTGACCAAATGCTACCAGGCTCTGCAGCAGCTCGGGTGCTTATAAGATGTTCCTAGGGATGTCACAGTATAATTTTGTGTTCTTAAATACGCCGTTATAATTATGTAATAACCAAAATTTCAGCCTAGAGCATTTGGGGTTTTTTGGAAACTACGGTCTATTAGTACTCAATTGTTTTATACACCTTCTGATAGAACGGAGTGTAGGCTACGACTACGACTTTTATAGCTGTTTTGGTAATTTAAACTAACTTTTTCATATTATATTGTTGCATCCCTACTTCTTCAGTCAGGTTTTTTTGTGCTTACAATTTGTGATAACTGTGAATAATGCTTAAAAACACACCCAAATGGAGGCTGAACTTTTCTTCAGCGGACGTAGTTTTGACTAGAACTTTGTTTCGAGCTACAGAGAATCATGTAAACATACTAGATCATGTAGCAGGACTCCAGCCTAACTCTAGCCTTCTGTTCAACACAAACATTGGAAAAGGAGAAAAAAAAAAAAAAAAAAAAAGGAGCGTTGTGGTCACGCTTGCAGCTGCAGGACCCCAACAATAGGATTTCGGAAGATGTAATTTTAAAATGTGTTTGGATGAACTGTTTGTTTACATTTCTTTAATTAAAAAAACACACTGTTTTGTGTTTGCTTGTAGAAACTTAATCAGCATTTGGAACCAGGTTAGCTTTTTATTTTGTACTGAAAATTCTGGTACTGAGACTTCACAGACTAAGTATAAATGAAGTTTTTGTGCACAATTCAAGTGGGCTGTAAACTGTTGGTATATCAGTGACGCAGTTCTGAACTTGTAATGTATATGGCATGATGTATTTTTATCCTACAGAATAAATCAATTGTATATATTTTTCTCTTGATAAATAGCTGTATGAAATTTGTTTCTTGAATATTTTTCTTCTCTTGTACGATATTCTGACATCTTACCAGTATTTGTCTTACCGGGTTTTTGTTTTCTGTTCTGTATAATAGTACCTAATGTTGGCAAAAATTGAATTTTTTGAAGTATACAGAGTGTTATGGGTTTTGGAATTTGTGGACACAGATTTAGAAGATCACCATTTACAAATAAAATATTTTACATCTATACAAGCGCCTGAGTGTATGTCGGCCCTGCCCGCTGTCTGGCCGGAGCTGCGGCGCGGGGGCTCAGCCTTCGGCTCCCGGCGCCTGAGGTCATCAGCTCGGGTCTCTCTCCTTTCAGATAAGTTGACGTGTAAGTTCGAGGCACCTGGAGGAGAGACTGTTCCCTGCAGCTGAACAAGGACGGGAACTTGGGTTTCTTCTGAAGGGTGTTTGCCAAGGTGCCCCCGTTCCCTTGTTTACAGTCTCTTTTTGTTTGTTACATTGAGCCTTCTGGGGTTTTTTGGGGGCAGCCTTTTTCAGACTTATTCTGTGATACGGACTCGATTCCTGTGGTACTGGATGTATTTGACATTGAAGGGGATTGCTAAGAATTAAAATAGCTCAGAATCCCCCTCGCAGTTTCTAAAACCAGTTTTTAGCTTGTTTTTAGCTAGGGTGTTCATGAACACCCTAAAATAACAGGTTTTTATACTGCGTGGTTTTACAGAAACTCTCAAAGCACTTCTCTGACAAAAAGGTTTTAAAAATACTCTGCAGCGTCTCCCATTCAGGAGTCTGGCGCTTCGGTGGGCCCGACTGCTCGCGGTGTGCGCCAGGTTGCCAGGCGGCCCCCGGTGCGGCCTTTTCCCTGACCTCCTCCCGGATCGCCGGTATCAGTCACGGGAGCGCCGTGACCCCGACCGCGCGGAAGGTGAGCCGGCGCTCTGCGGGGGCGGCAGGGGTGCCGGGGCGGCAGGGGTGCCGGGCGGGGAGCCGAGCTCCCGCAGCAAGGCCGAGGCTGTCGTACGAGGGGAATCATACGCGGTGCGACCGCTTTGCGGAAAGACCTCAGCTCTTCCGAGGTGCGGGCCCTTCCTCTCCGTCCCCACCCTGTCCTCCCTCCGGTCACCAGGCAGACACCCTTCCTCTGGTCACGTGCTCCCGAAGGCGGCAGGTGTGTTTCGGGCCCGTTGAGTTCCTTGTGCTGGGGACACTTGACCACTGCCACTCTGACCTGACCCCGGTTTTGTGGCCCTCCGCCCTCCCGGTTTTCCTCCCATCTCGCCGCTATAATCTTGTCCCTAAAAGTGCACTGCCCGTTTATTGCTCTTTAAAAGGGACGTGTTTTCCGTCTGAGAAACAGCTCCTGAAAGATCTTCTTTTCCAGGAAACCGCAGCTCTGCGCTGGCCCTCGGGCTCACGGCCAAGAGCGCCTGGAGGAGGAGCTCAGGTACCGGCGCCCTAACACCCGCCGGGGCTTGACTTCCCGGGCGTCTGAAAGCCAGGCCGGCGGCTGCCAGCGAACACCAGGAAGAGAGAAGCTCGAGGTCACAGATGTTGTCGGGACTTATCTGCACGGACACGGGCGCCCTGTGGCATTGAGAGGCCCCACGTCCCAGCAGTTCCACAGAACAGGGCTGCCCGGTGTCACACGCGCTGGTGGCAGCTCCGACATGAGAGGCGCTCCCTTCCCCCCGCCGTGTAAGGGGAAGAGAGACCGCGTTTCCTTTGAGCAACGCGCTGCCACCTCCTGACCAGGCCTCCCCAGAGATGCCTTTGCTAGTGTCCAGCGGGGCCACCAGCGCCTGCCCCCAGCTTCCCAGGAGCCACGCTGGGGGGCCTCACAGGGAAGCGGAAGGGCTGTGTGCCATGTGCCTGAGGAAGCTGGTCACTCCTCTGTTCCAGGGTCCAGCCAGGGCCACTTCATGGCATCTGGTCATCTTGTTTCCTTAGTCTGGGGCGTGTGACAGTAACTCAGGTCTGCCTTGTTTGCGTGACCCTTTTGACAATGCGTTCCTCATACTAAAACTGTCCTTTCCAGGTTTTGGCACACGAAGCCCGCGTGTGAGAGCTGTTTTTAATATGACTTCTGCTAATTCTATCGTCTCTTTTATTTCTGGGCCCATCTTGCTGATGGATGTTTACTCCTGGTGACAGGTCATTTTCCTGCCTTTCCGTGTCTGGTTAACTTTCTCGGATTCCAGAATTTGTGCTTGTATGTTGTCGAGTGCTGGACTGTGTTGTATTCAAAGGCTGTTAGACTTTATTCCGCCAACAGCTGAGAATCGGTTTCCTCCTTTCAAAGCTTGTTCTTTACACATTTTTCGGATGAGCCTATTTTAGTTATTAAAAGATTTTATTTGAGAGAGGGCATGGGAGCACATGTGAGGGAGGGGCCGATGGAGAGGGAGAGAGACGCTCTAGGAGACTCCCAGCTGAGCGCAGAGCCTGATGCGGGGCTCGATCTCACAACCCTGACATTGTGACCTGAGCCGAAGCCAAGAGTTTAAGCCCAAGTCAGCCCCAATACTGCAGTAGGGCCCTTTGGGGAACATACTGGATGTCCCGGATGTCCCCACTGGGCTGTTGCTAGATCAGCCCCGCATGATCTTCCCTGGGACTTGCTCTTTCCTTGACCTTGTCCTCAGCAGGGTCTCGTGGAGTCACGCCTCACCTGTGCGCAGACGCCTCGGCAGCCAGACTCGGCGGAGGCCATGGGCACGTGCTGTCCTGCATGTTCTGTCCTGCACGTCCCGCCACTCTGGCCGCCTCCTGCCGTGACCGGCAGCCTCTCTTGGAGGCCGGCTCCCCGCCCCATTCCTCCACCGCGTCTGGAACCGTCTCGGAGGGTTGGAGTCCGCTGTGTTACTGGGAGCCCATCCTGCGGTCCCTGCCAGCCAGGTCCGACAGTCTATTTTGTTCTGCTTTTCTAGACGCTCGGGCCAGGACAAGCTCACATCCGATTGTTCCCTCTTGGACAGAAGGAAAACTTTACTCCTTTCTTTTTGACTTAAAAATTTCCTCCTAATTCTATTTCTTTTCAAGGCATTATGTATATCATGTTCCTTCATCCCATGTTTCTTTTTATTCATTTCTCAACTAATTTGTAAAATTTCGAACGCCTGCCTGAGCCCTGTCGCACTTCTGAGGTGTCAGGCTCTGCCTTAAACTGTCATTTCCTGGTACGTAGTGTCTGTGTGTGAAAGGAGGGAAGGAGCGGTGGTGGCCAAGAGGGAGGGAAGGAGTCCGTGGGCTGTCATGAGGGAGACCCAGTGTCCCGGTGACCCCGGAGGACAGCAGCAACGACGTGGTCTCTCGGCTCGCTCATTCCCGCTGCCTGCGAGGGTGACGTCCCGGTGGCGGAGGCCGCTCTGGCCTTGGGAAGCGGAGCGGCCGGACCGGAGGCCGCACACCTGGGCGGCCTCGGCCTGCGAGACCCCTTCAGCGCGGGGACGGAGGACTCGTGGGAGCGACGCAGGGGACTCTGGTCACGCGCCGGGGGCTTCAGGCTTTTGTGGGTCGCGCTGTTAGAGATGTGACGACCAGGGACAGACGAGGACGGGCGACACAGATGTGCTCTGTCGTCCTTCCCGCCGCGAGTTCCTGAAACTCGGGAGCTCCCGGGAGGCGAGGGCTGGCGGCGTCGGTCGTGTTCCTGGGGCAGCCGCCGGGCACCGGCACCGCAGTCGCTGCTTCCGCGGCCGCGCCCCGGCCTCCTGGGGAGCAGAGGAAGCTGCGGGGGCAGGGGTCGCGGAGTCGTTCTCCGGTGGCCGCTGCTCTACCGCGTCAGGCCCGCGTCTGGAAGCCTCCAAGGACCTCCCGGGCCGGCCGTGCGGAGGCCCGAGCTGCGGGCACCGAGCAGGGGCGGGCAGGGGCCGGGGGTGGGGGGGCGCCGGGGGCGCGGGGCCCTGCCCGACGCATGTCGGCCGTTGGGATGTCGTCTCCATCCTTTATCGTCCCGTCTCCGAGAGACCAGAACGCGAGTGTTGGCGGGGTTGGGGGCGTCGCTCTAGCAAGCGAACCGACGCGGGAAGGGGCGTCCCGGGACCTTCCACCCGCAGCGGGGGCTCCGCAGCACAGTCGCGTGGGACCGAGCGTGGGGCCGAGCTTGCCCAGCGGCCCGACGCTGTCCCTGGGCCGCGGCAGCCTACGTGCCGGACCCCCGCGGGCGCCGCAGGGAACCGCCGTCGGGAGGGACCTCCGCACGCCGGGGGGCCGGACTGTGCCGGGACGGGGAAGGGCCGGGTTTTCCCTACGCGGCAGGGAGGCCACCGACGGGGTCTTTCCTCGCCGGCGCGTCCCCGCTTCCAGTGACTCCGTGTGGGATTTGATCGGGACCCCGGCGGGCGCTCCTTTGACGAGGCCTGACGTTTTCCCGACCTTGTAGGTGCGGCTCAGAAGCTTCTCCAGGAGCCTTGCCTTGTGAGGCCCTGATTCCCTCCCTCACGCGCCGAGCTTCACCCCTCCTCTCTCTCTGTCACCCCTGCCCGGCTCAGCCTTTATTCCCAGCGGCTCCTCCGGGCTCCGGGCCGCGACCCAAAAATCCCGGCAGCAGCGTCAAGCGTCCAGAGGCGCTGCCGCGTCCCTAGGGAGCCCGGAGATCCTGCGCGGCTGCCTGCCGTGCGCATCTGCCACCGTGTGCCACTGTGTTCCGGTGAAAGCCTGTCCCCACTCTCAGTTCTGGTGCTCGGATCCGCCGCGTGCTCTGCTCCTGGCTCCTCCTGTGGCCACATGGGTGCCGGTGACACAGGCCTTATGGCTGTTGGCCTAACCACGCTGTTTTTGAGATCGTGACTACCTCGCGATGCATCCTTGGGTTTTGGTGTCTCATCGGACATGCGCTGCGACAGCCTTCCTTGTCACTTCCCTGGGCTCCCCCGTGGCCATTTTAATGGGTGGGAAGGGGTGTCTGGTTTATCTTGTGTTTCCCTCATGACTACGGCATGGAACACCTTTTCACATGCTGAGCCATTTACAGAGTTTTGGCAAATGGTCTCTTCAAGTATTTTGCCCATTTAAAAAATTGTTTTGTTTTTAAGATTTTATTTATTTGACAGACAGAGATTACAAATAGGCAGAGAGGCAGGCAGTGGGGGGTGGGGAGGGAAGCAGACTCCCCGCTGAGCAGAGAACCCGATGTGGGGCTTGGTCAGGACCCTGGGATCATGACCTGAGCCAAAGGCACAAGCTTTAACCCACTGAGCCACCCAGGTGGCCCAAAATTGGGTTTTTTAAATTGAATTTTAAAAGCACATTCATACACTTTGGATACGGTTGTGTTGCTTACCTTTTTCCCCAGTGTTGTCTTGAGCAGAAGCTTTTTATTTTGATCAAGTCCAATTTCTTAATCCTTTATGACTAGTTCTTTCAATGCGTTAAGAAATCTTTGCCTACCCTAAAGTCACGAAGATTATCTTCAGTTTCTATTGGAAGCGCTACGGTTTGTTTTCCGTTTCGGTCTGTGACTCATCATCACGCAGTCTTCGTGTAGGGTGTAAAGTAGGGTCAGATTTCATTTCTGTCCACAGGCATATGTAGTTCTTCCAGCGCCAATTGTTGTATTTTTCCGTGGCTGCTTTAGAGAAAATGCCCATATTCATGTGGGGTTTTTTTTTTAAGATTTTTATCTTAGGGGGTTGGGGGAGAGAATCTCAAGCAGACTCTACACTGAGCACGGGGCCCAATATGGGCCAAATCCCACAACCCTGAGATGGTGATCTGAGCTGAAACCAAGAATCAGACACTTAAGCAGCTGAGCCCCCTGGGTGCCCCTCATGTCGATCGATCCTTGTTCCACCAGTCACTCATTATCCATAAGCCAACGTCACCATAAGTCTTGAATTCTAGTGCAAGGCCTCCAGTCTTACTCTTCACAAATTTATTCTTTCAAATTTATTTTGGCCTCTCTTAGGTACATTTCCATGTAAATTTAAAATGAGGCTGTGAACTTCTACAAAAAGCCTGCTAGGATTGTAGGCATTTTGTAGATCAAACTTTGGGAGAATTAACATTCTAAGGACATTTTCTGGTCCATGAATATAGTATATAGTTCTCTAGTTAGGTTTGCTTTCAGCAATATTTTGTGCATTCCATTGCACAAGTCTTACATGTTTTTTATCTATTGTAAACTGCAATACCATTATTTTCCATTCTAAATCATTGGTTCTATAGAAGTACAATTCATTTTTATATTTACCTGTTATTTTGTGGTCCTGACAAACTCCCTTACTGTGTCTAGTAGTATTTTTGAAAATTCCTTATGATTTTCTAATTTCAGTTATGGTCTGCAAATGCACTTTTACTTTTCCAATGAATATACTTTTTATTGAGTTGCTTACAGCGCTGGCTAAGGCCTTCACCGCTAATGTTGAATGGAAGTCATAAGTACAGGCATCCTCCCCTTGTTCCAAACCCAGTCTTTTTTTTTTTTTTTTTTTTAATATGAGACTACATAGTTTTTTTTTCTCATAGATGCCCTTTATCAGGCTGAGGACTTTTCCTGCCATTCCTACTTACTGAGTTCTTGTTGTAGATGAGTGTTGAATCCGTCAAATATTTTTTTCTGCGTGATCGTGCCTTTTCTCCCATATTAACATCATAAACTACATTGTCTAATGTTGAAGGAACCTTACACACTGGGATAAAACCCATTTGTTGATAATGTATTATCCTTTTTACATATTGCTGGATTTGCTTTGCTAGTATTTTATAAGGAAATTTCGCTTCTATATTTATGAAGGATGCTGGTCTGAAGTCTTACGGTGTACTGCTTCTAAATGAATAGTTAAGGCTTGCTTATAATATCAAAAATTAACACAATTTTCCAGAAGCGGTTGTGTATTATTGGTTAATTTTTTCTCCACTGTCTGATGGAATTCATTTGCGAATCCATCTGTGCCTAGAGTTCTCCTTTGTGGAAAGGTTTTTGTGTGTGTGTGTGTGTGTGTGTGTGTGTGTGTGTGTGTTTTAAAGACTTATTTATTTATTTGACAGAGAGAGAGACAGCGAGAAAGGGAACACAAGGTGGGGAGTGGGAGAGGGAGAAGCAGGCTTTCCAGAGAGAAGGGAGCCCGATGCGGGGATCGATCCCTGGACCCTGGAATCATTACCCTGAGCCTAAGGCAGATGCTTAACGACTGAGCCACCCAGGCGCCCCTTGTGGGAAGGTTTTAAACTGCAAGTTCGATGTATTTGAAAGCTCTAGGGCTCTTCGGGTGTCTGCTTCTCCGGAGAAGTGCGATCGTTTGTTTCCAGGGATCCGTTTTATTTAAGGTGTCAGGCTCATGGGCATGAACTTGGTCATCATCGTCCTGGAGCTGCCAGACTGGGCGGGTCGGCCGGACGCGCGGCCCCGGCAGCCTCGCGCTCTGCCCGGACGCGCTCATTGTCACCCGAAGCCCAGACTCGGCGCTAGTCCGCGCTTGGCGTGTGTGTTCTGTGGGTCTGACACGCGGTGACTCGTATCTAGCACTTTGTGTCGCGCACAGCAGTTCCGAGGACTGACAAATCTCTGCTCTCCTCCTCCCTCCCCCGCCCGCCCGCCGCCGCCGCCCGCGGGTTTCGGGCTCCGCGGTTCTGCCTTTTCCGGAGTGTCTCGGGCGGGCGGCAGCGGTGCGGAGCTTCTCACGCTGTTTCCGTCGCTCAATGATCCGCACTGAAGACCGCCCTGGGCCCTTCGCGGCTCGTCTGTCGCCTCCTCCCGGCTCGGAATCGCCTGCCCATGGACGGGTGTCCGGACGCGGCCGAGCGCAGCGGTGAGGCCTCCTGTCCTCGCAGGGGGCCGCGCTGGCCCGTGTTCCGCCCGCTGCTTCCGAGTCCTCTCAGCACCGTCGCCAGCGAGCGGACGCTCCTCGGCTGCGGAGAACTCAGGTCTGTTTTTGTTTCTGGTCAGAGTTTTATCAGTTTTATCGATACTTTTTTTTAATAAACATATAATGTATTCTTATCCCCAGGGGTACAGGTCTGTGAATCGCCAGGTTTACACACTTCACAGCACTCACCACAGCACACACCCTCCCCAGTATCCATATCCCCACCCCCCTCTCCCTGCCCCCCTCCTGCCCCCAGCAACCCTGTTTGTTTTGTGAGATTGAGTCTTTTATGGTTTGTTTCCCTCCCAATCCAACCTTCTTTCATTTTTTCTTTTCCAACCCCCCAACCCCCCTCACATTGCATCTCCACTTCCTCATATTAGGGAGATCATATGATAGTTGTCTTTCTCCCATTGGCTTATTTCGCTAAGCATGATACCCTCTAGTTCCATCCACGTCATTGCAAATGGCAAGATTTCATTTCTTTTGATGGCTGCATAATATTCCATTGTGAATATATACCACATCTTCTTTATCCATTCATCTGTTGATGGACATCTAGGTTCTTTCCATAGTTTGGCTATTGTCAACAATGCTGCTATAAACATTCGGGTGCACGTGCCCCTTCGGAGTACCACATTTGTATATTTAGGATATATACCCAGTAGTGCAATCGCTGGGTCATAGGGTAGCTCTATTTTCAGTTTTTTGAGGAAACTCCACACTGTTTTCCAGAGTGGCTGCACCAGCTTGCATTCCCACCAACAATGTAGGAGGGTTCCCCTCTCTCCTCATCCTCACCAGCATCTGTCATTTTCTGACTTGTTAACTTTAGCTGTTCTGACTGGTGTGAAGAGGTATCTCATTGTGGTTTTGATTTGTATTTCCCTGATGCCAAGTGATGTGGAGCATTTTTTCATGTGTCTGTTGGCCATCTGGATGTCTTCTTTGCAGAAATGTCTGTTCATGTCTTCTGCCCATTTCTTTATTGGATTATTTGTTCTTTGGGTGTTGAGTTTGCTAAGCTCTTTATAGATTTTGGATACTAGCCCTTTATCTGATATGTCGTTTGCAAATATCTTCTCCCATTCTGTCAGTTGTCTTTTGGTTTTGTTAACTGTTTCCTTTGCTCTGCAAAAGCTTTTGATCTTGATGAAATCCCAATAGTTCATTTTTGTCCTTGCTTCTGTTGTCTGTGGCAATGTTCCTAGGAAGAAGTTGCTGCGGTTGAGGCCAAAGAGGTTGCTGTCTGTGTTCTCCTCAAGGATTTTGATGGATTCCTTTCTCACATTGAGGTCCTTCATCCATTTTGAGTGTATTTTCGTGTGTGGCATAAGGAAATAGTCCAATTTTATTTTTCTGCATGTGGCTGTCCAATTTTCCCAGCACCATTTGTTGAAGAGGCTGTCTTTTTTCCATTGGACATTCCTTCCTGCTTTGTCGAAGATTAGTTGACCATAGAGTTGAGGGTCTATTTCTGGGCTCTCTATTCTGTTCCATTGATCTATGTGTCTGTTTTTGTGCCAGTACCATGCTGTCTTGATGATGACAGCTTTGTAATAGAGCTTGAAGTCTGGAATTGTGATGCCACCAACATTGGCTTTCTTTTTCAATATTCCTTTAGCTATTCAAGGTCTTTTCTGGTTCCATATAAATTTTAGGATTGTTTGTTCTATTTCTTTGAAAAAAATGGATGGGATTTTGATAGGGATTGCATTAAATGTGTAGATTGCTTTAGGTAGAATAGACATTTTCACAATATTTGTTCTTCCAATCCATGAGCATGAAACATTTTTCCATTTCTTCGTGTCTTCCTCAATTTCTTTCATGAGTACTTTATAGTTTTCTGAGTACAGATTCTTTGCTTCTTTGGTTAGGTTTATTCCTAGGTATCTTATGGTTTTGGGTGCAATTGTAAATGGGACTGACTCCTTAATTTCTCTTTCTTCTGTCTTGTTGTTAGTGTAAAGAAATGCAACTGATTTCTGTGCATTGACTTTATATCCTGACACTTTACTAAATTCCTGTACAAGTTCTAGCAGTTTTGGAGTGGAGTCTTTTGGGTTTTCCACATATTGTATCATATCATATCATCTGCATAGTTTGACTTCTTCTTTGCCGATTTGGATGCCTTTAATTTCTTTTTGTTTTCTGATTGCTGAGGCTAGGACTTCTAGTACTATGTTGAACAGCAGTGGTGATAACGGACATCCTTGCTGTGTTCCTGACGTTAGTGGAAAAGCTCTCAGTTTTTCTCCATTGAGAATGATATTTGCAGTGGGTTTTTCATAGATGGCTTTGATAATATTGAGGTATGTGCCCTCCATCCCTACACTTTGAAGAGTTTTGATCAGGAAGGGATGCTGCACTTTGTCAAATGCTTTTTCACCATCTATTGAGAGTATCATATGGTTCTTATTCTTTCTTTTATTAATGTATTGTATCACATTGATTGATTTGTGGATGTTGAACCAGTCTTGCAGCCCTGGAATAAATCCCACTTGGTCGTGGTGAATAATCCTTTTAATGTACTGTTGGATCCTATTGGCCAGTATTTTGGTGAGAATTTTTGCATCTGTGTTCATCAAGGGTATTGGTCTGTAATTCTCTTTTTTGATGGGATCCTTGTCTGGTTTTTTGGGATCAAGGTGATGCTGGCCTCATAAAATGAGTTTGGAAGTTTTCCTTCCATTTCTGTTTTTTGGAACAGTTTCAGGAGAATAGGAATTAATTCTTCTTTAAATGTTTGGTAGAATTTCCCTGGGAAGCTGTCTGGCCCTGGACTTTTGTTTGTTTGGAGATTTTTGATGACTGTTTCAATCTCCTTACTGGTTATGGGTCTGTTCAGGTTTTCTATTTCTTTCTGGTTCAGTTGTGGTAGTTTTTATGTCTCTAGAAATGTATCCATTTCTTCCAGATTGTCGAATTTGTTGGCGTGAGTTGCTCATAGTATGTTCTTATAATTGTTTGTATTTCTTTGGTATTGGTTGTAATCTCTCCTATTTCATTCATGATTTTATTTATTTGGGTCCTTTCTCTTTTCTTTTTGATAAGTCTGGCCAGGGGGTTATCAGTCTTATTAATTCTTTCAAAGAACCAGCTCCTAATTTTATTGATTTGTTCTATTGTTTTTTTTAGTTTCTATTTCATTGATTTCTGCTCTGATGTTTATGATTTCTCTTCTCCTGCTGGGTTTAGGCTTTCTTTGTTGTTCTTTCTCCAGCTCTTTTAGGTGTAGGGTTAGGTTGTGTATTTGAGACCTTTCTTATTTCTTGAGAAAGGCTTGTACTGCTATATATTTTCCTCTCAGGACTGCCTTTGTTGTGTCCCCCAGATTTTGAACTGGCGTGTTTTCATTATCATTTGTTTCCATGAGTTTTTTCAATTCTTCTTTAATTTCCTGGTTGACCCACTCATTTTTTAGAAGGATGCTGTTTAGTCTCCATGTATTTGGGTTCTTTCCAAATTTTCTCTTATGATTGAGTTCTAGCTTCAGAGCATTGTGGTCTGAAAATATGCAGGGAATGATCCCAATCTTTTGATACCGGTTGAGACCTGATTTAGGACCGAGGATGTGATCTATTCTGGAGAATGTTCCATGTGCACTAGAAAAGAATGTATATTCTGTTGCTTTGGGATGGAATGTTCTGAATATATCTGTGATGTCTATCTGGTCCAGTGGGTCATTTAAGGCCTTTATTTCCTTGTTGATCTTTTGCTTAGATGATCTGTCCATTTCAGTGAGGGGAGTGTTAAAGTCCCCTACTATTATTTTATTATTGTTGATGTATTTCTTTGATTTTGTTATTATTTGGCTTATATAGTTGGCTGCTCCCATGTTAGGGGCATAGATATGTAAAATTGTTAGGTCTTCTTTTTGGACAGACCCTTTGAGTATGATATAGTGTCCTTCCTCATCTCTTATTATAATCTTTGGCTTAGAATCTAGTTGATCTGATATAAGGATTGCCACCCCAGCTTTCTTCTGATGTCCATTAGCATGGTACATTGTTTTCCACCCCCTCACTTTAAATCTGGAGGTGTCTTCAGGTCTAAAATGAGTTTCTTGTAGGCAGCACATTGATGGGTTTTGTTTTTTTATCCATTCTGTTGCCCTTTGTCTTTTGATTGGGGCATTTAGCCCATTAACATTCAGGGTAACTATTGAGAGATATGAATTTAGTGCCATTGTATTGCCTGTAAGGTGACTGTTACTGTATATTGTCTCTGTTCCCTTCTGATCTCCTACTTTTAGGCTCTCTCTTTGCTTAGAGGACCCCTTTCAATATTTCCTGTAGAGCTGGCTTGGTGTTTGCAAATTCTTTCAGTTTTTGTTTGTCCTGGAAGCTTTTAATCTCTCCTTCTATTTTCAATGATAGCCTAGCTGGATATAGTATTCTTGGCTGCATGTTTTTCTCGTTTAGTGCTCTGAATATATCATGCCAGCTCTTTCTGGCCTGCCAGGTCTCTGTGGATAGGTCCACTGCCAGTCTAATGTTTTTACCCTTGTATGTTACAGACTTCTTTTCCCGGGCCGCTTTCAGGATTTTCTCTTTGTCGCTAAGACTTGTAAATTTTACTATCAGGTGACAAGGTGTGGACCTATTTTTATTGATTTTGAGGGGCGTTCTTAGCATCTCCTGGATTTTGATGTTTGTTCCCTTTGCCATATTGGGGAAATTCTCTACAATAATTCTCTCCAGTATACCTTCTGCTCCCCTCTCTCTTTCTTCTTCTGGAATCCCAATTATTCTAATGTTGTGTCATCTTATGGTATCACTTATCTCTCAGATTCTCTCCTCGTGGTCCAGTATTTGTCTTTTGCTCAGCTTCTTTATTCTCTGTCATTTGGTCTTCTATGTCACTAATTCTTTCTTCTGCCTCATTTATCCTAGCAGTAAGAGCTTCCATTTTTTATTGCACCTCATTAATACCTTTTTAAATTTCAACTTGGTTAGATTTTAGTTCTTTTATTTCTCCAGAAAGGGCTTTTATATCTCCCGAGAGGGTTTCTCTAATATCTTCTATGCCTTTTTCGAGCCCGGCTAGAACCTTGAGAATCGTCATTCTGAACTCTAGATCTGACATATTACCAATGTCTGTATTGATTAGGTCCCTAGCCTTCGGTACTGCCTCTTGTTCTTTTTTTTTGTGGTGAGTTTTTCCGCCTTGTCATTTTGTCCAGATAGGATTTGCTTTCTCCTCCTCTGGAATTCCGCTGTTTTCCTTGGTGAGTGAAGTTGGTCTTGGCTGGGTTTCTTGTTGATCTTCTGGGGGAGGGGCCTGTTGTAGTGATTCTCAAGTGTCTGTGCCCCAGGCGGAGTCGCACCGCCCTTACCAGGGGCCGGGCTGAGTAATCCGCTCGGGTTCGCTTTCGGGAGCTTTTGTTCCCTGAGCGCTTTCCGTAGAGTCCGGCGGACGGGAATGAAGATGGCGGCTGCCCAGTCTCCGGTTGGGGGGAGCCGAGAGCTCGGGGTCCCGTTCCTCAGTGCGCCCTCAGAGAACAGCGCCCGACCGCCCCCGTCTCCCTGGCCTCTGGTCGCACTTGGAGGAAAGAGCTCAATCACTTGCACTTGGAGAAAAGCGCCCGGTCGCTTCCATCTCCGTGGCCTCCGGCCGCGCTCCGAGCTGACCGAGCCTGCGACCGGTTCAAGGTAACCCCGAGCTGAGAGTCACTTCTCAGCTCTGTCTCTGTAGCCGGCTTCCCCGGTCTAATACCTGCAAGCTCTGCGACACTCAGACACCCCCGATCCTTCTGTGACCCTGCGGGACCTGAGGCCACGCTGACCCCGCGTGGGCTTCACCCCGGTTTAGCCTCTGGAGCGATGTCCCTCAGCGGAACAGACTTTTAAAAGTCCCGATTTTGTGTCCGTGGCTCCGCCGCTTGCCAGGAGCCGGCCCCTCCCCCTGCCGTCTATCTTCCCATCGCTTTGGATTCACTTCTCCGCCAGTCCTACCTTTCAGAAAGTGGTTGATTTTCTGTTTCTAGAATTGCTGTTCTTCTCTTCGATCCCCCGTTGGATTTGTAGGTGTTTGCGATCTTTAGATAAGCTATCTAGCTGATCTCCCGCTGCCTGAAGTCGTCTCAGCTGCTACTTCTCCGCCATCTTGACTCCTCCCCCGATACTTTTGTTTTTTAACCTGCAGTGCAGCAGATGCACAGCGCTGTCACAGGTACACAACCCGGTGGCCCGTACAGGTCCGGACATTGGACTCCGCTCGCCACACCCGCAGCCCCGTCACCACGAAACGCTGTCACAGTCGCACTGGCTGGACTCCCTGTGCTGTGCCTTTCATCCTCGCGACTCACTCGTTCTGTAACTGAAATTCTGTTCCTCCCACACCCCCCATCCGCTTCGTCCACCCCCTCCAACCTCCTCCTCTCTGGCAACCACTAGATCTGTTTGGTTATGGGTCTGTTTCTGCTTCGTTCATTTTGTTTTCTGCTGCACATCAAAGTGAAATCATTTGTTATCTCGGATTTATGTCACTTAGCGTAATACCCTCTAGGACCATCCATGCTGTCACAAATGGAAAGATCTCATTTGTTTTATGGCCGAGCACTGTTCTGTTGGGTACGCGCACGCATTGTCATCCCTTCGTCTGTTGATGGACGCTTGGGCTGCTTCTATGTCTTGGCTAGTGTACATAATAATACTGCAGTAAACATAGAATGTATCTTTTTGAATTAGTATTTTTGTTTTCTTTTGGTAAATACCCAGAAGTGGAATTACAAGATCACATGGCATTTCTAGTTTTAATATTTTGAGGCATCTCCATACTGTTTTCCACAGGGGCTGCCCCCATTTACATTCCCACCAACTGGGCATGAGGGGTCCTTTCTCTGCTTTTTCATCACTGCCAAGACTTAGTTCTTGTCTGATTCTTGCCTTGGACAGGTGTGGGGTGTGCTGTTGATTTGTATGTCCCTCATGATGAGTGATGCTGAGCATGCCTTCATGTGTCAGTTATTTGTATGTTTTTGGAAAAATGTCAGGTCCTATGCCCCGCCCCCCATTTCTGGTAATCTCTACACTCGTGCGGCTCGAACTCATGGCCCCACGATCGAGGAGCATGCTCTTCCAGCCGAGCCAGCCAGGCACCCCTCTCTGCCCATTCTTGAGCACGCTCTCTTGTGTGTTCAGTTGTATGTGTTTTCAGTGTGATTTCTGTGACACATCTGGGCATATTTTGGATATTAACTCTTTGTTGGATGTACCATTTACAAATATCTTCTACCAGGTGGTAGGTTTGTTTTGTTGGTTGCCTTTGCGGTCAAGAAGCTTTTTATTTTGGTGCAGCCCCAACTGTTTATTTTGCTTTGGCTTCCCCTTCCTTGAGAGAGATCTGTAAATACGTCGCTACAGTTGACGTCTAAGACATTACTGTGTTCTCGTCTAGGAGTTTTAATGGCTTTAGGACTCACATTTACATGAGTCTTTAATCCATTTTGAGTTGATTTTTAGGTATGATGGAATGAAGTGTGTCATTGTTTAGCATGAAGCTGTCTGGTTTTCCCAGTAGGATTTATCTGAACAGGTCGTCTTCTCCCCATTGTATATTCTTGTCTTTGTTGTAGAGCAGTTGGTCACATAAGCATGGGTTTACTATGGACTCTTACTCTGCTCGGATACCTCCAGTGTTGTTGTTTCTCAAAATTGCTTTAGCTTTTTGGGGACTTTCTGGTTCCATTTAAATTCTGGTATTTTAGTTCTGTAAAAAGTGCTGCTGGTATTTTGATAAGGATTGCATTGAATCTATAGATTGCTTTGGGTAATATGGACATTTTAACAATATTTTTCTAATCCACAAGCAAGGAATATCTTTCCATTTGTTTCAGTGCTGTTCTTAACCCAGCTTTAATTGTTTCCATTATTTTCATTTTCTATTTCATTCATTCGTGTTCTGACATTTAGTATTTCTTCTGTTTCTTTGCTCTTCTAACTTGCCCTTCCTTTTTCTATTTTCTTAAGGTGGAAGCTTAAGTCATTGATACTAAGATTTATCCTTTTTTCATATACGTGCTCAGTGCTATAGAATTTCCAAGTACTGCATTAGCTGCATCCTCCAGTCTTTGGTAGGTTGTGTTTTCACTTTCAGTCAGTTCAAATAGCTTTGTAACTTCTTTGACCCACAGGATTCTGGGATGTGTGTTACTGGTGGTTTTTCAAATATTTGACGATTTTCCAGGTATGTTATTATTGACTTAATATTATTGTTGGTTTCTAACATAATTTGCATAAGTTGGATTTATATAAATTTATTGAGACTTAATATCCCAGGACATGACCTATCTTGGTAGATGTTTCATGTGTAATTGAAGAGGCAGCATATACTGTCTGGTCTTGTCAGGTAGAATGTTCCTAATTGTTAATCATGTCAAATTGGTAGATAGTATTGTCAAGTCTTCTATATCCTACTGATTTTTTTTTTCTGCCTACGTATTTCCTCAGTTATTGAGAGGTTTGTTGAAATTTTACTGGTAGTTGTAGACTGTTTCTCCTTGTGGCACATACTTTGAAGTTCTGAGGTATTATAAGAACATTGGGATTATTTCCTATTAATGGACTCCTTTATCACTAGGACAGTCCTTTCCATTCCTAGTAATAGTCTTTGCTTCAAAATCTGTGTGACGTTAATATAGCTACCTCAGATACTTTTCAGTTAGCATCCCATGTGCACGTATTTCAACATATTTGTGCCTTCATATTTAAAGTGAGTTTCTTGGGGGCACCCGGGTGGTTCAGTTGATAAAGCGTCTGCCTTCAGATCAGATCATGATCCCAGGACTCTGGGATCAAGCCCCACATTGGGCTCCCTGCTCAGCAGGGAGTCTGCTTCTCCCTCTCCCTCTGCTCCCGCCCCAAACCCCTGCTTGTGCGTCTCTCTCAAATAAGCACAGAATCTTTAATGCCATCTTGCTGCTTTCTGTATGTACCATCTGGTCTTTGAAGGTGAATGACAAAAGATAAAACATATAGAATATATTATTCTCCAATATGTTTCTAATATGGGACTTTGTGGTTTAAGATAAAATAACTGAGAAAAGGACCCTGGAAGACTGTGTCTCCTCTGAGACGCAATTTTGGTGGAAAGAACCTCCTGTTGTATTTGGACACCTACAGGGCGCAAAGATGATTCCGAAGTTTGTATTTTTTTTCATTGTGGTAAATGCACTCTTTAATCCCCCCACCCACCTCCCCTCCAGTAATCACCAGTTTGTTCTCTGTATGAAGAGTCTGCTTCTTGGTTTGTCTCTAACCCCCCCCCCTTTTTTTTTTGCCTTTGCTCATTGCTTTTAAATTCCATGTGAGTGATATCATAAACTATATTTCTTTCTTATTTCACTTAGCATTATATTCTCTAGTTCCATATGCTGTTACAAATGGCAAGATTTCATTTTCTTTTTTATGGATAAATAATATTTGTGTGCTCACTTCGGCAGCACATATAATATTTGATTGTGTATGTGCGCGTGTACATATAAAGTTTGGTATATACACACACCCCACACCTTTATTTATCTATTGGTGGACACTTGGGCTGCTTCTGTAGTCTGGCAATTGTAAATAATGATCCAGTAAGCATCAGGGTCCATGTATCCCACTGAATTAGTATTTTTGTATTTTTCGGTAAATGCCCAGTAGCGCGATTACTGGATCATATGGTAGTTTTAAGTTCCTGAGGAACCTCCGTGCTGTTTTCCACAGTGGCTGCACCAGCTTGGCTTCCCACCAGCCGTGCAGGAGCACAGCCTCTCCAGCATTTGTTGTTTCTTGTGTTTCTGTATAGCTTTTCTGACAGGTGTGAAGGGAGACGTCACTACAGTATTGATCTGCATATCCTTGACGATGAGAGATGTTGAGCATCTTTTCATGCGTCTGTTGGCCATCTGGATGTCCTCTTTGGAAGAATGTCTGTCTGAGTCTTCTACCCATTTTTAATTGGATTGTTTTTTGGATGTTAAGACATACACACACACACACACACACACACACACACACCCTTTATTGGATATGTCATTTGCAAATCTTCTTCCCATTCAGTAGGCTTTTAGTTATTTCTTTTGTGTGCACAAGCCTTTTATTTTTATGTACTCCCAAAAATTTTTTACTTTTAATTCCCTTAGGAGACTGTATCTACAAAATGTTACTATGACCAATGTCAGGGAAAAAGTACTCCCTATGCTCACTTCCAAGGATGTTTATGGTTTTCGATCTCACATTTCAGTCTTTAATCCACTTTATTTTTGTGTATTGTGAGTGGTCCAGTTTCATTGTTTTGCCTGTAGCTGACCAGTTTTCCCAATACCAATTTGTTATATTGTTACAAATTTCATTTCAGTGATGTTCTTAATCCAGCTTTTTTTCCATTTTTGTTTTCTATTTCATTTGTGTTCTGACCTTCAGTGTTGTTTCTTCTGTTTCTCTGCTCTTTTAACTTGCCTTTTTTCCCATTGTTATATTTATTCTTTGTTGAAGACTAAATTATCATATAATTACAGGTTTATTTCTACATTTTCTATTCTATTGATGTATTTTTATGCCAGTGCCATATTGTTTTAATTACTACCACTCTGTAACAGAACTTGAAATCTGGAATTGTGATACCTCCAGTTTTTTTCTTTTTCAAGACTGCCTGGGCTATTTGGGGTCTTTTACAGTTCCACACAAATTTTAGGACTGTCTGTTCTAGTTTCATGAAAAATGGTATCCTGTATTCTGCTAGGGGCTGCATTCGGTCCACGCACGCTTCAGGCAGCGCAGACATGTTAACAGGATTTGTTCTTTCAGTTCAGGAGCACGGGTGTTCTTCCACTTCTTTGGGTCGTTTTGAATTTCTTTCATCCAGTGTTTTGTAATTCTCAGAGTATAGGCCTTTCACCTCTTCAGTTAAGTTTATTATGAGATATTTTATTGTTTTGGGTGCAATTATAAAAGGGATTTTAAATTTTTTTTGCTGCTTCATTTTTAGTGTCTAGGAATGCAACAGATTTCTCTACACTTTGTATTCTGTGACTTCACTGAATTCATTTCTCAGTTCTGGTGGTTTTTGGGGGGCCCAAATATCATGTCCTCTGCAAAGACTGGTGGGAGTTTTATTTCTCCCTCACCAGTTCGGAAGCCTTGTATTTTGTTGTTGTCTCACTGCTGTGGCGAGGACTCCAGCACTAATGGTGAGTAAAGGCAGTGAGTGGACATCTCTTATTCCTGACCTTATGGGAAAAGCTGTTTTTCACCACTGAGTATGATGTTAGCTGTGGATTTGTCACATAAGGCCTTGATTATGTTAAGGTATATTCCTTCTAGACCTACACTGTTGAGGGTTTTTATCATGAATGGATGTTATGGTTTGTCAGTGCTGTTTTCTGCATCTATTGAAATGATAATATGGTTCTGCTGTTTTGTGAATACTGACCCCCTTGCATCCTGGAATTGGGAGTAGGAGGTTTCAGTGTATTGTTAGGTTTGGTTTGCTAATATTTTGTTGAGGATTTTTTTGCATCTGTATTCATCCAAGATATTAGCTTATAGTTCTTTTTGTGGTGTCGTTATCTGGTTTTGGTATCACAGTGATACTGGCCTCACAGAATGAATTTGGTAGTTTTCCTTCCTCTTCTATTTTCTGGAATAAAAGTTTGAGAAAAGGTATTAACTCTTCTTTAAATGTTTGGAAGAATTTGCCTGTGAAGCTGTCTCATCTCGGACTTTCATTTTTGGGGGGAGTTTTTTTATTACAGACTCAATTTCATGGAAGTTCATCCAAATACATGAAGGTACAGAACATGCTACTGAAGAAGAAAAAATCACACGGATGACAGTCCAGAATCTTCGGGATGCGGCAGAAGTGCTTCTAAGAGGGAAGTATACAGCAATACAAGCCTACCTCAGGAGGCAAGAAAAACCTCAAACCTAACCTTACACCTAAAGGAAATAAACACAGCAGAAGGAAGGGAATAGTAAAGATCAGAAATGAAGGATATGGAAACTAAAAAAACAACAGAACAGCTCAATAAGACCAGGAACTGTTTCTCTGAAAAACTGATAAATCTCTAGTCACACTCATTAAAAAAAAAAAAAAAAAAAAAAAGACCCAAGTTAACAAAGTAATGAAAGAGAAGTAACAACTGTAACAGACTGTGAAAACCTAGATGCCCACAAATTAGACATCTTAGAAGAAATGGGACAAATTCCTAGAAATATGTAACCTACCAAAACTGAAGCAGGAATAAAAAATTTGAACAGACCGATGACCAGCAATGAAACTGAATCAGTAATCTGAATTCGGATTTCTGAGGACGGACCTTGACCTCTATACCTAATGCCTACTTAGCAACTCTACCTGGATGACTCACAGGCAGCTTTAGTGCAAATTATCCAAACTCACAGACTTTCAGCATCAAGTTCACCCAGTTCAAGCTAAGGAATGGTGCTGTGACCTCGCTTGCTGGCTCACTAGCCCAACCCGGGTGTCCCGCTCATCATGTGATACACACATGGTGGTCTGCATGCAGATCAGAGACCCTAACACAAGAAGAGCAGACAAAAAGTCCCACATAAATCATCAAAAGGACCCTTTATTTTCATGTCAATAGTACCATAATTCATCAAAATAATTTATAATACTTAACTGCCTCTTAAATATATAATCTTATAAAGGAGGTCCTCTGAAGTTAAAAGTAATGTGGATTCAGTCTGTTTAAAATTATTTAGGACATGATAATATAAGTAAAAAAAAAAATTTGTTTCCTATGAAGTCCTTCTAAAAAAAGGAAATCATGACAAGTTCCTGATCAGACAAATGCCATTCCATTATTAAAGGGATTAAAAAGCATAAATAAGTTTGAACAGAAATGTCAATTTCCTGGGTTTGTCCTCTGTGCAAACCTGACCCTTTATAGAGTTAAAATTGTATCCTAATTTCTCACCATCAGCAAGAAATTCCTTAGCAGCTCAGAAGTGATGTTAATGTCTTGGTAAAACAGATTCCCTTTCTGATGACCATCTGTGCGCCAGTCTCTAGTATATCTGTGTCTTATCCTCTCAAAAATGGTTCTACTTAATCAGGAAATCATTTCAGGGATTTTCTTGTAACCAGCAACTTCTCAAGCCTCACAGCTCACAGCGGAGGTGAACCCTGATGAATTACCATGCCGACCGCCGCCCGCTGCATCCGCTTAACCTTCCAGATGCCACTGTTGTGAGGAAGAGCCATCGCAGATCGCCATCGCAACATAGCCTTTGTGACTCAGTGGATCGACCACTCTCAGGCACTGTCCAACTGACACCTGGTACAGCCGATTACTCTTCTGGAAAAAAAGTAACAAGAAAAATATACCAACAATTACTTGCTTTAACTTAAAAGACTTTGCTGCCAGAATGTGGTAGAGAAGATAGAGAGATCCAGAAGACATGAGGACTAGCTCAGATGCTTTATTTAATGACAGGACAAACTCAGAACTACTTTCTGTCAGGTAAACTAGGAGGACATCTGCCCTGCTCCCCCCTTAGCTCCACCTGCTTCCTCACGCGCTCCCATCCTCCCCAGCAAGCTCCTCACCCCGAAGGTCCACTGCTGGGATCCTCCCGACCCATGGCACTTCATGAGTCGTGGTGGGTCTGATGAGCGAGTTTCTGACATATCCAGGCAAAGGAGGTTATTTAAAACCAACTCGTGCTCTTCATTATAAATCCAAATCTGAGGAAGAGAATCAAAGATCAGAACTCCAAGGTCCTCTTCAGATTTGAAATTTGAGCTGCGCCCCCGGTCACCTATCCGTGGGAGAAGACTGGGGTTACTCCACGCGGTCTCAGAAAGCAGGGAGAGACCTGCAAACCTGAGTCACATGCAGGCAGCGTCAGCTCAGTCACCTGAAAATGGAATGAATGAATGAACAGGAACAGGAAGTGTAATCCCAGGAAGAAACCGAAACAGTGGTTAACTTTTGTTCGTTGAATTTAACGGACTCAGTTAACTGAGCACGTGACTGGAGACCTTTCCAGTTCCAGCATCTCACAATCCCACGGTGCTCCCCATCGCTAGGCAGCACAGCCTGTCCGCGCAGACATGCCTCACCTGGGCCGCGCCGATACGCAGGAGCCCATACACATGTCATGCTGGGAAAGTTCTACTCTAAACCCAGATCACCACAGCATTTAGGCTGAGATGATGATTTCCTTGGAGGGCCCAGAAACGGGGTTTTTTCTTTAGATGTGCAGATCTTCCAGGACAGTCTTCTCTGTCTCCCAGATTATTTTCAGAAACAAAGGCCTAAAACTGGCTGAACGGGACAAGAGTGAGGAATAACTTATTCTCCAAAATGCACCTTCACTAAATCCATAAGGAATATACTTTCATCTCTGAATTATTTTAGTCATTAGTATTTCTACCTCCAGGCCCAAAATTTATGTGCACTGTTTCCATTAACATGAAGAGTTCTATAAATAGAACTTTCTGCAATGATGCTCATGTTTTATAACCTGTGTTGTCCAACATGAGGAAACACATAATTTATTTCATTGTAATTAAATGTAAAGAGCTCCGTGTGGCTGGTGGTTACAGTATCAGTTCAGATCTACCTGATCCCAACAAACAGGAGCATGTAACTCCATTTCCTCAAACTTCTCCCATTTTCTGGAACAAGGCTCAGTGATCTCATGTAACCAAAGGCGGCAGTCCAGCTGGACACTTTGGTGTCCGCGAGTCTGATAGCTCTCAGACCCAGACACTGCACAGAACCCCTTCTAAATCCTATTTTCTGGTGTGGATGACATCTTCCATCCTTTGCAAGCTTCCCTAGAAACAGAGGGTCTTCTATGAAATTTCAGAGAACACACGTGGTCTGTCCATTTTAGTCCTGACTGGGGCCACCCCGACAGGCAAGTGGGAATGAAAATCCCCTCCCTGTGACGTGCTCAGACCGCAGAGGCGTGCGGTTTCACAACCAGGGGATTAGACTTCCGTCAGATACAAGTCAGTTTGAAATTACTGTTCCAAACTCTCCTAAGTTTTTAGCTTATTTTTAGGCCTACTTTAACACCATTGGAAAGATTACATGAGAACAGGTTATGTGAATGAAATAAACTTTTTTGTTATGGTTTCTTCTGATGAGACTACTAAAACTCAGAGAAATTTGATTTCAGAGAAAACTCTACTGAAGTTATTAATTCATTTCCTGCATTAATGTGCCTGCCCTTCCTTTGCCACTTTAAAAAAATTTTATTTATTTATTTGACAGAGAGAGAGATCAAAAGTAGGCAGGCAGGGTGGGGTGTGGGAAGCAGGCTCCCTGCTGAGCAGAGATCCTGATGTGGGGCTTGATCCCAGGACCCTGAGATCATGACCTGAGCCGAAGGCAGAGGCTTAACCCGCTGAGCCACCCCGGTGCCCCTCCTTTGCCACTTTTGACCTGCTGTGTGACTGCAGAGTACAAAGGATGCTTCTAACACACAGGAGCAAAGGTAGGAAAAATATACAAAGGACACAAAGTCATTCCATGTCAGCTAAGGAAAGTCAAGAGTAAAATCTCCAGGGTCTTCCAAACCTCCCTCCCTCCTCAGGGACCACCCCAAGTTCCCTTCACTGAAGGACACTTTCCAAGGACCCATGGCTGAGCCCGGGGGCATGCATGACTCACCTGACTTGGGTCACTGTAGTCACATGCTTTAAGCACCACCAGGCCTCCTTTCTGACTTGGACGGCCCTGGGCCACCAGACACTTGTTGGTCTGGAGGTGATAGAGCTGTAAAAAGAGAGATTGCTCTTGGCAGAAGATACCTTAGAGTGCTAGATAATGTGAATACATTACTCCAAAGCTGTGAATTTTAAAGGTCATAAAAACAGAAGGATTTTTTAATTCCTAAATTCTAGCTTCACTACATAGGGTATCACAATAGACTTCAAGGTTATAGGTAATGTTAACAATATACGTAAGCAGTGTCATGTAGAAATTCTACCTAAAGATACAGGTTTACTAATCTACTATAGGGGAGGAAGGAAATTAAAACATCTCAGCCCTGAAGAACCTTCAAATGAAATCGAGAAAGTAAGAATAGAAGGTACAAACAAGAGAGTACGTAGCTGAATGTGAGGAACACAGATTAGGAACTGAGTATCCAGCCTGGGTAAAGGACTGGTGCGTGAAAGGGGCTTGGACGTGCAAGGGAAGGATAATGGAAAGGGTTTCCACTACGTGGACAAACCCCAGTTCTGTCCATTTTTCCTTAAGAAAACACCTTGATTTTGTTTGTAATCTCATAAAAAGAAGGGGAAAGCTCTGTAGCTGAAGAGTCACGGAGGAAAGCTGCCGTCGTGAAAGATCCTATGGGGCGCTGCCTTCTTAACACAAAAGAAGAGAAAACCCCACAACCATCAGAGTATCTACTTTCAGGAACAGTAGCTTACTTTCAGAAAGCAGATTCTAAGAAATGACTCAGGAAAAAGGTATGATTTTAGGACTAGACCCCTAAAATTTAAATGTGATACAGAACTGTGAACAAAGTCCTTCAGAAACAAAAGGGAACACGTACAGAGATGTGGCAGGTTGCGGGCTTTCTGCGCAGCTCAGATGACCGCTCGGCCCCCCGGGTGTGAGCCATAAGGCTGTGCCACCATCCTCCACTTCCTCTCTGGGGTCGGTTCCCAGAGCTTTGGCCCAACGGAAGAGACCAGCCCCATTTCTCCTTTTGTTTTCCTTTTGGGACTTGGTTCTGCCAAACGAGTTTCATACTGACTTATAGCGCCTTTACTGGTCTGTTCCTATTTATATCCACCCTCTTGGAAGCTAGCATGTAACTTACAGAAGTGACGCACTCTTTAAGGATGTTAATAGTAACAGTGGAGATACTAACGTTTCTAAAGTCTTAATACCTGAGTGGAGGAAGGTCCCACCCAAAGAACACAACAGAAGCAAGCTAAAGTCTATCACTGAAATGATACTCTAAGTCTAAAATGTCATTTATGCAATCATATAACTTTTCATGAAATACTTTGATATTACTTCCTTACCCTTCCACGCTGAAGGACTTTGGGGCGTTTTGGCCCTCTATTGATAAAAATGGGTTGCTGGGGTTTGGCGTTGGGCCCAGATATCTGCATCTCTGGGTAAATATTATCCAGATACCATTTAAATGATTTACAACCCAACTTCTTCCTCAATTCAACACGCTCACTGATATTTCCATAGCTTTTGGTCCTCAGATCAGGTCTTAAGGAAAAATACTGCTCCTAAATTTAAAAAAAAAAAAAGGAAAAATAAGAGAACAGGTTTTTTGCTTAAAACGAGTATTATCAGCAAATTATTTTTCATGCCAGTGTTTTCTTGATATTGCCGAAAAATGTCAGTATAAACTTTTCACACAACTGGGTCCATCACTGACAATATGACATTTTAAATTCTAAGATACATCCCTATTTCAGAAATGGCAAAACATGTAAAATGTGATCTCAGAATCAATGAGGCAGGCGACGTGTGAGGCCGGCAGTTCTCAGACTCTGTCAGGATTCTGGAGTGTCAAAGATAATTGATTATTGGGTCCAAGGAGCTTCTGTTTGTGTGAGTTTATCTACTGGTATTTACCATATGGAAAGTTAAAACATTTAATTTGTTAAAAATAACTCACTACCTATCAACATAAACGTGCTCTGAAGAGCAACAAAAAATGTAGTGAGAACAGTGACATTGCTTTACAGTTTTACAAATCTTTTCAATGTTTGGCTAAAAAGAAAGCTGAACTCTCATTTCTGCATGTGAACCTATTACTGTCATGTTTGGTTAAACAGATTTTTAAAAATTGAGTGTATGAAAATATATAGCTTAAAATGCAAGGGATATTTTAATAGTTTCAGAGAATTATGACTATTCTTTTTTGATATATTTTTTAAAGATTTTGTCAGAGTACAAGCCAGGGAGCAGGAGAGGGAGAAGCAGACCCTCCGCATAGCGTGGGGCTCGATCCAGGGACCCTGAGATCATGACCTGAGCCGAAGGCAGACGTTTAACCAACTGAGCCACCCAGGCACCCCTCTTTGATATTTTACCAAAAACTCTAACTTTTCATATTCCACACTGTAACTAACCTTTAACTTGTATCACTGAGCTTTTTGTAAGTTGCATTAAAATCTACTGCTCTATCCGGCTCTCTGAATGGATCCTCTCCCCAGCCAAGATTTCTATACCATCATAGTCAGTCATTTGGAAAAAACTGGGTGGCAAAGTTCCAAATATTGACAAATGTCACTATATAATATAAAAAGTTATATTCATAAACATTCCTAATCTCATCAAAAGAGCATTTAAGCACTGGAAGCCATCAAGCTCCCAGGGATCGATCCGAGTTTTCCACTTGCAACAAGTGCTGTCAGCTGAAGTGAAGAGGCTCAGCTGGTTCATTTTCGGGAATGTGCGCCAAATGTCCAAATATAAATAAGCATGGTTTGTGGTTTGTGAGCCATTCTTCTACATAAAAAGTACTCCGTGGAGAAAAGTGACTAGTTAACTCACAACTACAAGCAGCTCAAACAACTGCACGCATTTTCCCTTGAAAACAACCACGTGGTTCAGTCTACAGCAAAAGGTGCTTTCTGCGCGCTCAGCGTGTCTCACAGCACTCGGAGCACGAGATCACAAACACCATGATTTCTATGACTCAGCTGCTTTTGCAGCATCAGGGCAAGGTCAACAAGAGGAAAATGGCAAATACTGTGTTATCTGCCTATGACAACAGCTTTTCCCTGCTAAACATTTACATGGGCCTGGGAACCACTTTCTGAGAGCTGCTGGTAGACAGTGTGACTCAAAGCTGAGGAACACGGAGAACAAGCCTGGAGTCTAGATGAGGGAGAAGGGAGGAAACACGCAGTGTGGCAGATGCATGACCACAAGCCCCCACTTCTGCTCCCCATGCAGTGATCTTCTCCTGACAGCACACACCTCCATGCCCAGTGCATTTCCCAAAACCTAACACAGAGCCTGGTATACAGTAGACACTCAAATGCACGTTTAAAAAAATTAACTGTACACAAATGTTCACAGTAGCATTTCTCGTAACTCACGAATGGATAAAATGTGTAATCACACAATGGAATATTATTTGGCAATAAAAAAGGAATGAAGTAATGCTACATGGTACCCATATGGATGAACCTGAAAACGTTATGCTTACTAAGGTGGTCACAAAAGACCATGTGTGGTAGGATTCCATTTGTGGGAAGGTCCCAAACAGGCAAATCTAGAGAGTCAGGAGGTAGACCAGTAGCTGGTGTGGGGCTGTAGGAGACGAGGGGTGATGGCTGAAGGACACAGAGTTTCTTGTGGGGCTGATAAAATGACTTGTGAATTACACCTCAATAAAGATGTTACAAAGGAAATAGCACAGCAGAAAGAGAAAGTGCTACTAGTGCAGAGCCTAACAGGGAAAGTGGAGAGACTGGGACACAGTGAAGCCCAAGGAGCAAAGAAAAGGAGCCACGTTCCGTGGGAGTCAGAGGAATAAAGACACTGACAAGAGAATTTCTTATGTTGGCTGTATTTCCTATTATAGAGTGGTCATTTGGAAAATTAGAAGAAGGGTCACAACAAAAAATGGGAGGAAAAGAAATGTACAAAAGGGATGGCCCTGAAGCATAGATTGTCCCACAGAAATGTGCAAGAGTGAAAAGGCAGGTAACCAGAGCTGTCTGCAAAGGAGCTAGAGCCGAGCAGACCCTTCCAGCAGAGTAACTTAATCTCACCTTGTATTCATCCAACCAAACATGCGCCAGCCTCAAGGAGTTGTGGGTCATGGTGTCCTGGCCTTCAGGAGAACCATACGGTCGCCTTTTTCGGAAAATGTGTCCGACTCTAGAGCAAGGGATGATGAAGAGTTTACCTCCACACATCCAAATCTGGTCAGAAGCAAAATATGTATTAATAGTTGCCTTGCTCTGCTATGAAATCAATGTATGCGTTTTCATGAAATTAATCTTTATCAGATAGGTGTTTGTGAGACTTTTCAAGATGTTTTATGTAACTACCAAATACAAGAAAGTGAAAGGGTACATTAAAAAAATTATATCTTTGGGACGCCTGGGTGGCTCAGTTGGTTAAGCTGCTGCCTTCGGCTCAGGTCACGATCCCGGCGTCCTGGGATCGAGTCCCGCATCGGGCTCCTTGCTCTGCAGGGAGCCTGCTTCTCCCTCTGCCTCTGCCTGCCATTCTGTCTGCCTGTGCTCGCTCTCTCTCCCTCTCTGACAAATAAATAAAATCTTTAAAACAAAAAAATTATATCTTTATGATTAAAAAGAAACTAAATTCTAAAATAGCATACCATTCTTTTACCACCCTGTGTCTAAAAGATTCTAAATTCTAAAAGATTAAAATTCTAAAGATTATGTATGAAAAACTACCTTTTTTAAAAACGCTATAGTCAATACATCGTAAAAATACAAAATGATACATGCACAACATACTGCAGTATTGTGGATGGGGTTTCTGCTATGGAGCCCCAGAGCTGGGAGGTGGGGAGTGAGGACATCAGCTGGTATGGAGAAGTCTGAGTTCTTTCCCTTGCCCTCATTCTGCCCCTTGCAAAGACTGTCTTCCACTTCCATAGTTCCCCGAGTCCCAGACCCCACCCATACCACCATCTTTCCAACTTCAGCAGTTGGAGAGGAGATTAATTCCTTTCTCGGGTTGGAGGGACTTGTATATATAAAGTATTCTGCTAGCTACTTCTGAAAGTGGAATGGGAGCTATTAATAATTTTCCTGGGAGAACAGGTGTGAACCAGGACAGTCTTGAGCAATCAGGGACATCCAGTCACCCTAATACATATGTCCAGGGTTAGCAAGTAAGATTCATAAACTGGCAAAGAACAAAACTCTACCGCAAATGCACATTTAGACATCTGAAATTATACCCAACCATTCATTACAACCTTCCCTTTTAAATTCTTACAAGGCTGCTTAAATACTTTCCACACTTTGAATGGATATTATCCCCATCACGGATTATGATAAAGTAGCCTTCATTAAAGACAATTTGTTAACAAAGATAATCAAAGAGAACTTACAGAAAATAAGAGATCGTAGATGAAAATTATATTCCACTACACAGAGTTAAACATGAAAAAATTACCCGAAATGATATTTCTAAATTTTCTCCTCCCCAGATATCCATGCCACTGTCATACTGTCCAAGTTCATTATAATAGTGTCTATTCATGGCGAACAATCCTCCGGCCATTGTAGGTGACCTAGAAAAGGAAAAAATTACTGTACCAATTGTAGAGAGCCAATTATCTACCATCTTTGTTATTTAAAAAATTCAGTGTACCTTTGGAACATCTCTAATAAAGAGCAGATTAACTATTATGAAACATTTTATCTAACATCAGGGAATGAGCTGGGCCCCATAACTGAATTTTCTAGATGCCAATGATATACTAGATATCTGGGAAATGAAGGCTACTTTTCTAAGCATTAAAAATACTTTATGAATTACAACACTGTTACTAGAAATACACTTGATTTGAATTAATTCCTTCTGACAGTCTCATAGAACAGTGGGATAAAAACTGGACTCCAGAGCCTATCAAGTAGAGACCAGATGACGACTTAGACCAGTAGTTCTCAAATACGATGATTTTGTCCCCAAGCGAACACTTTCATTAATGTCCACAAACATTTTTAGCAGCTGCAATGGAGTGGTTGGGGTGGGGGAGGGTTTCTACTCACAACTCATGGTCTGAAGCCAAGCACACTACCGCATACTCTAAAACGCACAAGAGAGAGCCCACAACAGAGAAGTATCTGGCCCCAAACGTCAATACTGCCAAGACTGAGATGGTTAATGAGAGAAGCTGAAAGAGACTGGCCCTCAGACAGACACACGCTCAGCTTCTAGCTGTCTTACTTCCTGAAACTGAACTAAGGTGATGATGTCTTTCAGCATCCCAAGCTTCCTGTTAGAAGGGAAGCACAACTTCTCTGCAGGGAGGAAAGCTCCATCTCAGGTATGAATGTATTTCCATAATTTTTCATGACAGTGTCTGCCCCCAAACAAAAGTAAATAAGCAACCAAACAAATAAATAACCAGGCAATTAGGAAGATAAACCACATGAATGAAGAGAATCTACAAGAGGAACAGATGTGCAGGGGTTTCAAATAATGTAGTTATCAGGCGGAGACTTTAAAATAACTGCTCAAAATATGCAAGGATAAAAGACAAGGTGCAAAATTTGGCAGACAGATAGATATGGTCAAAAAAGAAACCAAATTTATGCATATCTGAAAACCCTTCTGACAAAGACAGAAGAACTTCTGCCTACTTGTGATCTGTCAAATAAATAAATAAATAAATAAAATCTTAAAAAAAAATAAAGACAGAGATCACAAGTAGGCAGAGAGGCAGGCAGAGAGAGAGGAAGAGAAGCAGGCTCCCTGCCAAGCAGAGAGCCCGATGCGGTGCTCAATCCCAGGACCCTGAGATCATGACCCGAGCCGAAGGCAGAGGCCTTAACCCACTGAACCACCCAGGCACCCCCAGAATCCCATTTTTAACAACCACAAAAAAATACAAATTTTCCAGGCACACAGGAAAATTTACAAAAATTACTCATGTGCTTGGCCATAAAGCGAATCTCACCAATTTTCAAAGAATTAAAATCATACAGACTATTTCTTAATCACAGTGTATACTAAGCTAGGAATACGTAATTATAAAATCCTCATATGTCTGGGAAATAATGAAGGTACTGCTAAATAACCTATAGGTCAGAAAAGCCATTATAATGAAAATATTCTGAAATAAATGACAGAAATAGTACTTTGTGGGATGCAGCTAAAACCATGATTAGAAAGTTTATCTCCTTAAATGCATACATTAGGAAGGGAAAAAGGATGAAAAATTTAAAAAATCTAAACATCCAACTTAAAAAGTTAGCAGCCTTGAAATCCTAAAAGTGAGAGAGCGCACAGAAGAACGGAGAGAAGAGTGGGGGAAAGCGGCAGGAGGAGGAAGGAGTGCTTATGTCCTGGCGGCGCAAGGAGGCGGGTCAGATGGTGCTGTCACAGCCCACAGGCACGGCTCTCTCCCAGCGCCAGAAGGAAAAAACGCTGCTGCAGAAACACCCATACTACCCCGCCACGCCGGAGAGCAGAAGACAATGACATAAAGGAACAAAATTTTCACTTTTCCCAGAGAAAGGACCTAAAATCAGTTTGACAGGGAAAAGAGGAATATGTTCCTCTAGAGCGAAAGAAGCAATAAACAGAAGACCCGAAATAAAAACAGTGTAAGAATTCGCTTCTGCGGAGGTGGACTGAGAACAGGGAGCAAAGAGGGAGTCAGTCACTCCTCGTCAAAAGTTGTTCTATGCTATTTTGTTACTGAATACATGTTTGTGATTAAAAGCATTAAAAATTAAACGATGAAAACCAATGCCCATGAGGATGGTGAAACAGGCAAGACAGGCAGGAGCACGAACACGGAGAGCAAGCAGCAGCCGGGCTACTGTCCTCCTGCGTGGCGCGTCCTTACCTTCTCACAGAGAACACCATGGACAGTCCGAGAGGACAAAATCAGAGTCACCGCTGTCTGCCTCCAATCACAGGACATAAGGCTGTAGAGACCAGAAACCCAAACAGACAGTCCCTGGATGCAGTCCTGCCTGAGAGCGGGGAGGGGGTTCATGACCCGCCCAGGTTCTGACACTGGGCTTAGCAGAACTGCAGCAGATTCTCACACGAAGCCCGAGAGAGCAGAAGTCAGCCCCGCTCGGCCAGCAGACCACATTGGCCCCCAGGAGCCAGCGGAGGTCTCCCCTCCACGTCTGGGTCAGGTGAAAGGAAGCTGGCAAGCCCCTACAGGCCAGCCGCAGAGCCACCTGATGTGCTGGGAAAACATCACCTCCTAAAGGTAGAGAGAGGCATGCCCTCCAACCAGTTTTCCTCTTGTAAGGCGGGAGTAACAGCACGGGTAACAGCACCACCTGTGGCATTAAAGAAAGACAATGGAAAACCACCCAACCTCCCCACCAACAGTAAACTGGGTAAGTTATGATATATTAACAGAACATGACCCTCTTTCAGTGCTGTATAAAGCAGAGCCATACACTGTAACCCAGATGAGTTTTTTAAAGCAATATTGAGTAAAAGCAGCAAGGACAAAAGGAGTCTAATGGCTTCATTTTATATGACGTCCAAGAACAGGCAAAAACCAAACTATATTGTTTAGAGACGCACGCAGAGATGGTAAAACTACAGGAAAGTGAGGAAATGATCACCAGGTCAGGGTAATGACAGCTCTGGGGCCAGGGGCTGTGACCAGAGCAGGGATACAGAGGGCATCTGGATGCTGTGTCTTGACCTGGGTGGTAGCTACACAGGTGTTCATATTATAACCAGGTATTAAATTGTGTGCATCATACATATATACATATGTGTACTTTTTACATAAATTTGTCACAGGTTAAAAAAAAAAAAAAAAAAAAGTCCAAAACAAAAAACCCTATAGGTCCAAGAATGTTAAAAAGTAGAAACACAGACAAACCTCTCTGAAATCCACATGAGAAATTTAAAACAAAAAACAGGGAACCCTGGGTGGCTCAGAGGGTTAAAGCCTCTGCCTTTGGCTCAGGTCATGATCCCAGGGTCCTAGGATCAGGCCCCACATCAGGCTCTCTCCTTGGCGGAGAGCCTGCTTCCTCTGCTCTCTCTCTGCCTGCCTCTCTGCCTACTTGTGATCTCTGTCGAAAAAAATAAAAAAAAATTAAAAAAAAAACCCACATAAGCAGATTTGTAATATTGAGAATATGAATGAGAACTAAAATAATTTCTGCACTGTGACTTGTAATTGTACTAGCAGAAATCCATCCTAAAAATCCCAATTACAGAAAACACTTACACAGCAAATGTTCCTCACAGCGCCACTCGTACTAGCAAAGAACTGAAGGTAGGTGAATGACAAAGGCAATAAACCATGCTGAACCAATATTAAAAAACACTGCACGTGGGGTACTCCTACCATATCCTATGCACAATTATCCCAAGATACTGATCTTATCTGTCTGCCTTTCTAAGTGATACATCCCTGAGGACATGAATAATTCCCAGGTCACAAATCTTTCCTTAGAAGTTGGCACAGCACATAAAATTCAGTGAGCATTCAAGAATTTCCAATGGACAAATTAAGCCACCACTTCTGCTCCCTGCAAAGACGGGATTCTCTTTAAAATATTTTTTCTCTTTTGAAGAAGTACTGACAGGAATTTTTCCTATCTGGAGGAGAAATCTCACTTTATTGGTGCAGTAGCTCCTTCTGGTCCTCCGAGCTCAGAAAGGGGAACAAGATCCCACTTGAAGTGAAGCCCCCAGTTGAAACCTCCCCGCACGACAGGGGACGAGCTGTAGGCGAGCGTGTCCGCGCTGATGATATCGATGACAGGGCACACCACGGTCCGCCGGTCCTGCTGGATGGCAGCCAGCAAGGGCTGCAGCCACATCACATTTACTTCACAGTGGCTGTCCAGGAAGACCAGGACTTCTCCTGAGGAGGCAAACAGCAGCAGACCTGAGAGGTCACAGCAGTCCATTCAGGGGCGGCTGCTAGTTCCCTGAGATGCTGCGTTCACAGTGTGAAATACACCCGCCTCCCTTCCAGCCCAACGGTCAGACCATTCCTCTACGCCAGTCAGGAAGAGAGAAGGACTTTCTAGCCAGGAAGTCTGCCTCAAGTGTACTGCTAGGATTGAGAAACATGTATAAATCAATCCCAATTCTCCTCAGTGAGAAGATTCAAAGTCTCGTAGGAACAATTCTCTTCTCCAGACAGAAAGCTATGGACTGCGGTACAAGGGCAGTGGCCACTTGTGTGTAAATGTTTTTATTACACTTACTGCGATCAAAATATTTCTAAATTTAGGGGTGCCTGGTTAGCGCAGTAAGTTAAGTGACCGACTCCTGGCTTCGCCTCAGGTCATGGTCTCGGTGTTGGGAATGGAGCTTCGAGCTGGGCTCCGCACTCAGCAGGGGGTCTGCTTGAGATTCTCTCCCCTCTCCCTCCACCCTTGCCAGCCCTTCTCTCTAAAAAAAGAAAAAAAAAAATTCTACTTTAGTATACATTTCCCTGCCTGAGAACATAACTGTCTTCGCTGGTGACACAGAAACATGACATTAGTGATCATCGCTACAACACAGCAACTCTCTCAGGAGTGAGAGAAAGATATACCCCTTCTGCCATGCCAGTGACATGGGTTCCCTTCTCCTCTGAAGTCACCACTCAGTGGCCACATGCTCACTTCTTCTTCCGTTTTTCGCCTTTCCTTCCTAAATTCCCCAACCTGGTCAGCTGTAGTGGCTTTCATGAGCCAATGAGGTATCTTTTCTTCTAGCTAATAAAATAAGAATCACAATGATTTTATCAAGCCCCTACACCCCAAGTTCTGGAATTCTCAAATTACCTTCCTATTTTTTTCCCATATCCATACACTACTTACAATATTATATACCTACTATTTTTAAACTAAATCATTTAACTTAAATAAATTTATTTTAAAAGGAAATTTTATCAAGATCAAAAATGAAAATCAGAATCACTAACCTTACAGAGGTAACCATAAAGAGAAATACAATGGTTCAATACCATGTAACTGAGAACTAAACATATATTTTCTGCAAAATACTAAATTTGATACTTTTTTTCCAAAGATTTAATTTATTTATTTGAGAGAGCAAGAAAGAGAAAGCATGAGGAGGGGGTGAGTGGCAGAGGGAGAGGAAGAAGCAGACTCCCTGCTGAACAGGGAGCCCAACATGGAACTTGATCTCTGGACCCTAGATCATGACCTGAGCCGAAGGCAGAGGCTTAACCTGGGACACCCAGGTGCACCGTTCTTTCTTTTTCAAAGGTGAGGTAAGTATATGCTGAAAATGTCTTAAAGATAGATTTCTTTTTTTTTTTTTTTAAGATTATTTATTTATTTATTTGTCAGAGAGAGAGAGCGCGCACATAAGCAGGCAGAGGCAGAGAGATAAGCAGGCTCCCTGTGGGGCAAGAAGCCCGATGCGGGACTTGATCCCAGTACCCTGGGATCATGGCCTGAGCCCAAGGCAGCAGCTTAACCGACTGAGCCACCCAGGCGCCCCTTAAAGATAGATTTCTAATAGAGACTTTATCTTTGATGGAATCAGGATTGAGAATTTTAAAGAAAGTATCTTTATAGTTTTATAAATCAATTTTCATTGTTTTTTATTTTTATTTTTTAAGTAATCTCCACACCCAGTGTGGGGTTTGAACTTACAACCCAAGATCAAGAGTCACACACTCTACTGACTAAGCCAGCCAGCTGCTGTGGTAAGTCAATTTTCAGTATCATGTCCATTTATCCAACAAAAATCATAATGCATTATCACCAGAGGTATGTATTTGAACTTAAGAATTACTAGCTTAATTCAAATCAAACAGTTTGAGTACACATATTTTAAATGTTGTATGACAAAAATTACAGGGGTGCCTAGGTGGCTCAGTCTACTGAGGGGCCATCTGACTCGATTTCAGCTCAAGTCATGATCTTAGGGTCATGGGACTGAACCCTGTGTCAGGCTCTGTGCTCAGTATGGAGTCTGCTGGAGAGTCTCTCTCTCCCTCTCCCTCTTCCCCTTCCCCCTGCATGCTCACTCGCTCGCTCTCTCAAATAACTCTTTAACAAAAAAAATTAAAAGTAAAAAAAAGTTACAGAAGTTCAGATACATTTTGCTTTACCCTTCTCCTTATATAAGTAAACAAGATACAGACCTACATGAGCAGCAATAATTTTTAATAAGGACCACTATGAAAAAAGACCAGTTTGGACTCTGGAGCTCACCTCCCTGGAGTCTGTATTTTGGGACAACACTGTTGTCCCAAGAAATACAAAATTCTTTGGAAAGAAACCCTTTCCAAAGTGAACACAAGCCTTCTCTCTCCTGCTGACAATGCCCATTTAAGAAATCACTTTTCACAGATCTCTGCACAATAAGAAAGGCTCCAAGGACAAAGCCCTTGTCACTTATCCGCCACTGAGAAGAGAACAGGAAGTTATTTATACCTGTAGAGTGGGCTGCTCCAATCATCCTTCCTCGAATCAATCCCTCACGCTTTGTGTTTCTTATTACTTTAATTTTTCCAGGGAGATATTTTTGGATATATTCCTCTAGTTCTCCTTTCAAATCATCTGAAAATAAAGAGTCATAATAAAACAACAGGAGACATATACAAAGACTTTTTTAAGAGCTACTCTAAGATTGTATCTGATACTTAGAGCAACAAATTATCAAGTAATTATTACAGAATCTTTTGCTGCTTTATTTAAAAAAAAAAAATTATGGTTTATCTCCTAAGGAAGAAAAAGAAATGAAGGGTAAGAGTTGAAACACTAGCCAAGAAGAATACTTAATTTGTAGAATTATTCATATTTCCACAGCAACTAGCACAATGCTTTGCATAAAGAATGTTTGAAATGATTATCTTGAGTGAATGAATGTTCTGCTGACTGCATTAAATCAGATTTAAAACCAAAATAAGGTATGTCTTTTGTTTCAAATTAACTTACTCCAATTTAGAACAGTTTTAATGACTTTTTTAAAAAGATTTTATTTATTTATTTGACAGAGAGAGAAATAGCAAGAGGGAACACAAGCAGGGGGATTGGGAGAGGGAGAAGGAGGCTTCGTGCTGAGCAGGGAGCCCGATGCAGGGCTCGATCCCAGGGCCCTGGGATCATGACCTGAGCCGAAGGCAGACACTTAACGACTGAGCCACCCAGGTGCCCCTGGTTTTAACAACTTCTATTGCTCCTACCAAGAATTATACAGTAACAGCAGTAAATACGTCCTTTTATTAATTTAGTATCTTCCAAGGACACTAAATATTTTTTATAAATTCTAGCTCATTTACATTTAAATTTCATAACTTCAAATATCTATTAATTCTTTCCATTGTTAGTAGATAAACCATAGTAAGTTATCATGAATTTTCACTTTTAAAAAAAATAACTACAAACTGAAAAACAAAATACAGATTAAAAAAAATTCAACACCATAAATTCTATAATTTAGTATTTAGACAATCTTTGTTTCTTAATTATTCTTTTTCAAAATTAAGTTTTGTTTTCTATTAACCTTTCTAAATTTTCTCTTGTGCTATCTCAGTATATGCCAAAGTTTAAGCATTTTGTTCCCGATGGGCTCAGTGTACATTTCCTTGCTTTATATAGTCAACTGGTAGACCAACCCTGTTGTTGATAAGAGGTGCTAATAAACTCTTGAGTAGTGAAAAATCTGTAACTGGCATCCAATTCATCAATGTACTCCTACAGCTTGCTGTAATGAAGAGAGCAGAGGCTGAGAGCTATGCAGACCGGTGGTCTAATTTCAGCTCTACCACTTAACAGCTAAAGGACCTTGAGACTATTTAATATTTCCTCTCTATAAAATAAAGGATACAACCTATCTCTCAAGATAGCTGAGACCCGAGTGAGTAGCATAAATAAAGAGCCTTCCGTCCTATGTGTACATGAAACCATTCTTAGGAAGTCTATGTTGAACTGAAGTAAGTACAAATTTCCAGCTATAAAAGAAGTCAGTCACAGGGATGAAAAAGTAGAGCAGAGGAAATATAGTCAATAATATTGTAGTGACACTGTAATGGTGACAGACGGTGACTATACTTATTGTGGGGAGTAATGTAATGTACAGAATGATGAATCAATACGTTATACAACTAAAACAAATCTAACACAATTACACTTCAATATTAAATTTTTAAAAATTGTATAATATACATACTGAATCACAAAACACTGGTATTCAGAGATCATCTAAGAGCGATCACAATGCAATCCGCTTTTAACTGGGGACAGTCAATATAACAGACTCATTAGATGAATATAAGCCCGAGGTGTTATACGGAGAGAAAAAAGCCAATGTCGAAAGGTCACTTATTGTATAATTCTACTTATGTAACCATTCTTAAAATGACAAAATCACTGAGAAAGAAACAAAATCACAGAGATTAAGGCTGCCAGGGATTAGGGATGGAGTGGGTCAGGGATGTGGACGTGAATATTAACTGGTAGCACAAGGGAGATTTCTGTGGTCGTGGAACAGTCTTTATCCTAATCACAGTGCTTGTTACAGAAATGTACACACAGAGTAAGAAGACACAGAACTGCACACAGACGCTATACTGACCATCAAATTCCTAGTTTTGATGTGTCACTGTTAGATATACCAATGGGGGAAACTAGGTGAAGGGGTAACAGGATCTCTTTGTAACCCACTGTTGCTAATCTATAGTTATTTTGAAATAAAAATTTTTTTTCAAAAGGTAGGCCAAGGGAAAATTTTCAAGGGCCAAACTTAAATAGCACAGTCTGTAAAAAGATCACAAAGCTGTTTCCAAAAAATTATCCTCTAATCAACAAACATACTTACTTGTTGCCGACTCCCTGCACCTGCTGGGACCAGGGTCCTACCCGCCATCTATCTGAACTGTCAGCTGATGCTGCTGATTCTAATCCCACCGTGATAAACAGCCCAGATCCCATAGTATCAGTTGCAACATCCCTTACCGAAGTCACTGTCATCGTCCACAAGGATGATTTCATGAAGGAGCTGGGCTGGTGTGCGGTCTAGGACACTGTGCACAGTACGGAGCAAGGCAGACAAGGCTTCATTGTAGAAACAGATAACAACACTAGCGACTGGCAGGTCCACAGGGTAAGACTTGTCTTTACATCTGTGAAGACACATATGAGAAAATGTGATGTCCTAAAAGGTTCAACCTTTTAGGTCATTACTCACTAAACATTAACTGCCTCCTGCTCAGACTCCTTCCTACAATATAACAAAAGTTTCTTAAAAAGCATTTAAGGAGGGCGCCTGGGTGGCTCAGTGGCTTAAAGCCTCTGCCTTCGGCTCAGGTCATGATCTCGCGGTCCTCGGACCGAGCCCCACATCATGCTTTCTGTTCAGCTGGGAGCCTGCTTCCCCCCTCTCTCTCCTCCTGCCTCTCTGCCTACTTGTACTCTGTCAAATAAATAAAGTCTTAAAAAAAAAAAAAAAAGCATTTAAGGATACACTGGTATCATACTCAAGAGTTTTATAGTTTGTTAATAACTACTCTCTCCAATACCTGCTACTTTGCTTATTTTTAGATTAACATTTAAAAAATTTTTTTTCTTTTTTTGGTACAGAGGTTATATAAAAATGTGTTATTTTTATGGAATCACTACAAGTTTTTATTTTTATTTTTTTATTTTTATTTTTTAAAGATTTTATTTATTTATTTGACAGACAGAGATCACAAGTAGGCAGAGAGGCAGACAGAGAGAGGAGGAAGCAGGCTCCCTGCTGAGCAGAGAGCCCGATGTGGGACTTGATCCCAGGACTCTGAGATCATGACCTGAGCTGAAGGTAGAGGCTTAACCCACTGAGCCACCCAGGCACCCCCACTACAAGTTTTTAATGCAGTATTCATAAGCTCATGTTTAGCTTCTCCACAATGAACATTCAAAAGGAAGTAAGAGGGGCGCCTGGGTTGTTCAGTGGGTTAAGCCTCTGCCTTCAGCTCAGGTTATGATCTCAAGGTCCTGGGATCGAGTCCCGTATCGGGCTCCTGGCTCAGCAGGGAGCCTGCTTCCAGCCCCCCTCTCTGCCTGCCTCTCTGCCTACTTGTGGTCTCTGTCAAATAAATAAAATCTTAAAAAAAAAAAAAAAAGGAGTAACAGAAATATAAAACTTTGTATTTGAAAATTTTATTTCTTGCCCAATAACAGAAAAAGATTTGAGTAAACTAGGATATAACCAAAATCAAGATTCTATCAAGCAACTATGTGATAAAAAGGGTTAGATGGCTTCAAGCAACAATAACAAAAAATTACTAACTTAAAGAATAAAATCCAGAATTCCATGTTCTTTTTGCATGGCATACAAAGTGTTCCAACATCTGGACCCTGGCTACCTCCAGTCTCCTGGCACTCCCCCGCTGTGGCCATAGTAATGGTTCCAGTACCTTTTCAAGTGGTGTCATGACTCAACCTGTTCCCCATGCACGGAGTGGTCCCCTGCACACTGCTCAGCCAGCACCCTCTAGGAGGTCTTCCCTTATCACTCTGGTTTCAGGGTCCTCAATACACCAGCTCCTACACAGCCCTCATTCTAGCACTACCACAATTACCCGTTCCCTCATCTATCTTCCCTACTGGGCCTGTGATCCCAGGAACTACGTCTTACTCTACTTATTTTCAAGACCTAATACAGTGTCTATAAAACAAAGGTGCTCAAAAAAGTCTGCCTGTGAAATGACTAATTGACCAACCACATGAATAAAAAGCCTTTGAAACAACAAAATCAGTGGTGCCTGGGTGGCTCAGTGGGTTAAAGCCTCTGCCTTCAGCTTGGGTCTTTTAAAACCCACATTGAGCCCCGCGTCAGGCTCTCTGCTCAGTGGGGAGCCTGCTTCCTCACTCTCTCTCTGCCTGCCTCTCCTCCACTTGT
The DNA here is from genome assembly GCF_010015895.1 of Lontra canadensis. Taxonomy (NCBI): domain Eukaryota; kingdom Metazoa; phylum Chordata; class Mammalia; order Carnivora; family Mustelidae; genus Lontra; species Lontra canadensis. Next base: position 4,944,775 of record NW_022631105.1, read on the forward strand.
GATCTCTGTCAAATAAATAAATAAAATCTTTAAAAAAAAAATGAAAACAATGAAGACAAAAAAGTGAGATGAGTAAAATTCTTCACTGATTTTTAATTCCTTTTCCACAAATACAATAAACATTTAAAAGAAATTCATGCTCAGAAGTTTATCTAGTTAGACACAGTTAATACCTCTAGCCTTTTCCCTATGATTTTAAATTTCAAAAGAGACAGAGCAAGCTCCAGAACTCTGTTAGTACAATCTCCAGCTTCAAGTGTCACAGGAGTGGAAATCTGTCTTCAAGTTTTCTAGTATCCTGAATGATGAAGCCTAAATGCATTTAGTAACACCACCCTCACAACTTACTATAATGCCACTAAAAGCACAGTCATTAAAACACAGCAGTATAAACCACTGAGAAACATACGCAGCATTCCTAGTGTCCGGCACATCTCTGTGGTAGCCCAAGCGGTTACTAATAAGCATGTTGAAGGCATGTTTCTGATAGCCCAAGTCTCTCAACTCCTGATCACGTTCATTAAAGATCATACCTGCAAAAGATTGAAGTTACAGTCAGTATGTTAAATCTGGAAAGGTCTGCTACAGTTACTGTTATATTATGATCCTAAGAAAACTAAATAGCCATGTTTTTCAAATCTAGATTGTCTCAATTTTCAAAAAAGTAAATTGAAGTTAGAGTCAAATTTTTGTCAGTCTAGTGCAAAAAGCAGGTATACCTTAACCATAAATGATACCTGTTCACTAGCCATTAATCTTAAGAATATTATCAAGAGAAAAAATTACAGATGTCTTTTTTTCAAAAGACTTAATGATGGTATATTCTATTAAAGCAATAGACTACAGAACCCATGTGGACAACACGTCCCAATGACAGGCAAGTTTTTATAAGAGCTCTCACCTAAAAATTAAAAAAAAAAAAAAAAAAGCTACTGATAAACCTTTCTATAAAAAGTCTCTGATTCCAGACTTTAATCAGCTTCATAGTCAAGAAAGCCAAGAAATTCCCTCAGAGAGCCCATCAAAATCACTACAATTCAATATTCTTGTTCTAACATTCAGAAAACTTACCTTTACATAGAAGGATAATTTCTCTTTTTGCTTTCTTTCCCATCTCAAACCTTTAACCTCTCCTCACAGAATGACTCCCTTGTCCCAGCATTTCCCAAAGTCTGGTCACAGAAATCTAATTTCACTGGACATTAACAGATGTTCAAAAGAAAAAAAGGATTTCATGGTCAAACAATTCAGGGAAACAATGGATTTTGAAAGTTGAATAGGTTTTAATTTTATTTGGAATGGAAGGACAATCCTGATCCTTTAATACTGTTGACTGTTTCACAGATACCAGTTGTGACGGGATGGGATACAGAATGACTACAGTCCCCAGATCCACTTTGGGAAATACTACCTCTTAATATGCTTTTTAAAGCTGGAGTACATTTTTTTTAAGCAGAATATTTTTATTATTAACAGAACTCTAGAAACTTTATTTTTAAAGATTTTATTTGACAGAGAGAGACACAGTACGAGAGGGAACACAGGCAGGGCGAGGGAGAAGCAGTCTCCCCCCCCCCCCCCGCCCCCGAGCAGGAACCCCAATGCGGGCGCTCAATCCCAAGACTCTGGCTTCATAACCTGAGCCAAAGGCAGATGCTTAACAACTGAGCCACCCAGGCGCCCTAGAAACTTCATTTTAAAGAAGTGTTTAAGTGTCCTCGCATCCTGTGTTCTTACTGGCTGTATAGTAATGAAAACAGAATTCCATGTTTTGCTTCTATTAGAGTGTTTTCCATGTATTAAGATACCCTAAACAGTGATCCTCAATCACCTGAAGATTACTTTCAGTCTTTGTCAATAACAGAATTGTGCTGATATTTCAACTATTACTAGTTTTCATGGTTTTACATTGTAATATAGACTTTTAAAAAGAAATTCTAGTACAGCTAACATACAGTGTTGTATTAGTTTCACATGTATAATATACTATACTCAGTACTCATCATAGTAAATGTACTCTTAACCCCCTTGACCTGTTTCACCCACCCATTCCCACTCACCTCCTGAGAACCACCAGTTTGTTCTCATTAAGGGTTTCTTAATTTGTCTCTTTCTTTCTTAAATTCCACATGAGTGAAATTATATGGTAGTTGTATTTCTCTTATTTCATGTAGCATTATACCCTCTAGACCCATCCATGTTGCAAACAGCAAGACTTTATTCTTTTTTGTGGCTGAGTTGAATTCTAATGTGTATATATAAACACACACCATGTCTTCTTTATCCATTCATCTACCAATGAACACTTGGGTTGCTTCTACAATTCAGCTATTATAATAATACTACAGTAAACACATGGGTAACATGTATCCTTTCAATTTAGTATTTCTGTATTCTTTGGGTATACACCAAGAAATGGAATTACTGGATCATATGGTAATTCTATTTTTAATTTTTTGAGGAGCTTCCATACTGTTTTCCACAGTGGCTGTACCAGTTTGTATTCTCACCAACAGTGCATGAGGGTTTCTTTTTCTCCACATCCTCATCAACACTTGTTGCCTGTGTTTTTGATTTTAGCCTTTCTGACCGGTATGAGGTGGTAGCTGCATTTCCCTGATGAGGAGTGATGTTGAGCATCTTTTCACGTGTCTGTTGGCCATCTGGATGTCTGCTTTGGAGAAATGTCTATTCATACCTTCTGCCCATTTTTAAATTGGATTATTTGGGTGTTTTGGTGTGGAGTACATCCTTTTATAAATACAAAAGAACAACGTTCTATTAACATTTTATAAGAGGATGCAAAATCCTTGAGAGCAGAGACTTTGATCATGTTCAAAACAAAAACTGCTTGATACCCAGCACCTAGGACAATGCCTTGCACAAGCTAGATTCTCAATAAATAATCCTTGATTCAATAAATCAATGACTAGCTCATACTAGACACTGAAAGGAATATATTTTTTAAACATCTTATTTATTTGACAGAGAGAGATCACAAGTAGGCAGAAAGGCAGGCAGAGAGAGAGGAGGAAGCAGGCTCTCCACGGAGCAGAGAGCCCGATGCGGGGCTCGATCCCAGAACCCTGGGATCATGACCTGAGCCGAAGGCAGAGGTTTTAACCCACTGAGCCACCCAGGCACCCCTGAAAGGAATACTTTCTAATATATATCTCTTGATGAAAAATTATTCCATATTAAAAGATCACTTTAATTCCATCATAAAATGTGGTGTGTGTACAAACACACATACACATGTGCATGCACGCACATACACACAGACACATACACAGGAATATTATTCAGCCATGAAAAAGGGAAAGCCTACCATTTGTGACAACATGGATGGAAACTGAGGGCATTATGCTAAGTGAAACAGAGAAAGACGAGTACTATAATACTGTATGATCTTCACTAGAGACAGAATAGATGCGGTTGCCAAGGTGGGGTGGGAGGAGGTGCAGATGGGGTGAATGTTGGTTAAAAAGGTACAAACTTATAAGTTCTGGGATGTAATGTATAGCATGGTAATGGTGAATAATACTACTGTATTGTGTTTCTGAAAGTGGCTAAGAGTAGATCTTAAAAATTCTCATCCCAAGAAAAAAAGCATTTTTAACTATGTGAGGTGATCAATGTTAACTTACTGTAGTAATCATTTCAGAGTATATGCTTGCATGAAATCATTATGTTATATACTTTAAACTAATACAATGTTATGTATGTCAATTTTATCTCAATAAAACTGGAGGGAAAAATCACATTAGCTTACTTTTGTCCTTCCCCTGTTCATATAAAATCATAGCCAATTAACTAGCATGCCAGAGGAGCTATTTTTTTTCAAAGATTTTATTTATGTATTTGACAGACAGAGATCACAAGTAGGCAGAGTGGCAGGTGGGGGGGGCAGGAAGCAGGCTCCCCGCTTGAGCAGAGAGCCCAATGAGGGGCTCAATCCCAGGACCTTGGGATCATGACCTGAGCTGAAGGCAGAGGCTTTAACCCACTGAGCCACCCAGGCGCCCCAGAGGAGCTATGTTTTTTAACTTAATTTTTTTCAGTATAACCACAGCAATTTTAATACTACATTTGAAAGCAATATAAACATATCAAATAGCAAAATGATTCAATTAAACTAGTACTTGGAAGCTCTTGCAAGCTTAGTATTAGTTCATTTATTTGTATCCACGTTAGAAAATGGTAAGCTATGAAAGAACTCCCCATACCATCACAGGCAGTGGCTTGGCATCTGGCTGTGTCTACTACGGATAAAAAGAACACAGTGTTCAGCCATGCCTCACAGAAACTATTTCAAGTTCTTTTATAATTAACTGCAGATTAAATGAGAAAATCTATTTCTAATTTTAAATTTATTATTGATCATCTTTCTAAAATGTACTTTACAAGTTCTTTCCCCCTATTTATTTTTATTATTATTTTTTAAGGTTTTATTTGACAAAGAGAGACAGTGAGAGAGGGAACACAGCAGGGGGAGGGGCAGAGGGAGAAAAGCAGGGTTCCCGAGCAGAGAGCCCGATGCGGGGCTGGATTCCAGGACCCTGGGATCATGACCTCAGCTGAAGGCAGAAGCTAAAGGACTGAGCCACCCAGGCGCCCCTCCCCTGACTGTTTCAAGATAATGCCCTCGGCAATCGCCATACTTTTAACTATTACTGTACTGATTTGTATGAATTCCTTCTAAATCAAGTTTCCTTCACAGAAGCTGAGGAGGTTGTTTTCATTTTTCTCACTGTGGTAAAAAGTAGACAACACGCGGATTACTGTCGGTGACATGAGCACACTTACGACATGAAACTTCATGCCCATTAAAGCAAGCACCCCCCCCCAGCCCCTTTAGCCACTAATCTGCTTCTAGTCTCCATGCATTTGCCTATTCTAGACATTCATATAAATGAAACCATGCAGTATCTGACCTTTTGTGTTCTGCTTCTCTCACTGATCATATAACGTTTTCGAGGCTCCTCCTGGTTACAGCATGGGTCAGAACCTCATTCCCTGCTATGCCTGAATAAGTCCCTGCACGGAAAGACATGCTGCTTGTCTTTCCATCCACTGATGAACGTCTGGGTTCTTTCCACCTCTGTTCACTGAGAACAGCACTGCTATGAACACTGATGTACAAATCTTTGAACATCTGCCTGCAATTCTTCTGGGTATATACCTGAGAGAGGAATTGCTGGATCCTAAGGTAACTCTGAGTTTAACCTATTGAGGAACCAGCAACGAATGAAGGTTCCAATTTCTCTGTATCCTGGCCAAAACTTGTTATTTTCCTTTTTAAAAAAATTATAACCATCTTACCAAGTGTGAAATGGTATCCTCATTGTAGTTCTGATTTGCATTTCTGTAATAACGATGTTGAACATTTTATGTGTCTGTCTTTGGAAAAATGTCTATCAAATTCTTGGCCCATTTTAAAATTGGGTTATTTGTCTTTTTATCACTAAACTCTTAAGAATTCTTTTTATACTCTGGATAATGAACCCCCATTAGAGACAGGATACACAAACATTTTCTCCCATCCTGTGGGGTGTCCTTCTTCTTTCCTGATTGTCTTCTCTGATGTACAAAAGCTTCTAATTTCAATGAAGTCCAATTTATTTTTTTTCTTTTGTTAACTTGTACTTTTGGTGTCATGTAAGAAACCATGACCAAACCCAAGGTCAAGAAGATCTACCTTTAGGATTTCATCTGAAGGTTTTATGCTGTTAGCTCTTCTATTTAGGTCTTCATTTTGAGTTAATTCTTACAGATGATATAAGGGTTCAACACTCCTCCACTGTAGGTGGATTATCTATTTGTCCCAAAAGCATTTGTTGAAGAGACTATTCTCCCCCATTGAACCATCTTGACACATTTTTTAAAAATCAAGAGGCCAAAAATATCACAGGTTTATTTCTGGACTCTCAGTCTATCCACTGATCTATACATCTGTCCTTAATTAGGCCAATATCAGACTGTTTTGATTAATGTAGCTTTGTAGAGAGTTTTGAAGTGTGAGCCCTCCACCTTTGTACTTTTCCTAGATTGTTTTGGTTATTTAGAAGCTCTTATAATTTCACATTAACTTTAGAATCAGCCTTTCCATCTTTTCAATAAACCTTATTTTGATAAGGTTTGCACTGACTCTCTGGATTGCTCTGGGTAGCAGTAGTTCCTTAAACTGCATTTAGTATTCCAGTCCATGAACCTAACATGTTTTTCCATTTATTTAGGTCTACTTTTATTTCTTTCAGCAGTTTTGTAGTTTCCAGTGTACAAATCTCACACCTTCATGGTTATACTTATTCTTAAGTATTTTATTCCTTTTGATACTATTGGAAATGGAATTGTTGTCTTAGTTTTGTTTTCCAACTTCATTGCTAATGTACAGAAATACAGCTGGTTTTCACGTGTTGATCCTGTGCCCTGCAACTTAGCTGAACTGATTTCTTAGCTATAACAGGTTTTTTGTATATCTGTTATAAAGCATTTAGTTTTTTACCTAAGCAATCTGAGTTTGTTACATTTCGAGTGTCTACAATTTTCTCTCTACTTTCAAAGTCAAATACAAGGTCCATTCAAAACAGTAAACCCAACGTTACTTCATTATAAAAGTTTTCTACTAAAGTAACTTAAATAAAGAGGCTAGAAATTTACCTATTAATGCTTTTAAAGTGTCTAAATAGCAGTCTGAAAAAAGATAAGGTTTACTTTATGAAAGTTGAGGAAATAGTTTCCATTTCTCCATATAATTTTAAGTATTTTCAACTCCATGTATTTGAAAATCATTAAATCCTAGAAACTGATTTCTTTGAAACTATAATCAAATAAAAAGAAACATTTTAACATTTACTTTATATTTTATGGATCTTTCAATCTCTGAAATATCTCTTTTACTTCTAAATTACTTTTTATTTGAGATTTCCAGGACAAGATTAAAGATCTTTCTAAGTTTTAAAGATAACCAAAATGGCTCATTTGTCCCTTTGAATAAAATTTGCTAAAACCAGGATTCTAAAATTACAGTACACAAAAAACATATACAATAGATTGCTTCCAAATTGAACAGAACAGAATTTTTGATGAAAAAAGTTTTCCTTTTATAAGAGTTTACAAACTCCTATATTTAACATACTGCCTCATCTTAATTCTTGTAAGTAGAAATCTTACTAGATATAATTTCAGCTTATCTCTAAACGTAACAATGTATGTTCTGTTTTAATGAACTCTGCCTTTCAAAATATGTTATATATAATCAAGTTACCTTTTGACCATTTCTTTCCATTATTAAATAATGCTAACAATTAAAATCTTCCCCCATAAGTTCCATTTCCTTCCTTCCTTCCTTCCTTCCTTCCTTCCTATTCTGGACCTCTTTACTTTCTCCCAAGTCCTCATAAAATACTGAAGTCAGAAATGGCTAAATTAGAATATAACTCCCCACTGAATCTGCAAAATCCTAGAACCTCAACTAGTTCACTAACAAAATAGAGGGGGCAATGATCCATTTCTAATCCCCTGAGCAACATGTGATTTAGAGAATAACTAAATTTAAACTTCCAATAATTAAATACCCTGACATGCTACCAGAAGTCCAATACACTTACCCAACTCGGAAGAGAATTTCATGTTGCCTTTTTCTGGATCTTCAACGTGATTATCTATCGTATCATCAATTCTGTTTACTTTGAACTGTGACTCTAACACTCGACTTGGGCCTCGAGTGAAACGGGGATAGAATTTTTTGGGGAATGGTCCATGGGGCCCGGACCCCTTGATGGGCACATTCTTAAGTGGCTGAGTCACTTCACTGAAGTTGAAATAAATAAAAAGCAAAACCGTCCACGTTGCAGATGTAAAAAGGCATCCATAACAAAAATATCGAACTGTGACACTTCCCATTATAGACCTAGCATAGCTGAAGGGCCATCTTCAATCTCCTGAAAAAGAAGGACAGCTAGGTTAGACCTTTCAGGACACTTGTAAATCATCCACCAAGTTCACAATCACTGTTTTCCAAACAACCGAGCAGAACTTCTCAACTATTTACTTAGGATCCCAAGGCACAGTGTTAACTAAGAGTCAAATAAAAGAAGGTATGTGGATAGCACTGAATTTAAAAAAAAAAAAAAAAAAAGGATTCAACAATTAAAATCATAGGCAGCCAAACAGCCGACTTCCTCATCTGTGTTAATGGATATTTTACCTTTGGTATGGATTGCTTACAGTGTGGTAATTTCTTTCAGATTCTGGCTTTTCATGAGGAAAATACAATTACCTTATGTATCATGGCAGTCTATCTAAAGTCCAGACTTCCACTATAAAATTATAGGACTCTTCCAACCCAAAGATCTTAAAATATGTTATTAAAAATAAGCAGCCTGAAGAAAACTGTCCTACTTTCCAATCAAAAATTAAACCTGCCCTAATGCCTACTCTAGATTCAACAGTTATAGTTCAAATTTATAAATGACAGTAGAGGTAAGGTGAAGGAATCTATAGTTTTGATAATAAGCTTCCTAGTGAACTCTGATGCACAGCCAGATATGGGAACCAATGGTATAAATGAAAAGACAATATTAAGTACTAATCCCATTCTGTCACATAATGGCTATGTAACTTTAGACAAATTACCAAATTTCCTTAGCCTCACTTTCATCAACTGTATTCCAAGTTAATAATACTGTCTATCTTGCTGGATACTTGGAATTAAATGAAATACTCAGAGTTATATAAGACATGTAAAATATCAAGTACAATGATCAACACACAAAACACAGTGATTTGCACTGGATCAAGAGAACCTCCACAAACACTGTGGCTGGCTTTTATTTCATTTGTTCACTGTATTCCCTCACTCAGCACAATGAATGGCACAGAAAAGCTGTTGAATGATACCTATAGAATGAAAGAACACAGTACAAATTCAACGTTAATGTTTTCCTCCTTCTCATTAGGTCTAAACTTAATATGTAATATGAATGGTATACATGACCACCTGTTCCTTACAATGACCCACAAGTCCCTATTTAATCTGGAATTACCTCTCTTACTGTATTTTCTATTACTTCCCTCCTTATTCATTTCATTCTAGACAAAGGTCTCCTTAGGGTTCACCAAATGTGTCAATCATACTCCCACTGAGGGATTATGCATCAGTTCCTCCCTCTGCCTGGAATAGTTTTCATCCCAGCTAACTTCATCTCTGTTGAATCTCTGCTCAAATACCACCTTCTCAGTAAGTTTCTACACTAAGGTAATTTAAAACTGCAACTCAAGCACAGAACACTAGCACTTCTGATTCTCCCTACTCTGCAACTTCCACCTTCCTACATACTACATAATTACTATTTCTTGTCCATCCCCCACCACCCCTGCTAGAATGTAAGCTTCATTAGCAAGAGCTTTTGTCTGTTCATTTCCCTGTAGCATCCCCCCAGCTTAGAACAATGCCTGGTATGTTTAATGAATATTTGTGGAAATTAATGAATCAATTACTGCAGTACAGTTTTCAATGTTTGCAAAATGCTGGGTATTTATAAGTGAATGTATTGCTGTCACATTCAAGCCAAGCAGTACCTTATGCTATACAAAAATATCATGACTACCTTATTTCAACAATATGAAACTAGGCAGAACAACAGTCATAGCTATTATTTGAAAAGGTACAAAAAACAATAGGCTCTCATTGTCCAGTTTCACAAGTTAAATAAAGGTTTTTGTGGTAAAACAGGAGACTACTTTCCATTTTGTCCACTGCATGCTCCTAGGTTCCCTCTTGGCTGCCAGGACCTATGGGCGAAATGAAAAAGTGTTTTCAAGACCTCACCCATAGGATTTGGCCAACTCTGTCCAGATTATTCCCAGAATACCCCTCCCAATCCTAAGCACAATAGCCCAAACATCAAGAGTCCTTGCTTCCTGAACTGTAAAATGTATTAACTCTCAACCATTCTATCAGGTAGATATTTTCCAAGCTATATTATAACAATTCTTTTTTTTTTTTTTTTAATTTATTTGACAGGCGGAGATCACAGAGAAGCAGGCAGAGAGAGAAGAGGAAGCAGGATCCCTGGTGAGCAGAGAGCCCGATGCAGGGCTCGATCCCAGGATCCTGGGATCATGACCTGAGCCGAAGGCAGAGGCTTTAACCCACTGAGCCACCCAGGCGCCCCTATTATGACAATTCTTTAGAGAACATTTTTTACATAGTCAATCCTTATACTAAATTAAGAAACCTATAAAAATGAGAGGAATTTATAAAATCAGATCTTTTGTTTTACATAATTAACCATAATAGTCTTCAGAAACAAAGACACTATCAGTTTTAGACAGTCAAGAAGTTATTAACAAACATGAATAAAATACAAAGCAATTAGATACCTGTTATTTAGTAAAATAACAGGTTCTTAACCACTTAAGAAGACATGCAAACAAAAACCAAAAGACAAAATTTTAATCAAATCTATGCTAACAAAGAACAATAAAGTTTTTCTGCTTTGTGCTGTTTGCTATTCCTTCTATAGGAAATTATCCATGGCTTCAATATCCAAGGCTGGAAGCCTTTAAAAAGGAGGGTCAAAGCAAACATTTAAGGTTAGTTAATACAAAACAACTAGTGAACAAATTCTTTCAATCATAAACTTGAACAGTTAATAAAGCCAAAACTTCAGCAGTTAGATGCCAACGTAATATATTTTTTGAAAGTTAAATGAATAAAAGGCTAACCAGCTGTGTATAGGAATTTCCAATGAGACCAGGCAGTCATGGTCTGGTAGCTGCTGAGGGACAGGTGCCTGGTAAGCAGAGGGTCAGGGTTTCACCAGGGAGGTACAGAAGCAGCAGTCTGAGGAGAAGCATATGCAATGGGCTGATCAGAATGACAGACCACAGCTGTGAGCCAGGCAAGGAGAAATGGGAGGACGTGGAAGAATGAGGCAGAATGAAAAACCTGTGCAGGGCCAACGGCCCTGAGGTCCTGTGTGGCTGAGTAATTGCTGGAGTTATACTACAGAAAGAGTAACAAGGAAAGACTGATGTGGTGGTTGGAAAATGAGATGTCAACACTCAACATTTTGGAGAGGTGCAGTTAATGACAGAGGAATCCTTTCCAGATGCATGAACTGGAGATACCCCAATAAACAATGTACCTATTGTGTAAATATTACTATACATACCATAAGCAACCCCACACACCCCAAGAAGATGGGTCATTTCTGTCTTTTCAAACCTATTATGTTTACCATAGTGTCCAGTATTAAAAATTAACAAGTACTTGTTTGTGTATTTAAAAATTACACAAAGTGTATTTTTGTTCCAGAAGAGGTTATAGGACCTTGATTCTGTGAAATGTGAAAATCTTAGAGAAGAGTATGATATGTGAGATGAGCACAGCCTGGGGAATAAATGTCCGTTGTCAGGAGGAGGAGGTGAAGGAGCAGAAGACAGCTAACCAGTTTAAACAGTTTCATTAGACATTGTCATTATTAAGCAAAATATTCAGTATGCCAGCAAAAGTCCCAATTCTTCCACTCTCAGTCTAAGATTTCTTAATGATAAATTTGAAGTCACTGCAAATTTTATAAAGCAAAAGATAGCTTCATATAATTCCATGCCTATCAATTTGAAAACCTAGGGAAATAACTTTTGAGGAAAATACACCTTGCTCAAATTAACCCCAGTCCCAACAGAAATGCAAACAGACCAATCATCACAGAAGAAGTAACATCATAAGAGTTTCTCAAAACAACAACAAAAACAAACCACCACACAGAGGGCTTCACAGGGGATGTCTACTAGTCCTTTAAAGACCTATTAATCCTAATGCTCCCTAAGCCACTACAAAGAATACATAATAATAATAAATCTTCCAAATCTGTTTTATAAAATGAGTAGGACATTGATCTCAAAATCTGACAAAAATTGAACCTTCCAAAATCCATATCTAATTTATGAATAATCTTATGAATATAAAAAAAATCTTTATGAATATAAAAAAATCTTAAGAATAAATACTAATCATAAACTTAACAAGCAATGTCTTTAAACATGTATGAGAAAAAACATAATACACTCCTGAAAGCCCCAAAAGATGACTTGATCACATGGAAAGATGTACTTTACTCCAGAGAAACCCCAAATCATAAAAGTCAGCTCTCCTTAAGATAACTTATATATGTTACATAATTGTATCAAAAATACTAGCAGATCTTTTTTCTGGAGCTAAACAAGTTGATCTGGGAAAGAATGAACAAGCAGGGAATAGGCAGGAAAACCCTGAAAAACAAATACAAGTGGGGAGAGCCCTACTGGATTATAAACTCCAGGGTTTTTCTACCTAACAGCACAGCATGACACATCCACAGACTAAAAACCAATGGGGCAGGATGAGAAACCGAGAAATAGACCCCATTACATTTAGAAATTTAGTGTAAATGATTATAAATAACATCACATGCCAGTGAAGAAATGAATGACTTTTTGCTAACTAGTTTTGGGACCACTGTTTAGCCACATGTTAAAGGATACACTAGGGTCCACTCCTCTCACCATTCACCGAGACACACTGATATGAAATTGATATTTAAATATGGATGAAAAAATTAACTATTGGGGCCACATCAAAATAAAAAGATTCTGCACAGTGAAGGAGACAGTCAACAAAACTAAAAGATGACCCTCAGAATGGTAAGAGTTATTATGCAAATGACATATCCAATAAAAAGTTAGTATTTAAAGCATATAAAGAACTGATACAACTCAACATCCAAAAACCCCCAAATAATCCAATTAAAAAATGGACAGAAGACAGGAACAGACATTTCTCCAAAGACATCCAGATGGCCACCTGACTCATGAAAAGATGCTCAACCTCATGCATCCTCAGTGAGATACCCCCTCACACCTGTCAGAAGGGCTAAAATCAAAAACCCAAGAAATAAGAACTGTTTTGGAGAAGACAGGCAAGGATATAGAGGAAAAGGAACCCTTGTGCACTGCTGGTGGGAATGCAAACTGGTGCACCCACTATGGAAAATAGTATGGAGGTTCCTCAAAACACGACTACCCTATAATCTGGTAATCCCACTACTGGGCATTTACCCCCAACAAAAATACAAAATCAAAGGGATACATGCACCCCATGTTTACTGCAGCATTATTTACAATAGCTAAATTATGGAAGCAACCCAAGTGGCCATCAAGAGATAAATGGATTAAAAAATGTGGTATATATACAATGGAATATTATTCAGCCATAAGATGACATTCCGCCATTTGAAACAACATGGATGGAGCTAGAGTACATAATGCTAAATGAAGTAAGTCACTCAGAGAAAGGCAAATACCATATGATTTCACCTTATGATTTCACCAACGGGCAAAGAGAAAAAAGGGGGGGAGGGGAAAGAAACCACAAAACAGACTCTTTTTAAAATTTTTTTTTATTTTTTATTTTTATATTATTTTATATTTTATATATTTTATTAATTATTATTTTAGTGTTATTATTTATTATTTTATTATATATTATATATTTTATTTTTATATTATGTTATTATTATTTTTTTATTTGACAGAGAACACAAGCAGGCAGAGAGGCAGGCAGAGAGAGAGAGGAAGGGAAGCAGGCTCCCTGCTGAGCAGAGAGCCCAATGTGGGGCTGGATCCCAGGACCGTGGAATCATGACCCAAGCTGAAGGCAGAGGTTTTAACTCACTGAGCCACCCAGGCACCCCTAAAAATTTTTTTAATCTAAATTCAATTTAATTAACATATACTGTACTACTAGTTTCAGAGGCAGAATTTAGTGATTCATCAGTCAGTTGCATGTAACACCCAGTGCTCATTACTTCAAGTGCCCTCTTTAATGCCCAGCACCCAATTACCTCCATCCCCTCCAAAGCAACCCTCAGTTTGTTTCCTTTAGTTATGGTTTGTCTCCCTTCTGATTTCATCTTATTTTATTTTTCCCTCCCTTCCCCTACGTTCATCTACTTTCTTTCTTAAAATTCCGCATGAGTGAAATCATATGGTATTTGTCTTTCTCTGACTTATTTTGCTTAGCATAACATCCTTTAGTTCCACCACAGCATCACAAAATGGCAGGAGTTATGGGGCTCCTGGGTGGCTCAGTGGGTTAAAGCCTCTGCCTTCGGCTCAGGTCATGATCCCAGGGTCCTGGGATCGAGCCCCACAACGGGCTCTCTGCTCAGCAGGGAGCCTGCTTCCCTTCCTCTCTCTGCCTGCCTGTTTGCCTACTTGTGATCTGTCAAATAAATAAATAAAATCTTAAAAAAAAAAAACACAACAACAAATGGCAGGAGTTCATTCTTTTTGGTGGCTTAGTAATAGTACCTTTTCTCTATATACCACTCTTCTTTATCCATTCATCTGTGGATGGACATCTGGCTCTTTCCATAGTTTAGCTACTGTGGACACTGCTGCTACAAACACTGGAGTGCATGTGCCCCTTTGAATCACATTTGTATCCCTTGCATAAACACCTAGTAGTGTACTTGCTGGGTCATATGGTAGTTCTACTTTTAACTTTCTGAGGTACTGTTTTACTGTCTTACTGCAGTACCAGCTTGCATTCCCACCAACAGTGTAAGGTTCCTCTTTCTCCACATCCTCGCCATCGTCTGTTGTTTCCTGAGCTGTTAATTTTAGCCATTCTGACTGGTGCGAGACGGTTTCTCATTGTGGTTTTGATTTGTATTTCCTTGATGCTGAGTGATGCTGAGCACTTTTTCATGTGTCTGTTGGCCATCCGGATGTCTTCTTTGGAGAAAAATCTGTTCCTGTCTTCTGCCCATTTCTTGACTGGATTTTTTGTTTTCTGGGTGTTAAGTTTGGTAAGTTCTTTATAGATTTTGGATACTAGCCCTTTATCTGATAAGGCATTTGCAAATATCTTCTTCTACTTCTAGGTTGCTTTTAGTTTTGTGGACTGTTTCCTTTGCTGTGCAAGAGCTTTTTATCTTGAAGTCCCGACAGTTTATTCTTGCTTTTGTTTCTCTTGTCTTTTGAGACGTGTCTAGCAAGAAGTTGCTGAGGCCAAGGTGCAAGGCGTTGCTGCCTGTGTTCTCCTCTGGAATTCTGATGGATGCCTGCCTCACATTTAGGTCTTTCATCCATTTTATTTTTATATATGGTTTAAGACAGTGATCCAGTTTCATCCTTCTGCATGTGGATGTCCAATTTTCCCAGCACCACTTGCTGAAGAGACCACCTTTTTTCCATTGAATATTCTTTCCCGCTTTGTCGAAGATTAGTTGACCATAGAGAGTTGAGGGTCCATTTCTGGGATCTCTGTTCTTTTCCACTGATTCATGTGTCTGTTTGTGTGCCAATACCATACTGTCTTAATGATTACAGCTTTGAAATATAGACTGAAGTCCAGAATTTTGATGCCACCAGCTTTGCCATTTTCTTTTTCGACATTCCTTTGGCTCTTCAGGGTCTTCTTTGTTTACATACAAATTTTAGGACTGTTTGTTCCAGCTCTGTGAAAAATGCTGTTGGTACTCTGACAGGGATTGCACTGGATGTATATACTGCTTTGGGTAGCACAGACATTTTAACAATAGTTGTTCTTCCAGTCTGTGAGCATGGAATGTTTTCCCATTTCTTTATGTCTTCCTCAATTACTTTCACACATGTTCTATAGTTTTCAGAACCCAGATCCTTTACCTCTTTGGTTAGGTTTATTCCTAGGTATCTTATGGTTTTTGGTGCAATTGTAAATGGAATTGATTCCTTGAAGAAACAGACTCTTAACAATAGAGAACACTGCGATCATTGCCAGAGGGGCGGTGGGTGGGGGATGGGTGAAACAGGTGATGGGAATTAGGAAGTGCACTGATCTTGATGAGCAGTGAATAATGTACAGAACTGCTGAATCACCATACTGTACACCTAAAACTAACATAATACTGTATGTTAACTATACTGGAATTAAAATTTAAAAACTAAAAAAATACAGAAGATGAAACCATACAAGTAATAGAAGAAAACAAAAGTAAATTTCTCTACCATCTGGAAGTAGGCAAAACTTTTCTAGCTATAACTGAAAATCCAGAAACAATCCTGAAAAAGACAGATAAACTAGATTATACAAGGACAAAAAAATGGGGGGTAGCAAAAGACACTGAAAGAAAATAAAAAGGCAAATGAGAAAGAAGAAAAAAATATGTGCAACTTTAACAAAAAGGTATTATCTCAGTATTAGATATCTATTGGTATATAACAAATTACCAGAAAAACAACACACATTTATCATCTCATAATTTCTAAGCAGCAAGCGTCTGAGCACAGCTTAACTGGATCCTCTGCTCAGGGTCAGGCAAGTCTTCAAGCTAATTGTCAGCCAAACTTCATTCTCACCCAGAGGCCTGATTTCAGAACTGCTCCCAAACTCAT
The DNA here is from genome assembly GCF_010015895.1 of Lontra canadensis. Lineage (NCBI taxonomy): Eukaryota > Metazoa > Chordata > Mammalia > Carnivora > Mustelidae > Lontra > Lontra canadensis. The sequence goes on from NW_022631105.1 coordinate 4,961,200, forward strand.
CAAGTTGTTGGTAGAATTCCTCCCCTTGTAGCTCTATGACAAAGGGGCCCTGTCAGCTGGAGGCTACGCCCAGATCCTAGTAGTTATCGGCAGCTCCTCGCCATGTGGACATCACCACAATCCCTAACTTCATCAGGCTGACACTGAGGAGTCTCCTCCAGTCTGCTGAAAACCGAGTCGTCTTCTTCCCTTTTTTCTTTAAGATACGTATGTATTTATTGAGAACGTGTGTGCGTGGGAAGGCAGAGGAAGGAGAGAATCCCAAGCAGACTCTGCACTGAGCCTGGAGCCCCACACAGGGTTCAATCCCACAACCCTGAGATCATGACCTGAGGTGAAGTCGAGTCGGCAACGGTCAACCAGCTGAGCCACCCAGGTCCCCCAAGATGGAGTCTTCTATAATAAAATCACAAGAGTGAAACCCTATTATTTTTGCTATATAACCTAAGCTAATCAAGAAATTGACATTCTCATCTTTGCCATATGCTGTTGGTTAAAAGCAAGGCCTAGGTCCCACTCATGGGGAGAGGATTACACAAAGTGAGGGCAGAAGGTGGTAGGAAATCACTGGGGATCACCCTTCAGTCTTGTCAGCCACAATGAAAAAGAACCAACACCCCTTCAAGACCATTCACAGAAGCAGAAATACAACTGGTTCTTAACTCTGTGAAAACAATGCTGAACCTTACTCATAATAAGGGAAAATAAGCAAAATAAGTCCTCACGGAGATAAAATTTCCCACCTGTTGGATTTATAAAAATCCAAAAGCTTGATGACATAGTCTGATAGTGAGGCTGTGGAAAAGCTCTCATATGTGGTATACTACCTACCCTAGGCAATTTGGCAACAACTACTAAAATTACATACGCATTTATCCTTTGACCTAGCAGTATGACTCCTAGGAATCTATACCACCCAGGGAAAAAGTACGAAACAATGTATGCACAAGGCTATTCACTACAGGACTATCTGTAATAAGCAAGAGGCTAGAATCAATCCAATTGTCCACTGATTAAGGACTGGCTGAACAAATTAAGAAACGTCCATACAATAAATACGCAGTTGTAAAAAGGAAAGAGAAATGTCTCTACATGTTAACTCTGGTTTTATCGCTACATATACTGCCAGGTGAAAAAAAGTACGATGGAGAAGAGTGTATACAGAATGCTACATAAAAATAAATATTCACACACATAACTTCTTATAATAAAAAACAAAGGACGGATAAAGCAAAGGAAGGACAAAGCATAATACTGAGCTGGTGTCTAACATTCTTCCATAAACCATTAAAAAAAAGTTGAAACCCATTAGCAGAGGGAGGAAACAATGGAGGGGCAGGACTGAAAGGCCAACTTCATGTTCATAGGTGAAAAGCAGCTGCACTACTATGCAATTTAGGAAACTAGAAAGATATGTATACAAAATATGCAAGTAACAATTTAAGCACATACATGCTTTTTTAGTCCACTCAAAAACTGACTGATCACTGCTACTGTTAGCATCTACTGTTGTTATACCAAAAATATTTTCTGGCAAACTGTATAGGACAAAGGTCCAAAATCTCATGAGATCTCACTCAATTTAAACTCTGTCAGGGTGCCTGACTTAAAAAATATTAAACCCCACTACCCTGCATGGTGGCTAACATACAGACCTCTGCTGTGTTCCCTGTTAGCCTTTTCTTGAGGATTATTTAATGATTTTCAGAAGAAAAATGTTGTATTATTTAGTACATTAAATATGCTATGACTGGAAGATAAATGGAAGGGTTTAAAGTATCATCCGTAGAGTGACACTGTGTAACAGGCATTGTCTTTGTGAACTTTACATAATTTAACTACTTTATGGAACAGAATTTAGCAGCGGGTGTGTTCCTTGTTAATACAAGTTAATGACAACTACGGAAAGCATCTCAAAATGGGTTTTCTTAGCTCAGACAATTGTGCTGTTGAGAAACACCCTTCGCTGTAATTGATAATGACGCTGGAGTTTTGTTTTTATTTTGTTTCGTTTTTATTTATTTATTTGAGAGCACACTCACGCAAGTGAAAGGAGGGGCAGGGATGAGGGGGGCATCTCAAGCAGACTACCCTAAAAAGCAGAGGCTGACGCAGGGCACCATCTCGTGACTCTGCAATCAGGACCTAAGCCAAAGGCAGTCGCTTAACTGAATGAGCCATCCAGGTGTTCCAAGGTAAAAAATTTCTTAACCTGACTTAAAAATGTAAGAAGAACTTTGGAAAGGATTAAATACTCTAAGGCTTTGAATGAAATATAGCCTTTCCTTTCAACCTCAGACGCAAAGGGGATTTTAGCATATTAAAAGAAAGGCTATTTTAATTTTATTAATTTGTCAAAAACTTGAAAATGAAATGTGAACAGTGAACAAGTATTCTAAAAGCACAATCTGAAAAACTTTTTCCTCCACAAATCACTAACTAGTCTGAATTTGTCTGCCCAACATCCAACTTCTGGTACTACAAGAGTAACGAGCCCATACTACCTAACTCACACACAGTACAGCTTTCATTTTCCTTCAACACAAAATTTTCATAATGTTTAATAAAACCTAAAATGTCTCTCCTTTTTCAAGATTTCATTTGAGAAAGCATGCCCACCTGCACGAGCATGGGGAGGGGCAGAAGCACAAGCAGACTCCCTGCTGCGCTTAGCTCCTGACTCAGCGCAATCTCAGGATCCTAAAATCATAACTTCAGCCAAACTCGGACGCTCAAGTGACTAAGCCACCCAAGTGCCCCTCAAATGTCTATCCCTACCTGATAAGCATGTACCTTTCAGTAGTTTCTGGCTATTTTCTCCTTGGTCTCCTCTACATTCCAAGTTGTCAAACAGCAAACATCTATTAGCTTTTTCCATAAAAAGGACACATTCATATTTTAAGTGAGCTACAGTCATGTGAGTACAAATGCTGATTAACAGCAATGCCCTTCCCACTGACCCCTGTGAAATTACCAGGTGATGACAACACACACAAAAAAATTGTTTTTTCTCATTCCTTACCTACCTGAAAGACTAAAAGAAAACACTGTCACCAACATATTTCATAACTACAAGTAAGGAGATTACTGAATTAGGAAAGGTTCAGAGCAAATTCCAGACATCATGTGCTTTCCTGGGAATAATCCTCTGACATCCTTCAGACATTCACGAATATTCTCTCTATAACAATCAGAGAGAACATAACACATGTGGTGGTATATACTATACCTCAAATGCAGAGAAAAACCACATGGTGATGTTGATGGGAGAAAGCAGCAAGACAAGGAACTAAAAGGATAACTAGGAGTTAGCGCATAAACCAATCTTGGGACACCTGCTTGGTCAGTGAAAACGGACTGGCAGAGGCTGACCATTAGGCGTTAATATCCTCCCTGATCAAGCAGAAAGCAGTAGAAAGCAGCAACTCTCCCTGGTCAAGGCGTGGGGAAGACTAAAGGAGAAAGTGACCATAGCCTTGTGAGGGGCTTGCACAACACCCATATACTTCAAGGAATCTTATATTCAAGATCTTTCTAACTATATATTCTACTAGATATCATTTATTATGATCTCTTTTATTTTCATGAATCCATTTCTGACCCAATGCGTCTGATCAAGATCAACAGGCACACACAGGGAACGCCCTTACAGCAGCTTTTTCTCAGTCCCAGCGAAGAGCTGACCTCACGTCAATGCAGGGGTCATAAAATCAAATGCAGTCAGAAACCAGGCAGATAAACAGGTGTATCAGCCAGGGAGGAAACAAAAGACCGGCAGGGTGTGTCCCCCACCTAAATTCAGAAACTGGGCAAGGTCGAAAGTTTGATCAGGCGCCAGACTTCAACTCTGAAGGGATGTATAGAATAAATATAGAGTAACCACTTATAGCCCCCAGAATCATGAAAACCGTTATTTCTTGTTTCCTTTCTACCCATAAAAAAGGAGAATTAAGCCCAAAGTACATCAAATGAAGAACAAATAAGTGAACAGAAAAAAGTATGGTTACTAGAAATAAGTGTTCTGAGATATCCAAATAACTAAGGAACTAAAATGGCTTTAAACACACCCAATATCAACAAGCATCTCACAAGCACGATCCACATGGCCTTCTACAGACGCCTCTGTCCCAGGACCATGAGCAGAGCTGACTCCCCTTAAACCAGGGCTACTGAGTGTGTTACTGGGTCTCCAGGACTGGGAAGTGCTGACCAAGTGGCTTACCTACCCAAGTCAGGTATGCAAATCAAAACTAACAAAAAAAGAAAATACTAGTCCCGAGTGTAGAACAGAAAAAAAACAAGGCTTCTTATCTTTTTTCCTCTTGCTCTTAGAGAAATTAAGTAACTTGCTTTAAGGACATGCAGCTAGGAAGGAAGGGGAGGAAATGAGATTTGAATCCCAGTCATCTGATGTCAGACCTACATCCTTAAGCATTTTGTTATACCACCTGGCAAGGAAGAGGCCAGTGATATCCTGCTTGCCATCCTTTAAAAAAGAGATGTCATCCAGTAACTTTTTAAAATATAAATTTATGTTTCCCACAAGATTAAAGATATGGATAGCCCCTGCCCTTGGGGTTACCTAAAATGACCGTATGTCCAGGTATCTGTGATAAATACTACTTGCCCCTTGTTCCCAAAAATAAACAAACAGGGTGCCTGGGTGGCTCAGTGGGTTAAAGCCTCTGCCTTTGGCTCAGGTCATGAGCCCAGAGTCCTGGGATAGAGTCCCACATCGGGCTCTCTGCTCGGCAGGGAGCCTGCTCCACCCCCCACCCCGCCCCCGCCTCCCTCTTTGCCTACTTGTGATCTCTGTCAAATAAATAAGTAAAATCTTTAAAAACAAACAAACAAACAAACAAAAAAACCCCTCACTGGCACCCAAGGCACACTTCTGTTCCTGAGGTCAGTGTGCCCTTCACCTGTGAGAGGCTTTCTGACTAGCTGTCCAGGGGAGACAAGGTAGGAACTACCACTGACCGTGACCCAGGAGGGCTAGGGAGAGGCTCTGTCCCCCAAGGGCCCACTCTGCATGAAATCCCTGCATTACAGAAGCATTTCTTTAAGTCTGGAAAGCTTATCTTTCATATTTTCTTATCTCAATGGATTTCAATCTAAATAGCAGTCGTATCTTTTCTCTAACCAAAATCTTTGGAACCCCAACATAATCTATATAAATATAATAAAAGACCATGTAATTCTTCATGTGAGAAAAACATGTGTCCTCAGCAGAATACTGAAAGTACTGCTAAAACTGGACAGAGAGGGAGGGAGGAAAGAGAGAGGGAGGATGGAGAACATGCAAGCAGGCAGCAAGCAAACTCACTCTAAGGAAAATGAGTCCTAGACTATGACCTACAAGTGGCAAACTTTTTTAAAAAAACACCTTAACTCCCCCTTAGGATCTATTATTCCAATGGATTGATATCTTTCATCAGTTTTCAAAGTTCTCAGCCATCTTCTCTTCAAAAATTGCCCTACTCCCTTCTCCCTCCTCTCCTTCTAGGATTCCAATCAAACACACTGTACTTTGTCACTACATCCTCTATATTTCTTACACTCTCTTCAGTGTTTTCCAGATTCTTCCTCTCTCATACTTGAAGGAAGCTTCTTCTGATCTTTCAGTTGATTACTTTTCTAATTTGTTATTAATCCAATGAATCCTCAATTCTGATTATTGTATTTAGATGTAGTATCTAGCTGTGTCTTTTTCAAATCGGTTGTCCCTTTGCTCTGATTCCTTGCTGAGATGTTTAAGTTCAGCTTTTAGCTCCATAAACATCCCAAATGATGTTTTACCATCACCGTCTAAAGGGGCTGCCTCTACCGCTGCTGCCTATGGGGGTTCCTGTTCAGGCTGTCTTCCGGTGCACCAGACTGCAGTGATTTGACTGCATGGACACTATCTGAAAGGTCATCTCAGAAACAACTTGAAACCCAAGATTCTATCTTCCTCTGGAGAGTATCTTCATTTGCTTCTGCTAGGTACCTGCCATCACCAGCAATCTGAGATTGGAGATATACTAAACTCCCTAAATGACACAGCAGAATCTCGTTTCAGGGAAGATTCCATCCCCTCCCTGCCCACCTGTATTCTAGCCTACAGCCTTTCAAGATTCCAACGTTACCCATGGTCAGCTCAGCAGGATTCTCACCCATGGCAAATCCTGGACTCCAATTTCTGTTCCCCTACCCCGGCAATCTGTCGATACATTGCTCAGCCTTTCAAATCCTTTTCCATAATACAGCAAATACCAAGTACAAGAGCAGCCCAAGCAAGGTGTTCACCTCTCTGCATTTCTATTATCTCCCAAACCTCAATCCAGTAATTAATTTACTATCTTGTGAATTCTCTGACACTTTTCAGCACTTACTGATTTCAACTAGGTTCTCCAGTCCGCCATTACCAGAAGCACAAGGCCAGGGTTATTTTCTAAACTACTGCTTTCATATTTCAAAGTGAACTGGCTAGGTATAACCAAAAAGAGAATATCAGAAAATCATGTGACAGACTCTTCAGCATTTTTCAGAAAACTCACTTCTGAATACAATCTACCACCTCAATATCAAGAGGTTTAGAAAGCGGACGAACCTACTAATGGAACTGGACCAATGGCCCATTTCTACCCCAGCTCATCCTGCTGGGTCAAGCTGTGGGAAATCAACAGAGCAGACACTGTCATTTGCACATCCTCTTGAGCATCCATCTCCACAGGTCTGACTTCCAGGTGCCAGCATCTGCATCTCTGGCCCCTGGAGCCCATCTGCCCATGTGCAGTGCAGGCCCAAAAGTATATGAGAATATGTACCTTCCTAGAAGCAGCCCTCAACAAAAGACTAGTTAAAATACCCCAGAGCTCCCTTATATGCTTGCCCTGGATACTAACTCTTGACACCTATATTCTACGCTGGTTCTCAGAGTTCCCCAGTGTAAGCTATAGTGGCCTACAGTGGAAAATGACCTGAAATCATACCCTCTCCTAGCTTCCTCGCCTCTCTCTCTTACTTCTTCATTCCCCTACTGGTGTCCTCTGAGATTACCTCACAAATAAACAAGGTGAACTGAAATTTTTATCTTAGGATTCTGGAGAAACCCAAACTAATAAGAGAGAAGAAATCACTTGACAAATTCTTATTATGTACTAATTTTTTACTTTTAAGTAGAAAACTTAATTTAAAAGAGGGCCTATTTGGTTTCACTTATTTGTGGAGCATAACAAATAGCATGGAGGACATAGGGAGTTAGGAGAAGGGAGTTGGGGGAAATTGGAAGGGGAGGTGAACAATGAGAGACTATAGATTCGGAAAAACAATCTGAAGGGTTTGAAGAGGTGGGGGGGTGGGAGGCTGGGGGAACCAGGTGGTGGGTATTAGAGAGGGCACGGATTGCATGGAGCACTGGATGTGGTACAAAAACAATGAATACTGTTATGCTGAAAATAAATTTAAAAAAATGATATAAAAAATTTTTAAAATTAAAATAAATAAATAAATAAAAGAGGGCCTATTTAGCTTTTATTGCCTAGAGAATGCAAAATAATGCATACAAAAAATTATACTGAAAAGCTGCAAGGTATTTTTATAGTTTTGCAAGAAAAGAAGTTTGAAAGTGAAAAGCTTTTCTAAGGAAAGCAAAAGCTATCAGGCAGTACAGCTTGAAATCATTATTAATCAAGTGATAAATATGAAAAATCAAATTTTGCCTGCATAATCAAATCTAGATACAATACCACAGTCCTGGATCTGTGTGTACAGTTCACTGAAGACGGTAACTCACAAACCCTAAGTTAAAAATAAATGGGAGTAACTTCAGTTTCCAGTTCCAACATGAGAAGAGCTTACAAGTCATCACTCCCACCCCTACGAGAAAAAACTGGACAAACTGAACATCAGTACGCTTTTAGACCATCAGAGAACTGAGGTTACAGGGCAAACTGACACCCAAAACCTAGAGACACACCGTGATATCTTCTTACCTGAAGCAGAAGCTGCTGGAGCCACAAACTGATGCTGCAGACTCTGTGACCTGGCGTTGAGAGTGAGAAACTCTGGGGAAGCAGTCAGGATTTGGGGGGGGGGCTCCCACACTTCTGCGGGCTTTACCTCGAGGACCTTAGTAGGTCCTCACCATGAATGTGGAGATACAGAAAGATCCCCTCTACTCTGACAGGAGAAGGGAAAAGTAATCACTGTGAAACACCCTAGAGCGGTCTCGAAGGCAAAGGCATTTGCTCCAGGGCAAAAGACACTGCCAGAACTTTCTCCTAGTTGGGAAAGGGCACTCCTCCCACTCCAGCCCCTGCTAGCCTTCCAGACAAACCTAAGAAGAAAGGATCAACAGAAGGTCACAGCTTCCAGGAAACAGACTGGGAATTCTGCAGCTAGGGAAGGGAGAAGGTTGCAGGGGGAAAAAGCTGCACCTCTGGCAAAACACTTGTGATGGTCGTACCTGCAGACATAGAACTCTCATCCTCCTTCATACTTGACCACCACACCAACAGGCTCCAAATATAATAAAGGTGGGTTAAGCTGAAAGAGCTGCAAGACACAGACTCTCTGGGGAAGGGTACTCAGAAAATCCCCAAGTCCAGAGGGCAGATAAAAACAAGGACACTAGAAGAATTTGAGGCCTCTGGCATCTGTAGCTAGAGCAAACATTAAACACAGCCAAACCCCCAGCTAGATCACCATAAACCCACACACTAAAGATCTACTTACTTTACTGAAACAACCTGTCAAGTTTTCAACAACATTAAAAATACAAAGCATACCAAAAAGCAAGAGAAAATAAGGTCTGAAGAGACAAGCCAATCATAAGAACCAGACTTAGATGACACAGAATTGGGGATCATAAACACAGAATTTAAAATATCTAAGGGCGCCTGGGTGGCTCAGTCAGATAAGAATCTGACTCCTGATTTTGGCTCAGGTCATGATCTCAGCGTCATGAGATCAAGCCTGTGTTGGGCTCTGTGCTGGGCATGGAGCCTGCTTAAGACTCTCCCTCTCCCTGCAATCTCCCCCTCAACAAATAATATCTATAATTAATATGTTAAGAATACTAGTGAAAAAAAAAAAACAACATGCAAGAATACATGAAAAACATAAATAGGGAGAGGGAAACTCTAAGACAGAATCCAAAGGCAGGGCTAAAAAATCAAGAACACTGTAACAGCAATGAAGACTGCCTTCCGTGGGTTCATCAGTGGCCTTTACAAAGCTGAAGAAAAGAGCAGTGAGCCTGAATATAGTTCACTTCCTAAACTGAAATGCAAAGAGGAAAACAGTACATCCAAGAACTGTGGGCAATTCAGAAAGTATAACTTATAACGTATCAGAATATCAGAAGGAGAAGAAAAAAAAAAGAAGAAATATCTTAAGTAACAATGGCCAAGAAATTCCAAAACTAGTAAGAGAACCCAAAGTAGAATAAATACCCCCCAAAGTCTCACCTAGGTTTAATCAAAAGACAAACAAAAATGCTGAAAGAAGCCACAGGGAGGAAAAAACTATCTACAGAGGGGAAAAGGGTAAGAATTACAGTGGGATCTTCCTTAGAAATCATGTAAGCAAGAGATGGACTGAAATTGTTCAAGAACCAAAGAAAAAATCCACCTGCCTTAGAGTTCTATACCCACTGACATTATCCTTCAGAAGTTAAGAAATACCTTCTTGAACATAAACTGAGGAATTCGTCATCAGTAGACTTACCCTGCAAGAAAAGTTAAAAGAAATTCTTCAAGCAGCATGAAAATGACATAAGTAAGAAACCTGGATCTACATAAAGAACATCAGAAGAAAAAAAAAATGAGACTTCTTTTTCTTGTTCTTAACTGATCTAAAAGAAACTGTTCAAAGTAACATAAGTCACAATATACTAAGTGATCATAGCATACTGATAAGTGAATGAATGACAACAATGTCACCGGAATGGGAGGGAAAAACTGGAATGGTCTTCATTAATAAGGTATCCGTACAACATGTCTGGCAATTACTGTTACATGAAGGCAGATTCAAAGTGATTAGTTTAAAATGTTTACTGAAAACTCTAGGGCAACCACCAAAAATTTCTTTACAAGATGTGAACTAATATGCTAAGTATAGGTAGACTAATGGTCCCCCAGAGATAGCCATATCCCAGAATTAAGGCTGGCTGCTAATCACTTGACCTTAAAACAAGGAGATTATCCTAGATTATCTGGGTGGACCCAGTGTAATCTCAGGGTCCTTAAATGTGAAAAGGGAAACAAAACAGGAGATCAGAATGATGCACTGTAAGAGGAGGAACTCCACCTGCTGTTGCTGGCTTTCGAAGTGGAGGAAGAGGGCCCCAAGCCAACAACTGTGTGCGGCATGCCGAGACCCGGGGCCGGTATACAGACTGAAGAATGAGGGAGCACAACCAACCACACAAGCGGGGGGGCAGCAGGTCCCTTCCTCAGCACCTCGGACCTCAGCTTCCACTCTGGGGACATGAAACCCCCAGCAGCCTTTGGACTGAAGGTGCAATTTCAATATACCCACATGAAGGAAGCAGAGTCACCAGATTTATCACTCGAAGCTCGAAGAAGCAGGGGGACAGGGAGTGCAATGAGCTGGGGAAAGGGCAGTCCTACATCTGGGTTGCCAGGGAGAAGGAGATAAAGAGCAGGGTAGCAAGCAGCTGTTATTTTTAAGGGGGCTGGGGCAGAGTCACTAACTTTTCCCAGATCCACCTGGAGTGGTTATTTGAAAAGGTGCCCTGGGAAAGACAAAGCAGGAACTTATGTTAGGCATCCTAAACTCACGTCCTTACCGAAATGTCCAGACTCCGGGTGTGAACAGGATCATCGTAAATATAAAATGCCTAGGCAGCAACTGAGAAACACAAATTTTCCCCTAAACGGCGCTTTCCTCATCACAATTGGCCCTGTGATGCCTAGGCATTAATCTTTTTTTTTTTTTTAAGATTTTATTTATTTATTTGACAGAGAGAGAGAGAGATCACAAGCAGGCAGAGAGGCAGGCAGAGAGAGAAGGGGAAGCAGGCTCCCCGCTGAGCAGAGAGCCAGATGTGGGGCTCGATCCCAGGACTCTGAGACCATGACCTGAGCCGAAGGCAGAGGCTTAACCCACTGAGCCACCAAGGGGCCCCCCTAGGCATTAATCTTTAGGGAAAATCACAGGCACTATCTGGAGTGAAGATATTAAAAGCCACTAAAATGGTTTTCATCACCCAGTGCACAAAACATCTGAGTAAAGGAAGAATACCGATCAGCAATATCAACAGACAAAAGTTCAAAATCCTATCCGTAATTCTCCCTAGTTACTGGGGTCCAGCCAAGAAAATAAAAGCCCTTGGATAAAGGTTAAATTGGTATTTGGTTAAAAACCCTGAGTGAGATTATGGAATACTTGTACCTGTTCAGACTGACTGGTCATTGTACGCCCAGTGCAGTGGCGAGTAGCCCAGTCCATCTGAGTGACAGCAGCAGACCTACTCCTAGCATCATGGGATAAATACCACATACACTTTTGACATGACGGGGGAGAAGGAGAGGCAGATCGGAGGTCCTGTTCAGTGATGTTTAAGGGTAGTCCCAGGGAGATTAAAGTACACTGCTATGAACAGAGACAGGACTGCCTGGGAGCCGGCATGTGACAGGGGTGAAGGAAAGAAAAGTACACAGATGTGTGACGGCTCCAAGACAATGGACGCACAGCGGACACCAACTGCCTGATCAGGGAAGCTGAAATAACTTGGGGTTCCCCCTAGATGGCTAGGCCAGGAGGCCCAAAACTGTGGGGATTATGTTCCTTGGGATGAGGGGCAGGTCATGTTCATGTATGTGGTGGTGTTACCTGGGCAGATATGGAGGATTATAAAGAGCATGCGGGGGCTCTAGCCGATCCCATACACCGCACTGCAAAGTGTCCTCCATGGGAGCGGCTGAACATCACAGAGTGGCCAGGCAAGCTGCAAGGATGAGTGAGGTACCTTCTGCTGGGTAAATGGGACAAGGTTAATAAATCAGCCGGTAGGCCACTAACACCAGAAACAATCTTTTGTTGAGCTTGGTAACATGCCCAGCAATTACAGTGGCCTGAAAAATGAGCTCCAATTTCTGCCTACTGTATCAAAATACTAAGTTTATTGGAAGGCTTGAACAGCAAGACTGTGGAGCCCTGAGTGGTGATCACAGGAAAAGGTCCCTTTGGGGTGGTATAGGGAAGTGACCCTGCAGCTGTGGTTCTGGAGGGAGTAGAAGGGGATGCTGCGGTGGTGGCAGCTCCTGTAGCTGGTAAGGGGTCCTACCAACAAAAATTAAAGTCACTAACTCTCCACAGGATGCAACGTGGGCCAGTCCAATGGGTGAAAAGCAAAGGAAAACAACTAAGTGTTTAAAGAGGTCCCCCAAAAGTTGTGAGACTTGACACATACCTAATCTTCCAAACCTCAAAGGTGCAACGGAGGAGAGCAGCTTAGCAGTCCAAGAACTACCTCACCTTTGAGCAGCAAGCACTGCAGTAAGCAAGAGCGTCCTGGGCTACCCACAGTTAGCTCTGCACAATGTCATTCAAAGGGATCATCCGAAGGAGCCAGTTCAGCCCTCGAGTCCCAGGGAGCGCTTGCCATCATCAGCCCCTATCATCAGTCTCCTCAGAGTCCTGTCTGCTCTACTGAAAGGCTGACATGCAGCATTCAATAGCTCCTACGATCATGGGCTGGGGCACTGTCACCTCAGCCTTGTCACAGGTGGAGGGAGCCACTCCTGAGGGGCGGCTCTCCCAGGCAGGGGAATCGAGGGGCAGGGGATCTCAGGGTCACAGAGATTTGGGATGCCCTGAATAAGGTTTGTTTGCACCACTGGGAGCATCTACATATCACAAATTTTCAATAAAGTCTGGCAGGGGTTTCCCCAGAGGCACACCTTGCAAATGACTGGGTGGTGCTCTCCTGTGAGGCACAGGAGGTATCCACCTGTGAAGAGTAAAGGCTGGGGCACACATGAAGCACTGTTTTAAAGAAAATTTAGTTGTATGTTCCCAACAATTTAATGACTGGCCTTGCATCACCAGAGATGAGTATGAACTGCGTACGCCTATCAGCCAATGCGGGTTGAAATTAGGGCAATGTAATGCCCAGTGCCCAGAGGTCAGGATGTCGGTGGCCACTTGGGCAAGGCTGGAGGTCTTTAAACATTTGTGCCACTGGTACCATTTAAGATAGAGGTCTTGAATCCCCTGCTAGTACCCACACCTGATGGTATTTTGGGCACTGTCCTCCCACTCTGGGGTGGAACTGCTATCTAATTATGAGAAAAACATCACACAAATCCCAACTGACAGACATTTTACAAAATACCTGAGAAGTATTCTCAAAACTGTCACAGTCATCAAAAACAAGTGAAGTCTGAGAAACTGTCAGAGCCAAGAAGCCTAAGGAGACAGGATGACTACAATGTGTATCCTGGACTGGACCTTTAGTTTTTACCTAATGTCCTTAGAAGGGGGGAGGGGAGAGACTAAAGAAACCTGAATAAATTCTGATGTTAGTTAATAATAATGTATCAGTCCTGGCTCATTAATTGTAATAAATGTGCCATACTAATGTAGGTTGTTAATAACAGGAGAAACTTGGCATGGCATATAAAAGAACTCTCAGTACTACTCTGTAATGCAATTTTCTATGAATCTAAAACAATTCTAAAATAAAATGAATTTTAAAAAGATGGGGTGCCTGGGTGACTCAGTGGGTTAAAGCCTCTGCCTTCGACTGGGGTCATGATCTCAGGGTCCTGGGATCGAGCCCCGCATCAGGCTCCCTGCTCAGCAGAGAGCCTGCTTCCTCCTCTCTCTCTGCCTGCCTCTCTGCCTATTTGTGATCTCTGTCAAATAATTAAAAAAAAATTTTTATATATATATATGTATAAAATATACATATATATGTATAATATATATATATATATATAAACAAAAGAGACCAGAGAAGCTTCTGGGCGGCTCAGTCAGTTAAGCATCCAACTCCTGGTTTCAGCTCAGGTCATGATCTCAAAGTATGGCTCTGTGCTCAGTGGGGTGGCGACTTGAGATGTTCGTTCTCTCTCTCTCTGCCCTGCCACCCCCTATGCCTATGCACATGCACACACACACTCTCCCTAGAATAAATAAAATCTTGGAAAAAAAAAAAAAAACAAACCCAAAACCAGAAAGACTGTAGTCAGAATGAGCTTATTTTATACAACTAAAATAACCTAATCCTATGATACCTGAGATTTGCTTCCAATTAACCAATAGAAGGTAAGACAGGTGGGGTTACAAATGAAAAAACACTGTATGAAAAACCTGAGGAATATTTCTTTTAGAAGCTGATATTTAAGTCTGGCTTTAGAAAATAAATTCCAATGGCCAAATACTGAAATATTTCAAGGAGAAAGTTCAAGTCTTGGAAAATTGCAACGTAAATATTTGTTTTTCAAACAAAATAGCAAGTGGAAAGGAGGCTATAATGAACAGATCAGCTGGTTAAGACTAGTGGAAGCTAATTACTTCTATGAGGACAGGCTGGGGCTCTGACCCTGAGGATAAGACTTAACTTGTTCTGCATGCAAAAAAAATCTAGCTAATGTCTTTAAGAAAATATATCTTATGGAAAAATACTAGCAGCAGTGTATAATGGTTTGGGACGGGGCGGGGTGGGGGGGAGTCTAGCTTGAAATTTGAATCTAAGCTTCAAAGCAATGTTAAAAATAAACACCAAAATTTTAGTTTTAAGTTCCACTGAAATAATAGCAGAAGAGGAGCAAGCACGGAACCTCTGAGGACATGCACAGTTAAAAATCCGGTGGAGGGGCACCTGGGTGGCTCAGTGGGTTAAAGCCTCTGCCTTCAGCTCAGGTCATGGTCTCAGGGTCCTGAGATCGAGACCCGCATCGGGCTCTCTGCTCGGCGGGGAGCCTGCTTCCTCCTCTCTCTCTCTCTCTCTGCCTCTCTGACTACTTGTGATCTCTCTCTCTCTCTGTCAAATAAATAAATAGATGTCTTAAAAAAAAAATAAAAATCCGGTGGAAAAGGAAGTACTAATAAAGGACATGAAAAGGATCACAAAATCGAGACCCACAAGAGGGAGTACTGACCAGCAACATGAAGTGTCACAAAGATTTGGAGGTCAAGTCAGCAGGAGTTGAGGTGGAAGCATCAGATTTAGCCATAGGAAGGCATGAAGGTCTTAAGAGAGCAGTTTTAGGGGCACCTGGGTGGCTCAGTGGGTTAAGCCTCTGCCTTCTGCTCAGGGTCCTGGGATCAACATCAGGCTCTCTGCTCAGCAGAGACCTGCTTCCCTCTCTGCCTGCCTCTCTGCCTACTTGTGAGCTCCCTGTCAAATAGATAAATAAAATCTTAAAAAAAAAAAAAAAAAGCAGTTTTAAAAATGGGAAGGATTATTTCCTCAAAAAGTCAAACAGATGTTACCCTATGATCCAGCCATTCCACTCCCAAGTTTTTACCCCAAAGAATCAAAAACAGGTGCATGTAGCCTCATGTTCACAGCAGCACTATGCACAGCAGCCCGTCAAGAGGTGAACCAATAAACAAACTGTGATATAGCCAAAAATGGAACTCTAATTCGGCCACAAAAAGGAATGAAGTCTAACAGACGCTCGCCATGTATGAAATCTGAAAACAACAATGAAATAAGCCCGACACAAAAAGAAAAATACCGCACGACTCCACTCGCAGGAGGTACTCACAGCGGTCCAATTCGGAGAGGCAAAAAGGGTCCGGGAGAAGGGGAAATGGGAAGTTACTGCTTCACGGTTAGAGTTTCTGCACGGAGCGATCAAAACGTTTTGGAAATAGACTGCGATGCAATACTGCGAAAGTTCTTAACACAGCTGAATCGTACACTTAAAAATCGGTTATTATGGACATTGGCGAGGGTGTGTGCTATGGGGACTCTGCTGTGAAGTGTGTAAGCCCGAGATTTACAGACCTGTACCCCTGGGGCAAATAATACATTATATGTTAATTTTAAAAATTTTTATTTAAAAAAAGGTTAAAATGATAAATTTCATGTTGCATAAATGTTTAAAAAAACTAAGTAGACTCCGAACTGCAAGGAAGAAACAGCAGAGAAACTGCCCAGAGAAGATGAGAAAACTGGGTCTTTCGCCACCTTTAACTACAAAGCGCCACGGACACACACGGAGGGTGGGGAGGTTTCCTTCTTTCTGTCTTAAGGCAGAGTAGGTTTCCACATACAAATTTCTGGATAAAAGCTTGGAACTTAGGGGAGTAAAACAAACAGACTTTAAAGTCGGGTCTAAACCTGTGGTCTGGGGGAAGAGAGGGCGCAGGAAAACCATGAAAAGCACAGTTATAATTTCGCTGTATCTCTGGACACCGGCCAACCGAACTGATTTCGCAACGCAAGGCTGGAGAGGAACGCTGACCCGCTCTCCTCCGACGGGGAAAATAAGCGCCGCCCGTCTGTCAGGAGCGCGCTAGGACGCCTCCGAGGGCGAAGTCTTCCAGAACTGGAGGCCAAGGACTTGGTATTTCCAGATTTATCCAAACGCCATGGAATTTAAGAACGTCGGGAAATGACACGAGGCAAACAGCCCCATTTCTCCAACAAGCAAACAGAAAGGAAAGAGAAACCAGAGGCACATCAGCCAAATGCCGTGTGTCAAGGCGAGCTGGGGAGCCTCCCGGGAAACGCGAGCTGCCCGGCTGGGGGGGGGGGGGGGGGGGGGGGCGGGGGGGGGGGGGGGGGGGCGGGGGGGGCGGGTGCAGCTCTCACTTCTCTCTCGCGTCTGCCATCTGTTACCGCCTCTGCCGCACCACCTCCTTCTCTCGGAAGACCGAGCCGCAGGGCTCCGACCCTCGTTCCGAGAAACAGCGGCGGGAGCCACGGGTCCACGGCTCCGCGACCCCAGCGCGGCCCAGACCCGCCGACAGGGGCGCGCCGGGTCCCGCGGGCGGTTCCTCCGTCAACACCCAGTCCCCGGGGGCGGTGCTCGCGGTCTGACTCCGCAGCCGGCAGCCGGGCGTCAGGCCCCGGGCGCAGGCTTCAGCCTTGGGATCTCGGGGCCGCGCGCCGAAGCCGCTAGCTTGAGGCGCTGAGGGGACGACGGAGGCCGCGCGGGCTCAGACGCCGCCGCGCCAGGCCGCGCGCTACTCACCCTGACGCAGGCAGCGCAGGATCCCGGGCTTCTGGGACTCCGGCTGTGGCATCTTCCCTCCCGCCACAGCCCGGGTCCGACCCGCATTAGCCACAGCAGGGGGAGTTGCCCGGGAAGAAACGCTGCACCGGGCGCAGTGGGGGCCGCGGACTCCCGCGCCGCAGTCTCAGACTGAGCGCGCGTGCCCCTGGAGCCACGTGACAGAAGGCCCCGCCCCCGCGCGTGGGTGACGTCACCGCTCGCGCCTGGCGTGGCGCTGGCGGAGTCCGCAGCGTTCGCGAAGCTCGCGGCTCGGCGGCGGCCTTGAGGGTCTGTGACCGGCGGCTTGGGTTTTTTTCTCGTTGTAAAACCCCCTCGATGAGGACAAACGGGCGTGTACGTGTTAGAAGATGTGCAGCTTCAGCTTTGCTCAAACAAATGTGGGTTCCATTGTGAAGGCTTTGCGGTGTCCCTCTCCTAGGAGCCTTGGAAAGCCCTCACGCTGGGGGGCAGGTGCACCAGTGAGGCATCCCAGGAAGAGCGGCCGCAGCAAGCGGCGTCGGTGTCACCTGGGGGCTGCTTGGAACTACTGACGGGGGGCACCTGGGTGGCTCAGTGGGCTAAAGCCTCTGCCTTCGGCTCAGGTCATGGTCCCAGGGTCGTGGGATGGAGCCCCGCATTGGGCTCTCTGCTCAGTGGGGAGCCTGCTTCCCTTCCTCTCTGCCTGCCTCTCTGCCTGCTTGTGATCTTGTCTGTCAAATAAATAAAATCTTCAAAAAAAACCCAAACTGCTGAATCGGAAGCCCTTTGCCACACCTACCTAGTAATCAATATCTGCGCTTTAGCAAGATGTGCAGGCGAGGCACACAAACCAGAGTTTGGAATCCCTGTGCTAGCGAGCGGTCAGCGCCTGAGAGCTTCCACCGCTCACTCCACCTGCTCCCGACCCTTGATAGCGTCAGGTATTTGAATGTTTGCCATTCTGACGGGCCTGGCATGGAATTTTTTTCTAGCTGTTACTTTCAATGTTTCTATGCTATTCCATCAAATTAGTGCATAATGGTATAAACCTAGCAGTTGAGGTTTGGGTTAGCTCCAGTTTTGCTGTTAGGAAGAATGACACAAATTTTAGCTCTTTGCAGCCTCATGTTGTGGTTAAGCCCAGTCTTTGACACTGGGCTGATTCTGCTACTGCATGGGCTGTATTAGTTTGTCCCCAGATAGTTACCAGATGAAATACAGGATGGCCTGAAATTTCCATTTCAGAGCAACAAAGAACAATTTTGTGGTATAAGTGTGTTACGTGGAATATGTGAAATATACTTCTAACAAAATATTGTGTATTCGAAATTTGGATTTCGAAGACAGAGCATCCTGTATTTTTGTTTGCTAAAATTGGCAACCCCAGCCTGTGAACAAATTCTAACTTTGGTTTTCTCATCTGTGAAATGATAATAACAACAGGGCCTCTCTTATGTGTGGTTGAGTTGAGATAATCCGGGCAGAGTACTTGCCACAGCCTATGAAACATAATGGGAGCTGTTTCATGCTGGCGTGTCTTAGGCTACATTCCGAGAAGTATGCTTTAATTAGAGAACTCCCAGGCTTACTTTAAGGTTTGTCGGAACATCCGCTCATACCAAAAACTGTGTTTTAAGGAAAGCTTTGAGTGGGTTAGCTCCAAAATAGAAGTCAGGTTTTTAAGTTTCCACATGAAACAGAAAATTGCCACCTATAAGCTAATATGGATTTCCTTTCAATCACACCAATACTTGGATATTTATTCTGATTTCTATTCCAGACTTATCTCAAGGAATATAGTACATCATGTCTAAGACTTGCCCACACTGTTATCTGGTACCTGAACCAACAGTCACAGTAAAAAATTAAAACTTAAGGGGCACCTGGGTGGCTCAGTCTGTTGAGCACCTGACCTTTGGATTCAGCTCAAGTCATGATCTCAGGGTCTAGATCGAGCCCTGCATCCGGCTCCGTCCGCACTACGCGGAGAGTCTGCTTGAGATTCTCTCCCTCTCCTTCTGTCCCTCTCCTCCCACCCCTCTCTCCCCATGCCTGCATGTGTGCCCTGTCTCTAAGGAGAAAAAAAAAAAAACAACTAAGACCTAATATTAGGCTCATGGGTCTAAGAACATTTGTCTTTTTCTTCCGGCAAAGCTGATTATTTACAACATCCTCTTGTATGCTTACCAAAGGAAAAAAAATTATTCTCAAATTTCAAAACTAAAAAAAAATTATTTCAAAATGATTTATTTATACTAAATTTTTTTCCTTCTGCTATAGATTTCTATTTTGTATTTTACCCCAATTTTAATAGATCCATGTGTTTATTATAAACATTTTTTATTACTTCCTAGAAGCAGGTAAAGTATAAACATGGGCCAAGAATAAAATCATAACGTGGTGCTTATTTTGTGTTGCCAGATTGACTTTTTAAAGTTTCAGTCAAGTTCCCTGACCACCGTAATATATAAGTCCAGGTCTTCCCCATGTCATTCTAACAACAGAATTCTATAGAGTAAGTTGCTAAATACATAGGTATAAAGAGATCATAGTAACTGGCTCTTTTTTCTTTACATTATATGGATTATCTCAAAGAACAGGAGCTCCATGAAGGGAGGGATGTTTTGTTGTTCCCCCGTCTGCTGTGTCCCAGCACCTAGAAGGATATCTGGCCCTGGATGACCACTCAGTTGTCGACTGAGTAAGCATAAAAGATAAGTTGTCTCCTGCTATAAAAACTAGTTTATACGCTAGGTTTAGTGATCCTACCCCAAGTCTCCCCCAGTTCTTTTATTCCTTTCAATGTGTTTTCCCCCTCATTTTCTCATTGTTTCTGTGAATTAGATATATGCCCCCTTTCTAGCCACCTTCACCAGGGTGAACACAATAGCCATCCTTCTAACCCAAAATAAATACTTTAGACATTTGGGGGATGCCTGGGTGGCTCAGCGGGTTGGGCCTCTGCCTTCGGCTTGGGTCATGATCTCAGGGTCTGGGGATCGAGTCTCATCAGGCTCTCTGCTCAGCGGGGAGCCTGCTTCCCCCTCTTTCTCTGCCCATCTCTCTGCCTACTTATGATCTCTCTGTCAAATAAATAAATAAAAATAAATAAATAAAAATAGACATTTGGGAGTGTGTTCACACAGGGTAGATAGGGAACTTAGCTACTTCTTCCCCAGTCCCAGCTAAACAGTTCTTAGTCAGGACATAGATTAACAACAGAGCGCATAATCCAAGAAGGGTCAGGAGAGCTGTAAGCCAGAGCCATGGGAGGGGAAAAATATGAACAAGGCAAAACTGGAAGCATGGAAGAGGGACTGTCTCTTAATGACAAAAGGACTGACACACACAAACCAGAAGGCCAGCCTAGAGAACTGGACACCACAGCAAGTGGATGGGACCTCGGAAACTCAGGAACCCAGCCAAGCAAGGGATCAGTTCCAGTATCTACCCTGGCAGCAAGAGAGGAGCTCGAAACAGTTGAGCTGAAGTTGGTATGTACCAACCAAGGCTCTCTGTGAATGTCTTTCTGAGAAGGCCACCAGGCCAGGTCACCTGCCTGGAGTGAATGGAATTGACAAAGGCTCCAAAAGTGGAACCTTCCCTATGGTCCAACAGGACCAAGTGAGTTTGGCAAATAACGAAGAGAATACACTTCACCTCACACAATTGTATGATAGTCTTATCTGTGTGACTGTGTATATTTCTAACATTCAAGGTTTTGCTGCCCCAGAAATGTAGTGGCATGTGTAACAAAGTGTTAAGAACTATCATTAAAGGAAGACAGAAAGGCACTCTGGTTGTATTTCTTACTGCATGTCACATAATTTCATGTTGTTCCAAACTCGCATCAGGTCTGGAACTGTGTTCTTTGCTGTGTTGAAGATCTCAGAGGTTTTTAGCCCTTCATTAATGAAAATGATTTGTTTCCTTTTCTTTGGCTGTCCTTAGATGTCTCCAGTTCTGGGAAGACATTATCCAAATACCACTGAAATGGTTTGCAACCCAACCGTTTCCTCAGTTCAACGTGCTCGCTGATGTTTCCGTAGGCAACAGATTTCAGACCAGGTTGTCGTAAAAAAAATTGCTCCTAAATGGAAATAGAGAGTCAGTTATTCCATTAAACCAAACAAGCCGTATCTAACATAGCAGTATATCCTTCCATCACCTGAACAAGAACAACAAAAATCAGAAGACCTTCCGATTCCATCCGTAGAGTGAGGGCAGAGACACACGTGGTACCTGGATTCCCTCACCCCACGCGCATTCACAGTATGTGCTGTGACAAACCACAGCGGAGGGGTGTAGAAGCCCAAGAATCACAGCCACCTATGGTGACATGTTTATATGTTCAGATTTTAAAAGACTTTGAAAGTATGTTTTTAAAATATACTAACAGGTAGGGGCTCTGTGGAGCAGCTAGGAGCTATCTAGGTGGCTCAGTTGGTTAATCATCTACCTTCAGCTCAGGTCATAATCCCAGGGTCCTGGGACTGAGCCACTCATCAGGCTCGCTGCTCAGCAGGGAGTCAGCTTCTCCCTCTTGCTCTGCCCAATCCGCGCCTCCACCCCTGCCTCCACCCATGCACTCGCTCTCTAAAATAAATAAATAAATATTTTTTAAAAAAATAAAATATGCTAACAGGTGGAAAAATTGCAGAATATTGTGTGAATCTCATTATATAAAAGGATATATATTTGTTTTTAATGTGTGTTAACAAGAAACTATTCATTTTAGTGATTGCTAAATTTAGTGATTTAGCACTTGCTAATTTAATGTTACTTCTGAGGGGTGGAACCATATATGGTCTGAGAAAGCTTGCTTTTCACTTAGTACTCTTTCAGTACTGTATGACTTTTAAACATGTGTATGTTTTACCTTTTAAAAAATAATTTCTTTTAAAATCAGGAGATATAATAAGTATACAAAAAGTATATAAAATTCAATGTGCAACTTAATGAATTGTTGAAAAATCAACCCCCGTGATACTGACTAGGTCAAGAAATACTACACAAACAATCTCCTCGAAGCCCCCAGCCTTTCCCTTCCTGAACGAAGTCTTTCCCTTGGTTTTAAATGCTATCTTGATTATGTATTCATGCTTTTGCTTTTCTTTTTAGCTTTATCTAATTGTGCACACATAAATTATGTGACTTAATTTTACCCATTTTTAATTTAATAGGAACTGGAATAAATCAGTATACATTCTATTGTTTTTGGCTGCTTTACTTCACCATTATGTCCTAAAGATGGGCTGTACTATTGTATGTATGTCTACAGTTAATTTTCATGGCCAAATAGAATTATATCAATTAAATATGTCGCATTTATCCATTCTGATCCTGATGAGCACGTGGGCTGTATTTAGTGTTGGCTAACACCTACAATGCTGTTTGTAAACATTCTCGTTCATGCATTCTTGCACAAAAGCGTGTCTTTCTGGGATGTATGTGTAGGATGGAATTGCTAGATCGTGGGATATTCATGATCTTTACTTGATTTTGCCAAACTGTCTTCCAAAGTGAGTTTGTAATAATGAGTGCTCCCACACGCGATGTCTGAGAATTCCTGTGCTTGCCAATACTTGGTCCTATCAGACTTTAAACAGTTTTGCCAATCTAAGTGACTACATAGAAATACCTCACTGAGGCTTTAATCCGCATTGCCCTGATTACTAGAGAAAGAGTATTATTACTTTTATAATTTAAAATAATAAATAAATATTAGATTAAGACCAGAACTTAGACTATCATAGAGAGATTCTTACACATTTCTCCCCATGTATCTGACACGAGGTCTTGTTGGGGTTACCGCGGTATTGGATCGTGCATGGATCCTGCAGGGACCACTTTCAAATGGGGCCAGAGCGGCATGTTCTCTGTGCGTCCTTTTAGGTCCTGGCTAGGGGCTGAAGGCTTGGGGAGGTGCACTGATGAAGGAGCATGGCTTTGATAGAGAAATCTTTGACTGTCGGTTGAAAAGAGGTAATTGGGGGTGCCTGGGTTGCTCAGTGGGTTAAGCCTCTGCCTTCGGCTCAGGTCATGATCCCAGGGTCCTGGGATCAAGCCCCACATTGGGCTCTCTGCTCAGCGAGGAGCCTGCTTCCCCCTCTCTCTCTGCCTGCCTCTCTGCCTACTTGTGATCTCTGTCTATCAAATAAATAAAATCTTTAAAAAAAAAAGAGGTAATGGAGTTTCTTGCGTGGTCTCTAGATCATAGCAGCTGCATCCCTTGAGAACTTGGTAGTAGAGGAAGAGAATCTGGGGAGCTGCCTGTGGGGAGGAGGGCAGGGAGAGCTGCTTCAGAGGGGCACTGCTTAGGAGGGGAAATAGATCTGGGCCAAACAAACTTCCAGTGGTGGTTGATTTACTTCTGAGAAACTTGAGTTTCCCTAGAAATTAAAAAGTAATGCTCCAGGGCAGTAGATTCAAATGAACCAATTGAGAATAGGGTCTGGGGAAGGTAGATGAGTGGCTGACGGCTAATTTAAGGAAAATAGAGGGGAAAATCCCAAAATTTGTTATCTGGAAAGGTAGTAGTAACAGGTGTCTTTAGGGCAATCCCATTCTGTACTCTTGCTTGTCTTTCCAAATCAGAGATGTTTCCTTCACCTTGTATTGGTCCAGCCAAACGTGCACCAATCTGAGATTGTTATAGGTCACGGATTTCATAAAACCAGGTCGATTGGGAAAGCGCGGCTTATTGATGAGTCCCACTCGCGAGCAGGGGAGTATGAAAAGTTGGCCTCCACACATCCAGATCTAGGCGAAACCGACAAACATTAATGCATGTTTGCTAGTAGTATTAGGCAACTGCAGAATCTTTTTTTTTTTTTAACAAACATAGGAATAGCTAACATGTCTTAGGTTGTTCATTTAATCCTCACAACAACCCTATAATGTGGATACTGTCATTATCCCCACTTTACAGATAAAGAAACTCATACGTATGTTGAGTAAGAAACTTGCCCAGTGACAGAGAGTGCAGGGTTTAAACTCAGGAAGTTTGGCCTCCGCGTCAGCACTCCAAATACAAAATAATTGTTTCCCTCATAAAAAACAATTCTTTGTTTTTGTTTTGTTCTTTTATTTATTTGACAGAGAGTGTGAGCGAGCGAGCACAAGCAGGGGGAACAGCAGGCAGAGGGAGAGGGAGAAGCAGTTTCCCCGCTGAGCAGGGAGCCTGATGCAGGACTTGATCCCAGGGCCTTGGAATCATGACCTGAGCCAAAGGCAGATGCTTAACCCACTGAGCCACCCAGGTTCCCCATATGTGACCTATTTTGATGCTGATTATGTATAAAAAGTGGCAAAATAGTTTGTCTTCAAATATTCACCAACGATGTTCTGAGCATGACTACGTGATAAGAAAACACTGATCAGGGCTAAATTCAATGATACCTCTTTTTTGTACTTTAAACACTTTATAAAACTTCTTTTAAAGATTTTTATTTATTTGATGGAGAAAGAGAGCACAGCAGGGGAGCAGCAGGCAGAGGGAGAGGGAGAAGCAGGCTCCCCAAGCAGGGAACCAGATGTGGGGCTCGATCCCAGAACCCTGGGATCATGACCTGAGCCAAAAGCAGATACTTCACTGACTGAGACACCCAGGCACCCCTTGATCTCATTTTCATCTGAAATTGAGAACTACACAGTTGTTCACTTAAGCTACTGTTTGGGGGGCTCTTTGTTATATATCAAAAGCTAACTGCTACTAGCTATCTATAATGTTTTAGTCTCTTTTTTTTTAAGTGAGAACTTAAGGATATTTGGAAGATCATTAGTATCTGTTTGATAATTAGACTGGAGAAAGCACTGTTTATTATGTTTGAAATGTTTCTTGATTAGAAAAGAAATCTGGCATACAGAACAGAAAACAAAAGTAATCAAAGTGATAGAAGAGGTACAAGACCAAAAATTTTATGAGAAAACATTCTCAAAAATCACAGGGTGCCTGGGTGGTGCAGTCCAGCGAGCACACCTGACTCTTGGTTTTGACTCTGGTCATGATCTCAGGGTCGTGGGATTGAGCCCTACATTGGATGCCACCCTGACTTCGGAGTCTGCTTGGAATTGTGTCTCTCCCTCTGGCTCTCTCCACCCCCCTGGAATGAATGAATAAATAAATCTTTTAGAAAAAGTCAAATTGTGGACGCCGGGCTGCTCAGTCGGCTAAGCAGCTGCCTTCGCCTCAGGTCACGATCCCAGGGTCCTGGGATCGAGTCCCGCATTGGGTTCCCTGCTCAGCAGGGAGCCTGCTTCCCCCTCTGCCATGGCCTGCCGCTCTGCTGACTTGTGATCTCTGTCTCTCTGTCAAATAAATAAATAAATAAGATCTTTTAAAAAAATCAAATTCAAGGACGCTGCAGGAATTTTGCCTAATCTTCCTGGGGCTCATACATTTGTTCTCTTCCTCTCGGTTCATTCTCTAGAGGGACACGATCCGTCTGGACATACACTTTGCTGGGCTCACTGGCCGTGTAGACGATGGTCCGCTTGCTTCCTCAGAAGTTCTGCTGGAAGTTGTCCACCCAGCTCCCAGTTTCTACTGTTGTTATTATTAGTAGTAGTATTAGTAGTAGTTGTAGTAGTACTAGTAGTAGTAGTAGTAGTAACAGCACTGGCACCCCACTGAGAGTTGAGCTAACACAGTGGGTAAGAGCACAGACTCTGGGACGCTCGGCACAGTTCAAGTCCTCCATCAGCTGTATGAACGAAGGCAAGTTACTGCAGTTACTCAACCTACTTGTGCCTCAGTTTCCTCAATTGCAGAGTGAGAGTAAGTACCCACCTCATGGGATTGCTATGAGCGTTAGATAATTTGATGCTTATAAAATGCTTCGAGTTTGTGTTTGTAAATCAGCGTGTTTATCTCTGCTGTAGTGAAGTGTGGTAGGTTGCCAGAATGGCCACACATCTTCATTCCTCTATGCACACTTCTGTGCAACGTAACATTGTCCCTCATTCCATCAAGACATAAAGCTTATTTCTCCACCTCTTAAATCTGGCCTTAGCCACATGATTTGCTTTGGCCAATGGGACCTTAACAAATGTGACACAAACAGATGCTTGAAGTGTTTGCTGCATGGGACTTCATTTGCTACTCTTGGGAACCCTGTGACCATCTCACCAGAAATGAGCCTGAGCTAGCCTGACTGATATAAGAGACAAATGGCAAGTCATCTCCACTGCCCCAGCGATCACTGGGCAAATGTCCAGACACGCAAATGATGTCATCCTAGACTCGCCAGCCCCAGCTGAGCCTCCAGATGAACACAGATGTATAGGCAATACCAGTAGAAACCAGCCATCCTGTCTCTGACCAGAAAAGCCACTTTGGCAACACAGTGAATTATGAGAAATTAGAACTGTTTGCTGTTTTAAGCCACTGTGTTTCAGGATAGTTTGTTATACAGCAAAAGCTAACTGATACATGAGGGGACATTTTTCTCTTAACTTCAGTTTTACTCATTAAGTAAAACAGACCTTCATCCACTTGGTTGTTTATTCCAGAAACTTGGTGTGATAGATGGAAATATTGTTCAGCAAATATTAGTTCACTCTCCCATCCCTCACTTTGGGGCAAAGTTTATTTCTTGGACATCCTGACTTTGGGCTTGTCCCTCTGTTGCCTTGGCCAACACAATGGGAGTAGACATGATGCATGCTGAAGCTTTAAATATGCTTTGTGGTCTGGCTTGACTTTTGCATCCTTGCCCATCCAAATGAGAAGAATATGCTGGGTTGCTACTAGTCACCACTCACATACTAGTACCTCAAATACTAGTAGAACAGTAATACTAGTAGAACACAAATAGAATTCTTTTTTTTTTTTTTACACAAGTAGAATTCTAATACTCATAGAATGATGAAAGGACCTGAACTGAAGTCAAAGACTGGAGCCAAGCCCAGACCATCTAAATTCAGAGGCAGAGTCCCCCTCGCCAGCCCATGAACATATGAAAGAAACAACCTAATGCTTATTGGTCTAAGTGATTCAGCGTTGAGCTGGTTTGTAACATAGCATCATCATGGCATTAGCCGACTGATAATGGCCTGTCTGGGACACTGCTTTGTCTTAACATCCATCTTACCTGCTCAGTCTCTAAGTTCCATCCACTCTAATCATAATATATGCCTGGAATCTGTCCAGTCTTCCTGCCTCCATTACAACCACTCTAGTTCCATCCAAGGTTACCCTTTGTCCAGATCATCACAAGAAGCTCCTGCTCTCCCTGCTTATCCCCCACTTTGTTCATCTCCATCACTGTCCTACCTAAAACCTACCTGCAGCATTCCACCATGCATAAGATACAACCTAAATCCTTACAAGGTTCTGGGGTGTCCTGCCCTTGCCCCCTTTCCAGCCTTCCTTCCCTTATCCTTCTCTCCTTGCATCATGGCCCAGCCTCACTGGCCCTTCTCCACTGACACATATGGGTTGGAAAGCTGCCTATTTTCTGAGTCTTCAGGCAGAAATCAGGGCATTACTAAGTATTTTCTTTCTTCTGTAATCTGTATTTGTTTTCATGAGGTGACGTAGGGGTACCGCATGTGACAAAAACCAGGGTAGGATTTTCTCAGGCTGTTCCATTGGCCTCACAGTTACGGCGCTGCCTTCCAGATTCAGGCAGTCCACCAGATTTATTTTCTAGTCTGTTCTGCCTTCTCCAGTCTCAAGAAACTTCTCAGCAGAAAGTTAGGAGAGGCTGCTAGCCAGATACCACTTTAAATGAGGACTCTGGGATGGCTGTCGCGTAGAAAGAAAGGAACCGATCGATATTGGCTGATGGCTCATTGGGTGGCAGACACTGTTTTAAATGCTTGATGTGCATTGCCCCAGTGGATACACATGATTATTCTGATCATTTATACATGATCAGGCTTCCTAGACTCCAACCAGTTCAACCATTTACAAATATTTCCCAACCACTTCTTTTTTAAATAAGATTTTTTTTAAAGATTTTATTTATTTATTTGACAGAGAGAGATCACAAGTAGGCAGAGAGGCAAGGCAGACAGAGAGGAGGAAGCAGGCTCCCCACGGAGCAGAGAGCCTGATGTGGGGCTCGATCCCAGGACCCTGGGATCATGACCTGAGCCAAAGGCAGAGGCTTTAACCCACTGAGCCACCCAGGCGCCCCACCACTTCTTATGTGGCAAACATACTAGGTGCTCTGGGACCCAGGTGTGAACAAGTCAGACCGTGCCCCTGCCCTCGCGGGGCTCACTGCCTGGTCAGTACACAGATTGATGGGCATCCAGCACAAAACAAAAATGGAGTCTCTGATTCAAAAATTATAACGAATTTCAGGAAGGCAATGGTGGAGTATTCCACTAAGTGTGGGGTCTTTCCAAAAGTGTCCCCATGGGCCACCACACAGGTTGTATGCCCACAGAGCCTGCCCTGAACTTGGTATACTAGAACAGGTGCTGTCATGGTACTGTCTACTCAAAAAAAGAAAAATGAAGCATGCGCTCTAATGCGTGAGCACACACAGAAGGGACCCCAGACTTGTGCATGTGCACGTGCGTGTGTGCATGGGCATGCAGGGAGAGTGGTGATAAGGTCAAGGAAGTCTCCCTGAAGAGATTACATCAAAGCTGTGAAATGGACTGTGGTAGTGGGAAAGAGCAAAGTGGACAGAGGTGAGTGATGACTTAGACCTAGATCTAACCATACCTGGTGGGAGAAAGAAAGGCATGAAAGGGAGAGTGGAGACCAAGAAGGTACTCTGGGGGGACAGGGGATGGACGGTTGCAGGCAGGAGGAGGGCAGCATGTCATCCATCCAAAGAGGAAAAGAACAAGGGAGGATGCATGGGTTCGAGGGGGTAGAAAGAGCTCCATTTCCGAAATGTTGGGTTTAGGATACCCATGGGATATTCAACCTACAGGACAATCACCTACACGACATTAGATGTACAAAATGATGGCACAGAAAGACCTGGGAAAGAGCTAGAACTATGTCATCAGCCTGTAGTCATTCAAGGGTGGCGTGGATAAGGTTACTCAGAGGATGGAGAAGAGAAAGAGGGTCTTGGGGCAACCCAAGAGAGGAGGCAATTCAGAGCAATGGCGACCCATGGTAAGCCGTGGTCAGAGAGCAGCGGGCTGCCAAGGAGCATGACCCACCCCACCCCCCTTATGCAGACTCTAAGAATGTGGTCCGCCCTTTCTCTATCGCCAGCACACAGTTTGCTTTCTAATCGAAGCACCCAAAGAGGTGTGGCCACCTTGGGCGGCAGCTAAGCTGGCTTCAATATCTAAGAGGTCCCGTCCAGTAGTGAGGCAGGTGATGCTCAGAGGATACGGCAGGGCTCTAGGGCTGAAGCAGGGCACCTTGCCCATATCTGGGGCCTCCAGGATGGAGCGCCAAGCCACGCAGGTTGTTGGGGGCTGCTGGAGGCCAGCCTGCCCTCCACCAGGAAAATCGAAGTGTGGATCTGCAGCCTGGGTTAGGAGAAGCCTCCTGAGGCTGCAAGTGAAGCCGCAGCTCCCATCCCCTCTCCAGAGTGAGCACAGCAGGGCAACTAAGACAAATTCAGAGCTCTGGAGGCTTCCAGAGAGAAATGACTTAGAGACAGAATAGAACCAAGCTGGCGAGGTCTCCAAACCTGAAGTTGAGTAGACAGTACCAAGCAGGACACACAGGTCTGGAGCAGACACCTACGAGTTCCCTGAGTCAAGGCAAGTTACTCCAGCACTCTGCGCTCCAGCTCCTCCACTCTAAGTAGGACATCACGCATGTAGCTCGCAGGCTTGTCAGGAACTTTAAATAAGTTAACACCTGTTAGATCCCGGTGTGTATAGAGTATATATAGAGTGTATATAGTGTGTATAGAGCAGCGCGTGTCATATACATAAGACCTCGTCCAACAAATGAAATGCATCTTTATCCTTTACCCCGTAACTTAAAAATGCCATTTCTGCAGGGAAGCCACCGAAGACACATGGCTCCCCCAACACAGGCTGGATTCCCCTTTCATCTGATCTCGTAGTGCTCTGTATGTCTCCTTCATTGTGTCTATCAAACATAAATAACTAATCACCTCTCTCCACTTCAGCACGTGAAGCTTCATGCTCTCATGAGCCGCGTTTGCTCTGTGCGCCACTGAATTTAGTACTAGCACAGCACTTTGCATGTAACAGGCTCTCGGTATTGGTGAGTGAGTGAATGGATGGATGGATGGATGGATGGATGGACGGATGCGGGCTGCGCCTTCTTCTGAATGCCCGGAGTGTGGCAGAGCCCAACACAGCGGGTGCTCCTCATGAGAGCTACACTGGCTCTAACGAGAACTCTTGACAGCGTCTTCACCCTAAACAAGGGTAGACTGGGGTACTGTCACCACCCAGGTGTTAGTGAGAGCCACGGGAGTTGATGCAGGGGTGCCCTGAAAAATATCAGCAAGGTGTGACAGACCCAGGCCAATCAGAACAGATATGCGGCAACAGGTCCCACGCCCCTGTCCTGCCAAGCACAGTCCCTTTAGTTGCTGGGTCATAGACAGCCCCCGTGGGCAATATTCAGTCAGCTCAGAGTTGAAGTTCTTCCCCACCGGGTAAGGAAATATCACACTGTATTAACCACCAATTGTGGCTTCACAGGTGCAAAACAGCTGAGGTCAGCCATGAGCCACAAGGAGCACACGGGGCAAGAAGGGACAGCTGACAAGAGCACCAGTCTCAGGGACACCCACGCTTCTGGGATGCACAGAAGATACTCCTGCAGATACAGAACAGAGCTGTGGAAGAGGAACCAGGAGCGATGTTCTAAACTCCAAGGAAACGTCTGGAAAAAAACGGCCGACAGCATCAAATGTTGCAGTGACCTCCAGGATGCAGAAGAATAAAAGCCATCCATTAGGGACATCAGTATTAAACTGATGACAGTTCCCGGAATGCTGTCCCAGGGTGCCGAGGCCACCAGGATGTTGATTTATTGGAATGAGCACTGAGAAATGAAGACATATGTACAGGTGTCTGTGATCTTCTTTCCGGAAACACAGGGTTACTTATCTTGGTTAGAGACTGCAGCCAGTGTCAAGGGAGGACGCCTCCTATTTATTAATTTACATGTTTATGAAGAGAGAGACCCACACATACTTAAAAAAATATGAAGGGGCCATTAGGAATGGAGTAGTTGAGAATATGGAAGCAAGGAAAATTAATACATTTGAATGATATGTTAACTGTTATTAGCTATCTGAGGGAATATACAACCAGAAAAAGGAATACACTCCCTCTTCAAATATGCATATGTTATTCACAAAATTGATGTTCTTGAGACACAAGAATGTGCTCATTAAGATATCAGGTCCTGAAAAGGGGACCTAATATGCCATACACCATATTCACAGAGAGCCATACAACAAAACAAGGAATCATCAGCCAAACAATGAAAAGTACCAAAGACATGAACATTATAAAATAATGCTGGGATCAGAAGGGAACACATGATGGGGGCGGGGAGAAGCAATGAAAACACCACACTTCCCATGTACTACCAAACAGGGCCTTAAAAGGAAAAAAGATACTGTTCCAGATATTTTTCTATTCGCAATAATGTACCTGAAGCACTATGAAAGAAGTCTGTGCTTAAGAGAACTTTGAGCGAGTGAACAAAGTAACAAGCCAAAAGGAGGAAGAGGGAGACCAAATCCAAAACATAACAACAGCAGCAAAGAAAAAAAATCAGAAAAATAAAACACAAAAAGCAAATACAGCAAACAATTTAATACCCACTAAGATAATATGTGCATTCAGAGGCTGGTCTCTGCGGACGACTGCATAGTGTAAGAACAGAGGGCAACATAGAATCATTACAGCTCTCCCGTATTAAGCACCTTCCAGAAAGTATCTGTTTACTGCATTGTAATATGGACCCTGTTTTTTCATTTTACCTGCAAGGAAGTTAACGCTCAACCAAGATTTGAACTTAGTCATTGATTAAACTGCTTTCTCTGCACCAGACTGTGTCTGCCAGGAAGAAACAAACAGGCAGAGAAAAGTGAGAAAAAAATTAAGGATAATAATGGTGAATTCACAACCCAGATTTGTATGCACACTTCAAAGTGACCATTATTTATTTTAAGTTTTATTTATTTAAGACACCTCTACACCCAACGTGGGGCTCGAACTCACAACCCTGAGATCAAGAGTCGCGGGCTCTTTTGAGAGAGCCAGCCAGGTGCTCCAAAGTGACCATGATGAAAAGTCTATTGGAATTTAGTAAAAAACCCACAGCAACTTCTTTCTAGATATGTCTCCAAAGGCAAAGGAAACAAAAGTGAAAATGAACTTTTGGGACTTCATCAAGATCAAAAGCTTCTGCAGAGCAAAGGAAACAGTCAACAAAACAAAGAGGCAACCCCACGGAATGGGAGAAGATATTAGCAAATGACACTACAGACAAAGGGCTGATATCCAAGATCTATAAAGAACTCCTCAAATTCAACACACACAAAACAGATAACCACGTCAAAAAATGGGCAGAAGACATGAGCAGACACTTTTCCAAAGAAGACATACAAATGGCATGGAAAAATGTTCATCACTAACCATCAGGGAGATTCAAATCAAAGCCACATTGAGATACCACCTTACACCAGTTAGAATGGCCAAAATTAACAAGGCAGGAAACAACATGTGTTGGAGAGGATGTGGAGAAAGGGGAACCCTCTTACACTGTTGGTGGGAATGCAAGTTGGTACAGCCACTTTGGAAAACAGGGTGGAGATTCCTTAAGAAATCAAAAATAGAGCTTCCCTATGACCCTGCCATTGCACTACTGGGTATTTACCCCAAAGATACAGATGTAGTGAAAAGAAGGGCCATCTATACCCCAACGTTCATAGCAGCAATGGCCACAGTCGCCAAACTGTGCAAAGAACCAAGATGCCCTTCAACGATGAATGGATAAGGAAGATGTGGTCCATATATACTATGGAGTATGATGCCTCCATCAGAAAGGATGAACACCCAACTTTTGTATCAACATGGACGGGACTGGAGGAGATTATGCTGAGTGAAATAAGTCAAGCAGAGAGAGTCAATTATCATATGGTTTCACTTATTTTGGATCATAGGAAATAACATGGAGGACATGGGGAGATGGAGAGGAGAAGAAAGTTGAGGGAAATTGGAGGGGAAGATGAACCATGAGAGACTATGGACTCTGAAAAATAATCTGAGGGTTTTGCAGGGGCGGGGGATGGGAGGTTGGGTGAGCCTGGTGGTGGGTATTAAGGAGGGCATGTATTGCATGGAGCACTGTGTGTGATGCATAAACAATATATTCTGGAACACTGAAAAGAAATTAAAAAGAAGATGTGGTCCATATATACAATGGAATATTACTCAGCCATCAGAAAGGAGGAATACCCAACTTTTGTATCAACATGGACAGGACTGGAGGAGATTGTGCTGAGTGAAATAAATCAAGCAGAGAAAGTCAATTACATATGGTTTCACTTATTAGTGGAACACAGGGAATAACATGGAGGACATGGGGAGATGGAGGGGAGAAGGGAGTTGAGGGAAATTGGAGGGGGAGATGAACCATGAGAGACTGTGGACTCTGAGAAACAAACTGAGGGTTTTGGAGGGGAGAGGGGTGGGGGGGGTTAAGTGAGGCTGGCAGTGGGTATTAAGGAGGGCACGGATTGCATGGAGCACAGGGTGTGGTGCATAAACAATGAATTCTGGAACACTGAAAAGAAATTTAAAAAGTAAAAATTTTTTAAAAAGAATTTAGTCAAAAACCAAAACTTACCTATGATAAACACAAAATAAACATCTGAATGGCACCTTTGTATTTTCTTTAGACTCTCTCCCGGCATATCTACTTCGTACTTTCTTCTCTACCCCAATTATTTCACTAAATCTTCACAAATTTGTAATTTAAGAAACAGAACAAATGACTAAAGGAAAAGAGAGAGAGAGAAAGAGGGAGGGAGAGAGAGAAAAACTAGGAAACAGACTCTTAACTCTAGGGAATATACTGATGGTCACCAGAGGCGGGGGGATGGGGGAAACAGGTGATGGAAATTAAGGAGGGCACTTGTTCTGATGAGCACCAGGTGAGGTCTGGAATTGTTGAATCCTTATATTGTACAACTGAAACTAATACAACACTGTGTTAACTATCCTGCAATTTAAATAAAATAAAAAAAAACCCAAAATGCAAGAATCTCCACAAAATTCTGAGAATGGCATTTATATTTGTTCCTATTTACCAGGTGAGAAAGTAGGGAATTAGAAAAACTAATGGCTGCTCCACAATCTTACAGCAAGTTAGCAACAGAGCTGGGACCCATTCTGATGCCTAATGACTAGTGATCTAATATCACGGGACTATTTAAAAGTCAAATCTGCTTTTAGATTTGAGATATAATTCACAGTCTACAAAAAATTTACCCTTTTGCAGTGTACGGTTCAGTGACTCTGGGTATTTTCATGAGCTTGTCCAACCAGCACTTCTATCTCCTTCTGGAACATTCTCACCACTTCCAGAAATAGCCCTGGCACCCATCAGCACTCATTCTCTTTCCTCAAGCTTCTGGCAACCACTAATCTACATTCTGTTTCTATGAATTTACTTAGTTTGCACATTTCCTAGGAGAGGACTTATTCATATAAAGATGTGGGCTTTTGTGTCTGACTTCCTTCACCCACTGTAATGTTTTCAAGTTCCACTCATGTTGTAGCAAGTATCCTGGGATTCAAGGGTTGAGAGACAACCTAGACACCCCCTACCAAGTCTTCTCAATTTGTAGATGGGGAAACTGAGGCCTGAGATAGCCCGCAGAGTTAGTGGCACCCAAGTCCCCTACTGCCTAATGCTGTTATTTTCACTACACCACAACCACCAAGACAATCAGTGTAATAAAGAAGAGCTTCCACAAATAAATAAAAACATTAATGTGATATGCCATATATTAGAAAGAACAAAACATAAGGTAATAAAAGCTGGTATTTTACTAACTATTGTCATACTCAGTGAGGAGTCCCACAGGTCATTTGTTTCACGGGATGTGGGAATGGTACCCGATGCGCAGGCAGGAAAACTGGGCATAAGTCTGAAGTCAGTGTTTGCTCTCTCTGAACAAAGGTAATGATTTAAAAAGCCAAGTCTGAATTACCCTTAGTGAAAGTTCCAAATTTTCTGCTCCCGAGAGTTTCATGTCCCTGTCGTACTGTCCAATCTCGTTAAAATAATGCCTATTTATAGCAAAAATTCCTCCAGCCATTGCAGGCGACCTAAAAAGGACACATAAATATTAAATCACAGACCCAGTCATTCTGGATTTTTTGCCAAAATTATACTGAATATTAGCAGTAACATAAAAACTAGAAAATAGCACAATACTGATACAAAAATTGTTAATATATATTTAGGAGAACATGGCCTAAGCAAAACCAAGAGTCCCACACTTAACCAACTCCGCCAACCAGGCGCCCCCGCAGTAACTTTTACTTAGCTCTCAACGAATTGTATAGTGACATATTGTCTTCTTCTTGAGAGGGAACATCATCTTTAGAATGTGAATTTCCCCTGGGGACAAATATTGAATTGGGAATTAGAGTTTACAAATCTCCCTTTCCAAGCACATTAAGTGTGTTACATTTACTTTTGGGAAAACCAATGTTACAAAGCATCTTTTTTTGGTCCACCAATAGCAGGGCCCAATAACACCAAAGTAAGTAGTTTGAAAATGATTACATGTTCATCTACTCATTTATTTTTTTAAAAAGTAGGCATTAAACACCTATGATGTGTTTGAGATAAACTAGTGAATCAACAGCTCGTACAGGGGCAAGGGTGGAAAGAGGGATCCCAGTGTCACCGTGGTCTTGGAGGAAGAGGATGGGATTGTGGATAAGCGTCCAGCGGTGAATGATATGTGATCCAACTCCCGATGTATTTTGAAGATGGAACCAGCAGATTTGCTTACGAGTGGGATGTGGGTGGAGGAGGAAGAGAAGAGTGAAGGCCAACCCCAGCATTTTGGCCTGGGTACCTGGAAGGTAGAGTTGCCGTGCACTGAGATGGGGATGCTAGGGGGTGGGGGTAGATTTTGGTGGAAAGATTCAGCTGGGGACATGTTTGAGGTGTCGAGTCAGCATTCAACTGGAGATGCCAGTAGGCAGTTGGAGGGAAGAGTCTGGCACTAGGCAAGTGGCCGGGGCTGGAGACAGAACTCTGGGAGTCCTCAGCTTAAGATGGGCAAGAAGCGCTTCCTGAGCGTGGGGAGGCGGAGGTGAGGATCAAGAACTGAGGTTGGAGAGAAGACAGGAATTGAGGAATCGGCAAAGGAGATGGGAGCGAGCAGAGGGGTGGGGGTTGGTTAGAAGGAAGACCTGGAGATTGTACTGCTCTGGAGTCCAAGGGATATATACAGTATATACCCAGGATATACAGTGTATAATGCACGGAGCATACAATATATGAGGTATCAACTGTCTATGGTATCAGTAAGGTTTTCAGTCAACACTAGGCTCTTAGTCGTTAGGGAATTGGGGCGTCAAAAGCTACATTCAGAGTTTTGACTGCACGGGGTGGTCAGTGTGTCTAACTCCTGTGTTGTTCAAGGTGAACTGTATGTTATAACACATGTATCATGTATGATATATATTCTATAAATGATTGGTATCATGCTAAGTTTTTTATGGCTTGATTTTTTATTTAGCATATTGTGAGAATTTTCCTTTTATAGTAATTAGCTTTCAAAAAACTTTAGGTAATATTCTACAAAGTATGATTATACTTTTTAACCATTTCACTATGAACATTTATGTTGTTTTTATTTTTTAACTAATATAAATGTCGCTGTGATAGATGTCTCTGTACTTACTTCTCATTAACTCCTTAGGGAAGTGTTTCAAGAAGTGGAATTATTGCATTGAAGAATAACATTTATAAGATTTTTAATGTATATTAATGTATTAATTTTAATGTACATTAATATAATGTCAAATCATTTTCAAAAGCATGTGTGACTATATCTATACTCATAGTGTATTCAAATTCCAAAAATGTTACTACTGAGCAAATACCAGGAGTAGTTTTCCTATTGAAATTTTTAGAGCCTAAAGCATACCTGATATGTGATACAGGGAAATACTATAAAATTATGTCAATTTTTTTGTAAATGGAATACTGCAACTACTTCTTCCTGAAAGTAACTTCATTTTAAAATAAGTTCATTTTGAGATGAACTCCAAATGTTGATGCTTTTTAAAAAATTTTTGAGTAAATCATTATTTTTACATACTTAATGTTGTTTAAATGAAGTGTATCTTTACTCTTTTTCATTCTGAAGTCTGGGGGACGCCTGGGTGGCTCATTCGGTTAAGCACCTAAGCTCTTGATTTCAGCTCAGGTCATGATCCCAGGGTCATGAGATCGAGCTCTGTGTAAGGCTCCCTGCAATCAGCTCGGGATTCTCTCCCTCTCCCTCTGCCCCTCCCTACCCCACTCATTCTGAAGTCTGGAACAGTAAAATAGCAACCACTGATACTGATCACCTCCCCCATGTCAGCCCTTAGGTTATGTTCTTTTTTAAAAATTATTTTTATTAACATATAATGTATTATTTGCCCCAGGGGTACAGGTCTGTGCATCATCAGGCTTACACATTTCACAGCACTCACCATAGCACATACCCTCCCCCAGTGTCCATCACCCAACCACCTTATTCCTACCCCAACCCCGCAGCACTGGGTTATGTTCTTTACAAGCATTGGCCCATTTAATCTCTTCGATAATCTCGAGAGGTATGCATTTTATTATCATCATTTTACAGATGAAGATAGTGAAGCTGAGAGAGGCGACTGGCCCAGCAGAGGGCTGCCTTATTGCACAACTCCGGGGATGCCAAACACCAATAATCTTTGTGAATAGGGCCTCCTGGAGATGTGCAGTACACAGCCTATACAGCTATACACAGCAGTCCTGAACAGCTAACAAGTAGTGGTTGGAGCAGAGCAAAAATGAGTTATACACTGGAAGGTGTATGAAGCGCTCTATTGCTCTAAAAACAAAGACATTTGGTGACATCTGCAAAGAAGGGTTTTAAGAAAACTAATGTAGCAACAGAGAAACTGGCATGAGGGAGTGGAGACTGCAGGCCAGCTTGTCCCTTACAGTGTAGAGGCCAAACCCAGGACAGTGAGGGCCTAGACCATGGGGACAGGCAGAGAGATGGAGAGATGTCCTATGAGAGTCATCACAAATGCTGAGTCCCCTGGAGCTGGTTAATCACTGAATTAGAGTAGGCAGTGGCAGACCACAGGTGTAGTCAGGCTTCATGGCTGCATAGTACTCCATTATGGTTCCAGCATAAAGTACTAAATAATCTCCCAGTTACTCCTTCCGGTTCTTAATGTTTATTTCATCCTTGAATCTGGAGGCCAGGCTGTGTCCCAGGAGTAAGGGGCTCAGGGCAGGGGCAGTTACTGGGACCAAGGGAAGTAATAAAGATTTGGAACACCGACTGGGCAGGGAATGAGTGCATAAAGAGATGGCAGACCAGCATGAGGCTGGAGATCATCCATGCATTGAAGCATCGGCTCACATCTTTTAAAGGAACAAAGAAAGCAGAAGGTGAACTTGATCAGACTTGGAGGTTCACGGCAGGCTGGAGGTCCTCGCTAGAAAAGCCACAGAAGAAGAATGAAATCATTGGGGCACCTGGGGGGCTCGATTCAGTTGAGCATCTGCCTTCAGCTCGGGTCATGATCTCAGGGTCCTGGGATGGACCCCACATCGGGCTCCTTGCCCAACCAGGAGCCCGCTTCTCCCTCTCCTGCTGCTGCTCCCCCTGCTTGTGCTCGCTCTCTCTCTCAAGTAAATAAATAAAATCTTTAAAAAGAGAGAAGAAAGAAACCATGAGGGGGAGAAACAGAAATCAAAGAACTGGAGATCCTGATGATGTCCAGTGAGTAGGTGGGCAGGTGTGAGTGGGGCATAGCAGGGAAAAACTAGGAACATCTTGGGCCGTGGCCCAAGAGACAGATATCCAGTAATTTAGAAGATGAAAGGTCCAGGACATGGCTATAGGAATAATAATAGCTAACAATGATAAACACTGATGTAGTACTTACCATGGACAGATACTGTTCTAAGCTTTGATATATACTAAGTCATTCTCACAACAACACTGTGAAGTATGATTAACCTCCAGACTTTCCCACATAAGGAAATAAGGTGCAGGGAGGTTAAGCAACTTGCACAAGTTCCCAGAGCTTTAGTTAAACTAAAATAGAGACAAAGATCAAGGACTTGCTAGGCTACAGTGTTAGAAAATTTACTTGCGTCATTTGTATAACACAGAGGTTGGTAGTAGAGGAACAGGTGGAGCCGGGCATCCGTTATCAGTAAATGTTGCGGGGGGGGGGGGGGCCTGGAGGAAGTCTCTTCGGAAATAGCCTCACAGAGGAAGTTAAAAGTCACAACATCAAATTGTTCTCATTTAGAAATACATTTTCCAAGACTAATAATTGAAATAATAGGAATAATAATAATAGGAAAATTGTATTCATATCTATAAAATTATAGATGAAAGCATTTAGATAAATGTTTTATACATGAATTTAGCCGAGACTTCTACCTTTTCTGGGCTATCCACAGTACTAGAATTTTGTTCCTTGACCACATGCAATTTCCTCCTGAGAACCAAGTCCACATTCTAAAGACAGACCCCTGAAACCAGAGGGACACTGCCCATGGCAGTGTTCTTAACTGGACTGAGATTCTCATTTCCAATCAAAGAAACTAAAAACCTACCAAGTTCTATTATTATAGACTTTTAGAAACAAGATAAACAACAAAAGAGTTCTCATTAAGCCCAAGAAATTGAAAGAACCATCTCTGAAATCTATTTTTTCCCTAGGTCCCAATACATATTCCCATAACCTGAAGAAATGTCCTACCGGATGGGTCTAGTGGATCCTTCTGGTCCATCCATCTCATAAGAGAAAACGTTATCCCATTTAAATTCTAGATGCCAGTTGAAAGCACCCCTTACCGCCGGAGAGGGCCTGTACTCTAGGGTTTCGTGGTCGATGGGATCTATCAGAGGACACACCACCATTCTCGGGTCCTTGGCAATCGCATGCAGCAAGGGCTGCAGCCACACACGATTCACCTCACAGTGGCTATCCAGGAACACCAGCACATCCCCTAAGGAGGCAAGAACAGGTTAGTGTTAGTGTGTATGGCTAAGACAGCTGACAGCCCAAATCAAAGTTCAGTGCAAGAAGTATTTGTTAAGCGTTTACTGTGTTTGGCTTTTCAAGTGCTTCCAGATTCACTGGGGGTGAGTGGGGACTGGAAACACATAACTTTATTTGGTACCATGTCATGTACCATGATGTGCCATCGATGTTCAGAAGAAGCCGGTGAATTGTGGGTGAGAGAATGGTTTGGGGAAGATTCTGAAGAAGCAGGTGTAACTGAGTTGGGCTTTAATTAAAAACAATTATGCTAAGTATTTTTGCTCTTGAGTTCAAGTTTAATGAACGTCTGCTTAGAGAACATGGGGGAAATTGGCATGGCCAAAATGAAGAATACATGTTGTTAAAGTACCTTAATGGGCTCAAATTGGAAGGGACCTCAAAATTCAGGTGCAGAGTTTGGATAAAATCATAGGAAGGTATAAGAAACATTCCACGGTTGATCAGAAGACTTAATGTTGTCTAATCTCCAAAGTGATCTATAGATTTAGTATAATTCTTATCAAAATTGCACCTGGTTCTTTTGAAGAAATTGATCCTAAAATTCATACGGAAAGGCAAAGAACCCACATTAGCTAAAATGATCTTGAAAAAGAACAAAGTTGAAGGACTTCTGGATTTTAAAACTTACTACAAAGCTGTAATAATAAAACAGTATGACACTGGCATAGGGATAAGGAAGAGATCAAAGGGATAGAATTGAGAGTATAGAAATAAACCAAACATTTGTGGTTAGTTGACATTTGACAAGGCTGCCCAGCCAGTTCAATGGGGGAAAGAATTAATCTCTTCAGTGAATGGTCCCAACACATCTGGGTATCCACATGAAAAAGAGGGGTGCCTGGGTGGCTCAGTTGGTTAAGCGTCTGACTTTTGATTTCATCTCAGGTCTTGATCTCAGGGTCATGAGTTCAAGCCCTGTGCTGGGCTCCACACTGGGCATGGAGCCTGCTTAAGAGAAAAGAGAAGAGAAGAGAAGAGAAGAGAAGAAAAAGAAAAAGAATGAAGTTGGGCCCCCTCATGGCAAACACAAAAACTAAGTCAAATGAATCACAGACTTAAAATGTCAGAACTAAAACTATAAAACTCTTAGAAGAAAACAGAAGCATATGCTGACCTCAGGCTAGATGATTTCTTAGATGTGAAACCAAAAATACAAGTGACAAAAGGAAAAATAAATAGGACTTCACAAAAATTAAAAACTTTTTGTTTTTAAACAGACACCATAAAGTTGAAAAAAATCCACAAAATGGGAGAAATTATTTGAAAATCACACATTTGATAAAGGACTTGTATCCAGAATATGTAAGGAACTCTTACAACTCGATAATAATAAAAAAAGATAACCGAACTTAAAAAATGGGCAAAGGAGGGGCACCTGGGTGGCTCAGTCAGTGAAACATCCTACTCTTTATCTGGGCTCAGGTTATGATCAGGGTTGTGAGTTCAAGCCCCGTGTTGGGCTCCATGGTAGGAGTGGGGTCTACTTAAAAAAAAAAAAAATGGGCAAAGGCTTTGAAAAGACATTTCCCCAAAGAAGATATACAAATGGCTGAGAAGCATATGAAAAGGTGCTCAACATCTTTAATCATCAGGAAAATGCTAACAAAATCATAGTGAGATAATATTTCATATCCACTAGGATGGCTATAATCAGAAAGGCAGCCAATCACAGATGTTAATGAAATTGCAGAGGAATTGGAACCCTTGTCCATTGCTGACAGCAATGTAAAATGTTGCAGTCTCTTCCAAACATTATGTAGTAGTTCTTTAGAAGCTAAGCATACAGTTGCCATACAGCCCAACATTCTACACAATGGGTACACAAATACCCCAAAGAAAGAAAACTTAGGTTTATACAAAGTCTTGTACGTGAATGCTCACAGCAATATTCTTCCTAAGAGTAAAAGAGGCATAACTCAAGTGCCCATGAATGGATGAATGGATAAACAAAATGGGAAACATCCACATAATGGGACATTATTTGGCAACAA
This sequence comes from Lontra canadensis, assembly GCF_010015895.1. Classification (NCBI taxonomy): domain Eukaryota; kingdom Metazoa; phylum Chordata; class Mammalia; order Carnivora; family Mustelidae; genus Lontra; species Lontra canadensis. The sequence continues at coordinate 5,003,597 of NW_022631105.1, forward strand.
GAGGGAATGAAATACTGACCCATGCTATGACATGGAAACATCATGCTAAATGAAAGGAACCAGTCACAAGAGACCATATAGGATATAATTCCATTAAATGAAGTGCCTAGAGTAGGTAAAAAAAAATTAATGTATAGAAGGTAGATTAATGGTTTTGGAGGATTTGGTGGAGGGGAAGAGGAATGGGAGGAGAGGCGATGGCAATTCAGTTTCTTTGTAGTGCAAAAAAACGTTCTAAAACTAGATCATGGTGATGGTTCCATAACCCCGTGAATATAGTAAAAAACACTGCATTGCATACGTTAATGGGTGAATTACACGTGAATTATCTCAATAAATCCACAAACATCCTTAGGAAAGAAAGAGTACATCCTCTACTTTTTAACTCAATTACAAATATTCTTATGTGCGATTCACTCGGTATTTTAAATCATTTTTTAACAAAGATTTTATTTATTTGACAGACAGAGATCACAAGTAGGCAGAGAGGCAGGCAGAGAGAGAGAGAGGGAAGCAGGCTCCCCGCCCAGCAGAGAGCCCGAGGCGGGGCTCAATCCCAGAACCCTGAGATCATGACCTGAGCTGAAGGTAGAGGCTTTAACCCACTGAGCCACCCAGGTGCCCTGATATTTTAAATCATTAAAAGTGACAGAAACTTGATCCCTCAGCCCACTGGTTTCTTTTCTTTTCTTTCTTTTTTAAAAGATTTTATTTATTTGACACAGAGAGAGACGGCAAAAGAGGGAACACAAGCAGGAGAAGCAGGAGAGGGAGAACAGGTTTCCTGCCAAACAGGGAGCCCGATGCTGGGCTCGATCCCAGGTCCCTGGAATCCTGACCTGAGCCTAAGGCAGATAGATGCTTAACAACTGAGACATCCGGGCACCCCTCAGCTCACCGGTTTCTTACCGACCCACCCAAAATGGCACTACATGCTCACATGTATTCTACTGACTCCTTGAATAAGCAGGAGTCTTCGGAAGAGCCACTGTATTCTGTTCCTTTTTTTTTTTTTTTTAAGATTTTATTTATTTATTTGACAGAAAGAGAGAAAGAGAGAGAGAGATCACAAGCAGGCAGAGAGGCAGGCAGGGCCGGGGGGGGGGGAGCAGGCTCCCTGCTGAGCAGGGAGCCCAACGTGGGACTCAATCTCAGGACCCTGAGATCATGACCTGAGCTGAAGGCAGAGGCTTAACGCACTGAGCGGCCCAGGCACCCCTATTCTGTTCCTTTTAATCCACAGGGAGGACTGGTCCTTTCCCTGCCCTTGGTTACAAACCCGAGCTGGTGCAAGACTTCCCAGGTTACTCTTTGGTTCACTGACAGTCTCACAGTTCCTTTAAGTTGGAAACACTGTCTCAGTTCAGCCTTGAGGATTTCCAGTCCCGTGTTACAACCCAAACTTGGGCGACTGCCTGCAAAACGGCTCATTGTCCCTCCGCCCCTCCCCCCCAGCTAGGGGGGATACATGAAAACGGGCTCAACATCACTCATCATCAGGGGACCATGAATCAAAACCACAGTTACGATACTACTTCACACCTGGTAGAATATCTATTGTTAAAAGGACAAGAACTAAGAAGTGCTGGCGAGGATATGGAGAAAACAACCCTTGTGCTGTTTGTGGGGATGTAAACTGGCGCACCCCACTACAGAAAATACTATGGACTTTCCTCAAAAAATGATAAAACGGAACTAATCGAGCGATTGCACTTGTGGGTATACAGAAGGAAATGAAACTGAGATCCTTTAGAGTCACCCGGACTCCACATTCACTGCAGCGTTATTTACAATAGCCGAGACGTAGAAACAGCCCTGAGTGTCCACCGACAGATGAAGGGATGTACGCGACGGGATATCATTATTGCATCAGCTGGAAAAAAGAAGGAAATCCTGCCACTTGTGACATGGATGGACTGTGAAGGCATTAAGCTAAGTGAAATGAGTCAGAGAAAGAGGAATACCATATGATCTTACTTATATGTGGAATCTACGAAAGACCCTGAACTCTGAGGGTCAGAGAACAGACTGATGGTTGCCAGAGTGCGGGGGTGGGTGAGGTGGGGGAAGGTGGTCAACAGGTTCAGATGTTATAAGATGAATAAGTCCTGGGATGTAATGTACAACTCGGTGACTATAGTTAACAATTCTGCATTGTATATTTGAAGATTGCTAAGAGAACAAATCTTAAAAGTTCTCACATCACAAGAAAAAAAAAGTAACTATGGGAGGTAAGGAATGCTAACTAGGGTTAATGTGGCCATCGTTCCAAAATACATACACGTATCACATCATTATGTCGTATACCTGACATGAATATAATGTCGGATGCCAACTGTAGCTCACTTAAAAAAAAAAAAACATCTTTTTAAAAGTATAACTAGTGAGGTTGAACTATTTTCAGGCCATTAGCCATTTGTAAATAAAACGTTTATATCCTATGCCCATTCAGGTGTTGGAATGCTGGTTTTTTTTTTTTAATGGCTTTGTAGACACACTTTACATACTGAGAATATTAATTTTTTCCATGGACGTTGTACTAATTCCCCTAGTCTATTGTTATTTAATTTTATCATTTTTTGTTCACAACAGGTTTACTGTTTTGGTAGTCAGCTCTGTCCTTTCCCTCAGGTTTAAAGCTTTGAAATTTTGTTATTCATTGAACAGGTGAGTATTGATCTCAGTTTTCTTTCTGTAATTTTAAAATTCTTTTATTAATTTAATGATTTAGTTTTAAAAGCTAAAATGAATGCTAAAGCTGGACTTTATTTGGATTATGGTATGAGATGAAGATTAAACATTTTCCCAAATAACTCACTATCTCCCAAATAACTACACCACCACGGGAGCAACAACAGAAAGGCCCTTCTTTCCATTCTGACCTGTGTCTTGTTTATCGTATGCAGTGTATGTACCCTTGGCATTTAAAGATTTTAATACTTCAACTTTTGACAATTTTAATGACCCAGGAAGACCATAAGTGTAGCATCTTAAGTTGCAAAAGAATTTAAAATTGTTCCAGATGCAATGTCGAGCTTTTCCTGATTCTAATTTACACCGTGAAGCCTAAGGGCACAAGCTACCCTGGACCTCCGTCCAACAAACTCTACTGGTTTACACTCATCCTAAAGTGTTTTACGGGGGTAATTTACACATCATAACAGAACAACGTGGCATGGAAGTCCTCTTGGCGGAGTCCTATGCTCGCAGGAAGATTCCGTGGGAACCTCAAGTTCACTGCCAGGAAATGGAGCATTTGTTCTGCATCCGTTGTTCTCAGTTAGAGGAAGGAGAATGCTCTCTCGTGTTCATAGAGATAGCCTGTTAGACAGAATTCACCTGAATCCCATCTAATCCCAGATTTGCATCTTGCCAGATTAAGCCAACTTCTCCACAGGGCCTAGAGTGAGGGGCGTGAGCTCAAATCCGCCTGATAAGGACCCTTCCCTGCCTTCCTCCCAGAGAGCGTCTGGGATGTACCAAGGACCCCCGACTGCTCACTCCACCTTCCCTGTGGAGAGCCTTACTGGCCACCTGCAATCCAGGGGCACTTCCTCTCTCTCTCGGGGTGGGGCCGCTTTTAAAAGTCAACAAATGGGGGCACCTGGGGGCTCAGTGGGTTAAGCCTCTGCCTTCGGCTCAGGTCATGATCCCGGCATCCTGGGATCAAGCCCCCGATAGGGCTCTCTGCTCAGCAGGGAGCCTGCTTCCCCACCCTCTGCCTGCCTCTCTGCCTACCTGTGATTGCTGTCTGTCAAAGAAATAAAATATTTTTAAAAAAGACAACAAATGACTTGCCAGCCTCACACAGACTCCTCCTCCTTTATTTCCTTTTCTTTTCTGCCTGTCTCTAGTTTCTACAGTTTTTTACATTTAAACATAGCTCATTGTATCTCATTTATTTTAAATAACATCAAAATATTCTTGGGGCACCTGGGTGGCTCAGTGGGTTAAGCCTCTGCCTTCGGCTCAGGTCATGATCTCAGGGTCCTGGGATGGAGCCCTGCATCGGGCTCTCTGCTCAGCAGGGAGCCTGCTTCCTCCTCTCTCTCTGCCTGCCTCTCTGCCTACTTGTGATCTCTCTCTGTCAAATACATAAATAAATAAAATCTTTAAAAAAAATAAATGTAGAGCTCAATGATGTATCAGAAAGTAAACACACATGTAAGTACCACGTAATCAAAATGTAGCACCTGGTTAGCATCCTAGGATTTTGTGCTCCCCCACTCCTACCACCACCCATTCGACACTCTGCTATAACCAAAGGTTTATGGCAATAACTTCCTGGTTGTTGTTGTTTTTTAGTTTTTCATCTAATCATGCATCCATAACAATATTGTAGCTTAGTCCTGCTGATTTTCCAACTTTATTCTTTTGCATTTAGCTTCTTTGGCTCCCTCACAACGACATGTGTTCATCCATACAGTTGGTATGGTACAGACCCTTCGGGGTTACTGGAATATTCTCTTTCTATCGCTAGTCTGACATCACCTCGTACATCAGCGCATCCGTGCACTCCGGATCCGAGCAATTTCACTTCCGGACATACGCTCCATGGCCATGCCGCACCTATCTGCCCAGAGACAGGGACCCAAGGATTTGTGCATTGGTAAGAGCCCCAAGTAGAAATAACCTCAATGTAACCCAGCAGCGGAATGGAAGAATAGTTTAGCCCAATCAAATAACAGAACTCTTCAGGGCTTTCCTTTTAATCATGTGGGCCACATAAGGCCCATTAGCAGGTTCTGGGGATTAGGAAACCTCCTAGGGAGGGCAATGTTCCGTCTACCATCCTAGACGACACAGGTCCTCCTTCTGTTGAACACGAGGCAACACGCCCACTCTCAGCACCACGCTAGGTTTGAACCCTCTGCTGTAGGTATCCTCGGAAACCCACAGCTCATCTCCGCCTTCCTGGCCAGTCGCTGACTGTCCAAACCAGTTCCGTGCAAGATACTCTCCTGCGTCCTCACCCCCAAGGCCGCGCTGCCTTTGCTCCCCCAACACCTTCCTTCCACAGTGGATGACCCTCTTACCCTTTCCAAAGGTCCTCATGTAAAGTGACTTTCTCTACACTAATTTTTTTCCACGAAATTCTCTTAACAGCTTTCTTACCTTATGTAAGCCATGACCCAGGGCGCCTGCATGGCTCAGTCATTAAGCATCTACCTTCAGCTCAGGTCATGATCCCGGGGTCTTAGGATCAAGCTTGCATTGGGCTCCCTGCTTGGTGGGAAGCCTGCTTCTCCCTCTCCCACACCCCCCGCTTGTGTTCCCTCTCTCGCTGTGTCTCTATCAAATAAATAAATAAAATCTTAAAAAAAAAAAAAGTAAACCCTGACCCTCCCTAGAAGAGGCTGTTGGCCCCCATCTACCTTGCTGATAGGAAGCTCCTCCTTCCCCGCAGGCAGCATGAATCCTTGGGTCCAGGGCAACACTGGCATTTCCTACTTACCCAAGGCTACTTCCAAACCAACCGGCTCTGCTCCCCTGCAGCCGGGGGATGGGGGGTGCGGCCGGCGGAATACCTCCTTCCCTTTAGGTTCACACCATCTGATGATGGCTTTCTCCTTTCTCCTTCTTGTTTGCGAAAAGCCCACCTTCTGATTCTCCCAGTGGACTGCTCTCCCCCATCCCAGTCATTTCCCTTTGTTCCCTGAGCCACAACCCGGAGTTCACAGCGCTCCATCTCAGCTCCTGCGGTTTATGGGCAACTTCTGTCATCCTGTGAGCAGCACTGCCAACCCAGACAGATGGCAGAGGCAACAAACATCAGGAAGAGAAAGCTCTCAAAGTAAGGATGATGGAGAGAGGCAGGGGTCTGCTATCTCACACTGGGTGGCTTGGAAAGGCCTCTCTGATCAAGAAGCATTGGAACAGAGAACTGAGCAAAGTGATGCGGCGGGTCATGAAGACACACGGAGAAAATTCCAGGGGGGAGACATGATGCGCCGAGGCTCTGAGATAGCAGCACACTCGGTGTGTCCGAGGAGCGGCAAGAAGGTCATCGGGGGTAGAGCGAGGGGGGGGATGAGTAAGTGACAAAGTGTGAGTGACAGCCGGGGACAGAACTGCAGGCCCCCACCGCAGAGTCACTTGGCGATAGGGCAACTGCTACTTCCTCCAGGAGAGACCAGTCTATACACGTGCACACGTGTTAACGTCACACGACAACCCATCTCCCTGTTCAGGAGGGTAGAATATATGTGAAGCGTATCTCAATAGAGTTGATACAAATGAAGAAAAAAGAATAAATGTGCCCGGATAGCCCATAGTAAGTGCTGGATAAACCCTTGACTGGAGGAGTGAACACGTGAATACATTAATGAGGGATCACGAGCTGCTGCCCACCCCACAGGACCCCACAGCTTCGAAGCCAGGAGCACGTCCTTGTCCCCAGGTGGGGCGGGCCAATATGGACAGATGGGCACATGCAAGCCCGACGAAACTGCCAGAAGAGGATGGACAGATCGAGAATCATAGTTGGAAGATTGTAGCATAATCCACTGGATATGGATGGGCCGAGTCAAATTAGATGGATGAGAATACAGAATATTTGAAAAACAAAATTAGACATATATGGAACCTACAACCAAAAAGATACAATGTATTCTTTTTAAAAACACATAGAAGTCTTGAAAAATTGACCCAGCTTGAAGACAAAAAAGTCTCCAGAGAACAGTCCACAAATTCCAACCACAATAGGAATTGAGCTAGTGATGAGCAATTACTGATGTTTGAAAACTTTAAAACCCACTCCTCAAAAAATACCTGGATTAGAGAGGAAACCAGAAAAGATACCAGTGCCTTGACAGGTTATAGGACAATTTTATGTAATTTTCCAAACACAGATAATCTGTTTTACTAGATATTCAGCAAAAAGAAAAGGATGGGGGCGGGGGAACACCATACAATTCATTCTAAAAGTCTAGTAAAGCAAAGTATAGGAAAACAGTTTAAAAAAAAGTATAAGCTGATCTTACTTTTAGACATAGAGGCAATGTGTGTGTGTGTGTGTGTGTTGCGTGTGTAGGGGGAGGGATGGCAGAGGAGAGCTAGTGTGTGTATTGTCAGATATCAGCATCCTGTAAATCTAGGGGAAGGTTTATGTAAGCGTTCTGTGGCTTTGACATTTTTCAAAATAAAAAATGAAAGACTTTCTCTTTAAAAAACAAAACAGGGGCGCCTGGGTGGCTCAGTGGGTTAAGCCTCTGCCTTCAGCTCAGGTCATGATCTCAGGGTCCTGGGATCGAGGCCCGCATCAGGCTCTCTGCTCAGCAGGGAGCCTGCTTCCCCCTCTCTCTCTGCCTGCCTCTCTGCTTACTTGTGACCTCTGTCTGTCTCTCTGTCAAATAAATAAATAAAATCTTTTTAAAAAAACAAACAAAAAAACACAAAAAAAACAAAACAAAAACACCCAAAACTCTATGGTAGTTTTATGTGTTGATTTGTGTCCCCCCCAAAAGATATATTCAAGTCCTAACCCCCAGTACCTGAGAAGGTGACTGTATTTGGAAATAGGGTTGTTGCAGATGGAATTCATAATGGTGAGGTCCTGCTGGAGTATCGGGGGGCCCTTGACCCAAGGGAGACGTGGACACAGGGAGGAGGCCACGTGACCACAGAGACAGGGACAGGAGTGATGCCACTGCCTCTCAGCTCAGACTCCCTTCAGGCGACCCGGCCTGACAGTTTCCCAGGCTTTGGGATCTGCCGCAGTAGTCACACCAATGTCCCCCAGCCTCCCCAGGGACTCGCAGCTAATGACAAGCACACTCTGAGTGTGTGTATATGTGTGCATGTGTGTTGGGGGTGGAAAGCCTGAGCTGGACCCCTCTCCTGGGCGATCTGTGCTTTGGAGCTCCCCAGTAGCTCACCTGAGCTTTGGAGAGCCGCACAGCCCACCGGAGCACTTAGCCTCGGGGTTTCCCATGGGACGGGCCGCTGCACCATGGCCCCCGCTGTCCCCATGCAGTGTTGCTCTGCTGGCTGCATGGGCAGCTCCATCTCAGTCTGTATCTGGGGGAACCCATCCAGTGACGGGGGCTGACATTATGGCCCCTGCAAAAAAATATACCTGCCTTCCGAAATAACGAATCGACATTTTGGAGCAGAATGGGTACTTTCAGAGTCCAAGATTCCTCTGGCTGAAGGGCACTTCTGGTCTTCTGTTCATGCCAGTGGAGACTTGCAGGGGCCCACGAGGTCCTGTTCAGGCAGGAAGGGCTCCAGCACACAGATAACGGGTCAGGTCCCGAATGAATGAAAGGCTCATACCTGAAGCACGAGCAGCTCCCATCAGCCTCGATCGGATCAGCCCCTCTCTCTGCTTGTTTCTTATGAATTTAATCTTTCCCCGAAAAATTTCCAGGTGATGGTCTAGTTTCTCTTTCAAATCATCTGGGAAAAACAAATGAAACAAAACAAAACTCAACTCTTGACAATGTATAAACTACAACTACAGAGAATAAAACAACTTATCACAATTTCGACTAATTCCTAAAAGCCGTGTTCTTCCACAGAAGTTCTAATTTTAAAAACTTCACCCTGGGTGCCTGGGTGGCTCAGTGGGTTAAGTGATTGCCTTTGGCTTAGGTCATGATCCTGGAGTCCCGGGATCAAGTCCCGCATCGGGGTCCCAACTTCATGTGGAGTCTGCTTCTCACTCTGACCTTCTCCCTTCTCATGCTTCCTCTTTCTGTCTCTCCCTCTCTCTGATAAATAAATGAAATCTTTAAAAACAAACAAACAAACAAACACTTCACCATACATGAGGAAGAGAAAGATACCCGGCATTGAGATACTCTGCACACATCCTTCTGTGTTTCTAATGAAATACCTCTATTTTGATAAATCAGTTGAAATTTTAATCAAAAAAGCCTGAGCTGTGGTGCTCCCGAGCAACCCGACTTTCTCGCTTTCAGCTGTGCAAAGTGTCTCAGCTCCGTCCCCGGGGAGGACCACCCACAGCAGCAGAGTGAGCGGCGGGGTGGGAGTGGGGGGGTAAGGGATAGGGTTTCTTGGGTGTGTTTGAGCATCTGAATGGGTCAGACAGTAGCCTCCTTGGTGCAGCAGGTGAAACCACATCCTAGGCGAGCCCGGACGGAGGAGGAGAAGTCGGCACATCTGGTCCAGCAGCAGCCAGATGCTGGGCACCGGTGGTGATTCCCCTGGGGCCGAAGTTTCTGAGTGGTCACTGGGTGCGCCTCTGAACTGATGGCGTGGTCCTTTTTTTTTCTTTTTTCTTTTCTTTTTAAAGATTTTATTTATTTATTTGACAGAAAAAGCACAAACAGGGAGCAGCAGGCAGGGGCAGGAGAAGCAGGCTTCCTACTGAACAGGGAGCCCAACGTGGGACTCGATCCCAGGACCCTGGGATCATGACCTCAGCCGAAGGCAGATGCTTAACCGACTGAGCCACCCAGCTGTCCCATCATGGCATCGTTCTGAAAGGCTTGGGGAGCTATCCCATGGCCATCCTGGAACTGTATGTCCACAGCAGGACCCTTGTCCTTCTAGGTGAGTGGTCAGAACTCCACAGTCTCGCAGAAGATCCCCTCCCACCCCACCCCCCGCCCAGCATGCGGCCAGATGTGGGTCTCAGTGCAACTGATCAGGTTAGGAATCTGACCGTCTCCGCACCTCACCTCCTGCGCACAACAGTAGAAACAAACAATGGCTCCCGGAGAAATAATGTCATAAACGGTAGTGCCTGGCCACCGAGCGAAATTCCTACATGCGGCCAACATTAGCTTGAGCAGTTTTTTCCACCTTCCATCTGACACACCTAGAGTCACTTCCCCACTGGTGAGTCTCCCGGGACGGCTTCTTTTCTACCCCTGCCAATTTACCTTCCTTCTGTCCCTCCTTCCTTTCCCAGCCCGCCAAGGGTCAGATTCACAGCAGATTAGGTTAACTTTCAGGCAGGGTATCTCTCCAGTACTGACATATTGCTTCCGTGGGGAATGGACCCCACAGGCATCTGCAGACTCCAAGAAGTTTTCATTCATCTGGGTCCTCTTGGCTTGCCTCAGGTTTATAATTCGGGTATAAAACAGATGACTCATTTCAAAGGCCAAGTGCTTTCAATCAGATCTTGTGCTAGTATCACAACTCCTTCCAGCCAGCGGGCAGGGAGGAACACGCACTGGGCTTCCGGGGGTGCGACGAGAATTCTTTCAGGAGGGCCGCCGAGCTGCTGCAGGAGGTTGAGCCTCTGAGTCTTGGTTTCGGCTCAGGCCTCATCTTGGTTTAGGGTCATGGGATCAGGCCCTATTCGGGCTCAGGGTGGAGTCTGCTTGCATTTCTCTCTTCCTCTCCCTGGCCCCTCCCCTCTTTTCTCTCTCTCTCTCTCAAATAAATAAATATTTTTAAAAAAACTTTTTTTTTTAACCAGTAAAATATTTTTATTTATTTATTTATTTATTTAATTTCATTTTTAAAATTTATTTTCAGCGTTAACAGTATTCATTGTTTTTTGCACCACACCTAGTGCTCCATGCAATCTGTGCTCTCTCCATAACCACCACCTGGTTCCCCCAACCTCCCACCCCCCGCCCCTTCAAAACCCTCAGATGTTTTTCAGAGTCCATAGTCTCTCACGGTTCACCTCCCCTTCCAATTTCCCTCAACTCCCTTCTCCTCTCTAACTCCCCTTGTCCTCCATGCTATTTGTTATGCTCCTCAAATAAGTGAAACCATATGATAATTGACTCTCTCTGCTTGACTTATTTCACTCAGCATAATCTCTTCCAGTCCCGTCCATGTTGCTACAAAAGTTGGGTATTCATCCTTTCTGATGGAGGCATCATACTCATTTGCAAATGACAGTACAGACAAAAGGTTGATATCCAGGATCTATAAAGAACTCCTCAAACTCAACACACACAAAACAGACAATCATATCAAAAAATGGGCAGAAGATATGAACAGACACTTCTCCAATGAAGACATACAAATGGCTATCAGACACATGAAAAAATGTTCATCATCACTAGCCATCAGGGAGATTCAAATTAAAACCACATTGAGATACCACCTTACACCACTTAGAATGGCCAAAATTAGCAAGACAGGAAACAACATGTGTTGGAGGGGATGTGGAGAAAGGGGAACCCTCTTACACTGTTGGTGGGAATGCAAGTTGGTGCAGCCACTTTGGAGAACAGTGTGGAGATTCCTTAAGAAATTAAAAATAGAGCTTCCCTATGACCCTGCAACTGCACTACTAGGTATTTACTCCAAAGATACAAATGTAGTGAAAAGAAGGGCCATCTGTACCCCAATGTTTATAGCAGCAATGGCCACAGTCGCCAAACTGTGGAAAGTCAAGCAGAGAAAGTCAATTATCATATGGTTTCACTTATTTGTGGAGCATAACAAATAGCAGGGAGGACAAGGGGAGATGGAGAGGAGAAGGGAGTTGAGGGAAATTGGAAGGGGAGGTGAACCATGAGAGACTATGGACTCTGAAAAACAATCTGAGAGTTTTGAAGGGGCGGGGGGTGGGAGGTTGGGTGATCCAGGTGGTGGGTATTGGAGAGGGCATGGATTGCATGGAGTACTGGGTGTGGTGCAAAAATAATGAATACTGTTACGCTGAAAAATAAAAAAAAATTAAAAAATGAAGAAATTATACCTAACACTGTTTTTCAAAAGTAGATAATAAAGCTATTTTTGTATGTAAAAAAACAAAACAAAACAAAACACATTGAGATACCACCTTACACCAGTCAGAATGGCCAAAATTAGCAAGACAGAAAACAACATGTGTTGGAGGGGATGTGGAGAAAGGGGAACCCTCTTACACTGTTGGTGGGAATGCAAGTTGGTGCAGCCACTTTGGAGAACAGTGTGGAGATTCCTCAAGAAATTAAAAACAGAGCTTCCCTATGACCCTGCAATTGCACTACTGGGTATTTACCCCAAAGATACAGATGTAGTGAAAAGAAGGGCCATCTGTACCCCAATGTTTATAGCAGCAATGGCCACGGTTGCCAAACTGTGGAAAGAACCAAGATGCCCTTCAACGGACGAATGGATAAGGAAGATGTGGTCCATATACACTATGGAGTATTAAAAAAACTTTTTAAAAAAAGAATTCTTTGTGGGGCGCCTGAGTGGCTCAGTGGGTTAAGCCTCTGCCTTTGGCTCAGGTCATGATCTCAGGGTCCTGGGATCAAGTCCCGTGTCTGCTTCCCCTCCCCCACCACCTGCCTCTCTGCCTACTTGTGATTTCTCTGTCAAATAAATAAATAAAATCTTTAAAAAAAAAAAGAATTATTTCCCGAGGAGGACTTGGGTCATGTCACTCCCCTGCATTAAGCCTGTCACAGCACTCCACTTCACAGAAAATTCCAACAGTGCCCTTCACAAGCCATGTGGTCTTGTTATAGCTCTGGTTTTATGTCCACCCCCCTCCCCCAATGCTACACACACACACACACACACACACACACACTACATGAAGTACAGAACTATTCCCAACTCACCACATTACCTCTGGCCTCTGGGCCTTTATGGTGCTATGGCCTCTGCCTAGAACACTCTTCCCCTCCTCTCCAGCTGGGCACCTCAGACCTCAGCGGAGCCGTCGCTTCTTCCTGAATGTCCTCCGTGATCCCTGAAGACCAGGTTGGTCTTATGTTGCCCCTACATTTAGTCACCTCATGGAAGTGCTCACCACCCGTGAGCCCCACACCACAGGACAGGGACCAGCACTTACATCCCCACCGGTGTGCCCACAGCTTCTGCCTTGACACCCACCAAGTGGAAAATGTCTAGAAAGGGTAAAGTCACACACCGGCCGTCAGAGACCGCACTGCTTCAGAGCCCATGACATAGGCAGATGGCGTTCTGTCTTACCAAAGTCGCTCATGTCATCTACCAAAATGATTTCTTCAAGGAGGTACTGCGGAGTGAGGTTTATGACACTGGACATGGTCCGAAACAAGGCGTTAAATTCCTCATTGTAGAAGCAAATAACCACGCTGGCAGTAGGTAGGTTGGCTGGGTAATGTTTTTGAAGACACCTGCAGGCATCAATAAAAGGAAAAAAAAAAAAACCCAATTTGGGATCTCGCTGAAGCACCTTTCTTTATTTGCATTTTTCTTCTTCATTCCCTTAACTGACCGTTATGATAATAAGGTAACAGTACAGTTGAAAATACCAAAATTAAAATACAAAATCTTCTTTGCTCTCTTATGGTATTCTAGTATTTTCTAAATTACTCCTTCCTGAATATCAGCAATAATTGCTCTTTCCTGGAGGTGCTGTTTTGGCCGTCTTAATTCTAGGCTGAACATAGTATAACCATGAATTGTACCTATATTTTGGTTTCTATTACAGAAGCATATTAATACACTTACACACATTGAAGGTTCAGATTAACTTCATTGTGTCACCTTCAGAGAGAATCCCGTGCTTTAGCTTGCTGCAGAAAGAAATGCAGTGGGTGGGGCGCCTGGGTGGCTCAGTGGGTTAAAGCCTCTGCCTTCGGCTCAGGTCATGATCCCAGGGTCCTGGGATTGAGCCCCGCATTGGGCTGTCTGCTCAGAGGGGAGCCTGCTTCCTTCCTCTCTCTCTCTCTGCCTGCCTCTCTGCCTACTTGTGATCTCTGTCTGTCAAAAAAATAAACTAAAAATCTTAAAAAAAAAAAAAAAAAAGAAATGCAGTGGGTATGGCGTGACTGGATTTCTTCTAAGGATTTGACAGAAATGTGTTATTTCTTTCATGCACATGAGAGAAAAATAGGAGCTGAATTCTAATAATATTAGTTATTAGCTATTAATTATTGTTTGAATTGCTACATTATCTGGTTCATTCTGAAACATATTTTGGTTGTCAAGGACAGACCTACTACAGCTAGCTTAAGCATAAGGAAGGGAAATCTCTCGGAAGGGGACCCAAATGTCCCACAGGACCTAGTGACAGATGTGCCACTAGAGCCTTCAAGAATGACTGGATGATGATTCACAGACCTTATACCCCTCGGGCAAATAATACATCATATGTTAATAAAAATAATTAATTAAAAAAGAAGAATGACTGGGGCAAGAGGCTTGAGAGTCACTTAGACACTCGGTCTACTTCTGTTCTTGCCTTTACGTCTGGGAGTAACAGTAACTACAACATCATCAGCCTACCTCATGGGTTGGGAGTGTTCAATGAATTAAAATGTCCAATGTTCAGAACAGTGCCTGGCAGACCGTTAATATCACATGAGGCTCATTATATGATTCTTATCCTCTCTCTGCAACCTGGCACGTTTTCACTTCTTTATTCTGCAGAGTGGGAAACGTGGCCAACAGCAGCATAACCCATGGTCCAGCACCCAAGGAGAAACTGGTACGACTTCCTCTTTCTCAAAAAGTCACAAATAAGGATTCATTGGCCCAGCTGGGCTCAGTGCCCATGGCTGGGCTAATGGACTGTGTGGCCAGCGCGTGGGGTCCAAATCAAAAGTCACTATGCCCCTGCAACTTAGTGGAAAGAGAAGTGGGGGAGAAAATGCCAGGAAAGGATGCCTCCACTACACCCCACACAGAACTTCAGCATATCCACGGGCAGGTGTCGCCATGGAGGAAGAGAGACTTGCTTAGTGAGCATTTTTACCCAACACTAGAGGAAGCTGCGCCTACCACATAGAAGCTGCCATCGTGCTCCTGGGAGTGGGACCAGGGAAAGGGCTGAGCAGCTGGGAAGGGTGTTGTGGGGGGGGGGGCATCCTTCATGCGGCTTCACAGAGACAAGCAGGAGGACAACCCATAGGCTTAAATTCCAGGAAGATCATTGAGTTCTCAAAGAGGAAGTAGATGAGACACAGAGGTGGGGGACAACGGAAGAATAACACAAGAACGAGGGACATGATGGTCCAGGGTGGACTCGGGCTACTTAGGTCACATCGCTAATATCATATTCAGTCCCAGCACATCATTTTAAGAAAACTGTAGATAAATGAAGTCCCCCAGGAGGAATGAGACAATGACAGTGAAGGGGCCTGCGACTATGTCACACTAGGACTCTCCAGGTCCCTAGGTGTATGAGTTTCTCTAAAATTAATTGATAAATGTTGCTGTGGTCTTTTTGGGCCTAAACTTTTCTCACCTAAGCAAGCAGTTTTCCAGGGTAAAAGAGATTCGGACAAGGCCTGAGTTTGGTGGTCCTTGGTTAGCTGCTCTATTCTTTGCTGATCATACAGATTAACAAGAGTACGGTATAAACTGGAACTGTTGTGAGTTGAATTGTGTCTCCCCTACATTCACATGTTGAAGTCTGAACCCACAGTATCTTAGGATGTGGCCTTATTGGGAAGTGGGATTGTTGCGGAAGCAATGAGGGAGGTGTCATTAAGGTGACCTAGTCCAAGAAGACTGGGGTCCTTGCAAAAAGGGAAAATTATGGCACAGAGACAGACACAGAGTATATTAAGGAGCAAGCAGGGGCATTGGCTTACATACCTTGTGCACTAAGACAGGAGAAAAAGAAAAAGCAATGGAACTGGGGGTATGTTGACTTGTCCATATATATATATATATATGTGTGTGTGTGTGTGTGTGTGTGTGTGTGTGTGTGTGTATAATTTCCAGGTTTTCTGTGATTAACAGTTAAAAGAAATCTGCACACTTATTAATTACAAAAGGCTAAATAGTCATTTTACAGTGCAGAAACCTGACAGCTTCCGTTTCAGGCAAGTGATTGAAAGTAATTTTACCCTCAGTCACTTCACCAGTAAATGGGACAAAGAGACATCGAGTGTCTCCTAATGTGATGCTCTGAGGATGACACAAAATCACGTCTATGGTATTCCTGCCAAAAAGCACGACCTGGATTTGATCTCAAGGAGACATCAAGCTCAAACTGAGAAACATTCTAGAAAATAACTGGTTAGATCTCTTAAAAGGTTTTATAGTCAAGAAAGATAAAGACTTAGGAGAGGTTTCAGATGAAAGAAAACCAAGGGCTTAGGAACTCCACATGCAATCAGGGGTCTGGGGTTGGGTCCAAAGGACGCCAGTGGGGCAACTGCAAACATTTGAATCATGTCTGTAGATTAGCTAGTGGTATTGTATTAATGTTCACTTCCTGGTGTTGTTCATTGTTCTAGTTCTGAGGTTGTGGAAGATGTTAGTGTTTGGGGACTCTGAGAAAAGGCTATATAGGAAGTCTTTGAGATAGTTTGACAACCATTTTGTAAGCCTGACATCATTTCAAAATTGAAAAGTCAAAAGATAAAAAATTAAATCAGAAGACCAATCAACATAAAAATGTACTCTCCAAAAACCTGTATCAAATACTTCTACAGCTAGGAAAATAACCATGCAAATTTTAAGACACAGCTGAAATGGAAATCCCACTTAATGCAATTGTAAGATTAGCATGAGGATGGCTGAAAATCTGCTTGGACCCCAATAGTAGTAGTCATTCCTGGTAGTTGAAGTTTATTTTAAACACAAGTGTACCTTGTACATAATTGAATTTCCTGTTAAATAAGTTAATATTCTGAATATTAAAACTTCCAAATTCACTTCTCTCTATAGACAGTCTCTCTCTAAAGTTTCTGTTCTTCCTAACAATCACATGATGGGGGAAAGGAAGCAAAGGCAGCTGCACTATTTTAGGAGATGAGATTTAGGGAGAAGAGTTGATGGTGTGGCAAGAAACTCATCACTTATAGGCATTCAAAAATATTGCTTTCTTTTGTGGGAGTTCACTATCCAGTTAAGAAAAAAGTTGTACCATGGAGTGCCTGGGTGATGCTGTCAGTGAAGCTTTTGACTCTTTGATTTTGGCTCAGGTCATGATCTCAGGGTCCTGGGATGGAGCCCCGCATCAGGCTCCATGCTCAGTGGGGAGTCTGCTTAGAAATCTCTCTCCCATGCAACATGGGGGGTTAAGGGGGTAGGAGAAGAATAAATGAAACAAGATGGGATTGGGAGGGAGACAAACCATAAGTGACTCTTAATCTCACAAAACAAACTGAGGGTTGCTGGGGGGAGGGGGATTGGGAGAGGGGGGTGGGGTTATGGACACTGGGGAGGGTATGTGCTGTGGTGAGTGCTGTGAAGTGTGTAAACCTGGCGATTCACAGACCTGTACCCCTGGGGATAAAAATATATTATATGTTTATAAAAAATAAAAAATTAAAAAAAAAAGAAATCTCTCTCCCTCTGCATTTGCCCCCCAATATAAATAAATAAATCTTGAAAAAAATAGCCGTCCTCTAAATTAAGTTCATATTGAGTTATATGTTTGAATAAATTTAAATTCTTTTTCTTACATTATGACCCAGATAGACTATGTCATCACGTATAAACCCTACATCTCTCAAGTGTGCCGCACTGTAAGTGATATTTAGCTACCTACATGCTTTATTGATTCGTATATTTGTGGTTTGAAATGTTCATGTTACACATAAGTTGCAACAAGACACAGTGGGCCCCAATTTCTCCTATTTCCTGGAGCCTAGATTTTGTCTCTGTGTGACAGGAAGATGCCTATATTCCTTAAGAAGTTCTCATTGATTTCAGAAAGAATATCAACCCTCTTGAGCTGGAAACCATCAGAACCACTAAGGCACAGGTGCTACAACATGAATGAACCTTGGGGACATGATGCTACATGAAATAAATCGGGCAACTATTGTATGATTCCATTTTTACGAGGTACCAAGAGTAGTTAAAATTCACAAAGACAGAAAGTACAATGGTAGTTGCGGGGAGATTGGAGGGAGGGAAGAATGGGAGTTAGTGTTTAATGAGAAAGTTCTGGAGAGGGATGGTGATGATCGTTCTGAAACAATGTGAAGGTCCTCAATGCCCCTGAATCATACAGTTAGAAATGGTGCAATGGTACCTTTTACGTTATGTCCAATTTGCCACAAGTTAAAGAAAAAAAAAAGGCACCAACATGAAGGAAAACAATAAGAAAAAGCAGATTTTGAATAAAAAATAGGTAGCTGTCTGAAGCATTTTGTATCAGAAATATCCCTTTGGCCAAATGTCCTAACTGGTAATTTAATAAAAAGATCCTGTGGGCAATGCAATTCTTGTAAATCCCCAGAACACGTTTGGTGCAACTGGGGAAGGTGTTCTCTACACGATAAACTCTAGAATTTTGAAATAGGCTCTTGAATTATTTAGGACTGACTCCAAGCCCTAAAAACAGGAAGATTTCTAATATGCCAAAATTAAAATCTGGTTAGTAACTCTTTAAAAAATTAATATGTATTCATTTATAGACTTGTACACTGGAAAACTATAAGACATTCGTGAAAGAAATTAAAGAAGACACAAATAAATGGAAAGATACTCTGTGCTCATGGATTGGAAGAACTTGACATTGTTAAGATGTCCCTACTACCTAAAGCAATATACAGATTGGATGCAATCCATATCAAAATTCCAATAGCATTTTTCATAGAAATAAAACAAAGAATCCTAAGATTTGTATGAAACCACAGAAGATGCTGAAGAGGTAAAGCACTTTTGAGAAGACAAGAACAAAGCTGGAGGCGTCACCCTCTTTGACTTCAAACTCTATTACAAAGCTATGGTAATTAAAACGGTTTGGTATTGGCATAAAAACAGACACACAGATCAACAGAACAGAATAGAGTCCAGAAATAAAATCATGCATATGTGATTCATTATGACAAAGGAGCCAAGAATATACAATGGGGAAAGGATAGTCTCTTCAATAAATGGTGATGGGAAAACCGGACAGCCACACGCAAAAGAGTAAAGTGGACCACTATCTTACACCATACACAAAAATTAACTTGAAATAGATTAACGACTTGAATGTAAGACCTGAAACCATAAAAATCCTAGAGAAAAACAAAGGCTATAAGCTTCTTGACATCAGTCTTGGTGATGACTTTTTGGATCTGGCACCAAAAGCAAAGGCAACAAAAGTATCAATAAATAAGTGGGACTACATCAAGCTAAAAAGCCCCCACAAGGCAAAGGAAATTAGCAACAAAATGAAAAGGCATCCTACTGAATGAGACAAAATCATCTATCTGACAAGGGGTTCGTATCTAAAATTTATAAAGAATTCATAAAACTCAACAGCAAACAATTCAATTAAAAAATGGGCAGAAGATCTGAATAGATATTTTTCCAAAGAAGGCAGACTGATGGCCAACAGGTACAAGAAAAGGTGCTCAGCATCACTCATGATCAGGGAAAGACAAATCAAACCATAATGAGATAATCACCTCACACCTGTAGGGATGGTGTTATCTAAAAGATAAGAAATGACAAGTGTTGGAGAGGATGTGAAGAAAAGCGAATCCTCGTGCAGTGTTGCTGGGAAGGCAAACTGGTGCAGCCACTGTGGAAACCAGTACGGAGAGTCCTCAAAAAGTTAAAAAGGGAGCTAATGTAAGACCCAAAGATTTCATTTCCGGGTTTGCATTTGAAGAAAATGAAAACACTAACTCAAAAAGATACATACACCCCTATGTTCCCGGCAGCATTATTTACAACAGTCAAGATATGGAAACAACCTAACTGTCCATCAGCCCATGAATGGGTAAAGAAAACGTGCTATGATACACACAACGGAATACTTTCCAGCATAAAAAGGAATGACATCTTTCCTGAGGGCATTACACGAAATGAAATAAGTCAGAAAGATAAATACAATATGATCTCACTTACATGAAGAATCTGGTAACAAACAACAACAAACCTCCAAAACCCAACCTCATCAATACAGAGAACGGACTGGTGGTTGCTGGGGGGTGGGGGGAACAGAGCTCCAGTGTAAAATAAGTAAGCCATGGGGACATAATGTCTACATGGTGACTATAGATAAGAACTATACTGCTTATTTGAAAGTAGCAAAGAGAGCAGACCTTTAAAATTCTCATCACACACACATACACACACACAAATTTTTTGTAACTATGCATGGTAGCCAGTTATCTAGACTTACTGTAGTGATTATTTGGCCACATATATATAAATGTTGTATCATTATGTTGTATACCTGAAACTAATATAATGTTATATGTCAATTATACCTCAATAAAAAAATGAGGATTAACATACATTTTATTCCTCGTATCTGGCACATCTCTCTCACTGCCCAAGCTTTTACTGAGAATGGCATTAAATCCATATTTTAAAAATCCAGCAATATATTCTGGCTTTGAATAGTTAGTGTCCTTACCTGCAAGAAAGGGCAATTACAGTTATGTAGGTACAGATTACTACCACCAGATAAAGGATCATAAGAACAACTATATCCTGAATTCACTCCCTTTATAATGAGCCAGGTGTTTTCCTGGAACCTACACTACCTCCACTGTCGTGTGAAGTTAGTTGTAACTGAAGGATTTCGGAAAGGTGGGGAAGGAGAGCTAAAACCCCAGCCCAGAACTTCCATTGCAGAGAATAAAATAAGAGGCCAGACGCCAACCCAAACATAACAGTCATAACAATAAATGAAGATGGGGTAAATTTCCTATTAAAAGATAAACACTCAAAAAAAAAGATAAACACTCTTGTCAATGAAGAAACAAAATATAATCACGAAAGATAAGTGGCATGAACTAAAATGGTTAAAAGTAGAACAGTCTAAGAATAGAGGAGTCAAAGTATCATTTTAAAAAGTACAGAATTCATTAGAAGGAGCATCCAGAAAGTTATTTACACTCACGGTAAGAATAAGTCACAATAAAGTCTAGGTAGGGATGAGCTTGCAGACATCAAACATTGCTGCAGTAAAATACTTACATTAAAATCATTAGAGATGTCAATATATATGGCCACAAACAGTAATGGAATATTTTAAGAACAACTCTAGATCAGAGAAAAAGTTAGAAAAAGAACTTGCTTAATGTAATTTGTCATATTTCCTTGGTGGATTTATATTTTGCTTTGTTTTTGAAGAATAAACTTTCTTTTCCAACATCTATGATGTGCTTTCCAAAATGGACATAAAAGGCTGTATTATTATAGCTAAAAAGGGATTCTCTTCAAGATGCAGTAACCCCATTTCCACTAGGCCCTCTTTCCTGCCCCTGAGAAATCCTGGACATGACACAACAGATAAGGATGGGAAGTTCTCTGAAAGTTAGAAACTAGCAGGCAGATTCCTGAGGCAGATCTCAGGAATGGAGGAAGGACGTGGTGAGCTCCTGAATTCCCTGTTGCCACCCATAAATCCCAGACAGAGGTCTGTAGAAGCTTCCATGTAGAACAACTGACAGACAGACAAACAGACACACACACACACACACACAAAACCTCCAAGATAAACCTGTTCTCTCTAGCCACCAGGCCACAGAAGCCTAACCACAGAAAACCTTTGGCTGAACCTACTCTAGTCAAGTCAAGCCGCAGTGGGAGAACCACACCGACCCCTGTGGCTTCAGTGTGGTGGGCAGGCAGTGGGCCTTCCACCACACCCAAGGGAGCAGCAGGCAATGACATGGGTGGGCCTGAGCAGAACCTACTCCTTTCATCCCTCTTCCTGGCAGAAGCAGGCAGAGCTCTGATTACCTGCATGGGTGGTGTGGGCAGGCTGAGCAGGGAGCTGGTCCTCCATAAGTTGGCCTGGGGGGAAGCAGGTGGAGCTCTGGTTCTCCCCAAGATAGTGCCATGTCACATATAATTAACATTATATGTTAATTTAAAAAAATTTTTAAAAACCAGTCTCAGGAACTTGTGTACAGACAACAAAAGAGCTGATCTTTGTATTATCAAAGCTCTGGAAGGAGAGGAGTCAGAGTGGGGCCAAAAAAGTACTCTTGGAAATAAGGCCAGAAACTTCCTAAATTCAGGGAAGTTGGACATCTATAGCCTCAGGAGGCTGAAAAATCCACCAAATGTGATAAACCAAAGAAATCCATGGCAGGACCGATCATAATGTGTCTGAAAACTGAAGACAGAGGACAACTCTTGAAAGTAGCCAGAGAGAAAAAACACGGGATTCATAGAGGAACGACCTGAATGACTATGGGTTTCTCATCTGAAATCATGGGGGAGAGAAGAAAGTGACAAAACATTTTTGAATGCTGAAAGAAAAGAACTGTCAGGGGTACCTGCGTGGCTCAGTCATGAAGCAACTGCCTTCGACTCGGGGTCATGATTCCAGGACCCTGGGATTGAGCTGCAGATGGGGAATCCCTGCTCAGTGGGGAGCCTGCTTCTCCTGCTCCCACTCTGCCTGCTTGTATTCCCTCTCTTGCTGTCTCTCCCTCTCTGTCAAATAAATAAATAAAATCTTTAAAAAGAAAAAAGAAAGAACTGTCAACTGCAAATTCTATACCCAGCAAAAATATCCTTTGGGAATTACGAGAAAAAGTTTTTCTTCACTCCCAAGTGAAGAAAAACTAAGACTTGGTGACTAGCAGCCCCACCCTTAAAGAATAGCAAAAGAAAGTTCTCTAAACAAGGAAATGATAACAGAAGGAGGCTTGGAACTTCAGCAAAAAGAACATCAAAATGGATGAAAATTGGGGTAAATATGATAGACTCATTAAGAAACTCTCATAAGTTTCTTCAATCATATTTGACTTTTGAAGCCACAATTATAACACCATCTGATGTAGTGCTCAAAATTCAAGAGTTATATTTTTAAAATGAGGAGGCTAAGGAATGGTTTACACTTTACTTGAAGTGACAAAACATTGATTCAAGGAGACCTTGGTAAGTTATAGACATATTGTGTTAATACCTACAGCAACCACTAAAGAAGCCATACAAAGCAACCTTTTAAAAAACATTATAAACAAATCAAGATGGAATTTTGAAAATGCTCAAGTAACTCACCAAAAATAAGAGAAACAGAAGATTGAGAAACAGAGGAAACAAACAAAAAACAAATAAAATGACTGAGAAACTCTGACATCCATAATTGTCTTAAATGCAAATGATCTAAATATACCAGTTAAAAGCATGGATTAACAGAGTAGATTTAAAAAATGTTCTGACAATATGCTACCTACAAGAAACTTACTTCAATGAAACATAGGTAGATTAATAATAAAAGGACAGAAAAGGATATACTTGCAAATATTAATTAAAAAAAAAAACCAGCTGGGTGGCTGGCTGCCTCAATCGATAGAGGATGTGACTCTTGATCTCAGGGTTGTGAGTTCAATCCTCACATTGGGTTTGGAGCCTACCTTAAAAAAAAAGTACGAGTGGCTCTATTAATATTAGATAAAACAGATTTCAGAGCAGAGAAAATTACTAGAGACAGAGACATGACCTTATGATAAAAGGTTTAGTGCACCAGTGAGACATAATGGTTCCAAATAGAAACACGTCAAAAAATAGCTCAAAATACATGAAGCAAAAACCGGTGAGAGTTAAAATAGAACCTAACAAATCCACAATTATAGTTGGGGTTTTCAACATCCCGTCTTAGCAACTGACAGGACAACTAGCCAAAAACTCAACAAGGACATCAACAAGTGAACAATAAAATCAACCAACAGGATCTAGTTGATGTGTATGAAGGAACTCTGTACCCAACAATAGCAAATTCATGGTTTTTCCAGACGTGCCTGGAGCGTTCACCAGGGATGGACCATATTCTGGATCATAAAACAAACCTCAAAAAACCTAGAAGAACTGAGATCACACAGAGTATATTTTCTGACTATAATGGAATCAGATTGGATGTCAGTAGCAGAGAGGAGAAAATTATTCAAAGACTCTGAAATTAAACAATTTCCAAATAATCCAAAGAGAAAGTCTCAAAGGGAATATAAAAATACAGAGAACTGAATGAAAATGAAAATTCAGTGTATCAAAATATGTGCCACACAGCTGAAGCCATATTATTAAGACGTCAGTTCTCCCCAAATTGACCCACAGAGCCAATACAATTAAAAATACCAGTGGTCTCTTTGGAAGGAATTGACAAACTGTTTCTAAAACCTATCCGAACAACCTAACCACATACAATAACCAAAACAATTTTGGAGAGAGTGAGAACAGAGTCCAGAAAGGGACCCACCAAAAAGAGTTAACTGTTTTTTGAAAGATGCTGAGATGGAAAAAGGGAGATTTTTTTCAAGAAATGGTGCTGGAAAAAATGGATAGCCACATGAGGAAAATGAACATTGATCCTCACCCTCCCATCACATAAATTCACTTCAAAGGGACCACAGCCCTAATGTAAAATGTAAAGTAAAACCTAAAATCTTAAAATTTCTAAAAAAAAAAAAAAAAAACAGAGAAGGGAATATTTGTGCACTTGACATAGGCAAAGTTTACTTCAATAAAAGATTTAAAAAAAAAGAACCACACAAGAAATTGGGATGAATTGAACATCAAAATTTAAAATTTTTCTTCTTGAATGGCACCACTCAAGAGAGAATTCAAAATGTACAGTATAGTGACTATGGTTAACAATAGTAATATTGTATATTGAAACTTGCCAGCAGGGATCTTATCACAAGAGAAAAAAATTGTAACTGTGTGTGATGGACACAACTGTTAACTAAACTTGCTGTGGTTATCATTTTGCAATATATACATGTACACATGTATCAAATCATTCTGCTGTACTTCCAAAATGAATAAGGTGTTCTACGTCAATTGTGTCTCAATTTTAAAAAGAGACTAAAAAGACAAGGCAGAGACGTACAGAGTATTTGCAACTCACATATCAAAGGACTTGAATCCAAAATATATTTTTAAAAATCTTAAAAATCAGAAGATAAACATTCCGATTTAAAAATGGTTGAAGGACATGGGCGCCTGGGTGGCTCAGTGGGTTAAAGCCTCTGCCTTTGGCTCAGGTCATAATTTCAGGGTCCTGGGATCAATCCCTGCATCCAGCTCTTTGCTCCCCAGGGAGCCTGCTTCCTCCTCCCTCTCCGCCTACTTGTGATCTCTGTCTGTCAAATAAATAAATAAAATCTTTAAAAAAAAATAGATGAAGGACTTGAAGAGACACTTTACAAAAGAAGATATACGGGTGGCCATGAAGCACATGAAAAGGTGCTCAAAATCATTAGTCATCAGGGAAATGCAGATTAAGGCTGCAATGGTTCCACTACTTACCCATTAGAATATCTAAAATCTAAAAAACTGAGCTTGTCAAACGTTGGTGAAGATTTGGAGCAAAGGGAGAGATTCCGTACATGCCAGAGGGGAAAGTAAATGGCACAGCTATCTTGAAAACACATTGTCATTTTCCTTAAAGTTAAGCATATACCTACTGTACATCCCATCTGTCCCAAACCTAAGAGAAACGAAGTATGTCCACACGAAGACTTACAATCCATATTCATGACAGTATTACAATTCATTCCAGAGTATCTACAAACATATTAAAAATATATAATATTGTATTTTGCTGGAGATCACACATAAAAGGAAGGGAACAAAGATATCCATCAACTCAGGTTAATTACTACCTCAGAGGGTAAAAGGAGGAGAAGGAAGGGGTGAAGTCCTTAATGGTACCCATTAACATTTATTTCTGTGAAAAAGCAGAAAACTATCTGAAATAAATACAGCAAACCACATTTAAAAATTGTTAAATTTAGGTGATACATGCCTGTTTTACTCTTTTCTGTATATATGTGAAATATTTTATAATTTAAAAATTGAGTTGCTCTAAGAAAGACATTGTTTTTCTCTTCCAAATATTAAACTTATGGTACATTTTCCCCTTAAAATGGCTAATAGAGAAAATCAAAACACTTACCTGATCTTAAAAAGGTTTTGTATTCTGTAGTTTCATATTTGTCAGGCATTTCAAATCTTACACGCAGTCTCGGTATTTGCTTGGGGTCCCGGGTAATTTGCTGTTGCAATTTTTTTCCAAGGGACCAAATGAATGCAGGCCCCTGGTTTTTCTTCTCCAAGCTGCTTACATGATTATGGTGAATATATACATACAACAGAGCTGTCCAGATCCCAAATATCAAGGATCCGTAGAATAAACATTGAAATGTGACGCCTCTCATTGTAAACCTAGAATTTCTGAAGGTCCATTTTTAAATTTCCTACATCAGAAGAATTTAAGAGAGACTATATTAGAGATCTCAGTGATTTCCAGATCATCTACTTGGCTTAAATTCAATTTTCAGTGTTTTAAGAACAAGATCATTTTAATATGCATTTATCCATATACTCGGATGAGATAAAAGTATATCTTATTTTCTATTAGCAAAAACTCTTAAAACTGATATTCAGAAGGTTGCTTAACAGCAAAATGTATAACATGCTTACAAAACATGCACTTATTTAAAGTAACTGGCACACACTCCTAAGCCTTCAGCTAAAGGAAATACATACAGTGAAAGCAGGTTTACTCATCCCTTATTCATGCTCAGTCCATCTTGGAGTTTTAAATCTCTCTTTTAAAAATCTGACTCGATATCAACTTAAAACAAAACAACACAAAACCGCATGGTTCACATGCTGGAAGGAAAGTGGACAATGGTAACTGGTCCAGCACTGACGGGACTGTGAAATGGTACCACCATTTTTTTTAAAGATTTTATTTATTTATTTGACAGACAGAGATCACAAGTAGGCAGAGAGACAGGCAGAGAGAGAGAGATGGAAGCAGGCTCTCCGCCGAGCAGAGAGCCCGATGCGGGGCTCGATCCCAGGACCCTGGGACCACGACCTGAGCCGAAGGCAGAGGCTTTAACCCACTGAGCCACCCAGGTGCCCCAATGGTACCACCATTTTGACAGTTACCTGATTCAGGGGAATTTACACAAATAGTGTGCTGACACATTTCTATCCCTAAGAACATGCCTTGAAGAGACTCTCACACGTATCAGGAGATACGTGCAAGAATGTTTACTGCATGGGATGCCTGGGTGGCTCAGTCCATTAAGCGTCTGCATTGGGCTCAGGTCATGATCCCAGGATACTGGGATCCAGCCCCCTGTTGGGCTCCCTGCACAGCGGGAAGCCTGCTTCTCCCTCTGCCTCTCCCCCTGCTGGTACGCTGTCTTGTACCAATAAATAAATAAAATCTTCAGAAAAAATAATGTTTACTGCAGTAATGTTTGTAGTAGAAACCACAAGCAACTCAAGTTTCCCTCAATAGGAGAATAATAAAGTGAACTGTTCCCTGAACACAGCAAACAGATCCACTGGGGCCACATGTATCAATATTGGAAACACCATAATGTTGCACAGAAAACCAAGCAGGGTGTGATGCTACCAAGATGTATATGGGAAACATGGAAACCAGCCCAATTGCTTAGGGATACACCTGGAGGCAGCAAATGTTGGGGAAAACCCATGTGCAAGCGGTCCTCCAAGTTTAGGATGGGATTACTCCTATGGGGGAGGGCACTGGGGAGGAGAGGGAAGAGCTCCTACTACGTTCTTTTTTTTTTTTTTAAGATTTTATTTATTTATTTGACAGAGATTACAAGTAGACAGAGAGAGAGAGGGAGGGGGAAGCAGGCTCACCGCTGAGCAGAGAGCCCGATGCGGGGCTTGATCCCAGGACCCTGAGATCGTGACCCGAACTGAAGACAGAGGCTTTAACCCACTGAGCCACCCAGGCACCCCTCCTACTATGTTCTTAACACTTGTGCTTTTTAATCTCTTAAGCAAATGTGGCAAAATGATAAGGTTTGATAACGTTTGATGACATATCCATGGAGCGTTCATGATATTTTTCTATTTCCCTTTTGTTGGAAATACTTCCCAATTTATCAAAAAAGAAAAGTCTTGAGCGGTTTCTTTTAGAGATGACAGACTGGAAATGTACGTCTGTGCCCTCCCCCTCTTGACTCAATTGTGAATAAAAACCAATCTTCTAATCTAAAAACTCTCCTGGGAAAAGGGTGTTAGAGGGAAGGTCCACGCACGGGAGATTTCAACATGGGTTTGAAAGACCGGACAGAAGCCACTGCATGCGAGGTAACAATGGGGAAGCGGGAGGAAGCCTGGACCCCACCGGCACAGGGAGCCGGGGAGGGGACTGGAAGTGCGGGGTGTGACAGGTGCAGGGCCGGGAGACTCTGGGGAAGGCCACGCATTTATACGCACAGCAGTCAGCTGTCTTCACCCCTCCCTGGGCCTGACTTGAAATGGCACAGGTGTCCTTGAAGAAGAGGAAGAGACACTTGGGGTGCATGTATAGGGGAAAGTCATCTGCAAGCTAAGGAGAGAGAACTCAGAGGAGCCACCTTGATGGGGAACTTCCAGCCTCCAGAATGGAGGGAAATAAATGTCTGTGGTTTAAGCATCGCCCCTTCCCCACCCCTACCCCCCGACTTCCTTACCCCCCCTCCCCTCTGTGTGTGGCATTTTGTTATAACGGCCCCAGCGGACTGATACAAATTCCAAGGACTGACCTAGGCTTTTGAAGAAACCCTCCAGTAAGACAGAAAATACACACAGAACCATAAAAGGGGAACAAATTAATGAGAGCTTTAGAAAAATCCAAACACTGATTTTGGTTGCTCACCCTCAAGAAGATACCATGCTCATAAAACCAGGGAAACAGTCTATGAAAAAGAAAACATTACAGAACAACAACAAAAGGTTGCTGAAACCTAAAACATGATTGGGAAAACTTTAAAAATATATGTAAGTTGGAAAATAGTGTGAAAGGAATATGCTGGAAGGCACAACAAAATGACATAAGGGAAAACGTAAGAAAAAATGGAGAGATGTGATATTTCATTCTTGGAGGTATAACATCTAACTAGTAAAAATGTACGAGTTCCAAAAGATGATCAGAGAAAAATGGAGGACAGGAAATCATTAAATAAATAATATATTTTCCCCGTAACTTAAAGTGCTCACAAAATGCCCAGTGCAATGAATGTAAAAATATCCTAAAAACCTCCAAGTGCAGAAAAATGGTTGACATACAGGAGTTTCAGAAGGATATCAAACTTCTCAACAGCAACACTGAGGTTTTTTTTATTCTCTTTTAAAGCTTTATTTATTTGAGAGAGAGAGAGAAAGTCTCAAGACTCCATGCTGAGTACAGTATCCAAGGCAGGTCTTGACCTCACAACCCTGAGGTGACAACCTGAGCAGAAATCAAGAGTCTGAGGCTTAACCAACTGAGCCATCCAGGTGCCCTAACACTGGGTTCTTAAAAGATTATAGAGAAGTGGCTTCAGAATTCTAAGTTAAATGGTATTTCACCTAGAATTCTTTACCTAGTCAAATTGTAATTAACCTTGAGAGAGGAATAAAGATATTTTCAGATCTGAAAAGGACTCAGAATTACACTCCACGTATTCTTTTTTGGGAGACTAATGTGGACTGCAAATGCCAACAAAACGTAGAGTAGACAAAGAAGAGATGGCCCAGGGTGGGGGATCCAACTCAGGAGGGAGGCAGAGATGGCCCCAGAGGGCTGTTGTACTGGGGGGTGGGGAGGCGCGGAGGGTGGCTGCCCACATTGGAATGGAGGCTGTAGTGAGCTCTGGCACTCCACCCTTCCCCAGAAAGAAGATGGGTCAAAAGAATATCAGATTTGATAGATGATGTGGGGCAGGGAAATGCAAGTAGATGACCTATCTGATGGTAAAACTTAAGGAATATTTGTAGAGTGATAAAGGTGTAACACACTGGCTACAGATTCATAAGGAAAATGCGATTCTAAAAAAATAGAAGTTGTGTAAGAAAAATGAAGTTGATGTGTGAAATAAGCCAAGAAGTAGAAGCTTAGGAATATTATTTAAAATATGAAGGCAACTGTCATATGAAATATATTAAAAGAGTTGAAAGTCATTGCTTTGGGGGAGTTGTACTGAGGATTAGGGTGGAAGGTGGGCAAGGGCCTGCTGACTCTAATATTTTTGTTTTTATTTTAGGCTTTACTTTTTAATGTATGCATTACTTTAACAAAAAAAATTAAAAATGGAGATTAAAACCGTACCTATCAAATGGCATCAATGCTTGTAAACAGGTGCACAGAGCAGCCACTTCTCTCCCATCCTGACCCTTTAAATCAGGTAACAGCCTGGCCCGGGGTTAGAAGGAATCAAGGATATGAGCCTCCTGAGCTGTCCAGTGTCACCCGCTTTCCAGGGCCCTCTGGCGCGGGTCCTCCTCACGCCCTCATTCTTCCAAGTGTCTTCCTGCACCTGACGCTTTTGCATTGCCATTTTCATCCCAGTTCTCTGACTGGAGGACAGAGTGCGGCCTCCACAGTTTTGACTTCATGCACTAGAACAAGCTTGCACAGGCGCTCCGGCTCCTACGGCTCTGGTTCACAGAAGAGACCACCCCCGCCCCACCGAACGCAGCACGCTCGGGAACTGCACCGCATCAAACCACCGAGGCTGCACCTGGCCGCCCAGAGACCCGAACACACCACGTGGAACGTCTTACAGTGCCGTGTGGGGCCACCACATCACCCTTGGGGCTGGGGCGCCCATTCCCCTACTGCCTGGAGTACTGGCTCTCGACCGAGTCCCTTCCCCATCCTTACCTCGGGTGGGGCAGGCTGCTTTGCGCAAGGCTCCCCTCCCGGAGGGACTCGTGTTTAAAGACGGGCTGATGGGCCCAAATGCCGTCCTGCAACTTGGGATGACGCTGAAGACCCATCCAGCCCGGAGCGCCCATGGGGCTGACAGAGCTCCTACCTGCGAGCACACCACAGTCTAGGCTCCTCCTCTTGTGAAACTAAAAGAAGGGAGTCAGAAGGGCGCAGCGGCAGCGCTCAGGGGCAGCGCTCCTGGCCCACTGCAGAGCCCACGCGAAAGGCGGCACCTTCCACGGGATTGCATTTTGTGAGCCCAGCCTGAGGAAGGAGAGTTTCCTCCTCCCCCAGAATCAGCCCAGCCAATGAGGAATCGTGACTACAGGCCAGCCAATGAGGGACAATCACAGTTCGGCCAATGAGGGACTGCAGTTACAGCTCAGCCAATGAGAGATCGTGACCACAGGCCAGCCAATGAGGGACAACCACAGCTCGACCAATGAGGGACAGCCGCAGCTCAGCCAATGAAAAGCCACTATACTCGGAATTCCGGGTGACTCCGATGACGCCAGCGCGTGCGCTCTTTCTGCGGGCTCGGCCTGGGACGCAGTTCTCTGCTCTTCCTTAAGCCGTTTTTTGCTGGCAAATAACTGCGGTTTTGTTGCTGAGGTTAGCGCGCCGCTAGAGCCGGGCCGCTTCGCCCGCAGGTGTCGGCCCCGGACCACGCCCGGACACGGCCTGCGAGCGCATCCCCAGCGCTGGCTGTTTCCCGGGATCCTGAGCTGCCGCAGGGGGCAAGGGCGGTCCTGCGCGACGGCCGTGGGGGGCGTGGGGGCCGCATCGCCCGCCCGGCCCTTGCGACCCCACTGCTGGGGAGGGCGCGTCGTGTCCCCGCGGGCGGCGTGCGGTGCGCCTGTTGCGCCCTCGCTGGTGGGACGGGCTGGAGCGCGGGCGCGGAGAGCGTCGTGGCTGCGCACGCGGTGGGCCGGAGCGGCCAGCGCAAACCCGAGGGATCCAGCCGGCTGCACGCGTGCGTCTGAGGGAGGCAGCGGCGGGCCGAGGGTGACGCTGAGGGTCAGCCCGGCCTCCTTAGCGACACAGAAGAAACTCTCCTCCCCCGCGTGGGAACCGCGTGCAGGCCGCGGTGGCCAGGACCGCTGTACTCGGGGGCAGGTGACTTGGCGGTCCTGGCTCCTCTGCCGGGGCAGGAGAGAGGCGCTAGGACCCGGGACGGGGGAGTCACGGGGACCCACGCTTCGGGCCTGCAGCAACGGCGCACTCACCGCGCGGAGGGCCAGCCCCGCTGCTTCCCTGGAGGAGACTGTGCAGGCAGCGCCGCCGCCGTCCGTCCCCACCGCCCTTCCCCACCCAGTCATCTCCCAGCCCCCAAGTCGCTAACTAGGGACGAGTTACAGAACAGCCTGGCTGGGGGGAAATGGAGTGTCCCCAAGAGCTGCAGAACCCCCGCAGGCATCACGACCCAGTGGAATCAGGGGGCCGGGCACGGGCTGGTCCTGAGCATCCTAGATCAGGGGAGGGGCGCAAAACTGGGTCGGGCGTTTACTCATACGGAAGCGTTCCAAGACACGGGCTTTACCACCCCGACAAACGCCCCCAGTGCACAGTGCAGTCTCCTTGAAGGGACGAGGTACGCTGTAAAAATGAAATCTCTGGGGTGCCTTGGTGGCTCAGTCAGTAAAGTGCCTGCTTTCAGCTCAGGTGGTGATCCCGGGGTCCTGGGATCGAGTCCTGCATCGGGTCCTTGCTCAGCGGGGAGCCTGCCTCTCTTCCCTGCTACTCCCCCTGCTTGTGCGCTCGCTCTCTCTCTCTCTCTCAAAGAAATAAATACAGTCTTTAAAAAAATAAAAATGAAATCTTTGGGAATGCGAAGAAAAACTGTCAAATGTGTAAGAGGAGAAGGTAGCCTCTAACTGAGGCAGATGGATGGATGGAAACGAGACGGAGGAGAATGAAGCTGGTTAACTGCTAACACAGCTGCTACTTCCGATAAATGTCACCTGCTGAGACTTTTAACTTGCACCGAACACCAAAAGCAGTTAGAAACTAAGGAAGAAAGTAAGCAAGGGGAGGCACCCGAATTGAGTACACAACATGTGCATGGGGGTTCATGATAGGGTTAGTGCTGGAGAAGGAAATACATCCATATTCTCTGGGAGAAGTCTACTATATTAAGAAAATTTGGAGGAAATTCTCTACATGGGAACATTAGGAAAATTACCCTCACCCATTTTTTAAAAAAATTTTATGAATGTAAATTTTTCTTAACACCACACTTTCTTAAAGCAGAACTCCCCCTGGTTCTCTGGAATATGCGCCTCATCTGTCCTTGCATCCCCTCCCCCCATCACCACCCACCCCCACCCAATGCACATACGCTCACATACCGAAACCCTAAACCGGATCTGGAGTCAGTTGTTGTGTTTGTTTTAAAGTGTCTTTTCAGAGTCAGGAAAACAGGCTCTGCTTTAGATGATGTCACAACTAAATTTTCTATAAATAGTAAGATTTTCGAGAACCAAAGTCAATATAAATGCCTGGTCTACCTCTAGAGTGGCACTATCCAGCCTGACAGTTACAACCTCTTCTTTAAAACTCAGATCTTCTTAATCCCAATCCCCAGAGCCAGCGTTCCATCAAGGATCAGTGATTGGAAGCGTGGCTTCCCCTGAATCCAGATGGAAGGAGCCCCCCCGTGTTGTTCCCGCTTTTCAGCACACTGAGCTCCCCCACCTACCATTAAGACAGCGGCTGCTCTGTAGTTGATCAGTTGTCTAAGCTGAGTCACGGGTCAGATGAGGCAGGAGTCTAGGTTGAATGATCTGAAAGACGAGATTTTTTTCTGAATGGCTGACTTTACGGTGCCTGGATTCTGAGCAAATACTGGATTGTGCTGGGCTGTCCTGCCTGCGTGGTGTTTCACAAGAAGCAGCACTGGGTACGGCATAAAGCCCTTGTGACGTCACACCCAGGGCGTTGCCAGCAGCCAGGGGCCCCTCAGAGCAGCAGGTGGAATCTGGGACTTCCAAAGTTCAAAGGGACCTTCCAGAGAGTCTTAGAATCCTCATTCCTCAGCTGAGGAAATGGGAAAAGTCTCATCGTGGGCAAAATCTAGGCTAGATCTCATTTTTGGCTTTTTTAAGTCAACATGAAAAAAAGCTTTCGGAACACCTCAAGGGACTCAAAGATGATCCAAAGGGTTGTTTGGCTGTCTT
The DNA here is from genome assembly GCF_010015895.1 of Lontra canadensis. Lineage (NCBI taxonomy): Eukaryota > Metazoa > Chordata > Mammalia > Carnivora > Mustelidae > Lontra > Lontra canadensis. The sequence goes on from NW_022631105.1 coordinate 5,037,227, forward strand.
TTAATTTTTTACTCTGTATTACTCAGTATTTAGATATTAGTACATGAGGTCAGCCAAATGCTTGTGAAATGTCTTGACATGTTTGAGCAGATTTGACCTTTCCCCATTGAGGAGGCTGACTCTGTTTAGCCTGGGACCAGACATCTGCTTTGAAGTATGTAAGAGGCAGGGGTGGGAGTGGGAGACTGAGGGGTTGGAGGGGGGTGAGTTGGGTCCTTCCCAGAGGACCAGGAATGAGAGAACAGAAAACATATTTTTCTGTACGTATAAAGGACATAGACGTCATGGGGCTACCCAGGGGTTGCTTAAGGGAGACAGAATAATCATGTGAGAAATAAGGGGAAGATACAAGATAAGAAGCGTATTGAGTTACTACAGGCTGGTGTCCCGAAGAACTAAGAGTCAGGGCAAAGTTGTCAGGATCAGTTCATGAGGGGAAAAGAATAATGCAACAAAATGAAAGGCACAGAACAAAGTCATGACACTAGGCAGGTGGCTGGTAGGAGCTGAACGGAGGTGGTTCAGAGGAGGAAGATGAAAACTGCAGAGGGGAAGGAATGTGTAGGGGAGAGTAAGGCACATTTGTGACAATGGAGATCAATTCCATGGGAGTGACCAGAAAGTCTGGAACCTTCCCTATGGGTAAAAAGAAATTAGGAGGCTGAATCAGTGCATGTTTTATCTCAAATTAGTGGGCAGGTTTTATCCTAGTTGATCCTAATTAAAGAATTACAAGGAGAAACACAGCAGCCTTGAGTTTTACTCTCATTTTGAGAAGGAAAAGGGAAAGATAGCTTACCTTTCTTATGATAGGTTAAAACTTCAACCTGAGAGCCAGGAAAACCATCTTCTCTCTGGGCCTGTGTCTTCTGAGGGATAACATAAAGGGCGGGGCGGGGGGGACCCTAAAAAACACAACGGAACAAAGGGCAGAGAAACAGAAATAGGGAATGCAAATAAAAAAAGAATTGGCAAAAACATTCGAGTATAAAATTTGCCAATTATTGCATACTATCCCAAGCATTTTGGGGGGACTGTAAGTGCTTAGAGGAGACAGTCCCAGACTAGTCCATCTCTGCACTCCATGACGATGTACCTAACATGTGACAGGTGCTGGTCGACATTCACTAAATAAATTCTCGAATAATCGTGACTCGTAAGACAAAGGAATGGGTAAGCAATGCCAAAATGTGAATATCCCTGGAGGTAAAAAGGAAACGGAGAAAGGGAAAAGGGAATTAAAAATTAATGAAGTAACCTTAGTCACAGTCTTGCCTGGCTCCCTCCCACCAGCCCAATTGGGCTCATTCATCTAAAAACTCTCTTCTGATTCTTTGTTCCATTGACAAAGGCCTACAAACCTTCCCCACACACTGCTCTTACCCTGAAATTCCTCCATATGCTATTGGTCTGACTTGCCAACTTATGCTCTTCTTTGTCCAAAGAACCCTTCAGAAGAATCCATTCCCTTCCACACTAGTTCCGCACCATTCAAAGCATCCGCCGGACCATTGTTTGGATCTCTGCCCATCTCAGGGATCAAATAGCATTTTCCCCAATAACCACGGAGTAAGCTTTTCCCATGGAAGTGGACAGTTATCTTAGGCATCTCACAAGCAGGTTTGTGATTTGAGAGGTTCCCTCTAGAAATTAATTGCACGCTGTCTTAGAGTGCGAGGGATTATTGTGGGCCCAGGGCTGGGGATGTGGAGTTGGGGAGAAGGGAGAATCTGGTAATAAATGCCAGACAGAGACCTTCCTTTGGCTAATACCCAAGGAGGTCCATGTTATTTGGTAGTGCCAATTGCCTCTGTCGCAAGCCAGTGTTTTGTTTATTTGATTCAAGGCCATAATGCTTAGTACAAGACAAAAGAATGTGGAAGCAATGGCAAGATGTCAATATTTCGGTGTGGGAAAAGATGTTTTTTATCTTTGGGTACCTACCTCCCAGTTAAAGTAGCTGAAGTCACCATGTCCTGAGACCTGTGGTAGTCTACAGCAGGGACACAATGAAAGCATCTGTAACCCCTATCCTAGAATGGCTCACCTCTCCAATAGGGAAGAAGACATTGTTCAAGACATTGGTTCAAATTCTATTAATAGATTTGGCCAAATGAGACCAGTTCCCCTGGAAAAATAATACCAAAATTGCTTTGGGTTGATGTCAATCAGTGGCCTCTTGAGTGAATAATTAGTTTCCTCTTCAATTAATTAAAAAAAAAAACAAAATAGTAATCTTTGGTTCCGGGAGGCCAAGAACATCTGCCAAAGATGCTCTAAAGATGAAAATTACATAAATTCTAGGGCCCTAGGTTAGTTACTCAAAATATGACTCATTTAATGAGAAATAGCCTGTTTAGAGATTTTGATGTTGGTAGCTTGGTTCACATGGCAAATAAGAATGTTTTTTATGCAGCATTATTCAGAAGAGCTGAAACGTGGAAGTCCCCCAAGTGTCCGTCAGTGGAGGAATGAGTAAGCAGAAGGTGGTATCCACATACTGTGGACTCATCCAGCCTTAAAAAGGAAGCACGTTCTGACACCTGCTGCAGTGTGCATGTGTGTTGGGGACATTCTGCTTTAGTCAAATAAGCCAGACATAAAGAGGCAAGTAGTGAATGATTTCACTCACATGTTGAGAGTAGTCAAAATCATACAGAAAGTAGAATTCTGGCTGCCAGGGGCTGGAGCGGGGCCGGGGGAAGGGTGTGGGGAATTCTTGTTCAGTTTGACGAGTTGGCGAGAATCCTGGGGGTGGACGGTGGGGATGGAGAAACACACGAATGCATTTTATACCCGGAGCTGTATGGCTGAGATGATAAAGTTCATGTCATGTGTATTTCACCACACAGAGAAAACTGGGTGGAAAAAAGCACACGAAGTGATTTATGCTCTTCGACTTAGCTCAGGAAACTGCCCCCTTCAGCTGCGATGCTCTTCCTGTGCTTTGTGAGAAGGTTTTCAGTTCCAGACCCACACCAGGTCGGCTTCCTGTGACACTTGTTGACGTTCACAGCCGGTCTGCTTCACCGGCTCGGTTTCGGGAGTCGTTTTCTTCTAGAGTAAAGCAAACACTAAAACCTCGAATGCACGGTGGACGTGTGTGTGTAAAACACAGAGGCTGAAACCCAAACAGCAGCGGCCCAGCGGCCCAGCGGTTTCCTCCTGCGAGTGGGCGTCCGGCCTTCGAGGAGGTATCCGGCCCCGCTGATTTCTGGAATACTTGCGTCCTTCTCTTGCTTAAAATAAAAGGGGGAAGTTTCCTTAGAAAAGGTGCAAAGCTAAGAGATGGGACACAGTGCACAGCCTCTCTGGGGGGTGAGCAGAGGGGAGCTGCAGAGTACAGAATCGGTTTCCCTTGTCCCTTTTCTTCCCCGGACTCGCACTTGTTTTTCTCCTTGCTTCCAGTCCCTGCCCAGGCTGTCACCGCTGGTGACACGCTCCTCTCCGCCGGGGGGGGGGGGGGGGGGGACACGATATTGTTGCTCCTGCGATCACAGCATGGGGTTGGTGTCAGCTCGGCCGAGCACAGGGGAAGGCAGGTTTCCGCCATAAAACGATCGCTGATTCCTAGTAATTAAAGGGAAAGTTAATACATAATTTGAAAAATACAGTTTTCCAATATAATTTTCTAACAAGGACGCCGCCCCCCCACCACCCTGTAGGTACCTAGATCCCTTTAATGTCGGTTTTTCTCCTCTCCTACCCCCGGTCCATTTTATTGCTTTTCTGTCCGTGTTCTATATACTCTCGTGCGTGTGTGCTGACTTTCATAATTTAAAAAGTTGAGCGGTGGAATCTTTCCTCTCTCAGCTCTCAGCAACCAGATGGACAGGCTGCTACTGGGGGGGCGTCTCCCCTCCATCGCTCTCTCCCCTGCAAGGGCCAGTCTTTACAGGTGTTACCAGGTCGGGTTTAGTGCTGCTTGGCCACTTGTTATCTTTGTGGCCTGGGGCAGATTCCTGGACCGCTCGGGTTTCTTGTAAACAGGCTACTGCCTGCCTTGCAAGATTGTTGTCATTACTCAAAAAGAACATTCTTGCCAAGGCGGCTGACACCGGGCTCCGGCTCTGTTAATGATGGGGATGGCTCCTGCCACCTGGCTGCCCTCTGGCAGAGGAGAGAGAAGGGAAGATAGGGGGCTGTAAACAGGGCAGTGTTTTCAAGAGCTATGTGGCAATATGGAGAGAAGTTGCACACATGCGCCAAGCATAATGGCCCAGCAATCCGCCCTTAGCATGTACTTGAACGAAACACACACAGACCAGGAGGTGGGCGTAAGAATGCTGGGTACGGCCTTGGTTACTGTGGGGAGAATTCAAAACAACCTAAGAAACCAGGATAAAGGAATTGGGAACTATGTGGTGGTCTTCATAAGATCAGCAATATATGGGAGAGAGGCTCCGGGGTGGCTCAGTCGGTTAAGCATCGCCTTGGGCTCAGATCATGATTCCAAGGTCCTGGGATGGAGCCCCATGTGGGGCTCCGTGCTCAGCAGGGAGGAAGTCTGCTTCTCCCTCTGCTTCTGCCCTTCTCCCTGCTTGTGCTGTCTCTCATGTGCGCTGTCTCAAATAAATAAATAAATAAAATCTTTGACAACAATATACAGGGGTGAGGGGGGAATGAGAGAATTGGAACCACAAGGATAGACGTTACCCATAGAACATTGAGGGAGAAGAGCGGACTGAGAAAACACACCCAGTGTGACAGCATCCCTCATGAAGCTGAGAAGGTGAAAAACAATAGTTTGTACCATCTTGACACACATATATGTGGGGAAATATAAAAATACGTGCGGGAGTAATAAATACCAGAGTAATGGTTACCTGGGAGAGGAGGTGTGTGCAGAAAGTCAGGGTACTCAGGGGCCCTCAACTTTCCTATATTAGTTTTAAAAAAAGGATTCATAGTACCTATGCGGCAAGATGTTCAGATTTCTTAAAGCTGGTATGGGAGTGCACGGGTGTTTTCACATTCTCTGCATACTTTTTATAGATTCACCACCTCTCCTAATAAAACAATGGAAGGTCCTAGTCTGCTTCCAGGATTCCCAGGAATCGATTCCTTTTCATCTACAAGATTCTTCATCCCACCTCTTAGATGTGATCAGTGTCTTTCATTCCATGGCTGGCCCACAAGAGGGAGATCTAGAACAATTCAGCAGCCAGATGCGCTGAACTGACAGGGTTTTGGAGGGGAGAGGGGTGAGAGGGGGTTGGGTGAGCCTGGTCACGGATATTAAGGAGGGCATGTATGGATGGAGCACTGGGTGTGGTACATAAACAATGAATTCTGGAACACTTAAAAGTAATTAAAAAATAAATAAAAATAAACAAAACAAAAAAAGCCTCTGTGAGGACACAGTTTCCTGGGCAGCTTTGCTGGGGCACACCGGGGGCTCTCGGGCAAAGGCGGAGCACCCACTCGTGGTAAAGAAGACACAGCCCAGGGGGCGGTGGTAAACCGAACAGTGTTTATTTATTTTTTTAAAGATTTTATTTATTTATTTGACAGAGATCACAAGTAGGCAGAGAGGCAGGCAGATAGAAAGGAACAGGCAGGCTCTCCGCTGAGCAGACAGCCCTCTACGGGGCTCGATCCCAGGACCCTGGGATCATGACCCGAGCTGAAGGCAGAGGCTTTAACCCACTGAGCCACCCAGGCGCCCCGAGAACAGTGTTTAAATCATACAGTTCCATGAGAGGGTTGCAGAGTACAAGCACACATGGATAGCACAAGGAAAAGAGATCTGTGGGTGCAGAAGCAGGGGGCACACATGGTGTCCTCGGGAGCCTGTGTCCAGGCGCTCGGAGGCTGCTACCCTGGGACAGCCCAGAAAACCACAAACTCCTGCCGCTTATTCGTGGAAGACCGAGAAATACCAACATAGCTCTTCTTGTCTCTGTAGCCACAGACGGTACAAGGAGCGACAAGCACATCCCTCTTAGAGCTGGGGATGGAAACGTACCGTCAGGAGCACCCCCTCAGAGATGTGCACTGCGTACAGTGGTTTGCAAGCTTTTCTATTAATATTTCTGCTACTCCTTCATTTTTTTAAAAAGATTTATCTATTTGAGAGAGAGAAAGGGGCAGAGAACGAGAGAGGGAGTTTCAAGCCGAGTCCGTGCTGAATGTGGAGCCCACCATGGAGCTGGATCTCCAGACCCTGAGGTCGTGACCTGAGTCAAAATCAAGGCTTGGATGCTTAACCGACTGAGTCACTGAGGTGCCCCTCTGCTACTCATTCATTTCCAAAATCAGGTGCCAAAGGTTTTATGAAAAATTGTGGAGGATATGTAAATTAGGAACAGTCATTGGTGTCTCTGTGAGTTTGAGAGAAGCTGCCATTGCTTCTGGGCATTATCATTAATGCTGCTTCACCTCTGGGTGGGGACCTCCTCGTCCAAATCTACAGCAAGCTTTCCTCAGGAGCAGACACCATGCATCACTCAGAAAATATTTGTTAAATTCATGCTATAGCCAAGTGTCCATTGGCAGATGAATGGAGAAGTAAAATGTGGTCTGCACATACATGGGATAGTTTCCAGCCTTCAAAAGGAAGGTGCCAGAACATGGATAAAGCTTGAGGACATGCAGCTTTGTGAAACGCTGTGTGATCGCCCTCATATGAGGTACCTAGAGACAGAAAATTCATGGAGACAGAGAGGAGAAGGGTGGCTGCCGGGCGTGGGAGAGGCGGATGGGGAGTGAGTGTTTAATGGGGACAGGGTTCTAGTTTGGGAAGATGAAAAGGTTCCGGAGAAGGACGGTGTTGATGGTTTCCCAGGAGTGTGAATTACAGCATTGTACTGCAGGCTTACAAGTGGTTAAGATGGTAATTACATGCATGTTTCATTACGATTTGAGAAATAACTATGGAAAGAAATGAACAGAGAGAGAAACAACTGGGGAGAGTCACACTCTCCTGTTCAGGTAGAACACACCATGTTCCATACAGGAAAGGCTCTGGATGGTTCTAAACTAGGGACGTGGGTCATCCCGGCCCACCGGAGGGTGGAGATAGCTTTGCATTTGATTTGGAGCCTGTTGAGCTGTCTTCTCACTGGGCCCTTCCGGACGGAGGTGGGGACAGGCTAAAGCTTCGCTCCCCTCTACACTCAGGACGCTGCGTCTGGCTCCGGGGCCAATCACATCTGCTCCAGCCTCCCCCAGATGTGGCCCCTTTGGGGTTTTCACCAAGAGAAGCTGTGACCAAAAGAAACCAAAGAGGAAACGTGAGAAACCGCCTAGTGATTCGAAGTGTCCCAGGTAAGTGGGGTCACAGAGGCCGCCAAGGGGCTCAAGTGCAGAGAGGGCAGAACAGTGAGGCCTTTGTGCTGAGGTCATGGAGTGCGGCTTCCTTCCTTGTCACCCAAACCCAGCAGGGCACAAGTCCACAGGTGCCCAGAAAGCGTGGTCCCACCTGAAGATCAGTGGGTACAAGGGAAGAAAAAGCAAAGAAAAAGAAAATCACCACAGGAAGAGGGAAAATCGAGCATCTCTGAATTTGCAAAAACAGAAGCTGGACGGGGCAGCCCATGCCCAAAGGACTCAGAGGTTGGCCCGAAGCAAGCTCTGAGATGGAGTTTCTAGGACCTCAACAAAGGGGCTCTTCAAAGGAAGATTTATCACAGGGAGAGATCCTGCTCCTCCAGAACTTCTCAGAAAAAGGCTCCCAACCACCCAATTCATCAGTAAAAGGTTTCTGTTACACAATCATATACTATGACCTGAAAGCTGACTTTTGTCCCACAGGTCAGGCTGACGCCCGTGAGATAACAGAATGGATATATGTTGGTCTCTGCCTCTGGTTCCTGGCACCGAGCGCCTTAAGCCCTTGTAATTTCCTAAGTGATAAGAGCACCAGAAGCATCTTTTGTTATAATATCTGGTCTTTGGCCCTGGCTCCTGACAGAGAACTCCTAAATTCCTTGGAATTCGTGAGTGTCGGCCGTGATTGGAAGCTTGGAATATTCAGCCCCGCCTCCTGCTCTCCTGAGAGGGACAGAGGCTGGAAATGGACTTAATGATCTATCATGCTTATGTGATGAGTCCTCCGTAAAACCCCCCAAAGTACGGGGTTCGGAGAGCTACTGGGGTGGTGAACACGTGCAGATGTGGGGAGAGTGCTCAGAAGCTAAAATATTTCCTTTTTTTTAAAGATTTTATTTATTAGAGATCACAAGTAGGCAGAGAGGCAGGCAGAGAGAGAGAGAGGAGGAAGCAGGCTCCCCGCTGAGCAGAGAACCCAATGTGGTGCTTGATCCTAGGACCTTGGGATCACGACCCAAGCCAAAGGCAGAGGCTTTAACCCACTGAGCCACCCAGGCGCCCCGAAGCTAACATATTTCTAAAACACACCCAGACAGGGATGCCCGGGTGGCTCAGTCAGTTAAGCGTCTGCCTTCGGCTCAGGTCAGGATCTCAACATCCTGGGATCGAGTCCCGCATCAGGCTCCTTGCTCAGCGGGAAGTCTGCTTCTCCCTCTCACTGCTGCTCCCCCTGCTTGTGATCTCTCTCTCTGACAAATAAAGTCTTTTAAAAGTAGATGAAACACACCAGATAGAGAAGAGGGCAGTGTCTGGCTACCTTTAGAGGATGGGCTTCCTACTGGGGGTTGGGCGTCTCCTCCCAGACAGAAGGGACCAGAAACCAGGAGTGAGTCTCTGACAGCAATCAGCCCCACCCCTCTCTGCGCCTAGCCGACGCTCCCCGCAGTGTAGTTCACGGTACAGGAAGCAAGCACGCTCTCAACTGAGACACGCTGTGCCCTGAATTCGGGTTCCACCACTTACTAATTACATGGCCTTGAGAAAGTTAATTACCCCCATTAAGCCTCCGTTCCCTTCCTTTGTAAAACTGGGATAATGTTACTTTCATCATGTGGCAATGGCTCCAAGAATGAAGTAGGTCCCAGTAAAAGGTTTTCATTCATTTGTTGGCGTTTAAGGACCCACAGTACACCAGGTCAGTGACTGGCTTCATAGACATTTCTTTTTCTCCTCATATAAGCAAGGGAGAAAGGGATTTACTTAGCACTATCCTGGAGAAGGATGCTGAAAATCTTCAGCATTGATATTGGTGCCTAGATCATTAAGATTATTTGAAGAAAGGTAGTTATATGTATGTGTGTGTATATGCATATGTACGTATACCAATATATACTATGGACTTACATATCCTATGGTATTATACTATAATCTGGTTTCCATGAAGGATTTGTATCAGTGTCAGAAAACAACAGCAATGGGATAGTCAAAAACGGTGCACTCATTTAAAGATCCTTATGCTCTGTTGGTGGCAATGCCAGTTAGTAAAATGGTCCTGAAATGCACTTTATTATATCAGGAGTCTTAAAATCTTTAAGTATTTTGGCCACTTCTAGAAACAGATCTTAGGAAAATATTAAAAATTTTTAAAAGATTGTTTTAAAGAATTTTAAAACATTTAAAAAAATTAAATTTTTTAAAAATTTAATTTAAAAAATTAAATTTTAAAAAATTTTAATTTAATTTAAAAAAATTAAAAAATTTAATTTAATTTAAAAAAATTTTAAAATTTTTAAAAAATATTTACTTGTGGAGCATAAGGAGTAACATGGAGAACATTAGGAGAAGGAAAGGAAAAGTGAATTGGGGGAAATCAGAGAGGGAGACGAACCATGAGAGACTGTGGACTCTGAGAAACAAACTGAGGTTTTGGGAGAGGAGGGGCATGGGGGGGATGGGTGAGCCTGGTGGTGGGTATCAAGGAGGGCACGTATTGCATGGAGCACTGGGTGTGTTACATAAACAAAGAATCTTGGAACACTGAGAAAATAAATTTTAAAAAGTATTTTACTTATTTACTTGACAGAGGGAGAGAAAGCGAGAGAGATACAGAGAGAGAGAGAGAGAGACAGAGAGAATGAGTGGGGGGGGGATGTATAGGGATAGAGGGAGAGGGAGAAGCAGATGCCCCACCGAGCAGGGAACCCCACCTGGGGCTCGATCCCAGGACACCAGTATCATGACCTGAGGCAAAGGCAGATGCTTAACTAACTGAACCACCCAGGCACCCCTTTAAAAGAGTTTATTAAAGCCATTGTTTATAATGGCATAATCTGGAAAATGTCCACATGTTCAACCATGAAGAGAAAAAGATAAATAATTGGAAATGATATTAAGCAAACACTCAGGACACAAATTGTGTGTATAGTATGACTGTGTAGTGCATGTAAGGCATCATATGTAATGACATACAGCTGCACATGTATAGAAAAAAGATTACCAGTCATGGTGAAATTATAGGGGATTATTATTTTCAAATTCCACAAGTTTATTTTCTCAAAGGAAATAGAAACATAACACTAAAACAACAGAAAACGATTTCTGTAAGAGAGATAAGAAACTTTCAATGCCTTCCTGCATGTGGACCCCTCTCCTGCCCCCCACCAACCTTTTTTGGTCTACGTCCTGTTTGATCTTACTACATGAGCATTTGACTTGTTGACCCAGCCTATCTTCTAGAAATCCTTTTCCTTTGATGTCCGCAGCACTGGGCTCTCAAGAGAGGAATCTGTGATCGATTAGCAATGCCTGCTGCAGGCACAGGAAAGGCAGTGGGGGCATGCATGCTACACATTTCTGTCTTTGTTTTAGCTACTTTTCCCTTAAAATCCCATCCTCACATCACTCCCCATCTCTATGCTAATGAATCAAGCCCTAAATTCCAGTATCTTTCATTCCCTCACCTTCCATTCCATCTTTTAAAAAAATTTTTTTATTAACATATAATGTATTATTAGCCCCAGGGGTATAGGTCTGTGAATTGCCAGGTTTACACACTTCACAGCACTCACCATAGCACATACCCTCCCCAATGTCCATAACCCAACCACCTTATCGTTCGCCCCCACCCCCAGCAACCCTCAGTTTGTTTTGTGAGATTAAGAGTCTCGTATGGTTTGTCTCCCTCCCAATCCCATCTTGTTTCATTTTTTCCTTCCCTACCCACTTCCTTCCTTCCATTCTCATCTATTCAACGTCCTACCTTCTTGACATCAGACATCTTGAACTTAACAAACTGAATTGATTTTCTTCTCCTATAAACAAAGTAAATAATGTCACTCACAAATAATGTCACTGCTTCCAAGCCCGTTGCCTCCCTCAGACTACAGGATAAAGATCTAAAGTTTTAGAATCACCCAGGAAGAACTCTGCAGCCTGCTCTGACCTCACATGCCATCCCAGCTCCTGGCCCATATGCTCTCCTTGTTCCAGCCATCATGATGAATACCCCACAACCAGCACCCCCCTCCTGCCCCACTCTGGCCTCTCTGTCTGCAGTGGACCTTACCCTCCTAATCCACAAACTCTGATTCCTCCTGGAAGGTTTGGGTCTGATGCCACTCCTTGGTAAGGCCTCCCCAGCTTCCAGAGCTGGTTTTCCAGCCTCTGTCCTTGGTCTTTGTGTCTTTTGACACAAAGTCTTATGAACTCGTGGAAAATGAAACAGCCTGTTCCTCCACCAGCGTGCACCAAAGTCTCAATGTACTCACACCTTAAAAATGTGACACCTTGTGTATGAAAATGGCTCTCAATGGCAGGTTATCACTGCAAAGGAAGAGTCTTAGCATATTAATTATAAAATAATGGAATGTGATTACAACATGACTTATCCTGTCCCCTGTACGCCAGGGGACAAGTCCAGGGTCATTGATACATGGAGATCAGCACCCCAAGGACCTCGTTAGGGTGAACTACACACTGAATATTTGAGTACCCCCAAAATTCTTATGTTGAAACTAAGTCCAGCAATATTAAATTAGATGCCTCTTGAATGTAGCTTTCAATATTTCCCTGGCACTAACCTTATCCCAATGTGATGGTATTTGGACATACAGCACTGGGGACTGATCGGGCCATGAGGGAGGAGTCTTCATGAATGGGATTAGCGTTCATCTAAAACAGACCTCAGAGAGTGCCCTCTGCCTTTCTACTGTGGGAGGACACACCAGGAAATGGGCCTGCACCAGACACTGACTGGGCTGGTGACTTGATTTTGGACTTCTCGCCTCCAGAACCATGAGAAAGAAATTTCTGTCATCTATAAGCAATGCAGTCTGTAATATTCTGTTACAGCAGCTCAGGTGGGCTAAAAGAGGGCGAGTCTTCAACTGTTACTACTCCTCGAGCAGCCCTGGCTAAGCTGGATTAGGCATCCCAGTTCCATCCTCTCTCTTGTCCTGACCTGTAGGATATGGAACAATTGGCCAATGGAAGTAGAAATGCTGTATGAGATAAAGGAACTGGCTGACCCGTATACACCCTCCCCCATAGTTGCCCGGCTCATCAAAGCAGGCATCTCTTCTTCTCCTTTCTGCTCCTAAGTGGGTCACTGAAGTAGAGTGGGAGGACCACGCAGGGAATGGGAAACGGGGAGATGCTGTTCATCCAAGGCACTGAGGTACAGATGGATGCAGCCACTTGGGTTCACACAGCTCCTGCCAAGATTCAGGACTCCAACTCAGGTCAGCCTAACTTCAAACCTACCTTGTCAACTCCTGGTAGACTCGTCATGCAAGAGGGACAGAGGCAAAACCAGCATCAAGAAAGCAAACAGCCACCAAGCACTCAGGTTCCCAGGTGATGCTGGGTCAACTTTCAAAATAGATTTTAGTTATGCTCAGAGAAACAAGGAAGAGCCTCCCACACCTGAGACAGATGGTGAAATTTAACAGATGAAAACACAGAGCTGCCGAGCTCATGTTTGGTCTCTAGTCTATCGGGGTCATGGTCTCCAAAGCATGTAGACCAGAACCAACGGCAGCTAGAGGGAGACCGCCCTGTGCATCAGACCTGGGGTTCGCTGTGACCAACTGCTGTAATGGGAGCTAACCACACACGCCCTTCGAGCTTGTGTCCTCATCTCTAAGAGGGGATGACAAAAACGAGCACACAGGGTGTTTGGAAGCTTATACACAGCATCGTGAGGATTAATAGCATGGATCTAGCCCTGCGTTTTGAGGTTTTATGGGAGGGATCACAGAACTTTGAATGCATTAAATTCCAGAGGGCTAGAAAAGTATATAGAAGATTTTGGTGATGATCTGATGGGCTCAAAAGAATGTGGGAAACAGCAGAAGTGCAAGGGGACTAAGGAGAAACAACTAGAGTCCTGAGCTCCAAAAAGCAGAAGTGACTTCCAGAAAATAGAGGCCGGTACCTTTGACTTCGACCCTGGACAAGGTTCTGGAAGGAACTTGTACAAAACAGAAATCATGATATAGCCCTACAATGGAAAACTATGCAGTCATTAAAAATTATATTGTAAAAGCATCTTTAATGACAAGGAAGAATATTCTCAATATAGCAAGTTATAAAAGGGATGGCAGAACAATATCTACAATTACCTTAATTTGGTGGGAAAAGTTCTAAGTGCATTTCTGATGAGCACCATCGAGAAGGTCTTCCTTCGATGCCCTGTGAGCTCCTTCTTCAGGGTCCTTTGCTGGCCCCCCTCCTCATCTCCCTAACGTGACCACTTGGCTGGGCCTTCTCTCTCCTTGGGTGACCTCATCTTTCCCATGATTTTAAATCCACCCAGATGCCAAGCACACAGTGTCCATGGATACCCGCACTTTTCTCTTCTTTCCAGGCTGGTGCATGCAAATCCCTACCCTTGGGCTGCATCTCCACATGGCTGTCTTTCCATATTCCAAAGCACTGGAGATGAAATGGAATTATAAAGAAGTTCAAGGAACCCACAAGAAGACCCAAAAAGAAAAACAGGGACGGGGAACTGGATCTCTCATACACTGCGGGTGGGAATGCAAAATGGTAGCCACGAATTACCAGTACTGGTCTGGAAAATAGTTTGACAATTTCCGACAAAACCAAACATCCACTTACGATATGACCTCGGGCATTCAGCCATGAGACATTAAAATTCATATTCACACCAGAACCTATATGTGAACGTTCATAGCACTTTGATTCATAATAGCTAAATAGTGGAAACAACCCAGCGTCCTTTTATGGGTGAATGGTTGGATAAGCTCTGGGACATTTGCAGAGTGGAATATTCCTCTGTAATAAGGAGGACTGAACCACTGGTAGGCACAGCCAGTTGGATGGACCAGAAGGGCATTATACTTAGTAAAAAGAAGTGGATCTCCAAAGGTTACATACCATGTCATTTCAAAATACAACATTCTCAAAGTAAAAGTACAGACAGGGAGAAGAGATCAGTGGCACAAAGAGTGAGTGCAATGCAAAATGGCAGCTTCAAGGGTGTTCTGTTTTGTTGACAGGACAGTTTCTCGATCTTGATTATGGTGGTGGATGTATGAGTCTGTTCTTGGGATAAAACTGTGTAAAACTGCACACACATCCGTACAGGCAAATGCAGACTTTAACTTGGTGAGAACTGAGTGTCTGTAGTCAGTTACCATCCATGCCACAGCGTCCATCTCCTGGTTTCTGTGTTGTTCTAGAACCCTACAGGATCCACCATGGGAGGATGCCGGGTTTAGAGCATACATGAGCCTTCGGGTACTATTCTTGCTACTTCCTCTGAGTCTATAATTATTTCAAAGTAAAAAGTTTAAAAAAATAAAAATACGTCTCTTATAGTTATTTTCTAATTGTAAGAGTAATTCATGATTGTATTATTCAGGAGTCATTTGGTTGAGTTAATTCAGTTGAGTTATGTTAAAAGGGGGGGGTGGTTATTACAAGACCGTAAGGCTGAGAGTCAAAGGCCTCAAAGGAGCCGTGATGCCAGGTCTTAGGAAGGGGCTAGAACTGGGGTCTGTACAGACTTTTGGGGTCGAGGGCCATTTCTAGTCCTATATCTCGCTTTAACTCCTCTTTCTTTGTTCACAGGGTATCTATCCACCAAGGCGGGACAGGCTTTCTCTGGTCCTGACCAAGCTTTCCAGGAAAGAGCATCTGGCTGGCCCAGCTGGTCTCTGTCTCTTCTCCAGACCAATCAGTTATGGGTCCACACTTGTGATTGGGCAGATGGTTCTCAGAGGAAACGAGGAGTCACGAGTTCACTAGATGCCCCAAAAGGTGACTATTATAGAAAACTAGCGAATCACATGAGAGAACAACACAATGGCCCATAATCCCACAAATGGGTTGGTCATTTAGGTCATTTGGGACGAGATGAAACATGGGCCCATTTATAAGGGTGTGGGCAGGATGTAGGGAAGCCCCCAAGATGGTGCAGAACCCTGGAGTGGATAATAGCAAGGCCCCTCTCCTCTGCAGGCCTGAGGAGGTTACTAGAACCTACAGGAGCCCTGGCAGGGGCAGGAGACCAGCCAGGCTAAGGCCAGCAGCAGTGGGGGTCAGGCGGAGCAGACCCCCAACTTCGCTCTCCTCTCTCCATCCAAAGCCTTCCTCTGGTCAAAGCCAACTGGAAGCCAGAGGCCACATAGCTCAGCTGCCAGGGCGCAGAGTAGGTGGAAAAAGGTGGAAAGTGGATCTTGGGGTGGCGAACAGAAGCTAACCTCCAGGATGTTGGTTTATAAACAACATCATGGGTATCAGACCTCAGGTTCAGTTTTGAAGCCTGTCTTTTTCACTGGGCCTTGTGTTGTGGACATTTTTCTCATATGTCCAGAAGCAGTATTTTAAGTGCCCAATGAGAATCATATGATCTGGCCATGGCATGGAGCCCTTACTTAGCCTTTGGATTGTTTCTGGCGCTTTACCCAGATGCCCGGAGTTTTGGTTATGGGTCTGTTGCAGATGCACTTGCCATCACCGCTCTGCGTGTGACTGTCTGCTGTCTCTCTTCCTCTCTCCTCACCCATGACCTCCTTGGGTGCCTCATCTCCGAATCACCAGCTGCGAGCATAGAGTATTCCTCAATAAATATTTGCTGGTTCAAAAAAAAAAAAAAAGAAAAAGAAAAGAAAGAAAGAAAGAAAGAGAGAGAGAGAGAAAGAAGAAAGAAAAGAAAGAATGAGAAGCCAGCAAAATGAAGGTTGAGTACAGGCACCATGTAGAAATCCCTCTCATCTCTGATGACCTCCAGGGGTGCTGACGAATGTGCCAGCCCGTGCCACCCCAATTTTGGGAGGAGGCAGCCAGCTACACCGGCGAGGACTGGGCTTCGAGCATCCACACGTGGGTTTGATCTTGGCCCCCATACTTCCCGGGTTTTAAGAGCAAGTCACGTAATATCTTGGTGTCTCTCAGTTCCCGCTGCAAGATGGGAACTCTAGGGTCCATACGGGGTCACCCGCGTTTCTAATCCTTGCAACCCCACCAGTATTGACCTCTTGCCTTTCTCAGTGGCCACGATTACCCGAGATCTTGCCCACCAGTTGCGGAGAGGGGGACACAAGACATTGTCAAGCAGAATTCTCAATCAAGGAAAGTCTAAGATTACAATGGAAAGACCCCAAAACACAGAGTCATCAGAAGGAGACGGGAGTGGAACTGGGACTGAAGATGCCCCTTTGCCAAGACAAACACATCTGTCACGTTCACCTCTAATTTCTACAAATACTTCATTGTTCGGTGTTTCATAAATCCGTCTCTTGGAAAAGCCTGATTCACTTGAGGAAATTTTATCCAGGGAACTGTTTTTATATTGCAAGACTAATGACCAAGTAAAAGTAGGAAAATTTGTTCCCGGGGCCTCAGAAATTTTAAGCTGGGAGCAAATTCTGATTGGCTTTATTTTGAGGGGACCCCTTTTCCTGGGACCCCTGTTCTGTTAACTGTTTCCCCCTGTTAACTGTTAACTGCCTGGCTCCTTCATTCCCAGCCCCATTTCCACCTCAAATTGCATTTCAGACTTTCACGTTGGTCTATTTCTGGTCTTTCCATTCTCCAGGGAAGCTGAGGTGCTTCCTGGGCCCTCCTCCCTGGCCGGCACAGATCTCTGGCTTTGTGTCCGCCGGTCGTGTGAGACCACTAGCAAGTCCGTCCCGCCCCTGTGCAGCCGCTCTCTGCTGGGTGTGTGGGCCTCTCGCCCCATGCAGTGACGGTTTACAAATGCCACGAAGCCTGGAGGTGGGAGAGAGTGCTCCCTTCCCCTAGAGACCTCCTTCCTCTGGGTTTTTGGCCCCCCAGTTTCTGGCACTGACTGTTGACTTTCTATCCTTTGCCTTTTATTTCCCATTATGGAGGAGAAAAAAAAATTAAATAAGCCATATATTTTTTTTCACATTAGCACATTCCCATAGGATCCCTGCACAGCGCCCTCGCCTCCTGGTTCCCTGCCTCCTCAGCTCTTATCAACTCGTATGGCCAAACACTAGACCCAGTCACAACCAAACACTGTACCACTTCTAAAAGCTCAATCTCAAACAGAACTTTCTTTTTTTAAGATTTATTTATTTATTTGAGAGAGAGGGAGAGAGAGATTCCCAAGCAGGCAACCCCCTGCACATGGAGCCTGACGCGGGGCTCAATCTCAGGACCCTGAGATCACGATCTGAGCTGAAATCAAGAGTTGGATGCTCAACCAACTGTGCCCCCTACCCGGCGCCCCTCAAACATGCCTTATGTCATCACAGCTCACCTGCTCTGTGCCCCTGTGTCCACAACTCTCCTCCCCAAACGGACTTCCAATCCACAGCCCTCCATCTTTCCACTTGCCAGCATCTCCCAGGCTCCCAGTCCTGCCTCACCAAGCCCACACCTCACCGTAACTTCTCCTCCAGGAACCCCCTAATTTCCCTTTCTCATTTTTCTTTCTGGCAGAACCCTAACTATCAAACCCAACCATGGCCTCATCCTACATCTGCCTGAGCTGCTGCTCATCACCAAAGAGACGATGGAACGCACTCCCTCCACATTGATTCCCAGTGGGCCCAAGCATGGCCTGACCACACACTGGGGGTTGCTGGGGCATGCACCTCCTTCTGTCTAAGTCCTAGATTTCATGACCACATTCTGCTCAAACCCAACATCCTTTCCCCAAGTGCCAACTGCCACCAATATAGACAGGTAATATTCAGGCCATCCAATGAGAGTTCACCA
Source organism: Lontra canadensis (assembly GCF_010015895.1). Taxonomy (NCBI): domain Eukaryota; kingdom Metazoa; phylum Chordata; class Mammalia; order Carnivora; family Mustelidae; genus Lontra; species Lontra canadensis. The sequence continues at coordinate 5,055,215 of NW_022631105.1, forward strand.
TCTTCCCAACACTGGTCCCACCGATGTCCCTGAATGGGTACTGGGAAACGTTGCCCTCCCTCCTATTACATGATCAGCCCATCTCTGCTCCCATCCAAATCCACGCCCTCCCCAAGTGTGCGAAACTCTAGTCTCTCACAAGGTCAAGAACTTCACTTCAGAGGGAACCTTGTCTCTCCTGCATGGTCAGCTTCTCCCCTGCTGCTAGTCTCTGCTGGATACCACCTGCAGGCACCAGCAAGCTGCCGTTCCACATGTCTCTCACCCGTCCCTCCCCCCACACGTGCACTCTCACTTCTCACAGTTTTATAGTTTACTTACCACTTTTATAGTTTCGCCATCCTTACTCTATCTTCAACCCAACAGAGCCATACCTTGGTCCTACCATTTCACAGAAGAGTTTTTTTTTAAGTTGCCCACTATTTCCACATCCCCAAGGCCAAAAGGTCAATCTGTCCTCCATCCGCAAGCTGGTTAACCAGGTGAGACGGGCTAATCTCCATAACCAGTAGCCGTGTGCCCCGTGATTGTTACCTCCTTCACTGGAAGTATGCCTCTCTAGCCAGGAGAGGCAGACACCCCTGTTCTCTCCTCTCTCAGTTCTCCCAACGTCGGGACCCCAAAGTCCTATCCTCAGCAGCCTTCTTGTCCGTCTACACTCTTTTTCTAGGTAACTGCGCTGGGTGGAGTGGTGTTCCCACAGGTCTCAACCGGGAAACCTGACCTTATTTGGAAATAGGGTCTTCGCAGATGCAATCGTGTTGAGATGAAGTATACAAAATAAGGTGGGCCCCAATCCAACATCTGGGGTCCGCGGAAGGAGGGGGACTGGGACACAGCCACGAGTAAGAACGCCGTCTGGCGGCAGCTGGGGATGACCAGTGGTAACGCAGCTGGCTGCAAGCCAAGGATGCCAGTGACACCGAAATTGGCCAGAAGCTGGAAGAGGCCAGGAAGGATTCTGCAGTAGCGCTTTCAGAGGAAGCACGGCGCTGCTGACACCTCGAGTCAGACTTCTGGCCTGTGGAACGGTAAGGGAATAAGTTTCCATTGTCTGAAGCTCTCCAGTTTGTGGCCATTTCGTTTCTGCAACTCTAGGAAACGAACACCGCAATCCTAGCCGCCCCCGGGGCTTCATCTACTATCTCTGCCCAAATGATCCTGAGCTACCCAACCCCAGTCCGAGCCTGACCGCCGAGTCCCATGCAGCACCATCCGACCATCCACCTGGAGTCACCTCTCGGATGTCAAAAAGTGTCAAATGGAACATGGCTGAGAGAGGGCTACAGGATGCCCCCAGATGGGCTCCTCACAAGTCTTCTCCCTACTCAGTAAATGAAACCTATGCAATTTTTCAGCCAGAACCTGCCAAGTTCACTCATATCTTAGCTCTACCCCCTTTGATGCTAAAACTTGAATCCAGGTTTGCAGTAGTTATCCCTCACGTGAACCGTCTCCTTCATGTTAACCATCGTCCTTCACCTGGACCATTGTTCCTGACCTGGACCGCCATCCTTCTCCTGGAGCATTTCCTGAGTCCCAGCTACTGCCCTTATCCTGCATCTAGAGGGCACCCACATATAGCTGTTGGGGTAATTGATTTACAGAATCTGTTTCCAATACTCTTACGGTAAAAGGCAAAACTCTTGATGAAGGATGTCAGGCTACATATTGCTGCTTCCTGCCCTCCCCACTATCTCATGGCCTCTTGGCTAGACGAAGCTGGTTCCAACATTGGGCTGCTCTGAATGCTTCCCCAGGGTTGTTGCTGGATCCATCCTTCTCACTGGAGGCTCTACGCAAGGTCCGGGGCTAAAGGAGCCACTCTGCGCCACATTGCTGTTTTGTCTTCCTCATAGCCCCTGGATGTTTCCGAAATGCTCTTCTTTTCTTGTCTCCTTCCCTCGGTCCCCCTCCCTCTACTGGAATGACACTTCTTGAGGACAGACACTGAGCTTTGTTTCTGTGGCATCTTTGCTCCCTTGATCAGGGCCTGAGCTCTGTTAGCTGGAAGGTTCTCCACGTTACTGGGACTAAGGGACAAAGTCTGTTATGAACAGATACTATGGGACTGGACTTTCTCTCTGAACATACAGTTCCATTTGAAGAACAAGAATGAAAAAAAAGTCTACTTTTCCTGGACCTTGACCTTCAAAAAGAAGTGTTTCCTCTGAGAGCCTCCAACACCAACAAGATAAAATCTAGGCTCTGTATGCAGGCAAGGGCATGCCTGACACATCTGGTGGCCAGCTCTGGCCACAGCACGTCTAGCCCATCCCCTGCCCACAGAGTTAGGGACGGACGTAGAATCCCTCCACAGGGTTAATTCTCACTTTGCGAATTGACTCTCTCCCCTGGTTTACTACCTAGAATTTACAGGGTGCTCAATGTTTACACAGTGCTCTGTTCTATTTTACTGAGGGTAGAGCAAACATACATGTGTAGATAAAAACATTGCATCAGGAAACCTTGGATTTATTCCCAGGTTTGTTTCTGGCTTATGTGGTTTCTATAAAGGTCATCTGATTTTTCGACACACATAGAGTAAAACTTGCCCTTGCTTTACCAGTCAGGCAGGTCATAAAATCAAATGAGACCGTGAAATGTCTCAGGTACTCACAACGACAGGAGGTGCTCTCGCTTCCCTGATAGTCTCACCAAAGATATCAATATCACTAGACCACTTTATAGAAGACGGTGGCAACCATGATTTAATTTCAGCCTGGAATGCCCATGGGCACGTCATCTGGTATGTCTGGGGCTTATCTTTGTGTTGATCAGAAAGGTTTGTGGGGATAAACAGGGCCTGGGGCGGGGGGTCCTTAACTCTGGCAATGCATTGTCAGCTGCCCACACTCCAATACTGAGATTCAGCCTTGACGCACCCCTCTTCCTAAACAAGTCCTGCTTGTTTATTTTTCTGCACAAGTTTCCCTTTGTCCCTTCCTTTTCATTTCACACTACTATTCTCTTCGCTGCTACCTGGACCGCTGAGCTCGTCTCTTAAACATGTCCCCTAACTGCCTTCTATATATTCTGCCTGTTACCAGATTAACATTCCTGAAACATCGTTTGGTGTGCCCCTCTCTTCTCCAAAACTTACTTTCTTTTTCTATTTTTATTTTTTAAAAAGATTTTATTTATTTATTTGGCAGACAGAGATCACAAGTAGGCAGAGAAGCAGGCAGAGAGAGAGAGGAAGGGAAGCAGGCTCCCTGCTGAGCAGAGAGCCCGATGTGGGGCTCGATCCCAGGACCCTGAGACCATGACCCGAGCCGAAGGCAGAGGCCTAACCCACTAAGCCACCCAGGCGTCCCCTTTCTTTTTTTAATAAGTTCTTTTTTAAGATTTTATTTATTTTATGTGAGAGAGGGCATGAGAGGGGAGAAGGTCAGAGGGAGAAGCAGACTCCCCACGGAGCAGGGAGCCCGATGTGGGACTTGATTCCGGGACTCTGGGATCATGACCTGAGCTGAAGGCAGTCACTCAACCAACTGAGCCACCCAGGCGCCCTGCTCCAAAACTTTCTATGGCTCCCCATTGCTTAAAGAATAAAATCCAAACTACTCAGCGAGGACCATAATCTGGAAATAAGATTGTCTTCCCTACTATATCATTTCCCATTTTCTCCCTCTGGACACCTCTCTACCTTTTACACACCTGTGCTCCCCACGTTACAGGATTCCTCTCCTCTCGACAGCTCTCCTCAGCTCCACCTGCATGACCCTGGTCCCGTCTACACCTCAAGATCCAGCCAAAGATCAACCACCTCCAGTCTCAGTCCCTCCAACTCCTTTCACACTCAGCCAGGCATGGCCTCCGGTTGTGTGTGCACACACGTGTGTACGTGGCTCTGTGTGTGCAAGTGCGTGCACGTGTGTTTTCTCTCCACCAAGACTCCAGCTCCTGAAAAGGAGACACGGTGCCTCATGCATTATTTCATCAATCCTAAGACGTGACTTTCTTGACACTGTAACCACTCTGAAGCTGTTGATCTGTACCAGCGTTGGTCAGGGGTTTCTTTCTTGGAAGTACATAAAATAATGGTGGGCCGTGCAACCAACTGGATCTTTCAGTTTGACCAAAGGAGATGCTTCAGATTCCCTGCAGGTCCCAGCGCAGGTTTTGGACGTTGAAGGTGACTGTAGAAACTCTGAAGATTGTCCAGTGAATGGGTGTGCCTCCAGAGGACCAGCACAGAAGAAGGTTCTGGGTATATGAGAGCCCACACCATAGACACGGTTCTTTCCACTCTCTGCCATTCCTCCCGAAGCAAAAAACAAAACGATTATCTGCTCAAATGAGAGAGAGGAACTGGGAAGGAAAGTGTTGCTGGTCAAATTGTGTCCCCCCTGCCCCGCCACCCTGTGAAAAAGATACGTTGAAGTCCCAATCCCTAGTGCTTCAAATGGTGACTTTATTTGGAAATAGGTAACCGGCTCAGAGGAAGTTATCCTGGAGTGGGGGGGACCCCGGACCCCATCTGACTGGTGTCCTCATATAGGAAGATGGCCATATGAAAACGGGCACACAAGGAGAACAGCACATGAGCGCAGAGGACTGGGGTAATGCATCTATGGGCCAAAGGACGCCAAAGATTGTCAGCAGAGCACCGGGAACTGGGAAGAGGCAAAGAAGGATTCCTCTGTAGGATCAGAAGGAGCACAGCCCCGCTGATATGCTAAGTTTGGACCTCTAGGTTTCATAACTATGAAACAATGCATTCCTGTCATTTTCAGCCACCCAGTTCATGTGGCTTTGTTACATACAGCAGCGCTAGGAAACAGATACACAGAGCTCTAGAAAAGCATAGGTTAGTGCCTTAAAATACCTTCCTCCACAAATCATGAATAAGCAAACAGAAATGACTAGAGTTGCTGGTAACTGATTAGAGGGGGGACTTGATTTGGAGAGGGAAGGGATGAGTAAAAGAGCAGTAATGGATCAGGGAGGGAATGGAGACAGCTTTGGAGGCAGAGCAGGGGGGCATGCTTTAGGGAGAGGTGGTGAGGCTGGGCAAGCAGGGTGGGGTTTGAATGCTGGTGCTCTTCAGACTGGTTGGTTTAGGTAATGGGAAACCATTAAGTCTTAAAGTTGCAAATTGTTACAGTAAAAAAGTTTTTAGACAAAATATAGTGGGGGGGGGGGAAGAGCTCTGAAATTTGAACTCGGCTCAAATGCTAGTTTTCCCACTTACTAGTTGTATGAATTAAAGCAAATCAATTAACCTCCCTGGGAATTCAGGCTTCTCCAGCCATAAAAGGGGGATAGTGGGAGAATTCTTAGGAGATTCACAGTAGGGGTCACAACACCGTTTTTGGATCCTCCCAATTCCCCCAAATAAAAACAGAGCAACTAGAGAGAAAAAACAAAAATTCGTGCACAACATGTACAAGAAAATCAGCTACGAGGGCATCTCCATTAACGCCAAAATAAAATCAGGCAGGACAAACCACTATAGCCACGAAACCTGCATGGTACTAACATCTGTGTGGGAGAACTCAGGGGAATCACAGAGCATCTAATAGAACAATAGGTAGACCAATTCACGGACAATGACTGAGACAAGAAGAGCTTCGCTCATCTCAATAGAGAGAGCATATGAAGGTCTTTCAGGGAAACCTCAAAGGCTGGACCTGTCCAACCTTATAAATGCTTTGAAACTGGCCCAGCAAGGTTCCCTTCCTGGTTGAGGCCCCACACTATGGAGAAAGTACTTGGAGTAAAATCAAGATTGAGGAGAATGGGGATAACAGAAATGAAGAAAAGAGAACGTCCAGATAACTGAGAACCAAGCCAATAAATGTCATCAAGCAAGCTGTTGCATGAAAACAACAGAAGGATCCTTGTTAAGCTTGAAAAAAAAAAAAAAGCTATTAGAACCAAGCTTCCTTCTAAAAGTTCAGGAAACTAAGTTCATATAAAAATTAATAGCACAAAATATCAAGGTCAAATCTCATACAAAGTTACTATTTAGAAAAAGACTAAGGGAAGTAGAATGACATACAATCCACACAAACAATGAAAGCGTCCTGGAAAGTCGTGCTCATTGAACAGGGAGAAACTATAATGTACCATGTTCCTTTCCTACTGAGACATAATGAATTACAAACTTAGTAGCTTGAAAGATATTTACTATCTTGCCGTTTCCATGGGCCAGGAGTTCAAGCACGGCTTAGCTAGGTACTCTGCTTGGAGTCTCATGAAGCTGAAATCAAGGGGTTAGCTGGGGCTTTGAGTTTACCTGAAGGCTGAGGTTTTTTTCAAGGTCACTGGTGTTGGCCAGGTTCGCTTCCTTGTGGTTGTCAAACTCAGACCCTCAGCTTCTAGAGGCCATCTATTGTCCCCAGTGACCTGGCCCTCTCCAAAACAAGGCCAGCTTTCATTTTCAAGGCCGACAGGAGAGTGCCTTTGCTGCTTTGAATTTCTCTGACTTTTCTGTCTCTGATCTTTAGACTCTCATTTAAACAAGTCTCCTGCTTAGGTCAGGCCCACCCAGGATACTCCACCTTGATTAACTTAAAGCCAACTGATTAGGAATCTTAATTACAATGAAAGGTCCCCTCGCCTTTGATGGAGAGGAGAAATGATTTGGGGGAAATTGGAGGGGAAACGAACCATGAAAGACTGTGGACTCTGAGAAACAAACTGAGGGTTTTGGAGGGGAAGGGAGTGGGAGGGTGGGTGAGCCTGGTAGTGGGTATTATGGAGGGCACGGATTGCATGGAGCACTGGGTGTCGTGCATAAACAATGAATTCTGGGACACTGAAAAGAAATTAAAAAATAAATAAATAAAAATTTTAAAAAATGTATCCTAATCATGGGAATGATATCCTTTATAGTTACAGGTCCTTCCTACAATCAAGAGAAGGGGATTATAATGGATATATACCAGGTGGCTGGACTCTTGGAGGCTATCTTAGAAGGCACTTCAGAAAAAGCTAAGAGATATTAAGAAAATGACACAAGATGAAAAAGAACAATGTAAGTCAAAATCAGAAAAATCTCAGAGTTGAATTGACAGAAATAAAAAAGAACTAGAAACAGAAGGAACAAATCTTAAAAGTGAAGACTGAACTAGAAGGAACACAAGAACAAATAAACACAACAGGCAATGACAAGAAAAGTAGAAGGGAAAGGGAAGGAAATTTTCCAGAATCCAAAAAAGATGAGGAAAAAGGTAAATATATGTGAGAGTATAAAAATTTCGAAGATAGACAAAGAAGATCCAACACATGAGAACAGGAGTCTCAGAAGTAGAAAATTGAAAGGAAGGGATCAGACCAGTACTAACAACTATAACTCAAGAGAATGTCTCCCAATCACAAAGATTTAAAACTACACGTTGAAAGAGAACACATTGTACCTTTATCCATGAAAATCAATGCCAAAGCACATTCTAAGAAATGTATAGGACTTTAGGGAAAAGGAGAAAATACAACTTGCGTATCTTGATAAAAAAGAGAAAGTGGCTTGTAAAGAATATCGGTTATCATCAGGCTTTTCAACAGCCATGCTTTATGCTACAAGAGCAATGTATTTTGGGTCCTCGAGGAAAGATGGAAGTGTGGATTTTAAAACAGTAAAATGCCTTTCAGTATAAAGTCCACACATTCTGGTGAGTGTGCAGAACTCAGGAAATAGTGTTCCCCTGAGCTCTTCCTAAGAAATCTAGTAGAGAATGAACTTCGGACAATGAAATGTCTGCAAATATCAGCACAAGGACAGCTGTTAAGCATTAAATATATAGTTACTCGTAAAACTAAGAGACGGTTTAAAAAGCAGAGATTGGGGGTCCCTGGGTGGCTCAGCGGGTTAAAGCCTCTGCCTTCAGCTCAGGTCATGATCCCAGGGTCCTGGGATCAAGTCCCACATCGGGATCTCTGCTCAGCGGGGAGCCTGCTTCCTCCTCTCCCTCTCTGCCTGCCTCTCTGCCTACTTGTGATTTCTGTCTGTCAAATAAATAAATAAAATCTTAAAAAAAAAGCAGAGGTTGTTGTATGTGATGACTATATGATCTGATGATATAAATCCTAACAAAATAAATTGACAAAATAAATCATAACAAAGGGAGAATGGGGATAGCATAAGCAGACTAAGTTATTAAGTGTTTTCAATAATCATAATTAATGTGTTAGGACTGGTATTATTGCACTGAGACTGTAGTATGTGTAATGTGGGGCAAAGCAAATGAAAAGTTATGGGGTACTTTAATTCTATCCTTCCATGTGTCACTGAGAACTAAGAGTGTCAGTGTGAGAGAAAGAAGATACAGATAGAATACAGAAGTGGTTAAATAAAAGTCTTGTTGTTCTCAACTTGAATTGAAAAATTCTCTATGAACTCAAGAAAGATAGGATAACTCAACTTTTTTGAGTTCTCTATGAACTCAAGAAGTTCTCAATTTAAATTGAGAAATTCTCTATGAACTCAAGAAAGATGGTGGATAGATAGATATCTCCATAAATAGACACATGTTGATAAATATGTAAAGTTTCACACACACACACACACGTACATCATTTGGATGTGCTATGGATAATCCTTGCATTCTGGTTGGTCTTTACTTCTATATTTTTTCTCTCTCTCTGTATATTTTTTTAATACATATCCATAGCCTCTAGACTATACTCTTAAAATATCATTCTCTATTGGGATGCCTGGGTGGCTCAGTCGGTTAATCATCTGACTCTTGATTTTGGCTCAGGTCATGATCTCAAGATGGTCAGCTTGAGCCCCGTGTAAGATTCCCTCTCTCCTTCTCCCTCTGTCCTGCCCTGCTCACGCTTTCACTCTTAAAAAAAAAAAAATCATTCTGCATTAAAAGAAACCAGAGATTCTAGGAGAAATGCGTGATTTTTGGATTGGGGGCAGGAAATGTTCTAGAAGAGTCTGGAACATCTGGAGATACCAAATAGCAAAGACCTACCAAAGACTATTAAGGTCATGTCCAAATGACTCAAGAGTTCCCACTGGCCACAGGTGGGACAATTTGAGACTCAAAAAAGGAATTTCAGTGGATTAAAACATCGAATATGCTAAAGTCCATAAATTTATAATGATATTTATTTATTTATTTTTAAAGATTTTATTTATTTATTTGAGAGAGAGTGAGCATGAGTTGGGGGGGATGGAGGGAGGGGCAGAGGGAGAAGCAGACTCCACACTGTGCAAGGAACCCAATGTGGGGTTTGATCCCAGGACCCTGGGATCATGACCTGAGTTGAAGGCAGATGCTTAACTGACTGAGCCACCCAGGCCCCCCTATAATGATATTTAAATAAAAACTAACTGATCACCTTTTGAGGATGACAGGCAACTAATTCATTATCCTGAAAACTGAGTCAACAAAAGCAAAGGAAAAGCATTTACTGTCTTCCCTATATAACAATACCGCTGGACAACCAAATAGTAGACGAAGAGTTGGATTGCCCTGTAAACTACTGTAGCTAATAAAAAATTTTAAACTGCAGAATTCAAATACCACCAGCTTGTAACTCCAAATGAATTCATTAATGGAGCTGAGACCTGAACATCATTTGCTGCTAAACTGAAATAGAACAAAAACCACACACCTCCTGAAAAAAAAAAAAAACAGTCACAAAGAGTGTGTGCCAAAGGAATGGAATCTGAGCCTTTCCCAGCAACTCAATTCAGCTGCCGATTTGTGGCACATCCAGAAGACAGAGGAAAATGTTCAATTGTACCACGTACATAGTTAGCAAAGTCATCCCTTAGGAAGCTTTACGGGTCAACAAGCCAGAGTTCAACAGATACATTGTAAGTAAAAGAAATGAATGGAGAATGTATTAGTCTCCGATTGCTGCTGTAACAACTTACAATAAATATAGTAGCTTAAAACAACACAGAGTTATTATCTAATGGTTCTGGAGGTTCAAAGTCTAAAATGAATTTTGCGGGGCTAAAATCTAGATGTTGGCAGGGCTGCATGTGCTCTGGAAGCTCAAAGGAAGAATCTGTTTCCTTCTCTTCCCACCTTCTGGAGCCTTCCCTGGCTCACAGCGCTTTGGTCTGCTAATGAGATGACTGGTGGCTGGGGGTCCCTGGATGGCTTCAGGACAGGGATGGTCACCAGAAAGACCAAGGCATGAGGAGAGTGTTGAAACTTTCAGTGCCACTGCCCCCCCCTCCTCTGGGAACAGGGAGCAGCTAGAGAGTAGATCAATCACCAATGGCCCATGACTGACTCCATCAGGCCTATGTGATGAAAAATCCCATAAGAACTTTGAGGCAGGGTGATCTGGGGAGCTTCTGAGTTGGATAGTACATCGAGGGCATGCCTGGAGAGGGCATGGGGGCTCCATGGCCCCCCTCCCCTCATAGAGTTCACCTCTGCACCTCTTTCATTTGTACTGATGTTGTGCCCTTACAACAAACCACTCAGTGCATGTAGTGTGTTTTGCTGAACTCTGTGAGCTATTCTAGCAAATTCTTAAACACAAGAAGGCGGTTGTGGGAACTTTATAGCAGGTTGGTCAGAAGAACTGAGGCAGACTGGGACTTGTGCTGGGTGTCTGAGGTGGGACCGAGCCCTTGACCTGTGGGGTCTGCGCTAACTCTGGGCAGTTGGTGTCAGAATTGAAGTTTGCGTTGGAGGACACCCAGCCGGTTTCTGGGGAATTGGAAAATTGGTTGGTGTGGAAAGAATCCACACATCTGCTGTCAGAAGTGTTCTGTGGGTAGAAAGAGATCACGGTATACACTTGGTTTGGAAGGCCTGACTTTTGGTCTGCAGGCCAAGCATTTGTTGCTAACATCAAGCCCCAGAATTAGGAGGATGTGGTCGTGCCCTCCCAGGCCATGCGGGACAACCATAGTCTCTCATGCAGGGTGCCTGCCCACTAGAACTTCTGGAACGGAGGCCCAGAGCAGGCAGAATGTTCCTTCTTGACAGCGGGCTCCCACAGGGAAGGAGCCAAGCTCCTGGGTCAGGTAACATACCTCCTTTGTAGGAAGGAAAGGGCTAAGGCAAGAGACCACTGTGCGGAAGGGGAATCCCTCCTCACAGAACCCAGAGGGCAGAAGTGAGCCTCACTAATGAATCACCCGCATCCCAGGGCCCATGGGATGGTCAAATGAAAGAACATACTGAAAGTGCTTCCAATTGCCTAGAACAACCTCAGTGTCAATACATATTAGAAAATGTTATTTACCAAAGTCTGGTGGCTTGAGGCAGAGCAGGCTTCTCTCGGCCCTGCCTCCCCTGTTCCGTCTCATGAGCGAGGGAGGAAATGTGGGAGTGGGCAGGGTCTGCACAGGCACACGCACCCTCGATTTCCTAGCATATGGGAGAAGCCGAGCACGGCCCATCATCCCATCGAGAACAGCATGAGCGTTAGTCAGCTTGTGATGATACTGAGAACGGATCTCACCCTCACGGTCCTGGTTGAACTCCAAGGAACAGCACAAAATGAGCCTGTTCCCCTCTCCGTTGGGTAGGTGCCCAAGCAAGAGGTAGTTCTCAGCCTTTCTCCTATCCACCACCCTGCTTTTTCCAAAGGGGTAAATTAACAATCAGACTTTTCAAAATGTGGGCTCTAACCACTCTCGGTGGGCGGTGTTGCTAGGCAGCAGCCGCGATGCCCGGTGGAGCCTTGCCTGCCCGTCTCCCTCCTCTTCCCTCCTTCTGTCCCCCTCTTCCTTTCATCCCGCTACAGGGAGTACTAGTGATCATCGCTAACAGTCTGAGTATTTTCAGGGCCCTGTTAGGACATCTGCTTCATAAATGAGACACCAGGAAACTTGCCCGTGGTCAAGGGATTAGTTAAATGGTCGAGTTGAGATGCAAGTCTGAGCTCTGGAAGTTTTGGCTCCAAAACCTGTGCGTTTCACCACCGCCTTCGGCTGCCTCTAGTGCTGGTGCCATCAAGATTCAGGGCCGGGTCTCAGAGAGGCAACACGGAGGGCTTCGTGGCCTACTTTCATCAGAAGCCTAAATAACTAGGACACGCGAATGCTTGCTGAGGTCCAGCCCAGCTAACAGAAACTCTCTGCCCCTGAGTAGAGAACCGGCCAAGGTCACCATCGTAGAGCATTTTTTCCTTTATCTTGCCACTGTTCTTTGCAAGTGAATATTCCTGGGGAGTGGCTGGCCAAGGTCTGTGCAGAACCGGCTCCCCGCGCCCCAGGCCTCACACCACCACTGTTATCTAACACAGACCGCCCTTTGGTATGTGGGGCCCTCTGTCCGGTGCCCAGGGCTTTCTCCCCCAGGCTCAACAGCTTCTGTGCCGTCAGATACTTCCCCATGAGGCAGCAGAGCCCCACCAGCCCAACCCAGAGCTCTACACAGCTGAAAGGCCAACCCTGCGGGCTCAGAATGGCTCCTGCGTGACCTGCTCTGCTCTGGGCACCAGGCACGGGGCCTTCAGACGGCGCCTGCCTGTTTTAGGCCCCCAAGGCCTTGTCAACACAGGCTCAGCCCACAGGGGCCCAGAGCAGCCCTCAGCAGGCAGTGAGTGCCATGAGGTTCTCTTTGCTTTCCAGAGGTTCCAGCAGAACCAGGTGTCCTTGACAATGACCTTGATAACACACACTCAGGTCATTGTTCCTTCTCCTTATGGGACTCCTTCCTGTTCTCTCAGTCCTGCTGTGAAAGATCAGACCCCAAATCACTCACTTGGTCATGAGTCCTTTGTCTCAAGGTCTGCTTCTGAAGGAAGCCAGAGACAGCTGGTGTCTGGACAGGCCCTCACCCTACACTTCTGCTCAGAAAGCGTCCCTACAAAATGCACTGCCTGTTCGTGGTGGAGAGTCAGGGCTGAGGAAGGCCTTGGCCTTGCGGGGAACAGGAGCAGCCAATCTGGCCAGGTTAGGGGTCCTGGGGACCTCTCACAGCCAGGATGTGGGGCTGAAAGCAAATGTCAGAAGCACACCGAAGGAGGAGGCCTGGGCGGGTCTGCAGACGTGCCTGGGACAGCTGACAAACTCACAGGCCCTACGCACGTACTGGGGTGGCTGGGTTGGGCAGGACGGGCCCCAACTTCCGCCCGAGGTTCCACCTGTCCGCTGGCCTGGATTTCAGAATTGCCGGCTCCAGCTCCACATGAGCCAGTTCCTTCAAATAAAAAACTGTATCAGTCAGTCTGGGAAACCCAGACCCATGCAGGTGTGCTGATTTCTATTAACCTACTTTCCCCTTATATGAATCTGGAGGAGAGGGTAAAGTGATTGGCACATGTGACCCGTCCGGGGCCTCCCTGGGATTTCCCTGGGACTGTTACTGGGGATTTGCTCGCCAATTCCGACAGGTCGCACTTGAATTCTTCTGCTTCAGAGCTCAGGTTTTGATATAGACTCGCTGATGTCATGACCGCGTGGCCCTTACTGGCGGAATCTGAGATGGAAACTCGGCAGGTGGAGGCTGCCAGGAACTTGGTCCTTGGATGGCTCTGCCCTGCCTGGTCCCTGCTGCCTGGTGAACTTGCATGATGATCCTGGGGGAGGCTCAGCTTTAAAAAACCAACACATCATCCTCACCCACACACAGGGCTAAGGCCCAACTCCGGCGTTAGAATTCTTCTAAAGGTCTGGTTCTTGTTCCCACCGTTACTCATCATTTTACTGATGAAATGTGGTTCCTGCATGGGGCCCAGCAGCTGGACAGGGACTCGCTAGCCACCAGTTTCCCATCCATGGCTGAGGGAACTGAGGTCCCATCCATGGCTGAGGGACCAGTCACCGTGACGCTGGGGTCAGGAGGCACTCTGGTGGCAGCGGGAAGAGCCAGGGACTGCTGACTGCTGGGCAGAGTGACCTCGTGGTTACAAATACTGGGAGGTGGGAGCCCAAAGTGGGGAAATGAGACACCTGTGGGGTTCCTATTTCATTTTTATTTTTACCATAATTGTACACAAGTACCGCTTCAAGAGTCAAATCATTTGAAAAGGCAAATCGTTCAAAGACTCAAAAATTGGACAGACTTATTAAAACAACAACAACGACGAAGCTGTGTGCCTCCAACTTCCTCTAGAGGGCAACTACTGACATTGTTTTAAAGTGGCTTGTTGGGTGTCTGGCTCCAGATTGCACATCCCTGTGGGCTTCTCAAGGTTAAGAGCCCCTACATTTTACAACTGATGCAGTTTGAGAGGTGGGATGTTCAATGATGATTGAAAGGCGATTATCCAAAGGATGACAGCTCATTGCTTCAAGCTTCCGTAGTTTTCTGGAGCAGATCTGAAATGCCAAAGGCAATTTCTAGGAAATGTATTCTTTTAAGTTCTTCCTGAACATGTTGCCTCTTTGCAGACTTCTCTTGCTACCTGCTGTAGTTTTTGTCCTGAGAGAGGCCCTATGTGATGGTCTTTGCAATCCTACAGCAACAGCAGGGTGCGTGGGGGCAGAGACCCTCCCTGCCAAGAGTTCAGTGTCCTCGAACACAGATGGCAGGTATAGGCTTGAGAAAATGCAGACCCTTCCAGGAGGCGGCCTGGTTGGTCTGGACTTCCGGGCTCCACCAGCTCTGAGGGGAGCAGTGACGGAGGACACAATTTGACCTATTGACTTGTTTAAGCTAGCATGGACTGGTATCAGTACGGAGGTTTCTACATGTCATAGATGGGCTCTTTGTCAACCACGAAGGCACAATCAGAGCGCTCCAGGGTGGTGTTGGTCGTGAGGACAGAGTCGTAGGGCTCAGCTACAGCTGTGGAAACCTGGGTGGGAGGAGGGTAAATGGAGAGCTCCAGCTTGGACTTATCGCCATAAGGGACAGAGAGACGTTCCATCAGCAGAGAGGTGAACCTGGACCCCGTTCCTCCTCCAAAGCTGAGGAAAACCAAGAAGCTCTGAAGACCTGTGCACTGGTTGCCCAGTTTCTGACTCGAGTCCTAGACAAGGTCAATGATCTCCTTGCCCATGGCATGGTGCCCTTGGGCATGGTTACTGGCAGCATCTTCCTTGCCTGTGATGAGCTGCTCAGGGTGGAAGGGCTGGTGGTGGGTGCCACTGTGAACTTCAGCGAGCATGGGTTGTCAAGCATGTCACCCAGCACATGCTTGCCCGCACCCGTTTCACCGAAGACGGCGCTGAAGGAGTCATCTGCTCCCCCCGGGGTCTTGTTGTTTGGTGTCTGTCCATCACGTTGCCATGTTCCAGGCAACAGAGCTCCCAGCAGCCACTGCCAATCAGGACCCCAGCCTGGCCGGCGTGGCTGCAGGCATGCACGCGTGTGGTTGCTGCTCTGCGGCTGCCCAGCAGACGGCAGACAGGAAGGGGAGAGAGCTTGTTGCTTCTTCGACCACGACTCCTAGGCGGGTGGATGGAAGAGAACATCTCCGGAGATGACTTATTTTTTTTTTTCTTAAGATTATTTGTTTATTTATTTGACAGACAGAGATCACAAGTAGGCAGAGAGGCAGGCAGAGAGGGAAGGGGAAACAGGCTCCCTGATGAGCAGAGAGCCCGATGAGGGGCTCGATCGCAGGACCCTGAGATCATGACCTGAGCTGAAGGCAGAGGCTTTAACCCACTGAGCCACCCAGGTGCCCCGACTTTTTTTTTTTTTAATTTAAATTCAGTGAGCCAACAGATAGTACATCATTAATTTTTGATGTAGTTTTCAATGATTCATGAGTTGCTTATAACACCGAGAGATTTTAATGGAAGACACGAGCGTGGGCTCCTGCCAGGACATCATTTCATCTTTCTGGGATCCAGAGGTTCCATGCTCTCTCCTTCCTTCGCCATCCTGTAACCAGCTTTGGAAGGAACTGGAGAAGCCGCGTTAGCCTGCGGAAGCAGTCACTGATAGCCGTCAGTGTAACAGTGACCGCGTTATTATGTGAAATACGTAAATGATCATCTGTGACCCACTAGGGCTTCCCTGACCCACATGCCTCCTGTTGTCCCGCAACTACGTCTTTTTTAGGATTCCACTACGTAATATGTACGATCAGCTGAAGAAATTCTCTCCTAACCACCCCCCAACTATTAATACATTTTCTCCTATATTTATTCTTCTGCAGGAACTTTAAAAGTACACATCCCAAATTTTAAAACCCTGTGTACGCGTGCGTGGTGGTGGTAATAGGATCTGATTCTGTTCGCTGGACATGGTATTCAGGAAGCAGGGCTGGTTTCACTGCTCCGGGTCTCCCCTTCCAGGAACGTGGCCCCCTCTCCCGTCGCCCCCGTCGCCTTCCAGCCTCCCACCGAGGT
Source organism: Lontra canadensis (assembly GCF_010015895.1). NCBI lineage: Eukaryota > Metazoa > Chordata > Mammalia > Carnivora > Mustelidae > Lontra > Lontra canadensis. The sequence goes on from NW_022631105.1 coordinate 5,071,398, forward strand.
CTGTCATGTCCCTTGTAAAGGAGATGCACATTAATTTTTGTGAGCCACATCTTTCTTCCCATTTTCCAGCTGGTTATTGTTATTATATAAGGAAAGCATTACCCTTTGAATATTTATTTTCCAGCCAGCCACTTTATAGAATTACCATACTCATTCTAAGTGTTTTCCAGTCAAGTTTAATTTGTTTTCTAGGTTGGTGATTATATCATCAAACAAATTCTTATTTCTTTCTCACTATTTATAATTCTTGGACCATTCAGAATTTAATGAGAATACCTCTGGTGTTCTAATGATTTTGTTAGATATTTTTCTATTATGTTAAGGAAATAACATCTGATTACTCTTTTGTTATGGAATTTTGGTTTTTGTTTTTTTTTTAAATTCTGGGACGAACGCTGGATTTTGTTCAGATGAAACTCTGTAGTCAGACTTTGGGGTCAGGTCCAACAGAGCAAGTGGAATGTGGGATGCTGTGTGTCCGGAAAACAAATCTGATATCAGGGCAAACCCATGATTAAGTGTCCAGAAAGCCTCAGTTGTTACTGGGACAACAGGAATTAAATTATTCCACGTAACCCCAGACTGTTCCAAGTGGGATGAGCGGCAGGCCCCCTCCACCATCTCTTGCTCTCCCATCTATCCTTGACTTCCTGACCTGCCTGTCCTGCCCTCATTGTAGGGTCTACAGACTCAGGCCCCTGCAAACCCCAGTCCCTCTCCGGACCCCACTAATGGAGACACTGGAAGAAAAGAAGTAGGGGAGGTGAAGGTGGTCCAGAGTGTTTTTCTGCCTTCTGGGGTATTCTTGGAAGAAGCTGCAACCCCGCCTTGGCTCCACTCCCACTACACAGCCCTCCTTTGATGGTCAAGTGACAGTCAGTTGACCCTGGTTTGGGGGTTTCTGGTAAAACCACCTCCAACCACCTCTCCCCCGCTAAGGGCGGCAGCAGCAGCGGGGCTGGCTCCACGGGCTTGCCAGCCCCCAGCCAGATGGGGTCTGTGCTAGGTTTGATGCTCCATGTTAAATTCTTTCTGGCTGAGACACGTGCAGTGGACCCTGACTAACAGAGGGCCATCAGAGTCACATGTGGCTGCAAAGGATACTCTCGCCTTCTGGCCTGAGTCCTGATGTAGGCATTGGGCTTTCTGGTGCACACCTCTCTGATGTCCATGGTGCTGTGTGTGTGTGTGTGTGTGTGTGTGTGTGTGTGTGTGTGTCTGAGCAGTCTTGAGTCCTAGTGCCAGGACCTCTGCTTCCCAGATCTGCCTGGAGGGTTGGAAACGGCTGCTGGGAACCTGTTCTTCCTACTACCAGCTCTACAAGGCCGCACAGTTGGCCCAGAGCACGGAGGGCTTCATCAGGCCTTCCGCAAAACACCAGGAGTAGGGGTTGAAGCCACAGGCTTTGGAGAGGATCCATCCTTGGCCCATCCTTGCTCAAGAAGACGTGTTGATGGGCACACCTATCACCTAAATTCTTTTCTCAGCAGCTTAACCACTACGTTGGGGGCAAAGCCAAGTCCAGCTTCTCTGTGGGTCTCAGTCAATTCTTCTGCGGTCCCTAACATGGCCTTAGTCTCAAAGACCTTTCCTTTTCCTATTTGGCCAGAGGAAGAATAAACACTGTGGTGGGTAAGAGCTTGGATTTGAATCCGGCTCTGCCACCTACTAAGTGTGCAGGCTTGAGCCAGTTACTTAACCTCTCCGTGCCTTCGTTTTGTCATCCATAAAATGGGATTTACCAGCAGCACCGACCCTTCCACACCTTTAAATCTCTCCCTGACTCCTTGTGACCCACCGGCCAAACTCTGAGTCTTTCGTGTGCAGCATGAGGACGCCCTCCCCGTCTGCCCACCTCTGCTGTGTTTGGAGCCATCTGCTTCCGTGCCGGATGCGTGCAAACAGCTAGCCTCGCTTAGCCCTCAGCACTGATGTGCAAGGTGGTCTTACTAAGATGAGGAGAGCACAGTCAGACGATGAGGGAACCTGCCCATCACCCAGGAATGGCAGAGCTGGGGTCTGCACAGGGTCTGCAGCATGCCAGAGTCCTTCCTCCCCAACTGGCCCCTTACAGCCCCAAGTGCTTCCAGAACATTCCATGCTGTTTCATTCCTCTGTCTCCTTGCCCATACACTGTTCTCTTCCCCATTGCATCTAGAAAATTATGAATAAGAGAATTTGGCCAAAGCAAGTGGTGCAGGTGTGAGGGAGGGAAGACAGAAAGCTGGGGGGCCACCACGGAGGGGTGAGGTGGGCAGTATTGCTGAGATTTTTGAGCAGGGGTGTGAATCCGCCCAGCACCCTCCCTTTCCTGAAGGGGGAGCCGTGGCCTTCTCCGTGGGATCCCGACCCGAAAACCCATGGCTTCCACATCTCAGGCTGAGATGGGGAAGTGCACACAGCGTGTCTGCCTGGTACACCGAGTGAGACCGGCCTGGTCCTGACCCTGCAGCTGTCATGGCAACGCATAACTGCGGCGGCCACGTGTCTGGAAACGGGAACCCGCGCGCGGTCACTGACCGCGGACCTGCACAGCGTTTGTTCCCACCTCCACGAGGAATTTCCTCCAAGACTTGTCCATCCCCGGGAAGCCACACATGGGATTTCTGACCCCCCCGGGAAGCACTGTGTCATCTTGCCGGGGTCCTGTCACAGTGGGGCCCGGACGGGGGTCTGGCAGCTCGCCGCAGCACCCACACACTCCAGGAGACTGGGTCCCTGCCCCCGGGCTTGCTCTCACACCCCACTTCCTCACCCCACCTCCGGCTCGGCTTCTCCAGGACTGTCCCTCCTCTGAGAGCAGAGCTCCGAAGAAATCACTTCCTAGGATTTCCTGAGTCCTGTTGCTTAACCCACCTGTTATCAGTACCGTTAAAGACTGTCCTCCCTTCCAGGTTCAGCTCCAGTCTTCTCCAGGAAACACCTCCAGCCTCTCAGCACCAAATATTAGTGAGATCCCTGTGCAACTGGACGAGGCCTTCTTCCTCCCTTCACCATCCCCCACAGCTCCTGGTCTGCATCACATTTGTTCATTCAGCAAACACTGCGGACTGTCTACCAACACAAGGCACTGTACTAGATTACAGAGGACTGAAAAAAACAAACATCTCTGACCTCATGGGACTTAAAATCTCCTGCGGGAGCAGACAATAAACACAACATGTAAGTCAACTGTGCAGTAGGATGTATTAGGAGGTGACATGTGCCAAAGAGATAAATGAGCAAAGAAGGGAGATGCCAGGAAAGAGGACTTCAATTTTTTTTTTTTAAAGGGTGGTCTGAGAAGTGGCATTTGAGTGGGGAGCTGGAGGAAAGGAGAAAGTAGGGCATCCAGATATCTAAAAAAAGAACATTTCAGGCAGAGGGAGTAGCCCATGCAAAGGCCCTGAGGTAGGAGGGGAATCTGGCAGGTTGGAGCAACAGCTCAGGGAACAGCTAGCTGGCTGGAGCAGGGGTGAGGAAGGGACAAAAGGAGAGCCCATTATAAATGCCTTGTAGGTCATCACGGGGACATGGGCTTTGACAAGAGTGAAAGGTAGAGCCTTCAGAGGGACTTTGCTAAAGGATCACTCTGTTGTTTTGAGCATGGACCAAGGGAAGTAGAAACCAGTTACCAGGTGCGAGATGATCCAGTTGGGACCAGACTGGCATTGAGGATGAGTGAGAAGCAAAGGTTCAGGATACACTGTCATAGGACCACCTGGATTTGCTGACGGGATTGGAAGTAGGCAGGAAGGAGGCCAGCAATCCAAGACAATTCAGTGTTTGGCTTGAGTGACAGGAAGGTTGGCAAAGCTATGTTGTGGTGGGTGGAAGGGCAGGATCCCAGTCTGGAGTATGTCCGGGTTGAGATGTCAAAGAGACACCACACGGAGGGTCAAGTGGGCGTCCGGATAAGTGAGTCCGGCATGCAAGAAAGAGGTCAGACCAGAGATGCAATCTCAGTGAACAATGACTCACAAAGCCTGCCAGCTGGGTGAGCGCAGGGAGGGGTGAGTGCACCCAGGAAAGAGACCAGAACCCAGCACGGAGACCCTGGCCTCCAACAGTCGATCAGGAGGAACCAGCAATAGCCAGCGAGGTGGACAGGGAGCCCGGGCGAGAGAGAGGTCAGGGAGTCAGGGAAGGAAGTGCTTTGTGGAAGGGGGAGAGACCGACTGCTCCGTGCTGCTGGAAGGTGAGGAAGATGGGGACTGAGGCCTGCCTGCTGGGGGGTGGGGGGGTCAGCAGCTGGAGGGGCGTGGGTGGGAGACAGCTGGCTCATGGGCGCCCTGGGAAAGCTGGCTCTCGGCTGCGGAGGCTTGGCACGATCGGCTTCATGTCTCCGGATGCCCGGGGAGGACTCCAGCTGCTCCGGTCGACGTCTGCAGGAGCGAGGCCCCCATTCTCTTTGTTTTAAAGCTCACCAGGTGTTTCCAAGAAGAAGAGCAGAGAAGATGAGCCACTGCAGGCGCGAGAGAAACACTGATGGAGCAGGAAAGAGGGAGCGATGGCTCGGGGAGAGCAGAGGGGCGGATCTAGTGAGTCAAGAGTCTGGGGGAGTCGCTGCTGGGAGGGGGCCCATGGGGGTGGGGGCCGGGGCCTGGCAGTAGCTCCCTTCTGAGTGTCCCTTTGCTGGAGAAGCAGGAAGAGAGGCTCCTGGCTGGGGTGAGGGGACGGGAGAGTCTGACATGGCTGTGGAGGGGAGCCACAGAGGGAAGGTACCTCGGAGGTCTCTGGTGGCCCCAGGCAGCTCAGGGGTCCCTGTGGCTCATAGCCAGCAGCTCAGGGTGAGATCACGCGGCCTGGCCACCCCCTCCCTGCAGCTCCGCAGCTCCGGGAGTCTGCCTCCGGGGCCCCCCAGACCTGCTGGAAGTCCAGGCTGTCCAGTCCTGGTTGAAGCTCTCTGGCCCTTGCTGCTGCCCATCTTGACCCAGTTTAGTGTCCCGGGGTCTCCGTGTCTTCCCCTCCTCCTCCACCGAGGGACAGGTGAGGGGTCACAGGTGGGTTGGGAGCATGTAGCGCAAAGCTGCCCCCCGTGGGCACGTAATAAATGTTAGCTTTCCTGTGACACTTCCCCACTGGCCGGGGACCGGCAACATTCCACCGAGAGGGCCCCTCTCATCGCTCTGCGCGGGGGACCTGCACTTTCCCCGGTATGTCCTCCGGGGCGTGTGGCCCCTGCTGGCCATGTGGAAAGGACGTGGTTGGTAAATGCCTCTGGCTGAGCCATTAGCTGCTTCCTGAGCTTTTGTCTGGTAGAAGCTACAAGATCATCGAAACCAGGGAGGAGGCAAAAGCAAGGTGCCAACAGCAGCCTGTCTGCCCAGATCTTTTCCTCTACGTTTCTTCCCCAGTTTATTAACTCTGACTCAAATCTTCACGGCGGAGCTATAAATACGACGGGTGATCTGTACCTCTCCCACTTAGCAGAAAACCATCTGAGATCGTGTACAATAAAAGGCACAATGTAATAGAGCCACTAAAGTAAGGGTAAGAAACAGGACTGGACAACAAGTTGGCCAGTGGGGTGGGGGGGTGGCGGGGGAAGACCGGAGACCCTGGCACTGGAGAGAGCCGTGCGTCCTGATCTCTGGACTTCCTGGGCTTGAGGGTGGGAACCTGCCTTTCTGAAGACGGCGCTGCTAAATTTACAGGTATATGAACTGTGAAATTTTCCAACGTGTTTTGGAAAATGGCACACTTACTAGCTTTTTAAGACCCAGGTTCCTCTGGACTTGGGGGAGGGGGACACTGGTTTCACCCCCTCCCCACAAAGCCCACTAATGGTGAAAATGGCAAGGCATTTCGGTCCATGGGCAGGTTTAAGAGTGTTCTCGTGGGAAAGGGGCACCCAGCCACCCTACTACCTAAAGGCCGGAAGGTTGGGTTTGGGGGGCCTTGTCAGCAAACCTCCAGGATTGCCTGGAGGGCTGTCCTTCATGAGAAGCCCGAAGACCCCAGGTCTGTGTGAGGAGGCCACAGCACCGGACGGGAGGAGATGGCCTGGCACAATTCGATCGGGGCTGTGACATCACTGCAGAGTCTAATCAGAAGGGTCGCACGGGGCCCAGACACCCCAGGGCCAAGCCCCATGTCCCAGTCCCATGCGGTCAGCTGTTCTGCTCCAGCTGGACGTCTCTCCTGCCTGTGGGTCTCTGAGATGCCCCTCCCAGCATGCACGACAAAGCAAAGGATGACAGTTCACAGGCTTCTGACCCACGGGACTTACAGTGGGGACGGGCCTGCTGTTAGGGTTTCACGTCTTGCAAACAGCCGGTCCACATGCCTCCTCCTTCATGCCGCAGAGTGAAGGGCCAGGAGAGGCGGACACCCATTGTGTAGATGAGGAAACTGAAGTACGCACAGCTCTCGGTGCTGGCATGGGATGGGTGACAAATCCTTCCTCACTGAGGGGGAGACGGAGCAGGGGGCCTCAGAGGGTCCCGTGACCAGGTTATCACTAGGCTCGGCTCCCACAGTGCAGGTCAGAACGGGTCCTGGGGGAGGCAGTGCACAGCCGCCAGGTGCCACCAAGAACACAGCTGGTCTCTAGATGGCTGTCACGCCGAGGGCTCCCTGCGAGCCGCTCTGCGACGACGACGTGATGGGTCATGAGAATGCGCTAATTCTCTAGCCTTGATTGGAGACGAGCCACTCACTGCCTTAATTAAAATTGAAGCCTATGGGTGCTAAATGCGGCTGTCGCTAAATGCGGATTTTCTTTGATTGACATTCAAAACGGGTCCTCCTATCCCCTTTCTGCGCATTGACTTTCACGTGGCAGGAGCTGGATCTTTTTTCTTTCTTTTTTTTTCCTACTGAGAGCTATTACAGGACTGCGGAGTCGGAGGCTTGGGAGGGTTCGAATATGGGGCTTGGCCCAAATCCCCCACAGATTGCTCTCTCGTAGCTTCTGCTGCGGCCCCCGTGCCGCTAGGGCTGGGTAAGTCACAGAGAGTCAGAGTCTTGAAGATTGATCAAAACAGAGCATCTGGAGTCAGATGCGGGCCGTGGCTGGGGCCTGATATTTGGGTTTTTAATGACGCCTGTATCTGTGCGAGCCGGTCCCCTCCCCCGCAGGCCCTAACCCCACGCAGGGACCCACTGTGTGCTCTCTCCTCTGAGGGCTGAGGTCAGGCCCTACTTGGTTCCAAAACCAGTCAGGTCAGTCTTGAAAAGGACGACAGAAATAGCCTTTTAGTGAGCAACAGGAAGCAGCCGCTGCGGAAAATCCTTGTAGAGAACAAGGTGAGAAATACAAACAAATCACGCAAGGTGGTTTGTACTGAAGGGCCGGGGTACAGCGCTGCCCTGAGATTGGTCCAGAATGCAGCAGGGAAGGGGGCCAGCAAGAGCCTGGGTGCTCCGTGGGAAACTGAGGTGCCCTGAAGGGGACAAAGGGAGCTGTGGTGAGTGGAGGAGAGGAGGAGGGGTGCTCCAGGCAGGAGAGCATGCAGGACAGAGGAGCAGAGGGGCAGCCGAGAAAGGCGTGTGCACTAGTGTCCACAGCTGCTGTCACCAAGTGTCACGGACCGGGTGGCTCGTAACAGAAACGCATCCCGTTGCAGTCCTGGGTGCTAGAAGTCAGAAATCAGGGTGTCGCCCGGGGCCATCAGCAGAGCCCGCGAGCCTCTCGGGGAGGACGGGCTCTGCGCCTAGCTCTCAGATTCCGGGGCTGCTGGCGATCCTTGGTGCTGCACTTCGACTGGTCTCTACCCTCACATGGCCTTCTCCACGCGTGTGTGTCTTGGTGTGCCTGTGTCTGTGCCCCCTCTCTTCTCATAAGGACCCGGTCATCTAGACTGGGCCACTTGAATGACCTCCCCCTCGTTAACTAGATGACATTGGCAATGACCCAATTTCCAGACAAGGTCATGTTCACAGGTGCCAGATGTATGGGTTTGGGGGGATACAATTCAACCCCCATAGCATGCTCAAGGCCTGCGGAGACCGGCCTGCCCACCTCTTGGGGGAGATACCGCTGGGTAGAACTGGGGAACAGGGCTGGGGGGGTTAAGGCAGGTGGGGCTGGTGGTCCAGGAGGGGGTCGATGAGCCCACGGAAGTGCTGGGGGTGTCCGCAGTGGGAGGAGATGCGGCGTGGAGGTCAAGTGCCGCCAGGGGAGAATCCCAACACGGGAACAATGGTCTGGAGCACGGCCATGCCCACTACAGCAGGGAACTGTGCTCCTTTCAAGAAAGAGGCTCCTGGTCGAGGGGACACTTGACCTTGGAGCACCAACTGTACATGTACTTGAATGGCCCCCAGGGATCTAGAGTCTGTGGGACCCACCGAGTCACAAAGCTGAACAAAGGAGCAGCAATCCATTGCAAGAAGGAGTTGGAGACTCGGGTAGAGGCTGAGTGAGAAACAGGGCGTGAGAAGCTGCACGAGCGGCGTCTCTGACAGCTGCGCCCCTCACCATGGTTCCACCAGCACCCCGTCTCCGGCCCCCTCCTCTGGCCATGTGAGGAGGGGTGTGTCCTGCATGACCCTGTAAGCAGCAGATAAAAAAATCCCCGCTTGATTGACAGATGGCCATCTTGGGGGAGGGGCTCTGCAAGTGCCCGGCAGCTGCATTCTGGTCATGCTCCAGGACAGCCCCAGGTGACCCAGGAGACAGCTCTTCCCGGTGGGCATGAGCTCACCCACGTGGAAAGGCAAAAAGGCCAAGGCGCCTGGGCTGTGGCCGGTGGCCCAGCTAGTTGTTCAGGGTTCTGGAAGGAAAAGGGCTGGAGGATCATCAGGGATGGAAAGGTCTGGGTAGAGGCAGGTGGATGTACAAATGAGAGTGGGCACAAGGCATACAGATGTTTGCACCCCACGTTAGTGCCCCCCCAGAGAGCACCCACTGTGCAAGAGGCCCTGGACAGTCAAGTGTGCAAACGGACTCACTGGTGGATGGCAGCGGGCCTTCATCACCATCCACCACCCGGGACTGGGGGATGGGCACGTGAACGGAGCAGCCAGCGTGGCAGAGAAGGAGGCTACGGGGCAGGGGGGCGAGGGCAGATGACCGCGTGGACTCCCATTTATCAAGAACGATCCTGCAACTGCCCCCTCTGGGTTTCCAGCCCATCAGCCACTGAGACACCTGCCGACCCCAGCCGGGGCTACTCCTAGAGGAGACCACAGCCCGGCAGCAAGGTGGCCGCATTAAGCCCCTTCCAACTCGGAAAGGCTGGCGGCTCATCTTACAAGGATAGATACCCATTGTGCCTTTCCTGCCCACAGAGCCTTGGCTAGCACCACTGTCTGTGGCTTACGGGACAGCTGGCCAGGCACAGACTCCACACAACAGAGCATCCCATGGAGGGCTGACTTTACAGCTAAGAAGGCGCAGGGCGGGGGCAAGGGCTGGGGGACACACGACTGTAGGATGCCCTGGTTTATCACAGCAGCCAGGCTCACAGAGAGCCAGGATAGTGGACTGACGGCCTCCCTGAAGCTTGGAGGGGATGCCACGCAGGCTTGGGAAGGACCACCTTGCAGATGCGGCATGTGCTTTCAATCAGAGACTTCCCCGTGGCGCTGTGTCTCCCATGGGAAGAACATGTGGACCATGGAGTCGCCCCAATGACCTGCTGGGAGACTCTTCTTCCTGTGCCTGCAGCCCCGTGCTCTGGAGAGCTAAAAGTCTGGGTCCCAAAAGGGGACACTCTCTTGCCAGGGGACACGGCCAGGGTCCTATTGAACTACAAGCTACAGTGGTCCCCAGGACACTTCTGGCTCTGCGTGGCCAGGGCCCAGTGGGTGAGGAAGGAAGTCACTCTCTTGGTTGGGTAAGTTGACCTCGATCAGAAGGAAGTAGGGTGCTTTCATATGATGGGGTGGAGGAGGAAGACTCGTGGAAGCCAGGGGCCCATGTGGCTCCTCCCTCGTGCAGCCCTGGCCCAAGGACAGTGCAATTCTAAGGGACTCTGAGCCTTCAAGACAAGATAAAGGTGACACCCCCAGGTAGGCCATTTAGACTGGATACTGTGCAGGCTGCCCCAAGACCACCCATAGCAATACTGCCTTACAGTTAATCTCATCAGTCCTCTTCTAAGTCTCCCCAAGGGTGGAGGAGAGACCCAGGAAACCAGAGGGGAGTTGCTCCCTACATATGCACAGAACCATGCATCTGCGTGTTGTCAGGGGGATATGGTGAAGCCATGCCTTCCTCGGGCTGTCCCCAGGCAGCGACACAACACGTGGGGTCCACAGTATGTCCCTGACCTACCATTTGTGGGTGGCGACCCCCGCCCCAGGTCTAGCTGTGAACTGTGCTCAGAAAACCGTGCTGACCGGAGACTTGTCCTTCCCAGCCCCTTCCGCTGTTCTCCCAAGGGTGTCAGACCTGGGTGGGGTCTGAGGCTCCCCCCACCTACCCCTGCATGTTCTACTCTGCACCCTGCACATGCTGTGCCCCCACCTTCAATCTCGTACGTGCCTAATGCTGTCTTGGCCTCTACGTCTCCGAGGATCCCAACTGACAGATATGCCAGCAAATGGGGGCCTCTGAGGTCACTGTTTCTTTGTGCAACAAGGGACACAGAGATGCACTGAGTAACCCCTGGGATCCTAGCAATTCAGCCTGAGGCAGAAGTGAGTTTTCCTCAATAAGGGTCACGGGGAGCAGCGTGCACTGGCTGGTGGGACGTGGATAGACACCTGCCGTGGGAATTTCATGACCGGCTTCTTTCTGTGCCTCGTCTACCCTGACGATTTGGCTAGAGGCTTACACAAGTATTCTGTCGGAAGTCTATTGACATTGCTATTTTTGCCTTTTTGCTCCTCACAAGCTGGCCCCTAAATTTAAAAAAAAGGTTCCAAAGGAGTTCCGAAATATTTTGAGCAATCGGAAAATCATTAGAGCAAAGGCAGCTCTTCCCCATGGAAGAGGCTCTACTATGAGGCTCTCTTGTTTGTGTAGCGTTCCCTTGCTCTCAACAAAAGCAGAACAGTGGCAGAACAGGGAGGCAAGGAGTGTGGCGATCTCGTGTAGCCCTGTTTAGCCACTTGGTGAATCTGGATGTAAAAACACAAAGAGATACAAGGATTAAAAAAATAAATGAGGATGTGGTAAGAGTAAAACAAAAGGAAGGTGGGCTGTTTTTCACTGGGTCTTGGAAATTCTCTGAACCAGAAATCTGAACATTTACATCAACCCAAAAACCCTTTCCTCCTGGTGCAGCCCGTCCTCCCAGACTGGAGGTATCTGCTTACAGAGCCACGGGAGTTGAAGCAGAAATAAAAAGGGCTGAGTTCTGCCTGTCAAAGCAAATGGCCAATGTGAGCTTGACGACTGTGGGTCTTGGCTTCTGTAATCACTGTCATTTTTTTTTTCTTGCTCAGGTAACTTGGAAAATTACCAATGGACCTTGCTAATCCCAGTCATTAGTAAACTTAAGCAGGTTTTCTTCAAACACGGAGGGCAAAGATCTTTTCCTATGGGAGATTTACGTGCTCCGATCCCATCGGGGAAACTGATTCCCCAGAGCCACAAGAATGTCCAGTATGTCTGGGGAGCCTCTGGAAACGGCCATAGTATCCCGCAGACACGGTGTGGAGACAGGAAGCTGCCCACATGGAGGGCGTGTCTCAGGGCCTCGGAGCCTTCCTTTCCCACCAACTTCCAGAACGGGCTTGGGAATAAACAGCCCAGCCCTGCGGGTCCTCTGGGAGGTTGCTGGCCATGAGGGCCAGGCTACCTGACCACATCAAAGGCCGTGGCCAAGGTGGGCGAGGGGCAGAGGGGTCAGGCTGTAACATCCGGATAACGGGCACTCCTGTCGGCTACAGCCTCCGCACACACAGCCTTCCCTTTCTTCTTTGCTTCTCTCCTCCCTTCCTGCATCACTTCTTTTCCTCCCCACCCTGTTCTAGAAAGAATAACAAAATTAAGTTAATTAAAAGTGAAACGTTCATTAGCTAAGACTCTTGTCTGGCAAGGGACAGAAATCCAACTCTATCTTACGAAAAGATGGGAATGTTGTTGGCTCGCGGGGAGGGGGAGAGGAAATGGTGTTGGGGTGATGGAGGCTAGGGCTTCCATGTCCCCTCTTCCCTACTCTTCATAAGAGCTATACTCTCGGGCTACTGTCCCTTGAGGTGGGCAGCTCCAGGGGGAAGCCTTGCAGCCTTGAGGTGGGGAGGGAGGGGTCTTGGTCAGCTCCAGTTAGAATCCCAGGGAAGGGCTCTGATTGGCTCCCTCGGTGAGGGTGGTTGTGATTGGCTGAGCCAGTGGGCAGGGACCAGAACCCTGCCATGAGGGGCAGCCCCTGCCAGCAGGGCAGGCAAGTTCCCCCAAAGAGGAGGATAAAGCAATGAATGGACACCACATGTGTGGGTGGGTTCCAGCTTTCAGTGCTGATGCTCTGTGCTCTGGCCACCCGTGAGAAAGACATGAGGGTCGGTTCCAGGGCCCATGAGGAACAAAAGAACCAAGCGTTCAGGAGAAAGAGATCTGTGGTTGGTTTTAATACCAAAAAGAAATTTCTCTGGGAAGATCTTAACATATGTCTTCTTTATGTTTCAAACTATCACATCCCCATGTTGGCTAGGCACATGGAGCCCTAGCCCTAAATAGAACCGAATCCTGTCTGTTGGGGTTTCAGACACGGCTGTGGTTGGAACAGTTCTAGGTAGAAACAGATTTCTCTGCCGGGTCTCGTGCCCTCCTTGGGACACCACCCCCAAATTACTCTATTGCCCTTTTCCCTGTGGGGTCCCAGGGCAAAGCCCACCATACTTGCTAAAATCCCATGGGATTCCTCTTAAAAATCTCTCTTTCTGCTTGGGCCTTACGTGGTAACCCATTTCCAGGCCTCTGACTCATTCCCACTTGTAAAATGTTTGTAATGTAAGAGTCTCTAGAAAGACTTATAAAATCAAAGACCCTAAACTCACATTCGCATCTCATACAACATAATCTACCATCAGGGAAAGTTCAGTGCAGACGTTACGCCCATGACATGGGAGGGGACGCATGTTGGCATCCCCTCCCCACATGTCCGCCCTGCTGGGACTCAGACAGACTTTCAGCCCACACAGCTCGGAGGGCGGCTCAGTGGCCGGCTCCGTGGGAAGCAGCTGTGCTCTCCCGCCTGGTGACCCTGGGGGACGGGCTATTCTCAAGGGCACCCTCCCCAGCCACACACGCTCTGCTGGGTGACAGGCAGGCTCCGTGACTGCAACTCTCTTGGCTGGAAAGACAGAGTAAAGCGCGCAGCTGTTGTGTCTCTAGTTCCCAAAATACTTTCCAGGAGAAGGCACGGAGAAAGGGTCAGACCAGCAGGTCTCAAACTTCAAACCAGCAGGTGCACCTGGCCTGCCCCAAACCGCTCCACCAGAGCGTCAGGAAGGAGCCAGCACCCACGGGCCACTCCACAAGAAAGGCTACTTCCATCTCCAAGGTGCCAGACTCTCGGCTGCCCTGGGACTGATGGAAACCAGAACAGCCTTCTAGGACGTGAGCTCTCCTCTAGGGGTGAGTGGTGAGTATCACCTCGGCGTGAAGGCCTGGTGGACTTCAGGGGGCCACAGGGCATAGGCCTAGGAAATTAGGGGCACTGGGATTTCCCAGAAGAATTCTGGAAAGCAAACAGCAAACATGCCATTTCCTTGTGCTCCGCTTTTGGGACTGACACTGAGGAAGAAAAAGGTGCGTCTCCCACACGCAGAGGCTCACACACTCCCGGGCACGCCCGTCCTGTGTTTACTCTGGTTGTGCAACGTGCCGGCAGATTCACCCCTGGGGAGTGACAGAGGCAAGTGTGAGTTCAGAGCCTGTGCCCATCCCACCACCATAGAACGAATCAATAACCCAAACGACATAAAAAGGGGGGAACCCTGTGTACAAAATAAAACAAGGCAAGATAAACCAAGTCCAGAGACAAACAGGCCCGGAAGAAATGCTTGTGGTCCAGGGCACTGACAGGGCTAATTCTGGAAGGTAAAAGAGGCCCTATAAGCAGGTGAGAGAAAGAGCTAGAAACAATAGGAGAAAGGGCCAAAGGTGCAGACAGACAAGTCCCAGAAAGGTGACTGAACGGGAATACCGACGCATGAAAGCTGTTCTTCATTCTGAACAAGAACACCGAATAGTCCAGGTACGAGATACCATTTTCACCGAAGGGATGAGCAAATATCAAGAAGTTAGACAAGCAGCTTGGCTGCCGGGCCTCGTGGGACAGGCTTGGGAGGGCAGGCCATCCGTCGGAGCAGGACAGACCGCCTGTCCTCGCGGTGCACGGCACGAGAGCGTGGGAGCCCGTGTCCTTCGCAGCACCGCCGGCGTGTCCCCGCATTCCAGCGCCGGCAGCAAGCGCGGGGCGCCACAGGAGGGGGCCGCTTGAATAAACAAAGGTGATAAATAAAATCACAACCAAGTAAGTCAGGCAGAGTTTCTACAATGAAATACGACGCAGCTATTCCCGGGAACAGGGCAGCTCTCGGCAAACTGCTAGGCACACCCTCCAAGACACGCTGCTGGGTTAGACGCACACCGAGTCGTCCCCTCGGCAGGGAAAGGTCCCCACGCGTGCCTCCCCCTTTCTCAGCTGTCTCTCTCCTTCTCCATCACCAGGGCCACTGCTCCCTATTCCTGGCGAAATTAGAACTCCCCAGCTCCCTGCCCGTGTCTCTGGGTGCCCCTCCCACCAGCAATGTGACGAGCCTCCTGTCACCCAATGGACTGTCCCCGACCCCACCCCCAGCTGGCATACCTCACCCCTCTTGCCAACTTCTGCATTTTGTTCCTGCACTTTTCCTTCTCTGCGTCACAAATTCCCTTCCTGGGCCGTGACAGTGTCATGTCATTAGCACTCAAACATGCTGGAACATTCTACTCCTTAAAAACCAGCCTCTGCTGACCCACAGTCCACTCTCCACTGCCTGCCTCTGCTCCTGGCAAAGCTCCTGGAACTAGCCATCAAGCAAGCGCCCCCTCCGTGGTCCTGCCCCCACAAGCCCTCTCCACAAGGCCACTGCTCCCACCCATTTGTGGCTCATCAAGGGGGCCGTGGCCAACCCCCATGGTCACCTCCAAGTGCTGTCACTCACAGTGTGCCTTCCTGGATGCGCTTCTGTCTCCTGACCACCAGATCCACTTTCTCCTGGTTCTCTTCAGAATTCTAGGCTGCTCATCTCCCCAGCTTCTACCCGGTGGAGGGTCATGGGGTGCAATCCTGACCTCTTTGTCGTCTACACTCGCGCCCAAATCTCTTCCCACTTCTGGCCTGAAATGCCAGGGGGCCGATATCTCCAGTCAGACGTCTCCCTATTGCTTGGGTACCTTCACTTAGGTCCCTACTGGCACCTCAAACTCACTCCAGCCGGAAGCAGACTCCCCGCCTCCCCAGCCTCTCCCCGAGCCTCCACTCCTAGGAAAGAGGATCACTCCAGCTGCTCGGGCCAAGATCTTCAGAGCCATACGTCACCTGTTTCCTTCTCTTGGACCCCGTACCCAGTCTACCAGGAATTCTGGGAATTCTGTCCTCAGAATACATCTGGAAGCAACTACTTCTCACCACCCTGCCTCTCCCTTCGAGATCTGAGCCACGGTGTCTCTTGCTTGGATGACGGGGATAGCGTCTAACGTTTACTCCCTACTTCACAGAGCCACCAGGCCAATCCGTCAGAATGGAAGCCGGATCATGCCATGCTGTTGTTCCCAACACCATCCCCACATGTCCTCCTGCCACCCCCAGCCACACTGCCCTCCTCACCTGTCCTAGAATCCTCCCCCACAGCTGCCCACCTGGTTCCCTCCTTCATGCCCCCCACCCGGGGTTTCCACTTAGATGTCCCCTGGGCTCTGGGACCACAGTCAGGGCAGCCTGGCAGCCACTGAGGGAGGGCCTGGCTAGTGTGGCTAGAGCCGCAGAGGAAAAAAATGCTCCCCAAGGCAGAACAAGCCAAGATAACCCCCAGGCGCCCTCCTGCTCCCACACTCCACAGTCTCCCCTACTAATCCCCCCTCTGGCCAAACCCAGCCAGACACGAAGTGGGATCAGTTGGCTAAAGGTCCTGGGATGGCAGTTCCGGGGCTGGGGTGGGGGGCGCAACACAGAGCAGGGAGGGACAGAGACTGGATTTAAGGGCAGAGGAATTGACCACCCCACCTCCACAAGAGAACAAATCTTGACAGGTTGAAAAACCAGTCTCTCAGGAGGGAGTGGTTACAATGACCCAGTTCTCTAGCTGTCTCTGCTCTTGGTGAACAAATTTTGTGAGTTTCTGAAGGCTGCAAAGACAAAGGAAAGCCTTGGACCCAATGACCCTACCAGGATGCAAATTCTGGTTGCAGCCCCGGCCGAAGTTGCTGTGCTCACAGCCCAGCCACAGGACTGGACGGTTTGCTGGCCTCGGTGCTGACCGGCGTGAGCAGAGTCTCCTGAGCGCTCCATATTAGCAGTGAGCCCCACGCCTGAGCCTGTGCTCCCCACAAGGCCCTTCTGGTTGCCCCGAGAAACCCTGTATCCACTTCCACAAGATTCTCAGAACCCCTTGCATCGCGTGTGAATAAGTTACAAGGACAGGAAAATGTTCCTCCAGGCTGCTCAAAGAACAATGAACTCTATAATTATGCTTCACTTTTTCACCTAGAGGGTAAAATGCTACAATGAGTAGGGATAGGGAGAAAACCCCAAAAGCCAAGGTAAGTCCTTTTGCACAATGGTGCACTGGGAGCTTGTGTTGCAGTGATTTAAAATGAGCTTCTGCAAGCCCACGGCAAGGAGTTTCTCTCTCCCCATTCTCTCCCAAGACCTCATGCAACTCTATGCAGTTATATTTAGGAACATCTAATAAAATACCTTTTTGACCCACATGGCATAAGGAGGACTGTCAAAAATCACCGTGTCCTTGACAGCCTCCCTGCACAACCAGAGCCCTGAACTGAGCCTCTCGTGGGCTCTGTCTCTGTACAAAACAGGCATTTATTGATTGCGATGTGAAGTGCTAAGGTTCAAGGACAGGGAGAGACACTGGCAAGTCTGTGCACGGGTTTTTAGTTCCAGGTGTGGCTGAGCCCTCTGGAAGGGACACCGCTTTCTCTGAGTCAGGATGGAAACCGCATCTGCGGCGATGAATGGATGTCAAGAGTCATGTCTGTAACACACCTGAAAATCCAGGGCACACACTGGAGCTCCACTCTCCAAACACAGCCAGTCCTAAGGCACTGTAAATGTGCTTCTTCTGCAGTCTTGTTAAAACAAAACAAAACAAAACAAAACAAAACAAAAAACCCCTATCTGGCATTCTGGATGGATCCCAGTTCTGGATCCCAGCTGTGAGTTACACGAGCAAATGGTTAAGAGAGGTGTCTCATGTGAGTTCATGTTCACATTTGCACTGTAGTATGTGAACTTTGGGGCTAGTACAATTGACTAAGAAATTTTCTTTGTTTGGGAAATTGCTATCAGTAATTTGCATTATTTTATCACGCCCCAAATAAGTTGAGTGGGAGGTCAGAAATCAGTCCTGAGCCATATTCCGATAATAGGGTATTTGCAATTTCCCTGGGTTGATCTGTATGCATATCATGCATTCAATGCTCGGGACTAACCAACATACACAGACCTTTAGTCAAACTCTGCAGCCCAGGGAGTCCAAACCCACTCCCTGGGTGAGAGGAAACGTTGGTCACCAGAACAAAAGTCACATGGAACTCTGTAAAGCAGTTATGAAAGCAGCCATCGGCAGAACCCAAGACTTCATTCCCAGCTAATGCTGTTTACGTGACCACAACCCTTAGTCAAGGAAGGGGACATAATTGCTGGGATTACCTATTCTTTTATTTAGCAAACAGACGCCTCTCCGCTGCACAGTGCTGTGGGTCACACGTATCCTGCCTGCTGAGTCTGTCATTCTTTAGAACTGCTGAGTGGGTGTTTCGGCACAGAGCCCGTCAAGGCACAGCTGCTCTCTAGAGAAATATGTGAACAGCAAGTCCGTCCTTTGGGAGAACATTGCCACAGAGCTTACCTTTAACTTAATTTGAAGTACTTGGGGGATTGCGGGAGCAGGACGACCCGTAGTTCACTGGCATTTTGGATGAAGTGTCATCCGTAACACAGAGAAAGGAGGCAGCTTGTGTGGGTCCCCCGCAGGAAAAGGTTGTCAAGAGATAGACTGCCCCAAAGCAGCCCTCCCCACTGGTCCTGGGTGCACCTACGGCTCTATCCTTGAACTGATATTAGTGGCCTCCTTTGCACCAGGGAGCAAAAGCTTTCCCAGGCTTACATAATCGGTGCCCGTGTTTAAAGGAAAATAAAAATCTGAACGTGACCCTTAGCCCTGGTTTTCATGATAAGATGACAAGACGCACTTCTCTGGTATCCAACGCATTAGCAAAGCATTCGCAGAGAATCCTCAGTCCAGGCCCTGTTTCATTTTTCCAAGAGGAGCTTTCTGCACAGAACTGAGTGACCGGTTTCCTAATTACACAGACCTACTCAGCTAAGATGTCGGTGTCTCTCCAAGGTCACCCTGAAGGAATTTCCTAGATAGTATTGCTAGCCGCGCACGAAGCTTTTAAAAGCAAAGGGGGCCATGCTGTTTAGTTTCTTTCCAGAAAGCCCTGAGAATTAAAATCAATAGATAGAAGTTAAAGAGACCGCAAAGCACATTCTGACAGCTGGTCTCCGTTTCCCTCCTCTGTAAAAGTCTCTGAGAGTTCGAGGGGATTTTAATAGAAAAAATTTTGGAACAGCAATTACACAAACACATGTGCGGTTTGAAATGGGGTGAAGAGCATCTCCTCCCGTAGAGGTACAAGCCTACAAACGCCCTAGCGTTGGCTCTTAGTAGGTGCTGTATATCGATCAGTACGTCTCATTATTAATAGCCTGCACAAGCGAGGCCCCGATGGAAACATCTTCCACAAGCCCCCTTTCCCTGAGAGGCACTGTTCTGAGCCATCTGTGGTGAAGGACTAGGGGCCTTTAGTTTGCTTTCTGTTTTTAATTTTCAATTCATTGTGCAGGGGTACTCCTGAAAAGCTAAATAAAAAAAGGATTACCAGAGCAATAAAATTAACAAAGATGTGCGATATATACAAAGAAGAGAAAATACAAGCTCCCTGTTAAAGAGGCCTTAGAAATCTTCAGAAGATTCTCTTGCAGAAGGGAGAAAGAAGTGTGTTGCTCACAGTTACAGAGCAGATCAATGGCAGCCCTGGGGTAGGACTCAAGTCACACTCTTGGAGCCTTTAAGGTGCTTCCCTCGGCCCCCCAGGGTCCTGGCCAGCCTCCACTTCTCATCCTTCCATCGTCAAAAGGACAGGGCCACACCAGGGTCAGGCGGATGCCTCTGGGTAAAATTCTAAGGGGGCACCAAAAAACTCTATCATGATAAGTCATATCTCAATGCAATTATTTTTTATAGGCAAGGCGACACTGTGGTAACAAATAATTATCAGTGTCAGTGACTTTACCCACGTTGATCAAGTCAGAAGTAAGTTGCCTTCCCCTTTCTTACTGGACACCATTTGGAACATGTGGCCTCTAATGACGGCAGTGGAGGAAAAGTGATGGAGGCATACGGACTCTGCCTAATGCAGAAATAATGCACATTAAATCTACTCACATGTCATTGGCCAGAATTAATTACACATTCTTAGTCTAACCGCCAGAGCACTGGAAAATGGAGAGGACCACACAGATATTTGGTGACCCGACACTTTACTCAGACCCCATGTGCTAGCTTCACTGCATACATAGCCCACGATACACTCACACATCATCTTCCACTTTCATGTACAAAGCTTATATAGATCACATATAAACCTTACATATAGTTATGTATATAAGCTTGTTATACATATATATATATATATATATATATAAAATCTGTAGACTTTTATGTATACAAACTTTATCTTATGCTCCCCAAAGTCAGAATTTTTTTTAAACACAGGATCAGTAACGCTGTTGTCCTGAGCAAAAGGAAAAGTCAGTTAAGTTTTTCAAATTTTTAAATTTTGATACTGTGTTCAGCATAGCTTGTGTTGCATTATTTTTGAGAAGGGAGTCATAGGTCAGTGCCTTCAGAGACAATCCGGGCAAGGGTCATCATATGGACACAGTTGCTTGGCACGCCACTGGCTGAGCTGTGTGCAGCGAGATGGAGGCGAAGATGGGGTTCGGAAGGCATCGTAAAGCAAAACCACCACAAAAACTCAATACTAAGACTCCACTGATTAGAAGATATAGGATCAATTTATTAATATCTTTTCAGAAGGTTAAAAAAAAAGTCTGTAAGCTTCTTCTTTGGCAAGGCCTATAAAAAACACCCAGCTCTCAGAACTATTAACATATGTAACAACAACAAAAGGCTCTTAAAACGTAGACAATACGGTAAAACTTTATTTTTTTTTTAAGATTTTGCTTATTTATTTGATAGAGAGAGAAAGAGAGAGAGAGGACAAGCAGGCAGAGTGGCAGAGGGAGAATGAAAATCAGGGAGCCCGCTGAGCAGGGAGCCCCATGTGGGTTCCATCCATGGGATCATGACCTGAGCCAAAGGCAGACCCTTAAGCTTAACCGACTGAGCCACCCAGGCGCCCCTACAGTAAAACATTTTAATTTAGGATCCCCAGGCACTGAAGTCTGCACTCCAGCAAAATAAACTCAGAGAACACATAAATTTTATTAATGAATGATTGGGTGTATTTGCACAAAGCAACTGACAAAAGAACCTATTAGAATTTCTCACCACTGCCCATTAGCCAGGACAGGCCCCTGACAAAGCTTTTAGCCTGAGCATTAACCCAGGGCTTCCGGATTCTGAACCCTCCCTCCTGGTTCTTGCTGACTTCCCTTCCTGTCTCCTTGCTCCTTCCCACCTCTCCCTCCTCCCTTCCCAAGTCAGTTCTCATCAAATGGGATGATTTCCATGCCCTGGAAAATTATTACTGTGACAGGGATTAAAATGCTGAGCTAAAGAGATGAAATTTAAGGGACAGCTGGGGAGTCATTTTGAGCAGGTAAGAGTGGGCTCCCTTGGTGGCAAGGTAACGCCCCCCCCCCACCTCCTTTTCTGCTACTAAGCAGTGTTTCCAGCATTTAGGGTACTAATGAAGGCTCATGCCCCCCTCCACCAGCCAGTCAGAAAAGGTCAAAGTGTGAAATTCCACACCTGTGGAACCAGAATGTTTACCTGGTTTTTGAACCCAGACTAGTCCCCTCCAGAGCATCTCTACCTTTGGTCAAGCAAGGAAATGCTCCAGGATTTCCCAGTCTGGCTCCGTTCTGGATTGGAGAGCAGGGGAGAAAGAGAAGGACGATACAAATCCCTAGGAACCAGGAACCACCCAGACTGCAGGGGATTCACACCAGATGACAGAAGGAGGGTTGGAAGGAACCGGGAAAGATGGCTGAAACCCTTGGCTTCTGGCTGGGTGGGAGGCACCACCTAAGAGGTGTCCCCGGGGCCGGCTAATCCCCCCTCCTGCGAGGAGGGGACTCCTTAAATCTCCACACCTGGACAGGAGTTAAAGCCGGCCCGTCACGTTCTTTCTCTGATTAGAGCGAGAGGCGGAGCTGACGTCAGCATTCAGGGCGCTCCAGTGACTTCTGGGGTCACTACGTCCTCAGGACCTAGAGCGGGAAAGGAGGCGTCTCCCGACCGAGCATTCACCCCACTTCCAGCCGGGAACCAAGGTCGCGCCATCCTGGGGCGCTCGGAAAGGGAACGCCACCCCCCAAGTCCCCCGGGCCCGGGCTATGGACGCGCCAGGGCGGCGACGCGGTGGCACGTGGAAGCCTCGCCGGGGGTTCCAGGGTTCTCCGCACCCCTTGCTTCCCGCAGTCCTGGGAACTCCGCGTCTTCTGCGGCGCGGGGCTGCGGACCCTGCGCCCGCACTTCCCGCTGCTCCGCTGCGCAGCCCCGGGGGAACCTGGGAGGAGCCGGGTGTGGCGGCGGTTCGGGGCGGGCTGTGACCAGCCGCACTCCCCGCAACACCGACCGAGCTCCGGGCGCGCTGGGGTCCGCACGGCGCGCGGAGACGGTCCGGGGCCGCCGCTTCCCCGGAAGCAGGCGCGGGTCAGCGCACATCCCCACGCGAGCCGGGGCTTCCGCCGCTGCGGGGGCGGCGGGCTAGGGCGCGGGGGCGTGTTGCCCGGGGCCGGGCGTAGACGAAGACGCGGGAGCCACGAGACGCATCACAAATGGGCTCCCGGCGAGTCCCGCGTCGCCGCGGCCGCAGGGGAGGGAGGACCCCGCCCGCAGGGCAGGCGACCTCGTGCGGCGACCCGGGGGCGGCTCGGGGCGGCGTGGCGAGCCGGCGAGCGGCGTGCGCCGTGCACTTCCTGTTCAGCGCACGCGGCCTTCCACCGCCCCGCGCTCGCCGAGCCTGCGTCCCGGCCGCGCCGCCCCTCGCTGCCGGCTCCCTGTCCCCGGGACGCGGCGCGGCGGAGGGACGCAGCGGGCGCGCCCTCGGGCTGGCCGGGCCCGGCCAGCCGAGCCGCCGCCGGAACCCCGGCGCGCAGCCGAGCGGGAGCCCAATTGCCTGGGCGTTCGCGTTTGCGCCTCCCCCTCCCGCCTCCCCTCTCGCCCGGCGGGGGGACGGGCCGAGCTCCAGACTCCGGGCTGGTTCATTCTGCAGCCGAGGATTATATTTACATACAAACTGTCTCGCTCTGGCCAGACGGTCCGCTTGGGCGCAGGCACGGAGGGTTGTTTCCCAGATTACTGTCCTTCCGTGCACCTGCCTTGCGGATTACCTCTGGGAATCCGTGGGAGGAGCTGAGAGGGTGGAAAATGCTGCTTCGCTTCGCAAAAGGAAGAAAACTTTGTCACCCGGCGGGGGACCTCTGCCACGCGTAAGCGGGAGAGACACCAGAGCCTGTACGGCCTCTGGCTTTAATTTTGCATCGCTGAGCTCTAAGGAGGAAGAGGACACGTGAACTCCGCGCCCACGCCGACCGCCATCCGTCCCCGGCGGCGGCGGCCCGAGGTACCTGCGCCACCTTCCCTCCCCGCGGAAGTCCCCAAGCGGTGTCTTCGGGGTGGACGGAGGATAATAAAGAGCTCGCGGCTGGAGGCCGGCAGCAGGGGCCGGGCCGGGAAGGAGAGGACCGAACTGCAGGAACGAGTCACCCGGAATTAACTTCTGGTGAAAGTTATGGGAAGCGCGGCCATGGACACCAAGAAGAAGAAAGACGTTTCCAGCCCCGGCGGGAGCGGCGGCAAAAAAATCCCCAGCCAGAAGAGGCGTTCGCTGCGAGTGCACATCCCGGTGAGTGCCCGCAGCGCGGTCCCCAGCTCCCCACCCTCGCGTCGCGGTTGACCCCGGCGCCGAAGCGGTTAACGCGGGACGCCCCGCGCGCGCCGTGCGTGCCCCTCCTGTCACTTCGGGCGCTCGGGGATGGGTGGCGGCGCAGGGTCGAGCTGGGCGGCCGAGCTAGGCTCCATCTCTCTCCCCAGCGGCGTGCGGCCGGGACTCGGCGACCGACTGCAGCGGGGGCGCGGGAGGGGGCGCGGGGCGCGGCTGGTGGCGGGCTGGGCGTTGCCCCGGATCCCGCCCGGTGCGGGTGCTGGGGGCGGTGCGTAGTGTTGTTTTGTTGAAAAGGACGGTGTGGACTGCACTCGGGAGAGGTGGAGCCGCGCGCGGCGGCCGGGGACGCAGGGGAGGGGCGGAGGGCGGGGACAGCAGGCGGGTGTGTATTGGGGGGGTGTGGATGTGTGTGGCTGTGTAGCTGTCCCCCCGCCAATGGACCTTCCTCCTCCCCAATTCCCCTCGGGGTGTGCCGGGGCCCGGGGCGGGGAGCTGCTCTGCAGCCGCTCCTTTTGCCTGCTCCCTCCCTCCACCCCTGGGGGGAACATTTCGGGCTACCGGGGACTTGGGATTCGCTAATACACGCGGAGCTGCTGCGAACTTCAGCCCCGGCCACGCCGGCAGCCCGCGCCCGGACTTTGGCGACATCGATCGGTCTGCGGCTCGACTTTGTCCATCCCGGGCAGGGAGCGCCTCCATTCCGGGCAGGGAGCGCCCAGCGGGGTCTTGCGCCCACCCTAGGGTTTGCCTACCCAAGTAGCCTTGGCCTTCCCCAGCTTTCCTGTGGACAAGTCAGGTAGCAGGACGTGCAGCACGGCCCTTACCTGCACCCGAAAGAAACCCCCAACTGAGTCACGCCCCTGGCCTCCACCAACCAAGTGGATGTTTGTGCAAGCACACGTACCCGCAGATGCACGCGCCCAGACACACGCATATGCAAAGAGCAGAGGGCTCCAGAAAGAACGTGATTTTGTTCTCCCTGTGGTGATGACTGGTCCTAGGCACAGGGAGGGAGTGCAGGGTTGAGTCCCACTCTATTGAGTCCCACCCTCAGAGGCCTGCTGCAGACTGGGCAGGATTGGGGTGGGGCTGCTTGCCACTCACTTCCCCAGCAAACCCCACGAGGCCCCTTCCTTAAGCGTTTGTTGAAGGCAGCTCCTTTCCCTTGCCCACACTCGGATGGAGAAGGTCTGTGGGTGGTGGAGGGAGCCAGCCCTGCCTCTGCTGCTGAAAGCTCAGGGGGCAGGTAACCTGGTGCTCCGGGGCCAGCTGGGTGGTGACCCAAATATGCAGGAGTAAAAACCCCATTTTAGAATGGATTATTCTTGTTTACATGGCTAACATGAGACTTTTCAGCTGTATTTGTAAATGAAAACTTAGACAAGGGTATTACCAGTCTCCCTGGAGCGCCCATCCATCCATTCAGTGAGCCCTTTACCACTCTCTTTCTCCCATCTGTCAGAGATAATTTGCTTTGCCTACCTGAGAGTGATGTTGAAATAAAATAAGTCATGGGAAAGCGCTTGCAAATTTAAAGTATTATAAACACGTATGGCTATCATGTTGACATCAGAGCAACTGGTTTTAAGAGGAGAGGCATGGAGGGACGCCTGGGGAGCTCAGTGGGTTAAGCCTCTGCCTTCAGTCAAGCCCCACATGGGGCTCTCTGCTCAGCGGGGAGCCTGCTTCCCCCTCTCTCTGTCTGCCTCTCTGCCTGCTTGTGATCTCTGTCTGTCAAATAAATAAAATCTTTAAAAAGAGAGAGAGAGAGAGACATGGAGAAAAGAAAGGGACACCTGCCAGTGTCAGGTCCTATTGTACTGAGGCCGACTGCACGGTGTGTCCTCGGGGTCACTGGAGAGTTGCTGCTAGTGGTTCGTGTGGTCCAAAATCCAGAACCCAGAAAAGGGCTAAGAGGCCACACTGTGAGAACGGAAGGGCCATGATGGAGCTGGAATATCTGACCCCCCTTCTTGCTCGCTGGACATGATTTAGGCTGCTTTAAACAACCTTCTGGCATGTTCCATCCCTTGCTGAAAGTGCTGTTCACTCACGTGTTCCACAGCATGCGTGTAGTGCTCTGGTTGATGGTGAGATCTAGGGGAGCAAGAGAGGGGCTCTGTCTCACTCCTTATAGGACTTGCTTTTGCCGGTGGGACTGGGAGGTCTTGTCACTGACCACCTAGTAACAACCTGTTGATCTGTGCTGACCTAGGTGAGAGCTGTGCTCTAGCTGGGAAAATAAGGTGTTCAGGCAAATGCTAGCACATGTCCCAAGGGCATCAGATGACCGGTGCTGGTGGCACCTGCTTTCAGAGGGGACAGTGGGAGAGGTGACAGCGGACTGAGTGTTTGCAGAGAATCAGACCCAGAGCCAGTGGGCGGGACAGAGACACGTGTGAGAACCTGGGTCACTCCCGCCAGGGGACCAGCTTGAGCACCTCCCTGAGCTGGGGGTTGGATGACTGCTTTCAGGCACAGCGCGGAGCCCCTTCTCGGGGAAGAAAGGGTTTCAGAATCAGCGTTCTCAAAAACAGGCCAAGGCCTGATCAAGGAGGACTCTGAAGCAAGGTTGCCAGGTGTAGCAAATAAAAATACTGAACGACCAGTTAAAGTAGGATTTTAGATAAACGATGGGTAACTTTTCGTGTATGGATGTCCCGTGGACCCTTTGGGAAAACGTACAGTAAAAAATCGCCCACTGTTAGCTGAGATCCCAATTGAACCGGGCGTCCTGCCTCTTACCTGGCAGGTCTACCCAGAAGGCAGCCTGAGAGAGTGAGGACTTCGTCCTAAAGGTGCCAGGAAGCTGCTGCGGACACAGCTGATGCCCTGCCCTGCCCTTGCCCCCGTGGCTACCCAGTGTTCGTGGGGCCCTGTGGGACAGCTCCGCTCCCCGCCACCGCTGATCTCTGTGTTCTTGTCTTCAAGAGACCTCCTGGAGGGTGCCAATTTGCTCAGCCCCAGTGCAGGCTGGGCAGGAGTGTGGGATTGGGGTTATGCCCTAAGGGGTGACCCGCAACCAAGGAGGGACGTGGGTGGGGTGGTCCCCCTGCCTCCCCACTCCCTGGTGCCATGTGTTCCACAGGAAGGCCCGGAGGGTCCCAGTGGTGTCCAGGCAGGGCTGCCCACACTGGTGTCCATTCATTAATATACCCTTAGTGGCTCATCTGGCTCTCCTGCCTAGGATAGACTGCTGATTCTAAGTCATTGTCTTGCTCTCTTGGAGGGGATCCAAATTAAGAAGCAGTTAAACTTGGGGCATCCAGGTTGCTCTGTCGTGAAGTGTCTGCCTTCAGCTCAGGTCATGATCCCAGGGTCCTGGGATCGAGCCCCGCGTCGCGCTTCCTGCTCAGTGGAGAACCTGCTTCTCCCTGTCCCCTCCCCCTGCTTGTGCTCTCTCTCTCTCACTGTCTTTCTATCTCTATGTCAAATAAATAAATAAAATATTTTTTAAAAAGCAGTTAAATGTGATGAAAGGGACATCAGGAGAGTTCGCCTGGGAGCAGCACACACAGGGCTTTGTGGATCGAGGGCTCGTGGGCAGGGGGCCAACTCAGTTGCCCTGGCAAATATCCAGAGATGAGGGTTTGAGGGGCTGAACGCAGGCCTGATAGGAGCAGATAAGGGAAGAGAGGCTTAAGGATGGGAGGGCGGCATGCCTGATGGCCGGGGAGGAGGACGAGGATTGAGTTAACCTCACGGCTTCAGGGTAGGTGGTATAAGGAAGCAGGGGAGAGGTGGGGAGTTCAGTCCCAGCCGTGCTGAGCCGAGTACGGCAGAGTCCTCAGCCACAGCCCCAGCTGATCCCTGATGTCCTGAAAACGTCATTTCCAAGGACATTTGGGATTCTGAGTGGTGGGTCCTGGGACACCGGCAGTCCCGTGAGTGGGCGATTTGGTGGCGTCAAGTCCACCGGCAGGGAAGAGGCCTCCCGAGGTCTCCAGTGTGTCCACACAGCTTGTCCGCGCACTGAACTGGATCAAGTCCCATTTGGACACGATTGGCCTCTGTCTCTACCTCCGTATCTGGTGCATAAACAGAACCATGACCTAGAGTGTTCGGGGTTGGAACCACTGGAGACCTCCATCCCAGGCTCGGATCGTCTTAACCATCTTTACCCTCCTTGCTACCAAGAGCACCTGTCGTGCCCTGAGACACCAGAAAAGAGGGGTCCATTTTAGGGGAGGCCCTTGGGCCTGTGGGTTGTGACAGGTCTTGGGGACCCGGAATCACCCACTACATTAACTATGAATTGAATTTCATTGAAGGGAGAATGGCCACTGGGCCTAACAGAGGATGAGGCCCGACTTGGTGTTAGCCTCTTAGGTAGATGGGATCACCTTTCTGGGAAAACACTCTAGAGTCTTGTCAGGGGAAAGGGAAGGTGGGAGTCAGGAGAGAAGCGGCAGGGTGAGTGTGGACTCCTTCGGGGTTGCACTGGGCCTTAAAAGGAACAGG
Source organism: Lontra canadensis (assembly GCF_010015895.1). Classification (NCBI taxonomy): domain Eukaryota; kingdom Metazoa; phylum Chordata; class Mammalia; order Carnivora; family Mustelidae; genus Lontra; species Lontra canadensis. The sequence goes on from NW_022631105.1 coordinate 5,099,104, forward strand.
AGTAGAGCCTTCTTTAGAACCCTGACAGCTTGGTGTCTCACCCTGCTTCTCTTCCCTTAGCCTTCATCCCGAATGTAAAGCAGGAATAACAATGAAAGTGGTGGGAATGGTTTTGGAAAATAACTCTGTAGAAGCCTCGCTGGGTGTGGCATTCTGCCAGAACTTTGCCAGAGACACCGTTGTTCTTTCCCTTTTTCTTTCTCAGAAGAAATAGCTTCCCTGTTAATGCTGAAGTCCGTGTATTGCAGGCATATGTTACTTGATGTCCATCCCTCAGCATATTGTGGGTCTTTGGAACTGTTTACAAGCCCGTGATGGAGCAGGAGGCCACGGGGGAGCGGAGGGCTTCCAAGAAAAGGACCCTGCGGGAGCCTCTGGGGACACAGAGTCAGGTGCTGAGGAGCTCGGCCTTGTGGCAGTGCCTCCATCCTACCACGGACAGAAAGCACTTTCCCCTGGGCCTCTCGGGAGAGGTGCTCCAGAAATCCTCCGCAGTCACTGTGGACAAACTAAAAATAGAGCCAGGGGAAGCTGGCTGGTCAGAGAAGGTTGTGGAGACACCCCTTGGCTTGGACAGTCCTGTCGCTCGTGATGACTTTGACCGTGGAGTCCCCAGAGGGAAGCCTTGTGCTGCTTGAGGCCTGGGACCTCCCCTCCCCCCCCACTGGAGGTGGGCCTGGACCAGCATCCTGCATCACAGATCCACTCTGCTGAGAGACTCCAGAAGGGGGGGCACGGGCTGGCTGCAGGTGGGGGTGGGAGCTGTCCTGCTGCCCCTTGGGGCTGGAGGACCAAATGCCGAGAGCACTCACTACCTTTGGTCCCATCACCAAAGCACCCTGGACGGAGCCTCAGGGGAAGGTAAAAGGGGTGCCGTGCAGGACAGTGCGGGTATCAGTTTTGATCTTGGCCTTGACCTTGGTCAGTTTCTACCCCTTGAACAAGATTTTGCCGGGCAAGGGTTTCAAGCAGGGTCTTTCAAAGTGTGGGTCCTGGACCTGCTTAAGTCCAAGTACCCAGTGTGTGTTTGAGATCTGAAATTCCACGTATCAGCCCAGACCTACTGAGTCCGAATCTCTGAAAGGTGGGGCCGTGGTTCCGTGTTTCTGATAAGTTCCCCAGGTGCATCTCACACCTACAGTGGTTTAAAAACATTTGGTTTCCAACTTCCCTGGTGTTAATGTGGCTCTGTTTCTTCTGCCATGTGAGCCGTTCTTTCCACCTGGCTGTCTGTTTAGGTATCCATCCATCCGTCCGTCCACCTACTCGTGTACCTGCCTTTCTGTCTACCCATCTAGCATCACCTACCACGTGCACCGTTTGTCCTTGAGAAGAGGTGTCCTTGGCTACTGACCCTTGAACAGACAGGATCCTGCGGACTTCCAAATAAAGACGAGAGCCTGCCTCAGCCCCCAGCCCGGGCAGCCCCGTGTGGGCCGGCCTGTTAGGCCCCACTGTCTCGTTTCTTGACTCAGCCCTCTGGTGCATCGTGGGTGCCCTGAGCAGGCTCGTGTAGAGCCCACAGTATGATCTCGGGAGCTTCGGGCTTCCGATGATGGAGGCCCCAGAACTGTCCTGTGGCGCCAGGGTTTAATCAGTGAGGATTGGATACATCTCGCCAGATGTGAGTACGGCGGACTGGCGAGCGGGCTGCCCGGAGTGTGGGCAGAGCATGTTGGCTGAGTGCCAGGAATGCACCAGTCCGGCCCTCAGCCTCTGGAGGGAACGGGTAGGAAGAGAATGGATTGAGAAGTCCCTTCCCTGCAGGCCGTCTCCTGCAGAGTGTGTGTGGATCTCCACGGACCAGTTCTTGTGAAATGACCAGAGCGTGCACGAAACTCAGGGATTTGCTGAATCACTATTCCGTGCCTCGGGGTGCCCACCTTAGTGCTGGGGTGTACCCTTCTCTTGTCCTCTTGTCCCCACTTTACAGTGGCCCCACTGAGAACAAGCACATGCCCCGTCCCACGGTTCGATGACGCGCCGGGAGTGGAATGTGATCTTCGTTCCAGCCTGGCCCGTGCTGCCTGGTTCCCACTCTAGTACCCGTTGGGAGAGGGCTTCAAGACCCTTGGGCAAAGCAGGTTTTGAATACTGCCTAGTGTCCTCATGTCCACTACTGATGCCGTGGACCATGATTTCTCCCAAAGGACGTCTCTGGCAGTCAGGTGGCAAAGCCAGAAGCCGCCCCCTGATAGAGCTCGTGTGTTCAACATTGCGTCTTTACACGTACCATGTTAGAATTCTCGTTGCCTGATAAGTATCTCTGCCTTGCCTGTTTTTTTGCGGGGGGGGGCTGCCCTCCTCCGGTGAGCCCCAGCAAAGCTATATTCTACGGCTCATCTCCAGCCAGCGGTTGCACTTCTGAGTTTCCTACCACTTGCTGGACGGGAGGGGCACAGGGGCACTTGTACTTGCAAGCACCTTTCTGCCCGCTCAGACTTCATCCCGTGACTTCTGAGTCACTCTGTACCCGCTAAAACCATTCTGCAAACGCGTGTGCTTTTCGATGATGTGCACGGTGTTCAATGTTCCTTGACTATTTTCTTTCGCTTTTCCCATTTTCTGTTTTGTTCAGCTCACAGCCAAAGATGTTCTGTGTTTGGGCACCATTTCACTTTTACGGGGGTGACTCAGGCTACCGAGCTGGGCCGCGGACCCTCTTCAGAGCTGGGCCAGGATCCAGCGCTCTTTTCCCCGTTCTCCTCCAGCCACCCTCCCTCGGACCCTGAATGGTGAATACGGTCCACACGAAGCACCACTCTCTCCTGCATCTTTCAGGCCGGGGGACTGACCCATCTTGAAATACCATGACACCAACCAAATGTTAGATGTTATCAAGTCTCCTAAAATGTATGACCAAGGCCGTTGAGATGCCAAGCAGGCAAGAGTTGAGGCGGAGCCCTTAATCGGCTTGGTTAGCTGACTGTGATCTTGCCCTGAGATGGACAGAGGGGCCACGAGAGTCAGGCTGTGTCCCTGAGGCTCTGCCACGGGGAACCCTTCGAGACCGCACGCGTGGTGTGTGCATGGGAGCAGAGGAAGCCGCTGCTCCAGCCGGTGTGGCCCGCAGTGGAATGGCTAATCCCAGTCTCACTCTCTCTCTCCCACTGCCTACTTGGAAAATAATTTGATCTCCATTCTTTTCCTTCCTATTGACAGGAAACTCTTCTCTGCCAGCTCACGGCTTGTCGCAGACCAATCAGATATCATCCAGGCTTTGGGGCTTCTGCCAAGGCCTTTGTGTTTTAATATACTCTGACCTGACAGTGATGTTGCTGGCGAATGTACAAGAAAGACCAGTTTGCTCTTGGTAAACCCCTGGGGTCCAGGCCTTTTCCCATGAGGCCCAGGCTGTTGGAAGCCCTGCAGCTCTGTTACCCTCCTCCTGGGAAAGGGGGAGTCCCGAGGGGGCTGGGCCTGCTGCAGGGTGAAGCCCAGGGCAGCCCCAGAGTGGCCAGGGCGGTGCACGCAGGGGAAGGATGCTACCCGGCCAGGGGAGAATTTTAGAAAGTGGGACACCAGCTCCTCCGTTTTGAAAGAAAAGGAGGGCTGGGGAATTGCTGGGAATCATATTTTTAGTTAGGCAGGGTTAAAGCTGGCTCTGGGAAACCAGTCACCTCATTGCGTCTGTTTTCCAGTGAGACTGTGGCCCAAGGATACAAAGATGAACAGGGTTATGGGTTGAATTATGTCCCCAAAAAGATATGTTGAAGTCCGGACCCCTGAAGTCGGAGCTTGTGAATGTGACCTTATTTGGAAATAGGGTCCACGTGCATGTAATTAGCCCAGTTAAGACGAGGCCATGAAGCTGGGCCCTGAGTCCAGGATGACTGGCACCCTTCGAGGCAGAGGACTGTGTGGGCGCAGACGTGGAGGGAAGGTCCCGTGAGGACAGAGACAGGGACTGGAGCAGGGCAGCCACAACCCTGGAGCCCCTGAAAGCTGGAAGAGGCAAGAGTGGATCCTCCCTTAGAGGATTTTGGGGGAGCATGGCCCTGCAGACCCCTGTTCTCAGACTTCTGCCCTCCAGAAATGTGAGAGAATACAGCTCTGCTGTTTGGAGCCACCTTGCCTATGACACTGTGTTGTGGTGGCCTCAGGGACCGAACACAACAGGGTCTCTGCCTTCAAAGCATGCTGGGGCAGCAGACCAAGGACTGCCACTCGTGTTGTGGAATCACGTGAACAGGCTCCTCGAGGGGCCAGGACACCCCAGCACGGCCCTGGGGTGGGTAGTCCAAGGCCCGCAAATCTGTCTCACTTCCTGCTCTCCCCCTTCATTGGCTGCATTTCCCCCAGATCCGGGTCTGCATCCTGTTCCCTCTGTGACTGCTCCCCTCTGCTGGAAAGCCTAGCAGGGTGGGTGGGGCTGGGCCGGGCACCCAAAAAACAGGAGTAATGAGACCGGGGTGGCAGCTCCGGGATTCCGCTTGTCCAGAGCCCCTTCTCTCCGACCTAGAGTGGAGACAGCGGGAGAGGGAGCGGGTAGCCCATCTCTGTCTCCCGCTCAGCTTCCAGAAGACTGGCAGCTCTCTGTTGGGCAGAGGGGAAGCCCTCCACCTAATTCCACACTGCCTTGCAGCATGGGCTGTGCACACAGCCTTTGGGTCACGGGACTGAGGCCGTCATCACCTGGCCCCATTCTTGTCTACGCTACGGCATGTGGTGTAACCAAACAGCCCAGAGGTTCCTCCTCCAAATTCATTCACCCCTCCATGAGTCGTTTCCTTCAGAGCAGTTGACTGATCAATATCACTGCTTATCCGATGCCATCGGGGATGGCATGGTTGTCATCAGATTTAGCTAATAGTCACGGAGCACTTGCTCTGTGGCAGGCGTGTCCTTTGTATAAGCCATCTCTCGATCTCAAAAATAAGCCTGTGAAATAGCTTTACTCTTACTAGCAGTGTTCTAGCCTCACCACAGAGAAGGAACATAGGCTGTCCGTGACCCACAACTGTTCTAGCTCAACTCGCCTAGAAAACTCTCGGCTGTGTTTTAATTGGGTTTTTGATGTTTGTGCTTGGCCGCACCCCAGCCCTGGCTTCTGATGTCCCGTGTCCAGTCCAGGCAGTGTGAGGGTGGGAGGCAACACCACAGAGAAGACAGAACCCCTGGTCTGGCCTAATGCCTTCCGGCGGTTTGCCCTTGGGCTTGACTAGGTCTCTTCTCCTGACATGGCTACCACATTCTTCAATGAAGGTCATTGAAAGCAATTCTTTATCTTCTCACCTCAAAAATAAATAACCTGCCTTGTATAATTTCATCAGTCTTATTCTTTAGTTCTTTCTCATTTACTCTTTAATTAACGGAATCTTAGTATAAGCACTAAACCAGGAATGGGGAAATCCTGTGCTGGGTCTTTGGCCACACAGCTGCAGAGGCTTTTCTTACGAAGTTAGCAGACCCTTCTCAAAGGCCTGCTGTGTGCCAGGCACTGTGCACGGCTCAGAGAGGACAGCGTGGACCCTCCCCTGACAAGGCTTACAGTCTGCAGGGGAGCCTCAAACATCCGTCACCATTCAGTTCACCTTTGCTGTCAGATATCAGAACACCCCAAAAACATAGTGACTTAAAACAACACACCTTTACTCTTTCTCAAATACATACAATATGTATAATAATTAGTATTATATATAATGAACGTGTTGATTACATTGTTACATAAATATATATTAAAACATCGGTATCGGGCGCCTGGGTGGTCAGTGGGTTAAGCCTCTGCCTTCGGCTCGGGTCATGATCTCAGGGTCCAGGGATCGAGCCCTGCGTCTGGTTCTCTGCTCAGCGGGCAGCCTGCTTCCCCCACCTCTCTCTCTGCCTGCCACTCAGGCTACTTGTGATCTCTCTCTCTGTCAAATAAATGAATAAAATCTTAAAAAAAAAACCATAGCTATAGATCAATGTAACCTATAACACATTACTCAATTATAATGTGTAATAATTAAAATAGTGACATCTTAAATAGGTTTATATGTGACATAGTAATGTTATTTAATGACTAATGTTATATAATTAATACATACTTATTTTGATAGAACATCTAGAAATATATATAACATATACTGTATACACATAATTTTTATTTATTTTAGAGAGAATGAGAGACAGAAAAAGAGTGTGCGAGTGGTGGGGAAGAGCACAGGGAGAGGAACAAGCAGACTCCTCACTGAGCGTGGAGCCTGACACGGGGCTCGATCCCACGACCCTGAGATCATGACCTGAATCAAAACCAAGGGTCAGGGGCACCAGGGTGGCTCAGTGGGTTAAAGCCTCTGCCTTCAGCTCAGGTCATGATCCCAGGGCCCTGGGATCGAGCCCCGCATCGGGCTCTCTGCTCAGCAGGGAGCCTGCTTCCTCCTCTCTCTCTGCCTGCCTCTCTGCCTACTTGTGATCTCTGTCTGTCAAATAAATACATAAAATCTTTAAAAAAAAAAAAAAACCAAGGGTCAGATGCTCAAATGACTGGACCATCCAGGGGACCCTGCCTAATTCTTATATTCTGAGACTATAGAAAAGGGTTGCAGGCTGCGTCTCCACGGGGCTCAGTCACCACGAATGCAGGCAAGTGGTGCTTCCTAAGGGATGGGGGGCCCTCGAGGGGCTGTGAACAAGGCAGGAGCCATGGAGCTGGGCTCCTTCCAACATCGGGTGCTCGATGGTGCCACCCAACCTTCTACTTCCTCACCGGAGATGGGCCAGCCTCAGAGATGCCGTGTGCTCCTGGGGCGAGGCCAGTGCCAGGAGAACAGAAAAGCTCCTTTTCTTGTCACTTTTCTCTTCTTTGCTCGTTAAGTGTAGTTTGAGGTTCCGAAATGAGCGTGGGGCCCAGGTAATAGGATATTCTCAGCTCACAGAGAGGGGACGCTGGGCAGCGGTACCAAACTGGTCCAAGGGAATACTCTGCCACGTGACTTCCCCGCCACATGCCAGAGAAGGTGGGGGCTCCCTGGGGACCCCTCATCATGAGGAGGCAGGCTGGAGGGGCGAAGGGACTGGCCTAGGGTCACAGGGTTGGCCAGGGGCAAGGCAGGGAGGACAAGGGTTTTCTCCTGGAGGAACGCGGGTAGGCAGCATCCACGGCTACAGGGGAGGGAAGGCTTCTGGGGAGCCCCGGTCCCATCTGCTCTCTGCCAGAGATGCCCACACCTTGCGTTAGAGCTGAAAACAAATCCAAAGCAGTTCTGTTTTCAGTGGCTCAAAACCAAGGCTGTGGGCGGTGGCGAGTGAGCATATAGTCCTTCCAGAGCGAGCTCCCTGGCTGCAGGCTTGCCGTCTGTCCGTTCTGCCTTCGGCTGCCTCCTGCTCTGGATGCAACAACACCCACTTCCAGGAAAGGCTCAACGCAAAGCTCTCTAGGCTTGGCCTACATACGTAGAATTTACTACCATAACGAAGTAATAAACATAGTACAACAACTTCAGGTCAAATGAACCTGGTTGGTTATAGTCCTTGTTTAATGGTGAGCTCCCCTCTCATGATCTTTGTTACCTTCCCCTAAAAATTAGGTCTCTGAGGATGCACTGGAACATTCTGGAACTGGGATGGCCCCTCAGCCTTGTCCCAGGTTGCGGCAAGGGTGGCCGGACTTTTATCTCCTTCATGAGGCCATGTGCTCCTCGAGGATAGGCTGCATCTACACCTTTCATGTCCTTGCCCCGGGAAACCTTCCCCCACACGGCCGATTCTGTTAATGGCGATGGTGAGCAAAGGCAAAAGCCCAACTCACTGGAGGAAGGAAGAAAATAAAGACATTCTTTGAGAATCTAAATCCTTCGTTAACTCTGCGAACTAATTTTGAAAAACCTAGATGAGCCTGTTATCTGCAAATCTTACAAAAAAATAATTTTCAGGCATACCATGTTTTGTTGGTTCAGTAAAAGCAAATTTAAGAAAATTATTATATTAGTGGTTTTTTCTGTTTTCTTTGTCTCCTACGTAAGAAAGTTATTTGGGCTTATGCTTAGGCTAATGGACTAGTAGGAGCATTATTAATGTGATGGGGTATTTTAGGCGGCGCGATAATCGTTTGCTTAGAAACCGGTCTAGCACCTTCACTGACCTCCGACAAGGAGCAACAGCGGGGAGGGACAGGATGGTTGGTCCAAGGCCAGGCACCAGCCCCTTCAGCCATAGGAGGGGAGAGCACCCCCCCACCCAGAACCGATGAGGCCCCAGCTGTCATTTGTGTGAGGTCTCTAGAACAGAGTCGCCCGCCAGAGCAGGGAGGATATGCTGGGTGTCCTGTGCTCTGCAGAAGAGTGGTCTGCTGCGGTGGTAAGTCTGACTAGCGTTGCTGTGTGCTCATGTCACTCTTGACTCCGTGTCTCTTGGCAGTTTCCCCGTGTTTGCTGAGCCTCAGTCTCCTCACCTGTCCAAGGCGGGTAATGATCCCCGCCACACAGGGCTTGGGGGAGACTAAAATGAGATTGCGGGGAGCAGGAAGGGGGTGGCCTGGGAATGTTGGTTTCCACTCCCCTGTAAGGAGGCCCCTGGGAAAGATCTCCCTAAGAATGTAGCCCCCCACCATCCCACTCTAGTTAAGACGATGTTATTCTTTTCGAAGGACGGGATTCTTACTTATAAATTGAGAACTTACTTTTATCCTTTGCAGTGTTTTGGCTAAATACATTTACAGAACTGTTTTGCAGATTTCCTTATTTACGGGTAGATGGTGCTCAGGGCCTGAACCCAGGGCCAAAGCCATCGTGAGCCCCTTGTGAGCCCCGGGGCTGAGGACACAGACCTGGCCTCTGGCGGGAACTGGAAGGCTGAGTCTGGGTGGGGCTGTGGAGAGCCTGGGGTGCCCACAGCAAACCCAGGCAGGCTCCGCCTGGGAGCCGAACCCTACACCTGCCTGCCTCTGCCTCCTTGTGCCCTAGAGCCAACAGGGCCCACAGAGTCACTCTGCATAGAGACAGGCCAGTGAGCTCTGGGGGTGTGAGTGCTCTGGTGGGTGCGGACAGTGGAGTCTCAAGGGCGATCAGCAGCTGGCATTGGTGTACTGGTGTACCTGGTGTCTGTCCTCGGCCCCATGGGGCATTTGCCATTCAGTAGGGCTTTCCTGGGGATTTTGCGTCTTGACTCCAGAGAGTGTTATGGGGCTTTTGGGGGGCACTGGGCCCCCCATGTGCTATCCCCTCTAGTCCTCGGGGGTGGGGGTGGACTGCGCTCTGCCTTGTGTCTTCCAGTCACCCCCCCACCCCGTGAGGTGAGACCAACACCTCCTGCCCCCCCCCCCCACCCGCCCCAAGGCCCCGGGCACTGTGTGTGACTCTCGGGGACAGTGTCTGTGTTGCTTCTGTTTCTTATCTCCTGCTGGTACAGGAACAGCCCAGAACACACTCCAAGGAGCGAATGGAGGAGAGATGGTGGCAGAGCCGGGGCAGTGGTGAGAAGGCTGTGGGGAGGAGGAACCTAGTGGACATGCAGTGGGGAGCAGAATGGGAGGGACAGTGTGTTGTAGCAAGCTCCGCTTATCTTTGTCACAAAGAACAAAGTCGGGGGGGTGGGGGGGGGCTTGGCAGCCTGTATTTTGCCCTCCTGGCTCCCCAGGCCCTTCTGGAAAGCTACATGTGCATCGCTGGGCCGGGAGCCTCAGGCTGCCGACGGCTGGTTCTTACTTGAGGGGGGAGGAAGGATTCGGTGGGGAGATAGAGCCTTGATAGGAACTGGAAGCGCCCCCTGCCCAGGCCGAGCGTCCCCGATTTTGTGATACCTGCGAAACCGCCTGCTGTGCCTCCCAGCCCCGCAGCCCCAGGAGGCCGGGCCTGGGCCACGGTGGAAGGAATGTCCGGCCACGTGGGAGAAGGAGGGTCCACCTCCAACCCCACATCCATCTGCGGGCTCTGCTGACTTGGGCAAGTCCTGTATGCAGAGATGTCCCTCTGATACCGCTGATGACTTCTGTCTAAGGGGCACAGGGCTGTCATTCATCACCCATTTCGATTCTGGTCCCCGTCCGAGACGTGCCCGAACCCCCCCGGGGCGTTCGCAGAGAGTTCTTGCCTGGAACAGGCGGGTCCGGCAGGTCAGTTTGGGAGGCCGGAGGATGCCTTCGTCCCACGGCCGCGAGCAGGCTGGCAGGGCCAGACGGGAGGGGCATGGGGGGATCCCACGGAATAAGCGGGGACTTCCTCCCCGTGAGGCCGTCCAACTGGTGGGTGCCTGAGCGAGTGGGAGAGAGATGCAGGAAGTGTCACAAGCCCCTCGGCTCTGACAAAGCCTAGGGCAGCTCCGGGTGCTGCCGCCAACTGCAGACCCGCTTCTGGGTGCAGAGCCTCAAGCGCGCGGGGACAGGAGGGCGACGTCCCAGCCGCCAGGCAGGTCACCCTGGAACGCCCTTCCCAGCGGCTCCGGCTGCAGGTCAAGCTTCCGTGAGCCGCGAGGGGGCCCTGCCTGCCCACAGAAGACCACGACTGGCTCCTGCCCCTGTGGCTCCTTTCTTTAGAGAATCGCACATGTCTAAGGGGGGCTCTCTGTGTGACCCCCTTTTCCACACGCAGGGCTTCTGTTGAGAGGGAGGGCGGGAAAGACTGTGACTTGGTCGTGCTGCGGCCACCCCCAGTCCCCGCAGGGGCCACTCAGGAACGGCCCGGCTGTCCCCATCCCCCCAGTCGGTGGCCCTGGGCGGCTCAGTGATGCTGCCCACAGACCCGCTGTCCTCTCCCTGCGGACGCCTCAGGGGCCCGCTTTTTCTGCGTCTGTCCTGTGACAGATGGGAGAGGCCTGGCCTGCCTCCAGCCACTCGTCAGAGGACTCTGCTGCTCGCCGTGTCTGTGATCTGAGAGCTCGTGAAAACACCCCTGGAGGGACGGAGGCCAGGGGCGGCCGGGGTCGTGCCGGGAGAGGGTGCCTCTTCCCCTGCAGTTGGACGCATCAGTGCACCTGACGTTCCCTTGGTCTCTCTGGTCCCTCATGTGTCCTGGTTGGGCTCCGGGATGAGTGGACTCAGACACGGGGATCAGCACGAGGGGAAGAGGGAGCAGATGCTTCAAAGTGGTGCAGAGTTAGTCATTCATCAGATCAGGGCTTCCCAGGGCCTGGGCACAGTGGCCTCCTCAGGCTGGACGCTCCTCACGAGGGGCAGGCAGCTGAGGGCCACCAGCCTGCGGGAACAAGCCCTTCGTTCCCGGGCAGGGCCGTGGGAGGCGCATCCAGACCCCGGACTGCTTTGGGGACAGCCAAAGGGCCAGACCAGCCAGCCTACGTCTCCTCTGTCCCAGTTCTTCGCATCCAAAGTGGAAGGAGCAGTCACGTCTGCCCTGTGCTGAGCCATCTGGGAGGCATTTGGCTCAAACGATTCTCACAGTCAGCCTCAGAGGAAGGAAGAGGAACAGTGGCTAAGAGAACTAGCTCGTCCTCGCTGAGCCCGCATACCCGAGCGTGCACGGGCCAAGTGCGTCAATGCTATTATTGTCCCCATTCTACAGGTGGGAAGGTAGGCACACAGACGCCAGGCTCCAGGCCCCAGCTGGCTGACACCTGAGCCCCACAGCCCCAGGGTCTGGGAGACAAAGTGTACCCTGAAGACACATGTGGAAGGGATGAGGGCGTTTACCTCCAACCACTGTTGTAGGCTGACTGGGTGAAGGAGTCCGAAGGCTTTCTTTGGGCCGCCGACGGGACCCCCAGGGCACTTCTCCACAGCAGGTGGCCCCCAGCACCGAACCTGTGTGCCTCAGTGGTCTGAAGCAGGGGGCCAGCCGCTGTGGAGAAGCTGGCAGAGAAGACATGTCCTGAGTACCACCTGGGCAAAGGAAGCGACCTGTCGTGTCCTCTTGTATGCGGTGCTGTCCTTCCCCGACTCTCCTCTCAGCGCAGGGTGGGCCCTGACTCCCCTTCGCGGCTCCGCCTCTGACCTCTCTTCGTCCTCAGCAAACACCCTTTACAGCAGTGACCACAGCCGTGACCGCTCCTTGGCTACTTGAGAATCGACGGGTTGCAGGGTTTTCCCCAATGCTGCTTTCCACAAGTGACACAGGTTGTGTCTTTGGATCCGTGAGAGGCTACCCTTGTGACCAAAGCTGCCAGCCGCCGGCGGACGCTTGGGCCTCGGGCTGCCCTCTGGGGGTTTCTCTTGTCATCTGCTCCCCTTCCCCCTTCTCTGCTCTATTTTCTCTCCTCCTTTGTGTTTCTTTTTCATTTTTACATTTTCTTCTCTCTCCCTCCCCTGAATCTCTTCTCATCCTTTGTTTTGGTTCTTCAGAGCTGGGTTTCACCAGGCTTGAAAAACCTGCCTTCTGACCCAATTCTCCTGCCTTATTGACCACACCCGCCAAGAGGCACCGGCCAGCCAGGTTACTGTGGGGACACGGCCCCTGGTGCCCGGGGGGTTTGTCTGCTTGTGCCTCTGACCGACAGGTCACCTTTGAATGAAAACATGAAGTACGTGGTTATGGGACACTTTGATGGCCCCTACCACATATTTTATCACTTAACTCTTTGTCGGGTTCCTGTTACTGCCCCCATTTTCCCAACTGGGGAAACTGAGGGTCAGAGAGACAGAATGATTTGTCCATGAGACACAGCTGATGAGAAGCAAAGCCAGCGTTTAAAGCAGGTGTGGTTACCTCCAAAATCTTTCCCTGTTGAGATTTCTTCTCAATGGGGGATGAGGGGAGGTACACAGAAGGTTCTAGAAATGCCTACCCAGGAGCTGCAAAGATCACAGGATCAGTGTTGGCCTGTCACTTGCGCATTTCCCAAGGGCCCTTCCTTAGACTACAGGTCTTGTAAAGATCACGATGAGGGGGAGATCTGGGGACCTAGGTTTCCCACCTGCTGTATGTCCACCTAGGTGAGCCCCTTGGCACTGCTGTGTCTAAGTTGCTTCCTTTGTAAACCAGCAAGAAGAATGCCCACCTGAGGGCTGTTTTGAGAATAAAATGACATCCCATGAATGCCTGGCGTGCCGCAAACTTGAATCAATTATCATTATGAAAGTATCTTCTTCGTTTGTTGGTTGTGATGTTGGGGACACGCTGAGAGCAAGTGTGTGGCTCGTATCTGCCTGGCCACGACTCACAGCTCTGAGCATGGCATTGCCCAGACCTGCCCCACATGGTTCTTCTGCGGCTGCTGTTGTCCTGCTTATAACATGCCGTGTCCTACTGCATTGCAGCATGCTTTTGGTAACGAAGACAGGCTATAAATAAGTATCATTGGGACTCGATAAATTTCTTTCTTTCTTCTTCTTCTTCTTCTTTTTTTTTTTTTGTTTAAATTCTAATTAAGCAAGCAAACAAACAAATCTCCATGGGGCCGTTTGCCAGGTGGGGGTGTAAGCTGGGCCCCGTTCCTGGTCCTTTTTATTTCTGCCCTCCCTCTTCTTCCCACCTCCCACCCACCCACCTCCTTGATGGCACATCCCACATGCTGATCTTCCTGCTGTCTCTTTGGATGGTAGAGTGTTGACCCTGGGGTGTAGACAGTGGGGTGTGGATGGTGGGGTGCATGGACGACGGGGGTGGGGGGTGGGGTATGTGCAGTCAGGTGGCTGGGATCCCCTTGCCCAGTCTCAGCCCAGGAAGAACAGGGCCCACAGCCACCTCTAGCTAGGCACAGAGGCTGTCCCCTGATGGAACTCTGTCCTTTCTTGCAGCATGCCCCTGCTTGTCCCCTGGTTCCATGGGCTTCTGCATGCTCATCTCTCCCTCAAGCCAGGGGACGCACACAGGCACTCGGGAAGGGCTGCTCTCCAGGCAAGGGCTCTCCGGCCCCAAGCCTCACACAGCCCTGGAAGAGGTAGAGACCCATGTCACCCTCAGCCTCGCAGCTGGTGACACGGCCGTGGGCCCTTCCTGAGCACTAGACGGTCATGTGTATGCACATGTGTGTGTGCTGTGTGTAGATAGAGGTCGAGGGAGTCGTGTACATACAGACATATGGACATAGATCAGGAAACAGAGAATGTCCAGTTTCAGTTTTCTGGAATTTGTAAGTTGAATTAAACTGCTTGGAGGTTTGGTTTATTTTATTATTTTTTTAAGATTTTATTTATTAATTTGACAGAGGCACAGTGAGAGGGAGAGCACAAGCAGCAGGTAGAGGCAGAGGGAGAAGCAGGCTTCCTGCTGAGCAGGGAGCCTGATGTGGGACTTGATCCCAGGACACTGGGATCATGACCTGAGCCTATGGCCGATGCTTAACCGACTGAGCCACCCAGGCTCCCATATTTTAAATATGATGTTTAGAGGAATAAATGACAGTGGCTGGAGGGACAGGAGGACTTTGTGATCGGAGCTGGGCACACATGGTGACATTGTACAAGGAGAAGGGAGCTGGGGTAAAAGAAGTGGATTTTGCCTTTGGTTTTGTGGCTGATTATCGGCGTGTCCTCAGGTGGTGGCCAGGCCTGGCCTCAAGGTTTCAGTTTCCGTGGCTGTGACATGAGGGGGCCTGGATTCTGTAACGGTTTGGGGGCCGGAAGTGATGCGATGGGTTCTCAGGAAGAGCCAGGACTGAGAGGGGAAGTCTTGAGTCATGTTCATCCCTTGTTGTCTTCGTGCCCCGTGTCCTTGGCAGTGAGAAGCCGTCGATTGTACGAGATTCATCCAAATTAAATATCCCATATTTGACCGTGGTTTTAACCTCAAAAATGATCATCTTCGAGTCTACCCTAATATCTGGCCCATCCATCCTATAAAATTGTTGAAACCGACATACAAAAAAGAATCTAAGAATCATTTTTAAATACAGCTAAAACTCGAAACTGCAAATTATTTTGTTGCCTACCCTGGCATTTTGGTCCCCCCGCTTCCCCCTTTGCTGCAACCAAGTGTTTCTCTTCCTTTTTCTGGACTCCTGCCGTGGGGCTGAGCTGCATCCCTGCGCGTCCCAACACTGTCACATGCAGGCCTGAGAACCAGGAGCCACACATGGCCAACCCCAACCACCTTGTCACAACTGTCACCTGTTTTTTAAAAAGTTGTCATGTCACATCTCCCGGAGGCGAGCTCTGAGAGGGATTCCCAGAACACTGACCTAGACCAGATTCTGGAGACACGCTGGAACGCTCAGGGAGCCGTCGGAGGCAGCTGTCCCCTCTCCAGGGTGGAATTAAGCTTAGTTCAGAGCTGGAGCAAGTGGTGTAGGTAGCCCGTGCCTTCCTGGGGTGCCCGCTGAGGGCGGGTGTCCCTCCTCCTGCTGGCGGAGGCTGAGAGAAGAGGAAGAGCTGGGCCCTGGCTTTCTGGGAGTGGGCGGGGGGGGGGGGGCAAGATCTGAGCCACTTCTCTCCCCTGTTTCGGTGGGGGAGGGGCGCTCAAGGTGATGGCATTCCTGCGGGGGGGTGCCGCGGGGGGGCCTCTCAGGGATGGATCTGCCCTCTGGGGGGCAGAGCCTTTCTTCTCACAAGCTGGCCTCCAAGACCCTAATGCATCACGACAAGCGATGGACTGACCCTGAGCTCCGCAGTGGGATGGTGACTGTGCAGGGTGGCAGGCTCCTGTTCTCGGCGGCGGGGGGGGTGGGGTTTAACACCCCTAAGGCTGCACCCCCAGGGCCAGTCCCCCACCAGTGTCTTTTTAGGCACTTACCAGTCTGCGGGCTTTGTGTGGGTGTCTGGGTTCTGAGGCACGTGTCCACTTGGGGTCAGTATTTATTGACCTTTTGCGTTGAGGCAGGTATTCTAGAAATAGGGGAGGGGAGAGGCCAGGGGATGGACAAGGCCATGACTTCCTGTCTTGGTCTTGCCCCACGTGGGGCTCACTGGAAGGCTTCTGTGTGCTGTGTCTGCAGCCCCTGGGCTCCCGCTGAGGGGAGTGGAGGGCAGCCCCCATGCGGGCCGACGCAGGGTACGGCCCCGGTCCCCCTTCACGTGTCCACCCCGGGGAAGCCAAGGAGTCTGAGGAGCGAGAGAGTCTCCGAGGCGACAGGGATGAAGGTAGTTACAGAGTAAGACACTTGGACGCGAGGCGTGGAGGAGGATCTGTGGAAAGTGAGGCTTCCGCGCTCCTTCCCAGAAGCACCCATCTCTGGCCACCCTGGGCCCCAAGACCTCCCGGCTTGGTCAGCAGCCCAGAGCCCCAGGAATGTGCCCCAGGCCGTTTCCTTGAGGGCTCCGCGGGGTGTCAGGGGTTAATGGTTAATGGTTTGACAGTGATGATGAAACCGAAGCCTATAATTTCTGCTGAACAGGGGAATACGGAAATTTCCACTTGTAGCCAACTCTGGAGAGAAACATCAACATCAGAAAAAAACAACTCGCCCACAACTCAACTGTTTATGATGCACGCCCCAGAGCCCGGCCAGTGACGGAGGCGGCCCCCCTCCCCAACACTGAGTGGGGGAGCAGTTTCCAGAAAAGGGGAAGCCAGCTTTGGCAAAAGCAGAAGGGACTTGTTTGCAGAGGCCCCAAACTTGCCAGCCTCAAACGGGGAAAACTTGTTCTCAGCCAAGTGCCCAAGCGCATTATGTCAGCAGGAAGACACACTCCCGCTCCGGAAAGTTGTGGGTTTGGCCCTTTCACAATTGATTGTCATAACCAGGCTGAACTCTGGCCTTCGCTTTTGAGTTGGTGTGGGGTTTTTTTTGGTTTTTTGTTTTGCTTTTTCCCTTTGCTCGGTGTGTGTTTATTTTGTGATTTTTCCCTCTGAGGCCATTAAAAATCTGCTAGATGACGGTTGTCTTGGGACAAAGAGTGTAAGTCGTTTGTTTCTTAGAATGAGGCATTCGGGCAGACAGAAGAGAATGCTTTCCGCAGGAGTCCTGGCCTTCCCTGCGGGGGGAACTCGAGCTCCCGTTCTGCAGCCCCACCGAGTTCTTGGGGTCAAAGCAGGTGGGGGTCAATGGCCTTGGAGGCTGAGAATCTGGCTCATCCAGGACTTCTGATAGGCTGTCATCAGACGTGGCTTCCAGATTATTGTCAGCCTCTGTGGGAGGCGATGGGGTGGGGGGGGCGTCCTTTTTCTGTTGACACCAAGTGTCCTCCTATGGTTTGCTGGCAGATAACATGGCAAGGTGGGCAGGCGGGGGTGGGCAGGGACGGGCATTTGTCCTGGACACAGGACAGTGGCGGTGGGGTGAGTGTGAAGGAGCTCGGGAAACCGGAAAGGTTTGGAATCGGAGCACCTGCGTCCAGGTCTAGGCTTCCAGGATGCTTCCACGGGCCTGAGGCTGGGCTGGTTTATCCCGGGAGGATGATTGCTTCTCTGAACCTCACTTTCCCACCTCGGACAGAGAGGGAACGGGCCGCACGTCAGGTTATTTGAGGCAGCACAAAGGACAAGTCGCCTTGTGCCTGGTGTTCATGTCTTCCCTTTCTAAGTGGAAGTAATGGCGTGCTCTATCAGTTATTTTGCATTTAAGTAGACAAGCACATTGAATCTCTTCTTCCAGGAGAAGTTTTCCTGCGGGCTGCCTTCCAGTTAAAGAGTCAAGAAACTCCCTAGGCAAGGGGACTGTCCCTGGTTTGTCGTGGACATGCCTGATTTACCCCAATGGTCCAGGGTAGTTATTCAAAGTGGCGGGTGTGGACAGCAGTGGCGTGTTTCTGTGGCGTCCTCCTGCCTCATTCCGCAGCCCCTGAGCAGCCTGCATCCAGATCCCCTAGGTCTGCGGTGCCAAGGGTCTCAGCTTCACTGGCACTGCTTACGTCGGGCCCGTGGATTGCCCTCCGGGGCCCAGGGTCCCTGTGCTGGGCACCTCAGCCTGGCGGTGCCCCTCTTTGCGATCGCTACATTGTTTTCTGGAAAGCGGCAGAACACTGGGGTGTGACCATGGTGGGGTTCCCCAGACTGGCCACACCCAGCAGTAGCAGGTGCCATGGGCCGAATTGTGTCGCCCCAAAAGATGTGTCCAAGGACCTCAGCATGTGGCCTTATTTGGAACTGAGGTCATTGCAGACAGAACGGGTTGTGATGACGAGATGGGCGCCTCACCCAGTAGGACTGTGTCCTTTTGAGAAGAGGAAACACGAACACAGAGGGGGGGGCAGAGACAGAGTGCTGGCCACCACCAGAGGCTGGAAGAGGCAAGGGAGGGTTGTTCTCTCCAGTTCCCAGAGGAGCTCTGCGGACACCTGAGTTGGACCTCTCAGCCTCTGGGACGGGGAGAGAATGCGTGTCTGTGGCTTGGAGCCCCCCCTTCACCCCCATGTGGTGCTGCGTTGGCCGCCCCAGGATGTGGATACGGCACAGTTTGTGTCTCTCTTCACCCTCTATCTTTGGCTCTCCTGACCCTCTAGGCAGAGGAGAAACTGAGGCAGGTCAAACTGCCTTGACCCTGAGCTTCCCCGGCCATCCTCTGCTGTCTGGAGATCCCTTGGACTCCAGCAGATGAGTTCCAGGAAAGCCATGTGAGGTGGGAGAGCACTCTGACTGCCAGAACTTTCTCCAGAGACGCTTCATCAGGAAATCCTTTCCCTAAACAGCTCGCCTCTCAAGGCCCGAGAGCACGCCAAGGCGGCGGTGTGTGCCTGTGCCCACGCCTCTCCCTCGATGCGGCTCAACTCTGCCGTTTCCATCAGGGATCATGGACAACTTCCTAAACAGTAATTAATTCTTACTCAGGAGCAGATGCTGCTGGGCAGAGCGCCATGGGAGTGGGCAGCCAGGCCCCGGGCCTGTCCGGGCTAGTCCCCTACGGCCCCCCCAGCCGCCGCCCCTTCCTCACCTGTGACGGGGTGTGGAGGACACAGGACACGATGTGTGCTCACTGAATGGGAGCTTCAAGTTGTTTATGATGCTTAGTTTTGTTTTCACATTTTGCGATGATCTAGACACACAAGGTGTTTGTCCACGGTTTCGTCTGGTCAGGGCTCCCAAGTTGTGTTGGGAAGCCTGGCCTTTGCAGCTTGGCTCTGCGGCCCCAGATTGGGGGTAGGGTCCACCCTCACAGCGTGGTCTAAGGGCCAGTGGGCTGCTGGTAAATGGTTAACACCTGGCTGAGAGGAGCCATTGGATTTGGGGGGCTTGTGAATGGCCTGCGGGAGTGTCACCTGCCCTAGCGGGTTCCTTCGGGTGTGACATCAGAGGGGTGCATGGCCTTCTCTCCTGGCCTGCCACCGAGGGAGGAAGCCTTGTGTCTGGAAGGAAAGCCACCTGAAAAGACTTCCCACGTGGGGCAGGAGATGGGTCTGCTGGGGGCGGGGAGAGGGCCAGGCCAGCCCTCATGGGGTGCGCTGTCTGTCCTTTGCCATTCAGCTTAGCAGATGAGCTCACTGTCACTTTGGAAGGGCTGTGTCTTCAGAGGACGGCAAAGCCTCAGGACAGGGATGGAGATGGCAAGGTCTGAGTCTAGGAGGTGCAGCCTGGTCAGGCTTCAAGAGCCTAAAAAAACTAGATCCTGCCCAGTGGGCAGGTGGGAGGCGCTAGGGGGCCACTGTCCCGCGATGACGATATGGCTTGAAAAAAGGAACAGAGCTGACGGTGGAGGCAAGGTCACCTCAGACCAGCTCACCTAACCCTCATCTGCACCCTGGCAGCCCCCCTGCCCCCACCCCTACTGGTTAACCCCACCTGATCCTTGTCTGGGGGGAATCACCAGTGGACCAGGGACTCCCCTTCCTTGCTTTGCCAAGAAGGGATATTCCTGCCAGTCCCCAGCTTGGCCGGCCAGCACGACAGCAGGGAGCCAGAGGCCCCAGCCGAGGGGCCGTCTTCCGGCAAGGTCCCAGCGTTTTCCCTGCGAGATTCCATGACCAGGCCACCCCTTCCTCCCTCATAGGCAGCCCCGCAGACCCAGGCTTGGCACATGGGAACCTCTGCCCAACGTTTTACCCCCATGCCCACTTCTGTCATCGGAGCCCTGGTGATTTTGCAAGAGAACAGTCTAGCAAGCAGGGAGGGACTCACGTTTGTGTCATCGAAACACAAATTCCCTTGCAAAACAACGGGATCCCGTGCCCAGCTGTGGGCTCTGGCGGGCCTTCCCGGTCTATGACCATGTTTCACAGAACAGTCGTGGAAACGTCCGCAGACCAAACTCTGGGAAAGTGCAGATATGGAAAATGTGCTAGAACATACTATTTCCTGAAACCCGTGGTGATTCCAAGAGTGGGATTCATTTTACAGAGCTCACTGGAAGAAGGCTCACGGCTCCACAGACACGCGTTTGTGTCCAACTACTGGCACACGCAGCTGCACATGTGTACCCACACATGCACCAGTACACACGGCTACACAGACATCCACATAAATATGTGTACGCAAGCTACACACGTCTGCACACGTACACATACACACACACACTCCTGCCTGGGCTGAAATGCCATCTCCCTCCGGTGTCCTAAGTTCCTTACCCCGAAGGGAAACTGAGGCAGCATCATGGGATAATTTAGCCCCAAACTGTAGTGATTCAGAACCTGCCCAGTCTGTATCCTATCTAAGAACTATTTTTTAACTTAAATCTACTTTTCTTTTTCAAGGTTTGTTTATTTGAGGGGGCGGGGCACGAGCGGGAGGGGCAGAGAGGGAGGGAGAAAGAGGATCTGGAGTGTAGGGCCCCACCTCACGACCCTGAGATCCTGACCTTAGGCGAAACCAGGAGTTAGACCCTTAACTAACTGAGCCACCCAGGTGCCCCTCTTAAATCTATTCTTACTGAGCCACCCAGGTGCCCCTCTTAAATCTATTCTTACAAGAAACTCCCTAGAATGAGCAGAAATGGAAAGCCAGTGTGACTCCTGACAAACTGTGACAATAAACCCGGAAGCATTTGGGTAAACTGAGTCTGTCACGGACCCACCTAAAATCACGCCGGGGCCTCCTAGCTCCCTGCCCTCTGCTGGCCGGCCTCTCTCCAGAGACCCCTCCTGGCCCTCTGCTGGGATGATCTCCCACCTTTGCTCTGCTGGCCAGGCCTCTGGCTCCTGGGAGAGCCCAGCCCCAGAAGGATGGCGGAGGGGCCTGGAGCAGCAGACGACACCAGAGAACGGCTCTGCGCGTGGATGAGCTTGGGAGTCTTGCCCCTGGGGGGCCAGAAGGACTCTGACATCCTAGGTGGGTCCTTTGCCCCAACACACCGTTTTAGCAAATACCCACCCCCGGCCTCCACCTCTCGGTGTCCGGTGACCTGGCCACCTCCTCCTTCGCTGGTAAGGCGGGTAAAAGCCTGAGGATGTCCCACACCACCTTTCCTTTTACTTCTCTCTCACCTCCTGGGCACCCCACTTGCCTCGTCACGAAACGATACTGATTCATTCGTCCAAACACGTGTTTCTCGCCGTGTAGCTGGTGCCAGGCCCTGTTTAAGATGCCAGGGCTCTCAGGGAGCAGAACTGTCGGAAATCCCTCATGCTCGGGGCTCACATTTTGGTGCGGGATAGACACAGGCGACAGACACACGTAAGTGTGCTTTCCCAGTGAGTTCGTGCTGTGGATTTGTTCAGACCGCGCCTGCCGGGGAGATAAGGAGAAGACTGGCTTACACTTCCTTCGCGTGTGCTTTGTGCCCACCACTGTGATTGTCCCTACTCAGTGGTGTTTCATTTTTTAAAAACTGGTCGGGGGTGGCCCACTTCAAAGACTTTTAGGATCTACTGGAGGGGCCAGCATTTGAAAAACACTGCTCGGGGAGGTAGCTTCGCCTGGTTGGGAAAGTCTTCCTGCTTCGCCAGTCCTGCCCCGCTGTTAAGTGGTAGAGCTCTTCCCTTCTCCTCCAGGAAGCCCACTGACCTCATAGGACCACAGGACCCAAGAACTGGACTGGGGTCAGAGATGGGAGACAGCCTAGTAGCATCTCTCCACTTTACAGAAGAGTAAACTGAGGTCCAGAGGTCACCAGCAGACAGCAGACCTGAGTACTGGCCTCTGAGGGGAGCTGCCTTAACTGTCCCAGAGTCCCAGCATGCCCCTCGGCTTCACCGTCCTACACGGTGTGGGACTGCTGGAAAGGAGCTAGGGAGCGCAAGGACTGATTTCTGCTCTTGCTTCCTCCCTGACCTCCCTCCACCCGCACCCCCACCCTCCCAACCCTGACCAAGAGTTGAGGTTCAGGATGAGGCCTTGGAATCTGAAATGTCCAGAAGCTTCTCAGCCAGTCTGTCCAAGGCTGAACGTGGAGCCACGGCCACAGATTGGAGTGCCCCTGGGGCCCACTGCTGCCCCCTTCATGGCCTGCTCTCGATGGCCCCTGGGAGCCTCTGTAGGCCCAAGGCTTGTGTCTTCCTCTCAGGCTCCCCGGTCCTAGGCTAAGGGCGTTGGCACCTGAGGTCGTAGCTCCTCAGCGGACAAGAGATGAGAACAGGGTAGATTTCCATCTGCTCTTAATCAAAGAGGAGCAGCGGCTCTGGTCCAGATGTCTGAATGGGGTCCAAGTCTTCCTGACCTGGAGTCTGCTGATACCACAAATTTATCTTGTTAATTTGTTTGGTACTAAGTGGTCTCACGCTCCAGTCTAAACTTCCTCGGGAGGCCTCACCCCACCGTGCCTGGAGACAGGCCGTGTGATCCCAGATCCTAGAACAAGAAGGACAAGTCCATTCATTCTCTTTGGAAGCACCCTAGCGAGATATCACTTTAACTTTGCTCCAGAATTTTTTTTGGAGGGGTGACATAATTTATTAAACTTTTGGGAAAACAACAACAGGGCAACACATGTGAAAACCCTAGCAACAGCCACAGCCAGGTCATAGCCCAGCCTGACTTGGACGACCTTTCCTGCCGCAGTACTTCCAAAGGGCAGGCCCGCGGGGCTGGGATGCCGTGTCCGATGCGTACGAGCTTCGGAACTTAACAAAATGAAACACAGCCCTGCTGCCCGGTTCCCTTTGCTCCCAGGTGCCAGCTTCATGGTTTCTTACAGGTTCCGGATGGGTGTCCCACCTGTGTCTGTGGGCATGACCTGCGTGGGCATGGCCCTGCGCCCCAAACGCTTGGTGCCCCAGAGCACTGTGTACAGAAAATCACACGCACATACGGAGGTGTCGATGCCTGTGTGTTTGCACACATGGGGAAGTATGTACTCGTAATGGACAGGTGTGATTCAGGTGGCTGGCGTGTGGGCTCCGAAGCCTGCACAGACCTAATCAGACTGGTTAGTAGAGATAGAGCCACAGCACTGTCTGGAACTGGACGTTCAAGGGCATCCCACCGCTGACCTGCTCTCTGTATCTCTGGGTGCACCTGACCTTGGATTCTAAGATTGACGGCTCACTTAAGAAGGAACTTGGTACGGAGGGTGCTAAGAAGTGAGCTTGGGAATGTGTTCTTGGTCCTTGTAGTCTGGACTTCCCCTTCTCTCCCCGCCCCCATCACTGCACTGTGCCCCAGGCGTCATCCCACACCCCCCGCCCCGGGGTCAGGAGCCACACTCAGCTCTGACCCAAAATCTCCGAGTCCTACGTTCACTTGCATTTATTAGGCATTTTATGTTCTTTCACTTAATGTTTGCATTTGAGAGCTGAGGACCCTGAGGCTCAGAGAGGGTAGGCATCTGGCCTCCACGCACCGTGCTGGGGGGATGTCAGGTCTCCCTCTCGTGCCCCCCTCCCCACCCCATTGCCCAGGAGTCCTTGGGCAAGTGCCCTCGGCCTGCCCTGCGTCGGGTTCCTGGCCCCTACGGTGTCATGGGCTTGGTGCAAAGATCACCCTGGGGTATGAGCCACTCTCCAGGCCCAGTGACATCACAGGTGTGACAGACAGCTCGAGGTCTGGTACCTTGGGTCCGGACGGAGCTCTAGCCAGTCAAGCCAGGACCAGGTCTCCCATCGCCTTCCTCCCCAAGGGGGTGACCAAAGCCCCAGGCAGCGCTTCTTTCACGCCTTATTCCCTCGTCAAAGGGATAAATGGTGCAGGCGAAGCGTGTGGCAAACCACAAAGCAGTGTCAGAGCATCAGGCGGGAGCGAGGTGTGCCCCAGGCCTCTGGAATGGTAAACACTAGTCCTTACACAGAATCGGCCCCTAACATGACTTTGCTGAGTGAGAAAGAATAGAAGGAGCAGATTCATGGACCGTAATTGTCTAGGTCGGGGAAACTGAGGCCCAAAGGGCTGGAGCAGGGAGTGTGTGCACAGACTGCGGGCAGTGCCTTAGCAGCAAACCCGGCGTGAATCCCGGTCTGATGGCTGCCGCGCCGCGCTGCCCGTTCTGATGGCTGCTACGCCGCGCAGCCTGTCCATCAGTCAGCCCTGATTTCTCCTTTCTTTGTGCCTCCTTCCTCCCTCCCTCCCTCCCTTCCTTTTTTCTGGTCAGTCTCTGTAATTGGCTCATGACTGAGAAAATTACTACTGTTTCGATTCTTGAAAAAACTGTTTACCTATGTAGATTTTGGTCTGGGGAGCGCTGGGTGGCCAGGGGGTGGGGGCCTGTGAGCACATCGTGTTCCACTCCTAGACGATTAGGAAATGGCCCGGTTCGCATATATGGCCGCTGCAAGTCTATGGACTTGGCACTGAAAGAACCTGCTCTTTTTTATGTGGACCTTGCCTCCAGTTAAGTCAAGCAGGGCATGTCCAGGAAACGTGCTTGCCTGAGACCAGGGTGACAGCCTGAGGCTGCTCAGGGGACAGACGGGGGACAGCCTGGCAGAGCTGCAGTGTTGCCCGGGACCAGGGGACACCAGGCCCTCTGCAGGCTCTGGAACGGTGCCACATGATTGTACCATGCCCCGGCCCCCGCTGACCCCAGCCCATTGTGCCCCAGAGCTCTGAGTTGGCCTCCAGGCTTCTAGAAATGGAGGGGCCACCTTGAAGGGGCAGAAGGTGGATTTCAGTTTGTAGGATTTCCTGCTCCTTATGCCCTCTTGGCTTGGCCATTGCTCAGCCCTAGCCCCAAGCCTTCATGAAGACTACGATCCTAACTCACACAGCAGTCCTGCCCTCACCGAGGTCTCTTCTCCCGTCTGCTTTGCCAGGAGCAGCTGCCATTAGCACCCCATGGGCGGGGCTGGTGTGGCTGCAGGTGGGACACCAGAGTCCCTAACCCTTCAGAGGGGACTTCTGCCCAAGGAGCCGGAGTGAAGGACTAGGTCAAGGTCGTGGCTAGAACAAGCCCTTCATAGATCATTAGCACCTTAAAGGGAAGTGATCAATGTGCTAATGCTTAAAAGCTTGATGCCCACAAGGTGGGCAGAGCAGTGCTGAGCCTAGAACCTTCTAACTCCTCTCCTCCCTGTCTTGACTTCCTGATCGCCCCCTTTCTCAGGACAGCTTCCAATCTCTAAAAAATATTTAACTATTTCTATACACCTTAATTCTATATGGACTATTTCTGTATGATTATGAACCATTTTCTGCTTCTCTGGGAACACACACTCACCTTTGGGATGGTGCCCGGGAGCACATGACGCTGGGATGTCACCTTGTCGAGGCCACTGTCCCAGGACCCCATTAGTCTCCTCCCAGTTTTCTTCCACGATTAGGTCCTCCTGTCCACTTTTCCTGTCCCTCCCCATCACTTGTGGGTTGGGTCCAACCTGGAACTCACGACCATCCCCATCTTTGCCCCCTACTGTCTGAGGCCAGAGTGATCGTGTTACAATATGTCTTGTTAACATAACTCATGTAATGTAGGTCATAACAATCATGTCTTCCCTGATAGAACCTTCCCGTGGCTCCCTGTTGTGTTCAGATGGGTATTGTTTCACTGCGTTTCTGACCCCATTGATTACCTCAACCCCATGGGCCACTGCTGTGCAGAGGACAGGCCTGCCTCCTCCTGCCTCCTCCTGCCTCCGGGCCTTTGCACTTGCACTTCTCTCTGCTGGAAACCGCTCCTGAAAGAATCCACCTGGTGAAGTACAGAGAAGACACAGTCTCTGACCTTAGGGAAAGGCAGAGCCTCTCGTGGCCTTTCCCGAAATCACAGCCCATCTTCCCAAAACACCATCCCAACCCCTTCCTCCTTCAAGCTTGTCTTGGTTTCCTGTTTTTCCCTTGTTTTCTGCATGACCAAGGCTGTGGTCCATCTGGTCCCTCACAGCCCCCCTGGATTGGTATCAGTGACTCAGCCGAGCTAGTCATGTGCCTGACAGTGGCGGGTCTCCCGAGGATGCTGAGCCAAACCGGTTGGGTGGTGTATGCTGGGAGGGCGGGGTCTGGGCACGTACCATGGCCCGGACGTAGACATGGATGCAGACAGGGGGTCCCATGTGCTCACGTGCTCCCACGCACGCTAGTTCGCGCCCGTGACCTGTCGCCAGATTTCCCTGGGGGAGGGCCGTATCCATATGCATGTGCAGCAGCAACGTGTGAGCGCGGCTGTGGCCTCTTCCCCCGCAGGCTGGCTGACAGAACGTGCCGTCCTGCTTCATCGTTTCCTCCGCTTGGATCGGGGGCTCGCGGGTGTCAGGGTCCTTGTGTGCTGCCGTTTTGCAGGTCTTCCAACACCTTCTCTTTTTTTCAAACAGCCTTACTGAATGCAGTTGACAGAGCCACCAGGCACCTGTGTAAAGGGTCCGATTCAGTGGTTTTTAGGATATTCATGGATCTGTGCAGCCATCGCCGTGTCAGCTCTGGAATACGTTCACCCTTTCCGGGGGAGCCCCCTGACGCCGAGGCCATCGCCAACGGTTCCCTTGTCCGCCCCCACCCCCCAAACAACCAGGGCAGGACGGTCTGCTCCCGCATATCTCCCTGTTCCGGGCGCCGGATAAACGGAGTCTTGTAACGCGGTCTCCACCCCGGCTTCTTCCACTTACCATCTCTTTTCATGCTTCACCATGTTGCAGCTCCAGCAGCTCTCCCCTCCTCCTTTGGGGGCTTCGCACCATTCCGTGGTGTGACTACACCTCGATTGGTCTGTTCATCGGTCAAGGGACATCGGGGGTTGGTCCGCCTTTCGGCGATGGGGACGAATGCTGCTGCGACCGTTCCGTGCTGGTGTCGGGGTGGACGTGTGCTCTCCTTTCCCTCCGGCTTATCCCCGGGAGCGGGTGGAGTCCCTCCCTGCTCCACTTTCACGGAGCTGCCTGACACGCCCCCGGCCGTGGCCGTGGCTCCTGCCTCGTCCCCGTCCTCACCCGTTCCCGTGTGTCTCTTCGCTGTGGCTGTCCTCGCGGGTGGGAAGGGGGGTGCCTCAGGCTCTCGCTCGCATTTCCCTAGTGCCCGATGGGGTCAAGCAGCTTTCCCTGGCCTTTTTGGCCATTTGTAAATCTCCCTTGGAGAAATGTCTGCTCACCTCCCGTGCTTGTTTGGAATCAGGTCGTCTTTTCACTGTGGAGTTTGAGAATTCTCTAGGCATTCCAGATGCAAATCCCTTATCAGTTACATGGTTG
Source organism: Lontra canadensis (assembly GCF_010015895.1). Lineage (NCBI taxonomy): Eukaryota > Metazoa > Chordata > Mammalia > Carnivora > Mustelidae > Lontra > Lontra canadensis. Next base: position 5,126,261 of record NW_022631105.1, read on the forward strand.
GAACATGTTTTCATCCATTCCGGGGGTTGTCTTTTCCCTTTTTTTGGTGTCCGTTGAAGCACGCCACCCTTGAATTTTGAAGAAGCCCAATTTATCTCTTTTTTTGTCTTTTGTTACCTGCACTTTTGCTGTTGTGGCCGAGACCGCGCACACCCCAACAGAGCACCTAGGGGCCCCCCAGGAGCGCACGTATTGGCGGTGTCCTGCCCATCGAGATCTCCGTGAGGCCGAAGGCCCTGAGAGGGTTGAGGGACGTTTCCAAAATCTGCAGAAATGCCTTTTTTCCTCTCACGTTTGCTTTTCCAGACTTTCTGTCCCTGTCGTCTTAGTGAGATGAGCTTTTCATCATTTGTTTCTTTTTTCCCCCAGACACGATTCGTTCTCTCGCTCAGCAAATATTTGTTGAGCACGTACTGTTCATCGGGCCTTGTACGAGGCCCAGTGACTCGGGTGCCAGCCCTGCTCTCGAGGACAGCCACACCCCACCTGTGCGGTGCTTGTTGCTGTCCATCCCCATATCCTCCTCTCAGGACCGCTAAAGGCCCACCCTGACCCTCGGGTCCTGCCTTAAGGCTTCATGGAAAGGAGATGCAGTCATTCCTCACGAGTGTGGACACCCATGGACAGGAACTGCACTCATTTCAGGGCTCTGGTGGGGGGGCTCCCCCGGGCAGCAGGGGCTCGTTATTCTAGAGTCCCCGATCCTATACGAGTCACCCTCCTTCTGAGGAGCTCAGAATCCAGGCTCATCTTGCCCTGCATCTCTCTGCTGGCCTTTTTCTGGACAGGATGAGCAGGCCGGGTAAGGCAGGGTAAGGCAGGGTGAGGCAGGGTTCACAGCCTCTGCTCGGACTTCGAGGAGCATTGGGGAGAAGCAGCACAAGGATGGGGGGGCCCTGTGACCTCCCCCAGGACTGCGTTCAGGGACGTATGGGGCCTGGTGTTGGAAGCCATGCCAGGAAAGGCTACGGTAATCCAGGTTTTACTTAAAACCATCTCAAGAAATCTCTACGGAAACGTGTGTCGGGAAAAGCCGGCGCTTCTACCCAGGAACTGGTCTGTTCTCTCTTTGCGTAAAATGGACACCTGTTTTGGTGCATCGTGTTTTTACTTTCCTTGGTCTTAACTGCCGTACATCTCAAACCTGGCTGCACGTGGCGCTCACCTGAGGGGCATTTAAAACTCCCAAGTGCCCAGCTCCTCCCCAGGGGAATATAATTAGAAATTCTGATGTTGTTTTTAATTCCCCAGATGATGCACATCTGAGGCTGAGAACTAGTGGGAACTGGGCAGTTTGGAGCCAAATGTCTGAGCTGACCTGAGTGTTTTCTGCCCCCCCCACCCCCCTGCTTTCTCTGGCTCTCTGGCTTCCCATCCTAAGCTGTCTCTGATCCTCGTTTCTGTTGGCCGATGGGCAATAAAGTGGTCTTTGGCTTAAACATGACCTTTCATGGCTTTAGTCTCTGCCGTAATGTGGCTTTGCAGTGCTGGAAACACGCTCTGCTGGGTGAAGGGGGCCATGAGTGTAGGAATTTAAAAGCAAGAGGCAAAATGGAATTACAGTGATGTTTTGTTTATTTGTAAAGCTGCATTTTATGAAAAGCGAGCCTGTTCGGAGGAGGAAAAAGAGCTAAATAGACAATGTTACAGGAATTCCAAATCCTTCTAGACATCCTCGACATGACCAGGGACGTGATGACACTGATACTTAGGTTTAATTTCACTTTAAAACTTTTGTTTTCGCTTACAGTAATTACTTTTTCCTGATGGACACAAGTCCCTGGCTCTCTTCTTATTCAATGACTAGGGGTAATTTTTACCAAATAAATGAAACCACGAGAGGAAGGGAAAGGTGGGAGGGTGTTTCCTCCATTACCAAAGGGCTGGACAGTGGCAGTGTTCATGGAGCTGGAAGTCAGGAGAGACAGAAAGGAAGCGGGCATGGGTGTGGGAGGCCCGGCCAGTGGTGTGGACAGACACACAGAGGTGCACACCGCCTCCTGGGAGGCGGGGGTCTGAGGGGGGCACAGGGTAACAGCCTCAGTCCCTTCTGTGGACCTGCTGTCTGGGTTCACCAGGGACTGAGGATTTCTTGGAATGTGAGACTTTCTGTTTTAAAATCTGATCAATCTTGGGCAAACCAGGAGTTAGTCAGTCACTGTCATTACTGGCCGAGGATATACTGGTTGCTTGGTTACTAATTTTTGTTTGGAGGCAATTGTGGGCAGGAAAGGGAAGGGAAGGAGTCCTGGGGTGGGGGCAGGAAGTGAGGCCTGGCTAGCAGTGGCGTGGATTTGAAGCTGCAGGTTCTCTACCCTGGGCAGACCTTCACCTAACCCATTTGTCCCAAGGAAAAGTTAATGTGCAGTGAATTCCTGGGTGAGGGCTGGGCCGGAGGAGAGCCCAGAGAGAGACAGATGGCTGAGAAAATAGGCGTTTAGGCAAAAACACCTGTCTCGAATGTCTTCTTTCCCCTGGAACTTGGACTTGCTTAAGGGACTCGGACGTGGACCCTCATCTTTGTACCCCAGTCACCTGGCACACAGTGAGCGTCTAGTATGCGTCTGTCGGATTAAACCCAGCCGAGAGAGAGCACGCGTTTGGTGTCTGGCTTTGCTTTAAGGATTATGAGTATTTACAGAAAGATTGTCATACCACTGTTTTTAAGACATCACAGAGGACGCAAACCGTACAATATATTAATAATCTGAGAGTAAGAGAAAGTAGATTTGTTGAATCGCCTTGTATCTGGGTTCAGGGCTGTCTCTCAGAGGCCCCCGTGATCCAGACTTGACTCAAATGATATAGCGGGGGATGGGCCAGGAAAGGTGCATTTCCAACCCTAGCAAGTTTGCGAGCTGAGCTTCCACAGGGAGAGGGAGACTCTGAAGAAAGACAGGAGGAGAGGCTGTGACGGTGAGTGTCAGCTAGGGGACGCAGGGCTAACCAGTGACCCCAGATCTCAGTGACCAGCAATGATGGAGTTTTGTTTCTCTTGCAGTCGGTGTGTCCTCTTGGTTCCAGGGACCCAAGCTGCAGGAGCTGTTGTCCCTGAGTCCTCGAGGTCAGAGGGATGACAGTGTTAGAACACAGGAGAGCTTCCACACCTTCCCTTGGGAAGTGAGGCGCCTTCCTCCTGGGAAAAGTGAGCCATGCTGTGGGCCTGACGTCGGGGCTGGGGGTGTGTGGCAGGGATGTCTGTCGGAGGGCGGGGCCCGCCTGGGCCACCGTGGTCTCATGACAATTCAGAGAATGCGGTCCACCCGCGGCTCCCGAGTGACCGCTGTCTCCCCTGTCAGCCGCGGCCCCGGACTCCTTGCAGTCCTCTGCCACGACGGTACACGCCTGCGTGTTAGCACAGCCTGCACAAGCCCCACATCTCTCCCTTCTCCGAATTTGGATGTCAGGAGACAGGCAGAATGACACGGAGCAAAGTGCCACCTGAACTGGGACCTTTGACCAGAGCCGGTTACGAAGGCTTCTGAGTCCGTCTACACATTCCAGACCCAGAGCGAAGGACTGCACTGCCCTTGAGAACCCAAAGTCCACACAATTGCTCTTTAGTTGGCTTTGATTCAAAACCGGATTCCTTCGTGAAGAGAAAGCTCCAGTTCCTGACTTCCTATCTCCCTTCCCAAAGGCACCTTCTATTTTGAGGATGAATGATCGTGAACTGCTGCTTTATTTCCCTGCCTTCACCATGAGGTGCTGGTTCTTAATTAGGGTGTATTTTGGCGCCCTGAACCCCTGTTCTCAGCCCTGGAAATTCTGAGGCAGTAGCTCTCCAGATGAATCTGGGCATCTAGCTTTTGATGAAACGGGGCCCCCAGGGCCTCTGATGGTCCCTCCAGGTTCAGAGCATCAGATGAAGGATTTCACCAGGAGCGGACTTGACCTCCCTTCCAGCTCCCACCCTGGAGTGGCTCTGGGCTGGAGTGGCTCTGGGCCTGCCTCTGGGCCCACCACTGGTAGAGGACCCCAGGATCAGGCTGAGGAAGCTCGAGGAACAGACTTGCCCCGTCCCGCACCATCCTTTGATATGGTTGAGCTGTGAAGCTTCTGGGGCAGGTGAGGCGACCGATAGTCTGATGGTCCCAGACCCCATATCGTCTGGTTCCTGGTGGAGGGCCCTGTGCTCAGCACCATGCCTGGTGTGTGGTGAGTGCTCACAGACCGAGGCCAGAGCCGCACCGGGACTCCCGTTATGGAGCGTTACTGCAGCCGGCCTGGCTCTCCCACCTGTCACTGTGGCTCCTGCACACCCCTCAGGTGTCCTGTCTTGGTCACTAGACCCTGTAATGGTGCTAGGGCCCCCCAGGAGTTGCTCTCCTCCTCCTCATCAGCAGGGCCAGCAAGGCTGTAGGGAGACCGGGAAGGTCCCCATCACAGAGCTTGTGGTTAGCGTCTCCCCCCACTAACTAGCAAGTGGGTGACGAGCTGATCATAGGTGTGTGGATGGTGGTCAGGCTCCTTCTGTGACAGGGTGACAGATGAGACGTTCCTGGAACAAGAACATCTTCGGGGGGGAGCGCTTGGGGGGCTCTGTCAGGTGGGCATCTCTCATCGGCTCAGGTCATGGTCCCGGGGTCCTGGGAACGCACCCTGCGTCAGGCTCCCTGCTCAGTGGGAAATTCGCTTCTCCCTCTCCCTCCGCCTCTCCCCCTGCATGTGCACACGCTCTCCTTCTCTCTCAAATGAATACATAAAATCTAAAAACAAAACAAAAACATAACACGAGAATATCTTTAGAAGCTCATAGTGGGGAGGGGGCCGGAAGAATCAAGTTAAAACAGCAACGACCCACTGCGGGCAGCACCTAGCACTGGGCTACCTGGCAGAAAACTCTTTTTCATCAATTATTAGGAAAGCTCCACCATTTGGGGCATTCCGTGGAAGGGCCCCAGAGGCCCAACCTGCCCGGTACCCCAGTGCCGTCTCCGTGGTAAATGACAATTTTAAGGAAGTGGCAGCGAGTCTGCAAGACACGAGGAGGGGACTGACACTGACAGTGGCTAGAACCAGCGCTGGTAGGCTGCATCCCCTAGCCCCGGAGCTGCAGCCCCCCCGCAGATCAGGACAGGGTGTGTGGGGGGGTACTCTGGGTCAGACAGGTGAAAAAACCCACTTAAGGGCATGGAGCAATTCAAACTCTGATCCTTGAGCCGACGGGTTTCCCCGTGAGATGCTGACGTATGTTTGCATACCTAAGTTTATTCCGGTTAAGAAAGTGAGAGCCCACAGAGGACCACACGGTGAATGATCCCATTTGTAGGAAACGTCCAAAACGGACGAGTCCGCGGACGCAGAAAGGAGCTCAGTGGTTCGGGGAGTTGGGGAGCATCCCGGGGAGTGGAGGTGACGGCTCACAGGCGTGGGGTTCCTTGCTGGGGTGACGAAAATGTCTTAAAATTGGCTGTGGTGAGGGTCGCACAGCCCTGTGAATGTACTAAAAACCGTTTAGTCATGCATTTTAAATGGGTGAACTTAAAAAATAAATAAATAAAAAATAAATGAGTGAACTTACTGTGAATAAGTTTGTGAATTCTGTCTTAATAAAGCCGTTGAAACACAAAGTGGGGGAAAAAGCGTGTGTGGTGGTTTCCCGGGGTGGTTGTACAGAATTTCACCCAGTGGGGGGCTTGGGGCAAGGGAAGCGGGGCACGTCACAGCCTGGGGGTCGGGAGTCTGAAATGCGGGTGTGGGCAGGGCTGTGCTCCCACCAATGGCCCTCAGGGGGGATCTGCTCCAGGCCTCTTTCCTCAGTTCCTATCCCCAGTCGGCTGTCTTCCCCTGGCTCCTCCCCTTTCTGTGTGTCTGTGTGTCCTAATTTCCGCTTTCTCTAAGGTCACCAGTCCCATTGGACCAGGGCCACCCTAGTGCCCTCACTGTAACTCGATCACCTCTGTAAAGACCCTCTTTGCAAATACGGTCACGTTCAGAGGTATTGGGTCATTAGGGTCAGGACACAATCCGACCCACGACAGCAAGGAAGGGTGCAATGCATTCTGAGAACTTATTTTAAAACTGTGAACATGTTCAAGAAGTTTTAGCCGGAGTTGTAGTGCTCATTCAGTTTTCAGAAAAGTTCACGAAGTGGAATTCCTTTAGCCGGCAAACCCAGAGACGTGAACCGACCAGTCCTTCCATCTTTCCTGGGGAGGTCTGCGGGCAGGTGCTGTACTAGGACCGCATCTGGCCGCGTGGGGGGGGGGGTGTCTGCACCCACTCGCCCCTGGGACCTGGCTCAGGCCTTGGGCTCCTGCCCAGAAGTGGCGTGAGGTCAGGGAGCAGGCCCGGTGACTGTGGGCGTGGGAGGGGAAGGGGTGACGGGAGCAGAGAACCAGGTTTCCCCGAGGTGTTCTCTGGACGCTTCGACGTCCACAGCGACCCCCCGTGCTTGGCAGAGGCTTGGCTTCCCCAAGGCTGATGCACGCGGGAAGGTTACTTTTCTGTTCTTGCTTTTTAAAATCCGGGTTGACATTTTTCTGTTGTGGATTCATTGTTCTCCCAGTCCCCAGTAGCCATTTATTTCTGAGAACAAAGGAAGCCTGGCTGTGTGGCATGGTGGCTCTCCCTGTCCCCGGGGACCCCCCAGCACCGACGGGGGCAGCGGGTTACGTCCTGCCAGCCCATTTCCTGGTCCCCGGCTCGGAGCCTTCATTCCAAACGGACCTGTCATCCCTGAGCACATGGGACACCTGTCTGTCGACATCCCGCGAGCGTGTTCTGCGGCTCCGTACCTGGTTCCCACCTCAGGAGTCAAAAGCTTCTTCAGGGCAGAGCCTGTGTCTGGTTCCTGTGTGGCCCTGACAGGGGACGGCTCCTTGGACCCTGGACCATGGGTCCAGTCAAGGAGGTGGCAGGGATGTCCAAGCCTGTCTCCAGGTCCTGCTGCCCCTTCCGTTTCTAGAGACTCCCGTTGGGCATCCCCAGTTCGGCTCCAGCCCCAGGCCCGCCACAGAGGTGACCGCAGGCGTGTGTTTCTGGAGCTTTCTCTTGATTACCTTTCACCACTTCCTACTTGGCCCTAACGTTCAGTCTCTGAGGCTCTGTCTCCAATGGCAATTGCTGTGGCATAAGATGCCAGGTCGGGCTCCTGTGACACCTGCGTCACACGTCATTAAAATGGACCCTCCTGCCTCCCTGGCTGCTGGTTCCCATCAGCTCCCGGGCCCTGTTCACCCCCTCGAGACTCAGAGCCAGCACACCCCCAGCCCACGCTATGTGCCAGGCCGTGTCTCTGTATTTAGAAAACAAATGTGTGGACGCACCTACGCGTCTCTCTTTACCTACGTCACCTACCAACCCTGTGGGGCAGGTATGGTTATTATTACTCCAATTTTACAGAAGAGGAAATTGAGGCACAGAGAGGTTCTGAGCTTATCCAAGGTCACGGTGCTCGTCAATGGCAGAACCGGAACTGGAATCTGCAGGCAAGTGGCCTCCGCTTGGAAGGACGAGTGAAGACTCTTACCCTTCACGGTCCGCCCAGGGAGATGAGTCCGGCCGGAGAGAGGACATGCCCAGGGGCATGGCTGTGGAGGGCAGTCTGGAGGAGAAAATTGCTTTATGCCCCAGTGTGATTTGCGTTGGTTTCGATTAAATTGGGAAGACCGCTGCGTGTTCGGCCGCAGCCTGCCTCCTGCCACCTGGGCAGCCCAGAGCCTTCTGTCCTGTGGCGGCTTTGAGGTGGTTTTAGGTCATAGACGTTCAGAACTAGAGCACCTGCCAGACATGGCCAAGCTCGGCCCCTCGGCATTCAGCTGTGGCTGTGCCAAGCCTGGCTTTGGGCTTAGAGAGAAGCTCTGGTGGCCGGGAACCTTCCATTGGCAGAGTGTACAGGGACAGGAGAGGGAGCTTGTACTGGGGAGCCTTACAAGTTCAAGGACGCCTCCATTCTAGCTTTTCTTAACCTGCTCCTGCTTACTCTCAAACCCTCAGCCTCAACCTTACTCTTTTCAGGAAGCTCTTTTTTCCCCCCAAACATTTATTTATTTATTTATTTGACAGCGAGAGAGAGAACAAAGCAGGGGGAGTGGAAGAGGGAGAAGCAGGCTTCCCGATGCGAGGCTCCATCCCAGGACCCTGGGATCATGACCCGAGCTGAAGGCAGAGGCTTAACAACTGCGCCACCCAGGCGCCCCAGGAAGCTCTTTCTGATGAATTTCTTCCAGAGTCGTCGCTGCTGGGAACTTCTATGGAGGCTGCTGTCTGTACAGTATCAACCCTCAGCTTGCTTTTTCCTTGTCTCCCTGACTCTTCTCCCAGCCAGAACACAAGTCCCCGAGGTCAGGGCCCTCTGTCTTCTGTTTCTCTTGTGTTCTGTAGCTGGGGGCTCCATGAGTGTTTCTCGGTAGGAGAGGGACCCCCAAGAGCTGTGGAGAAGAGCCGTGGGGGCCTGCGGGGATAGACCGAGGGAACATGGATGGGGTTAAGGGAGACGCCCATCCTGTTCTTAACGACAAAATGAAAAAGGAAAACAGGGGCTTCCCAGGTGCCGAGGGGTTTCTGTTGAAGGCGAGGACACAGCATCCCGATGCTGGGCTCCCCCTTCTTGGATCTGAGGCGCGTTCTCCTTGCCCAGCCAGGGACCCTGGATGAGACAGAGGCCGTGCAGTGTTCACAACAGTGTGTACTGCCCCAGAGCTGCGGGGCGGGCCCGAGAAGCTACCATGGTGGACGGTGGAGGAACCGGCACAGGGGACGTGGGGGAGTCTTTGTGGGGCTGGAGGTGGCCTCAGAGAAGAATCCGAGAGGAGGAGAGGTCCACGCAGGCTTTGACAGGCAAATAAGTAAGCGTGCGGACGTGCGTGCAAGTGTGCACGCGTGTGTCTTACTTGCCCCCAGTCCGCCCGTATGGCCTCAGTGTGCATCACCGTTTTGGCCGCTGGCACCAATGGCCGATCCTTCCCCGCCCACCATCTGTTCTCCGGACCTTCCACACCTTGGACTCGTTCAGACTGGGTCTGGAGAGGTCACCATGGGACCACGGGAATGAGCCTGGAGAGCTTTCGGGCAGGCAGGGCTAAGCCCTTCCTTGTCCGTTCAGGGGTCAAGGTCCTGGCCCTCTCAGCATCCAGCTGCGTGGCCTGGGGCACAGGTCACTTCCCAACAGGTCGCCTGGATGTAGAGCTCCTCTGCTCTCTGGCTTAGCTGGGAGCTGCAACTCCACAACGGAGCAGGTGGTGGACCCCAACGCACCCCGGTCTGCACACGGTGCTGGCTTCTGTTGGGGGTGGCTCGGGGCCTGCCCTGCACTCAGGTGGGGTAGACGGAGGCCTGAGGGCACTCTCCACACGTGCTGCTCCGCGAAGTCATCTAAGTCTCCACAGACCTTTGGGAGTCCAGAACTTGGCTGTGAAGGATGGAGACAGGGTTACCCTTAGGGGGACTGGGTTTGGTTCTGGTTCCTCTCCACGGAAACCAGGGCATGGGAGCACATGGGCTGCATGTGAGCTCACAGTCCAGGGGCTGCTGAGCTCCTAGTTCTGCTCGGCGGACGGGACCCGGTGAGGGGCTGCAGGGCACGCGTGTCTGAGCCGACAGAGATCCGGGTGCCCTGGTGCACTGTGACGGCCTCCAGTGCTGGAGGCGAGTGAGGCTGTGTGTCCCTCCTCCAGCCTTGGTACCAGGAGGTTTGTTACTATGAAAGGAAATCTCAGACCGGAGTTTGCCAAAGCCCCACAGATGATTTTGTTTTATTTATTTGTTTATTTTAAAACTTACTTCTTTTTATTTAAATTCAATTAACTTATAATGTATTGTTGGCTTCCCAGGTAGAGGTCAATGATTCATCAATGCAAGTGACACCAGTGCTTATCACATCACGTGCCCCCCTCACTGCCATCCCCCAGTGACCCCCTCCCCCGACCCGCCTCCCCTCCAGCAACCCTCAGTTTGTTTCCTATGATTGAGAGTCTCTTGTGGTTTGTCTCCCTCTCTGATCCCACAGATGATTTTAGGCGGCAGGTACAACCTATTCCTGTAGCTCAAAGGAAGTCTTGCCGCCACCTTGGGTGGATTTTCTAGCTGGTTTATTCGGAGGTGCTGGTGCCCGTGCCGTCCGTACTGAGCCAGCCTGAGCTAGCACGCACTTAACCTTGAACACCACTCACTCCACTGAGAGAAAAGAGCTCTGACATTTCTTGAGCTGACATGGAAGTCTTCTGATGTAGATTTCAGTAAGGATGTTGGACGTGCTGAGTCGTCCTCTTTGTCGTCTTGATTCCCAGCTGGAATATTCTAGAAACTACCAGACTGTCCCCAACATGTTGCAGAGCGCCAACAGATGCAGGAAGGCTGTAGGAATGGGATCTCAAAGCGAAGTGCCACAACCATCAGCATCCCTCCAGGACATCTGTTTCCAACAACGGCTAAGCCAACTCCATGCTAACACGGTGCCATGCCCCCTCTTCCGGGCTGCCAAGCTCCCGGCTAGAATACACATGCAGCTCGTGCAGCCAGGAGCTGGGCACTGGGCCTGGGGAGCCCTGTGGGTTCGGTGTCCCTGGCTTCCCCACGCATAGATCCAGCAGCCCCAGGATTGAGCACAGGGCCAGTACCCGCCACCTGCAAAAGTAAGGAGATAAGGCTTTGCTGGGCAGCTGCTATTAGTCCGTGGGTTTCCACGAGCAGTGTGACCCACAGACCTGGTGCCGTGGCCAGTGTAGATGGGGGGCTGGGAGTCCCTTTGCAGTTAGGGCTGGCTGCTTTCCTGTACTTGGTGCCTCATCACCGGACGAAGTTGGTGTGCAGCATTTGGCGTGTGGGCTCACGGCTGAAGGTGACATGGGATCCAGCAAGGTCTGTGCTGGATTCCTGGGGCTCTCAGAAGTCGAACCCAGGCCTGTTACCCATGACTGGGGGATCGGGGGCAGGGGCTGGGTGTGTGTTTCTAGCCTTCTGTGGCTCTTACACAGCTGAGGTCATGCAGGAACAGTTTGGGGTTTTCCTGCCACATTTCCCATGTTACTTGTAGCCTTTGAAGGCACTGCTATGATTTGCTGTCATTTCCTTACCCCGCGGTGCATGACTTCATCAGAGCACACTCGACAAGAACTCCGTGCTCGCACATGGTGGGGGCGTCAGAGCCCTCCCCACTGCTGCATGCCCCACCTCTGTGCACGAACTTCTACTTGCATTTCGGATTTTCTTTGAGACCCCTAAAAGGGAACTTTCCAACTTCAAGAATGAGCATATCCTCTTATTTCTAATCACGCAATAAACAAGCCTGTGCTGCAGATAGAAACCAGAAGATACAAATAAGCCAAAAGAAATAAACACAAGGGGGTGGGGTGTGAACCTAGTAACAGTGTGGAACCCAGCCAGGCTTTGGAGGTGACGCACCTGTGATTAAATCCTGGCGTTGTCACTGCTGTGTCCTTAACCTTGGCAACTCAGCCTCTCTGAGCTACAATTTCCTTGTTGGTTAAAAAAAAAGTATTATTTTACCCATTTACCTGTTGTGCAAGTTGAGATAGCATTTGTAAGTAGCCAGCACTAGAGGACACTCAAGAAATCAGTCCCGGGAGAGATGCCGGGGAGTCACCTACAGGTGTCGGCAAAGCCCGTCGGGAGTAGAGGGGACCCACGAGAACTCTGGATGCGGAACTGTGGAGTCGGTAGTGTGCGGACATGGGGGGCCGCAGGGCCCATGAGGACCCTGGGTGACAGGTTTGTGCAGGTGGAACAGCTGGAAGGTGGGGTGGCCGCGGGCCAGGCCGTCATGGGCCCGGTTTCCTTTACTGTGGAATGTGGCTTTGTTCGGCAGGCAGCGTGGAGCTAGTGTTCTGGGTTTTGCCTGAATTGTTTTTTGCTTTGTCTTTTTGGGTCTGGTGAGGGTGCTAAGGGCAATGCTTAGAGAGCCACGTTTAGGAAGATTCGTATGGAGGAGGTGAGTCAGAAGGGATGTCCCACAGGCAGGAACAGCCCCAAGACCAGAGATCGGCTGATGGAGATGGACGGTGGTCTTCAGCTGTACGAATGTCTTTGATGCCTGGGCCTCTCTTTTAGGGGAGCTCGGAGTCGGGAGTCAGTGGAAAAACTCTGAGCCTGAGGAGGAAGCAGGGACACAAGGCACAGTGGAGATTTGGGGAGCAGGACTGATGCAGGTGAAAGCAATAAGCATTTTGGGGGTTGGTGGCTTGCAGGCTGGAGTGGGGTGGTTGATAGCTCCTCAAGCTCTGATGCTGGGTGCCCGGCCTGTGGGGTCGCTGGTGGTCAGAACTGCAGGGGACCACTCACACCCCACCAGTCATCTGCAGGCACTTGTCACCTAGTGTAGACGCTGCCCAACGCTCTGCATGGTGAAGCCACCATTTCTCTGGCATCTGCAGCCATTCCAAGCAAAACTAATTAGGCTTTTTTCTCGGGCTTATTTGTATACTTTGGAATAAAGCACAAAATAAAACAAGCCTAGCTAACCCAGCAAGGCAAGTTCCAGAACCAGCGGGAGGAAATATTGTGGTTGGCTGGGTCTCTAGCGGACCACTAGTCCCAGAGCCGGGGTGGTGGGCAGGGGGGCTCCACCTGTCACTAAGCGGCACCAGCTTTTTGCTAAGCCATGAGTTTACACTAACTTGGCCCTCTGGTTCCAGAGTTACCCCGTACAGCCCGAGCTGCTGCTTACTTTTGTCCAGATGCTTGCTCGTCCATTATCCCAGCAGCAGCCCTGGGAGATGTGCGGGGTGAGTGTTCTCGCTGAGATTATTTTCTCAGAGGAAGATCTGAGATTCATGGAAATGGCCTGGATCTGAGCTATGGTCACAGAATGTCTGCATTTTCGTCCTTTAGGTGAGAATGTTGCTCATTCTACAGTCAGGAAAACAGTGTCAGGTTCAGGTGACTTTCCCAGGTAGGTCCCAGGATTCCTGGTGCCCAGGGAGATCCTGGCCCCATGCCCAATGCCTCTGATCCCTCTTCAGACCTCAGAATGGATCACTGGGTTCCAGGGACCAGCCCGTACCCTCTGGGCAGAGAGGAGCCTTAAGAAAGCCACAAACTTCCAACTCCAAAGTCCCAAACTCTTAGCTGTCTTTTCATGAGCCTTGGAAACCGTGCAGCATTCCTTTCTCGCCATGAAGCGTCCTGGGTCACCCCAGAGGTCATTCACAGAGGTCACCCTTTACTGAACCACAAATCTGCCAGCTAAATCCTGTCTTAGACCAAAGAACAGATTCTTCAAGGGAGACATCACCTCGGCCTGTGGACCTGCGGCCCTGAGTCTCTCACTGTCTCTCGAAGCAATTTCTCCACTGCTGAAAAGTCCAGGTCATTAGTGAGTTTAAAAGTGAACCTTGCAGAGTGCTGATGTGAGGATCCTCATTTTCTCCTTTTTTTTTTTTTTTAAGATTTTTTAAATGTCTGTAAGTAATCTCCACACCCAAAGTGGGTCTTGAACTCACAACCCCGAGATCAAGAGTCATACACTCTTCCCACTGAGCCAGCCAGGAGGTCCACCCACCCCTGTTTTCTCCTAATCCATTTTCTTCCCAACCAGCTCGCGCACTCCCCAGGGATATGTGTGACAGTGATGTAGGGAAGATGTTAGGGTTCAAAGCCGACCACAGAGAAAAAATCCTTGAGATGTCTTTGGTGCAAAAAGGTGATTTTATTAAAGCACAGGGACAGGTCCCAGGGGCAGAAAGAGGCGCCATGGGTCATGAAGAGTCCCATTATGTACTTTCAAGTTGGGAGGGGGTTAGGGAGAGCATAATCTCTAAGGAATTTGGAAGCGAGGTTTCCAGGACCCGGAGGGGACTAGCTATGGTGGGGAAAGGTTTATTACCGTCCAGTCAAACCCGAGTTCTGACATCCTTTAGAAGGATGGTGGGTCATATGCTTGGGGGGTGATGGCCAAGACATGTCTTCGGGGGTTTAGAGATAAAGGAAATTTCCAAAGGAATTTTTATACTTTAAAGTAGACTTACAGGATCCTGGGGTTGGGCTAGGATTGCCTTTTGCCCTTAGCAAAGTATTAACCTCCAGGCAGTTGAGTCCCTAGAGGAATGTCCCTCTGCCTGTTGGAAGGACTTGTCAGTGGGCTGTAGGTCGTAAGGAAATTTAATATAATTATCTCTCCTGCCTTTGTTTCCCACATCAGAGGCTACCCAGGATTCATTTTAATCGGGGACGGTAAGACCCACAGACACCAAAATGACTCTCATGAAGGAAGAAATTGACCGTACTACTTGCAGATCCTAGAGACGGGGCTCAGCACGCCAGGCGGAACCAGGCAGAGAGGCACAGGGCTGAGCCAGGAGGCGCTAGGCGGGAGGGGACGACACAGGCAGGGAGGGTCCTTTACTGTTGCCGCTGCTGTAAGGTGCGGGTGAGGCAGGGCCAGTGGGTTTGGGATGGGCGGGTTTGAACCATTCCAGCGGGGGCCGGTACTGCCTGAGCTGGGAGGGAGGAGGTCAGGGCGTGCGCACTCCGGGGTGGTCTGGTTTGCGTCTGAAAGGCAGGCTCCCAGGTGAGCCATCCACTCTCTCCAGGGAGTGGCTGACCCAGGGCGGGCAGTCCCGCCTGGGTCAGCGAGGCCGCAGATGTCAAAGCCTCAGGATCACGGAAACAAGCCATGGTTGTTCATATAGGGAGGGACTGTGTTGCCTTCCAGAAGCTGCAGGTTGTACGGGCAGGGTGGAGGGCCCGGGTTTCCGATGGGAAGTTCCCCAGCAGAGCCTTTGGGAAGGGCCTCCGCCAGGATCCTTGCCCCAGAGAAGGCTGCATTCTACATATTCCAAGCGCAGGGCTCCCCAGGGAGTCTAGGCTGCTGCAGCCGCTGGGCCGTGTCCCCTGAAGCTGTGTCGATGGGGACCGAGCAAGGCCCCTGCTGCATCATCGGCCCTGCCTGCCTTCATTTGTCCTGCTGCCTGTCTTTTTAAGAGCCCCAGCTCAGCCCTCCCTCCTGCTCACTTGCCTGTGTAGTAAGGAGTTGCCTCCCCAGCAGCCGCTGGCACAGGTGGTAATGACAGTTGGCTGCGGGCCCGTCACGGAGGGGATCTGCCCTCGCTCTGCCTGCGTGTTGAGCAGCACAGCAGCTCCAGCCAACAAGACTGTCGCCTGCGCTGTCTCGGGCCAGCTCATGCTGTCTGCCGTCCGCTCGGTGCGCCGCTCGGGGGACTGGGAACACGCCCAGTCCCGGTCCCCATCTGTTGCAGACGTGCGGCGGTGGCGGCTCGGGGAGCAGCCGAGCCCTAGAACTCGCCTGTGCTGAGGGGGCTGGGAAACCCCTTCTCTCATGGGCCTCCGGAGCCCACATCCGGATTTGTCGGAGCTGGGAGCGCTGGGTCTGCAGCACCGGCATCCCGTGGGCCAGCATCCTGCAGCCGGGCACCTGCCGTCCGCAGCCGCAGGCGGAGACCTCCAGGACCACTTGGGGCTGAGTAAGCGGACCGCCCTCCCCGAGCCGATCCCGGAGTGCGAGTGCGTGGTGACTGTGCGTTTCTGTGTGGACGCCTTTCCCCCCTTAGGATGCTTTTGTCTCCTCTCTTTGCCAGACCGATGCCGAATTGTTGCTTTGTTCTGCGGGGGCCTCTTGTTAAACTAAACACCCCCAGGTGGAATTCCGCCTTCTTTCCCTACCTCGGAGCTATACGTTTTCTCCTTACGTAACTTTTCCTCGGGATTTAAAGAGGCTCTTCCTGAAGGTGGTATGTGTGTGGGGGCGTGTTCGTGGCTGTTCCCTCCCTGTTTTCTGTCCCTCCTCCCCCCGCTCAGCTGTCCCCTCCTGGGCCTGGCTCTCCGCCCACGGTCTCACCTTGGCTTCCAGTTTCCCGCTGACATCTTAGCAGAGTCGACATCCTCTGGCTTTCTGCTCCCACTTCCCTAGTCATCACTTGTTAAATTTGTCCTGAACAGAAAAGATCGGGAATGATGGGGGAGCCTGGGGACACCACCCGAGTTGTCCCTTGGAAGGCTCAGGACCACAGAGTCAACGGTCCCCTGCCTGATGAGGGTGCACTTTGGGAGGCATACTTGTTGCTTTTGAACTTAAGGAGAACGCATGGAAGAAACAGAAGCTGGGGGGGAGCGGGGCAGGAAGGGAAGAGAGGAAGATGGGAAAGGCGCTCACCCAGGATTGAGCCGAGGCTTGTCCCTTCCCTGGGTGCGAGGAGAAGGGTGGGGGCTGAGAACCCGAGTTTCCAGGGGGTCAGCGCTGCTGCTGGAAAGGGCTGGATTCCAAAGCCGCTGACAGGGGGCCATGCGCTCGGAGCAAGCTGCTGAGTGTTTCGGTTCCCGCCACCCCCAACAATCCTCCCTCTCCCCACCCCCCCAAAAAACCAGGGCCTGAATTAGTTGTCTGTGACCGAGCTTGAGCTCACAATCTGTGATTGGTACTTGAGTCCTGGTGATGGGGGGCGGGGGATGGGCAGCGGGGGCAGGAAAATAGAAGAATGAGGCTTGATTCTGTGCTTCTGGACTTATAATCTAGTGGGGGCAAGAACAGAATATTAGATCAAGACTTGGGGAACAGTGGAGAGTCAAGCATGGGATGGGGCAGACGCCAAGTGTCCAAGGCAGGGGCCGGTGGTCTGGGGACAGCTGGGAGGGGGCTACATGGAGGGGCTGGGGACAGCGGGACACAGGCTTATGTCTGAGTGCAGGGGAGACCCCAAAACATAAAAGGAGAGCCTTCCCGGTGCTCTCAGGCGTGGCTAGGTAAGAGAAGCCTGGAGGCAGACGGGAGGGGCACGAGCGGTCAGCCCAGGAAGCTTCCTAGGGAAGTGATGAACAGATTTGCCTCGAGATTGGACCAGTGCCCGTGGGCCCGTCCACCTCTCAGCCAGGCTGACTCTGAGAACAGCCGGGCTCACTTCCCGACCCGAGAGGAGGGCAGTACGGCCTCTCAGCTCTCCTCTGCTTCTGCAGTTTGTGCAGGGACTTCCAAGGGCTGGAAAACTCTAAGGTGGGGTTTTAGGTTTGTTTTTGGTTGTTTTAGCCCAAAGTGAGGCCTAGGAGGCAGGGATTAACTCCTTTCTTATGCGAGGGGATGCTGAGTATAAGATTCATTCCACAGGGGTCATTGAAAAATCCAGCCTTCTTGCCACACCTACAGCCACGGACTGAACTGAGAAAGAAACTGGGTGGCCCAAGGCCCAGCCTGGTCTTCTTACCGAGGCAGGCGTGGGGAGGAGGGAGGTGAGCAGACTGTGGATCGCTGGGTGGATGTCCCCCCTTGTCATGGACTTTGGCGTGCGGGTCCCCAGGCCAGTATCCAAGTCACCCTTTCATGGAGACAAACTCTCGAGTGCCACACGCCTGGCAGGGTCCAGCCACAGTGAGCATGATGCTTGGTCTTGACCTTGTCAGTAGTATTGGCCAGCCGGGGTCCCTGAAAATGGACCTTCTAATTTTGCCTCCTGATTTCAGCTCAGCTCTTAGCTAATAGAATCCTTGGATTTTTCCAACCTCCTTGCTGTTCTCTTTCAAACCATATTACTTTCCTCTTCCTTTAAAAGTATTGCAGTCTGGGGGCACCTGGGTGGCTCAGTCGTTAAGCATCTGCCTTTGGCTCGGCTCAGGTCATGATCCCAGCGTTCTGGGATCAAGCCCCCGTCCCGCTCCCTGCTCAGCGGGAAGCCTGCTTCTCCCTCTCCCACTCCCCCTGCTTGTGTTCCCTCTCTCGCTGTCTCTCTCTGTCAAGTAAATTTAAAAAAAAAAATCTTTAAAAAGTGTTGCAGTCTATCCTCCCACAGGCTGCCCGCACGGACGAGTCTTGCACTGTACCTTCTCGAAAACCCCCTTAGTATTCCTTCATACACAGCCTGTGGGCTTAGAGGGGCTCATGCCTGTGCTTTTTCTGTGCATTGTTTTGTATTAAGTTGTGTTCAGTTTGTTCTTGTAGGTGGATTCATTCAATTGGTAATTCCCTATGGTCAGTTAGGGTTTTCATTTCTTACAGGGATTTGTCTCTGTATCACTGCTGTTAACCCTTCACGCTTTGGTAAATATTTATTGACCATGTATTAGGCACCAGGTGCCGCACATGGCATTTTCATGGTATTAGTTATTTTCTTAGTTCTCATGATGATCCTGGGAGGTTTGCCTCATTTGACACAGGAGGAAATTGAGGCTCTGTGAACTTGAACTATTTGCCAAGATTACGTAGCTGGTGTATGACAGACTAGGGTTCAGATTCAGGTCCTCTGATTCCAAAGTAGCAGCCCCCATGCCCTACCTCCCGCCCCCCGCCCCACCGCACTGCGCTGTTTGAGCACATGGCAAACTTCCAACAGTGAAAACGTGTGTCTTAGCCACCATCATGTCATGGCGACCAAGCAGGACCTCCAAGGCCCTACAGTTTCCCAGCCCCGAGACCCCGAGGACTTGCTGTCCTGCCACCAGGGGCTGACAGCGTGAATCCACGGGCTTTCTGTGTCTCTGGTAAACCTTTCCTCTCCCTGACAAACTTCTTTTCCATGAGCATGACTTAAGGCTGTAGAGCCCTAAAAGAGGTTAATGACGGAGTACAGAGCTCTGACCTCAAGAACTAAAATTTGGGGTTTTGAGAAGGGTGTAATCATAAGCACCTGATGCTCAAGGACCCGGCGAAGCTGCCTCCTCAAACCCAGAAACCCGTGGCATTGGACTTGGGAGTTGGACTTGACCTTCAGCCTGTGCCCTGCTAGGGACCGTGGGCAAATCATTTCACCTTTCTGAGCCTGTTCTTTCTTCTGACACTGGAGATGGCCATAAGAGCTCACAGGACGGGGGGGACACCCGCTGACCAGGGCTAGTTCCCCACCTGCAGCAGATGCTCACAGTAGCCGGCCTCGTCCCGCTGGGGAGCAGTCTGTTGCCCTGCACTGACCCCAGCGAAGTCCTCCCAAAGCAGGGCCTGGAAGCGATCGGTTTTCAGATAGAATTCTGCGGGTCTTATCACTTAGATTATTCACCAGGAAATCAAGGCCAGAGGCCTGTGGGTTCTGTGGGGTTCCTGTAGTTCCCTCGCCGCTCCAGGCAGGCGGCTGCCAACCTGTCCTTGGAGTTGGTCAGGCTCGCCCCGTCCCTCCCGCCCCACGCGTGCTGCATGCGGACGCAGCTGTCTGCTGGCTCAGTGTGGTTCCCTGCCACCGCCGTCTCCTGAAGGTCGCAGTGCATGTCTGCCCTGTCTTCCTTGGATCATACATTCCTTTCCTTTCTCAATTGCCTTTGGCATCTTTTCGCCCTAAGATAGAGCGATAGAGGGAAGTAGGGAGACAGTAGAAAACAAAACCAGACTCGGGTTCTTGTTTTGATTTTGCTTTGCGAGTGAGGTGTGTGGTGGTATTTTACTGCTTCACGTCTGCTTTTACCGGAGCCTGCCATCTGCCTGGTAATAATGGCTTCATCTCCTTAGTCACTTGTGAGTTAGAGACGCACCGTGCAGGTTCCAGGGCATAAG
Organism: Lontra canadensis; assembly: GCF_010015895.1. Classification (NCBI taxonomy): domain Eukaryota; kingdom Metazoa; phylum Chordata; class Mammalia; order Carnivora; family Mustelidae; genus Lontra; species Lontra canadensis. Next base: position 5,145,645 of record NW_022631105.1, read on the forward strand.
AGAACAGACACCCAGCGCGTCGGAGCAGAGCCAGCCCTCCGCCCCACAGTTATCCCGCTGCCATGTTGGGGGGCTCACAGCATGATGGGGGGCTCCAGGCGGCCCGAGGAGGGTAGAACGGAGGCTGTGGAGTCAGGGCTCCTCATTCTCTCCCAGGGTGCTCTACCTTTTCTTTTTGGTTCCCAGACGGACTCCCGAGGTTTGAGAGCCCCGGGGACAGGATTTTGCTGCTTCTTGCAGAGAGAACCAGATATAGAAACAGGAGCTAAGGAGAAGTAAGACAAAGCACCAAGAAAACTCTATGGGGCTCTTCCTTTTCACATAACGCAAACAGCTCATGTATTTGACCTTAAATGCAGACCTTGTCCTTGCTTTGCGAGCTCCATTGGCTGAATCACATTCAGAGTCACACTTTTCATGGCTGGAAGTAAACTTGGGGCTGACACTTGGGGACCTTTGGGGTTTTGGAGACTTCTAAGGTGGAAGGCTGAGCTGGGGTGGCCTGTGTTCAGGAAAAGGTCGTGAGGAGACAGGCGGAATGTTACCCTTGCATAGTGACGGGACAACGTACGGCCTTCCCCTTAACCAGGGGCAACAGGCAGAATCTCCCATGAGCCGTATCAGGGGTGGGACTCTCTCCGGGAGGAAAAAAGGTGGCAGAACACAAGGTGTGAACGGGCGCCTTCCTGGAGAGAGAGCATCAGGCCTGGGCCTTGCTGCCACCACCCTGCCCCTGCCCTTCCCTCTGGGGCTGCTGGAGGTAGAGGCCTGGTACTTCCCACAAACCGTGGCCATCCGACGGTTAGACCCTGCCTACCCTGTGCTCCTTATCAAAGCTTTGAGATGTATGAGGACAGTTTTAGAAATATTTCACCAGGAAGATCAGAAGGGTGGGGGCGCCTGGGTGGCTCAGTTGGATGAGCGTCCAACTCTTGATTTCAGCTTGGGTCATGATCTCAGGGTCGTGGGATCGAGCCCCACGTCAGGCTCCATGCTCAGCACAGTCTGCTTGAGAGTCTCTCTCTCTCTGACCCTCCCCCTGCTTGCGCTTACTCTCTCAAAATAAATAAATAAAATCTAAAAGAAAAAAAAAAAGGATCAGAAGGGTGCTTTCTGCTCATCTGAAAAGTCAAATTAATGATAACTATGATTCTTCAAGCGCTATATTGCTGGTACCTACTACTGCCCGATGCAGCTATGACAGAAAGGTGAGTTTTCTTGATAACGGGACCTCCTCACCATAAGGCGTCTCTGCCAGGCTCCGAAGACAAAGGAGTCAAGACTGAGCCAGAAGGGCATCTGGGTGTGTCCTTGGAGGGGTGTCTGCAATTTAGTAGGGAGCAGGAATGCTGTGCTTTTAAGGCCTGGCGGACAAAGGAGACAGGGTAACTCCCAGCACCCAGACACTGGGGGGAGGCCTGGCACGGCACCCACGTGGACCCCTCAAACACATGTGTTCTGACTTCTGACACAGGTGCCCAGGGCTTCTTGAAGACCCTGCTGCTGGTGCTGTGCTGAGTTGGGGCTGGGTAGGAGGGGGCTGGACTAGGGAGTGATCCGTTTGAATAGATTTTCCACTCAGAATCCCAGAGCGCTCTATCCCCTGGTGGGATTCGCCCTTCACGTTAGGCCAAGACCCAAGCCAGGCGCTTACCCAGAACCAGCCAGGCCTGGCTCAGAGCTCACTGCAGGCATCTGTCACCACCCACTCGCTCTGAGTCATCCCACACTTATCTGCTGAAATCGCAGAGCCTGGAAATGCGCTTACTGGTTGGTCTTCCAATACAAACTCGGGGGGGCGGGGGACACTTGGAAAGAAGGTGGGTCTTGGTGGGGGAGGGGCGTGCTCCGTCTGGCCTGGGGTGGGCTGAGGGGCTCTGAGTGCCCCACTCAAGGATCTGGGGACCCCTCTCCTCCAGGCCCCTTGGGCTATCGTCAGAATGTCCCTCTAGGCCTTGTTAGTGGCCACCTGGCAGCTCTCCCCAGAAGGACTTGTTCCTTCTTCTGGCTGCATAGAGAGGACACTGGGCCACGCCACCATGTAAAAAATTTGTTTTTCCTCTTCCTTCCCAGATCTCTACTTGGTAGATGAGAATAATTACCCACTTCCCTGCCCCGTCCCCCCTCCACCTGCCTCCCTGCCTCCACTGTCTTCTAAATGGGGAGGAAAACCCTCTGTCAGTGGACCAGAGTGCCGAGTGTTTCTCAAAGGGTGGCCCTGGGGGTTGGTAGACTGTGCCTTCCTGGGCCCCACCACAGCCCACTGAATGGGGTCCTCAGGGCTTCTCAGTAGCATCTTACGTGCTCTGAGGACTGGCTTTACAGGAGACAGGAATCTGTACTTAGAGTGGATTGACTTGGACTCAGCATTTCCCCTCCTATTTGTCTATCTAAAAAGAAAATTCTGGGGACATCTGGGTGGTGCAGTCAGATAAGCCTCTGCCTTCGGCTCAGGTCATGATCTCAGGATCCTGGGGTCGAGCCCCGTGTCAGGCTCTGCACTTAGCCAGAATCTGCTTGTCCCTCTGCCTCTCTCCCTGCTCACGTGCGCTCTCTCATTCTCTCTCTCTCAAATAAATATTTTTTAAAAAAAGAAGAAAGAAAATTCTAGACCTTCTTGTCCAAGGTCCAACTAGACACTGAGTCTAACAGTACCCCCCCGCCCCATGCCCCAAGTCAGCTTTCTCTAGTTTTGTTCATGGAGATAGATAAGAGAGTATTGTGCAATTGCAAAAACAAAACAAAACAAAAATCCAAAGAGTATTTTTCAGTAATTCCAGATGCCTCAGGACTCTGGTTAATCCAAAGGTCTGAGACCTGCATCTATGTCTTGTTTGGAATGCTGTCAAAAAAAAGCTCTGTAAAATGCATTTACCAGTGAAACAAACCTGACATCACCCAGCTTCTGGTACTTTTGGGGCCTCAGTAATGGCACTTGGACAAAGTCTGGCATGCCGGTGAGGATGGATGTCGGGTTGAGATAAACTGTCCGTGATCCACATTCTTCATCACATTTAAATATCCACCATGTTCTTGGTGCTTAGTGATCCCTGCATTTCCTGCTTGGCTGGACAGACTGGGTAGTTAATAGAGAGGTGGTGGGGAATTGTGGCCTCAGCCCATGAGCGCCTTTGGGTATCCCCTTCCCCACCCCAAGCGCCTCCCTAGGGTCCCTGCTCCAGTGCTCCCCAAACTGGCCTCATCCAAGAGCTGTTTCTGTCTGAACATCTCTACTGCACCTGAATTTCTCTTTTCATTCCTGGGCCGTGGGGGCCCTTTTCTGAGATTAGCTACACCGGTAATCCCGTAATTCAGAGCAGGGATTCGTGTCATGGGTTGTCTCTCATGGTTATCATTTAAATATTACCTTGATCCAAATAAAGGGCCTCGGGATAGGAAATTTAGGATTCTGACACCTCACACTATTGGGGTTTTACCCTTGGGAGAAATTGGGTTTTTGGTGTCCAACACATCTCTCCTCCTAGATCTGTAGCCACTGTGCCTCTGGCTGGGTCCTGGAAGGTGAAGTACAGAATTTCAGATCCCAGGAAGGGGAAGAAGGGACAACTGTGCCCCATCGGATAGGTGTAACCAGGTACTTCGTCACCAGGAGGGCGACTAAAACCAGAGCATTTTGCTGGAAATAGAGTATAGCTATCACCCACACTGCACAGCTGCTTCCTGAAAATTCTGCTCCCACTGCATGAGAAAGCACATTCCGTATTTCAGGATCAATAACATAGACATCTTCCCTGTGTTCTGCAGATTGTACGTTTTTCTTTTTTCTCTCCTAAAGTATGGGGATGGGCGGTGGTTGGTGGGTCACTTTGGGCTCAGATTTATTGACCTATAGCTTACATACAATGCCATGCACCAAGTTTCAGTGTGCAGTTAGATTGTGATAAATGAGAGTGGGCATGCGACCACCATTCTCACGACAGAGCTCATCAACATGACCCCGTGGGTCCCTCGGGCCCCTTTGCATTCTGTCTCCTCCCCCAGCCCCATCCTGAGACTGGGGAGGAGCGTGGAGCTCCCCTGTGAATGCCCAGTTCCAGACACACAAGGCTCCCTGACACGTGTTTCAATGAATAAAGACATCAGTGGCTCTAACGTATTTTAAAAATTCTCCCAAGCCTCCTCTGGTTTCTCCCACTCATCCTACATTTTGGAAGACTGTCTGATAAACACTTGTTAATAAATAGTTTCTGCATTTAGTCATTCCTGAGACCAGTCTCCCGATCGGCCTGAGACCATCAGCGTTACTGGAGCCGATGACATGAGAGCAGTGAAAGCAGGGGCTGGCCGTCCTCATTGCCCACGTGGTCACGGTGACATGTGCATTTCCTTCCCACCTCCTGAAAGACCGAAAAACCCGGCAGGAGTGTCCGCCCCAGACTAGAAACCCCAGCCTACATCACCCCCGCCTCTCTCAAAGATAACAGCATTCTGCCCCTACATAATGGCATCTTGCCTTTACGAACCGGGGGAGTAGCTCGTGTTATATATTTACATGTGTATGTATATTAACTCATGATCTGAGAGGAACTCCTATGATTCCCATTTTATGGATGAGGAAACTGAGGCACAGAGAAACTGACTTCCACAAGATCACGTAGTTTTCTGGTCATCTGTTGCTGTATCACAAGCCACCCAGACCTTAGAAGTGTGGTTGGGGATCATTGCAGGTCCGGGGGTTTCCTGGCTCGCGGTGGGCCCAGTTCCCATGTGACGTTCCACCCGTGTTCTTGGCCACACAGCAGCTGAGGGCCGAGGGCTCTGAAGGTCTCCTCACCCCGCGTTGGGTGCCTGGGCTGACGGACGGCTGCTGGAAGGGTCTCAGTGCAGCCTCTCCCCTTGGCCAGCGTGAGCTTCCCCATGGCAGGGTGGTCTCCAGGCAGCTGGACTTTTAACAGCTGGTGTTCCCCGCGGGGCAGGTTCCAGGAGATCCAGGGATAAGCCACCAGCTTCCTACCACGTGATCCTCCTGGGGCATTTCTGTTGATCGTAGGGGCCCAGACTCGGGGAGGGGAGGGAGGGGAGGAGGGACTCTTCCTCGGCAGGAATGCCCGGCTTGTGCGTTCAGGGACGGTGGCACTTGGCACCTCAGACTAGCACGCAGCCCCTCCCCGGCAGCCCGCTGACTTGGACGTGAGCCCTGGCGAGGAGCTTCCCATCACCGCTGGCCTGATGGACACACCATAAAACACACTTCCAGGGGCATCATTTCTGTTCTGTTTTACTAACAACAACAACAAAGCCGGTTGGGTCCGCGCTCATGTCAGGACCCGGGTCATACCTGCAGGCGGAGAGGGACCGTCCCCCAGCTTGCTGACCCAAGGACTTGACTCCGTGCTGCACGGCACGCCAGAGATGAAAGTAAACAGGTGAAACATAGGAGACTCAGGTGCCGTTCCACACCGATCTGGCAAAATCCTGAACTTTGACAGCATAGACAGTCTGTGGGAGAGGCTCTGAGGGAAGCAGAGCCTCCTCCCCCGGAGTGAGGAGGGCAGAATGGCACCGTCGTAAGAAGGACACATGACAGTTTTGTCCTGAAATCACAAATTCACGGCCGTTTGAGCCACAGTCATGCTTCTGGGGACATATCCTAGAAATATGAAGAATGCACAAAGTTCTTATGACAGCCTGGTCCTGATGGCCAAAGATGAGAGACACAGATTGCCACGGGGGCTGGTACAACTAGAATGTTCCATCCAAAGGAGTTTGCGCTGGGTACCGGAAAAATCTCTCTGTGCTGATAGTGAATGATATCCTGGATAAGCAAAGTGTGAGGCAGAATGTATGCATGGCAGGGGTCCCTAGTATTAGATAGGATGCTCATGCATAAAGAAGTCTAATAGGATATGCAGCTAAAGATGGTTCCTTTGGGGGCACAACATGGATGGGGCCAAGGGTGGGACCCCAACTTTTCCATCCTACATCGTCTTGTTTTGACTTCCAAATCCCGTGAATTTAGCTCTTACCCACACGCATGGACAGCAGAGCTGCTGCCCTCAAGAGTGCTCTCTGCGGAGATGAAATTTATCAATAAATCCCAGACAGAGCTTGAGGGATTTAAATTCTTAAAACTCTTTAACTCGAAACTCTTTAAATTCTTAAGCAAGTATCTGGAACTCTTGAACTGCATGGGGTTAGAGAAGGGTCCCAACTGGTCTCGTTAAGAAAGGCGTCATGGGTCTGTGGGACTTGAGCTAGTTCTTGGGGGATGAGTAGGTCCTCTTACCTGTGCGTAGGAGAAACTGGGGGGGTTAGTCCTAGCGGGGGGTGCTGTCAGCTAGCACGCCTCGGACGGATACGCAGGAGTCGTCGCGTGTCCAGCACAGTCGGCTGTGATCTGGCTAGTTGAGGAAAGGTTGGAGTGAGAGCCCCAGTGTGGCCAAGGGAGACGGGTCAAGGCACCCTACACTGTGAGGAGACAACTTCCTGAATCAGAGTTTCTCAGCCGGTCTTTAGAAAAACGTGATTTCCCATTTTGTAACAGATTGTGTTCGCAGCATCCCATGGCGCTAGACAATAGGAACGAATTACAAAGGCTCTTCAGTTACCTGAACCTGACCTAGAAATTCCGTGACTGTTGAACAAATGTCAAGCTCAAAATAAAATTGTAATGCATTAAAAAAAAAATCTTTGTGTGTCCTGACCTTCACTGACGTGCAAGGTTCCGGTGACAGTGTGCAGGCCAGTCTCACATGGCCTGGCTGCACTGGGGTGTGGTGACTTCGTGCTCAGGCAGGAGGGACCCTAAGGTCTCAGCCAGCAGGTCTCCCGTTCGGCCTGATCCCGTTCTCCGAGCTGGGCGCACGCACAGACCAGAGAGAACTAGCCTACATGATCTTTTATTTCTGTCCTTTAACATGCAGATGGGGCCATGTGCACAGAGGGAGAGGCAGCAGGGAATGTCCCTGGTGGCTCTGGTTTCCCTCTCTGCCTCTGGGGTTTCCCTTTTTTCTCTGTGGACCTCCCCCAGATCATCACCATCGTGGTTCTGGAAGGTCAGAGTCCATGCACTGTGGGCACGAGGACTTGTGCTTTGCATGCAGAGGGAGGTGTCCCAGGGGCCTCACAGATATAAAGGGTAGAGGGATGTGTGGTCCAGAGGCTTCAAGGACATACTGGTAGTGACCACACGTGAAAATGAGGGGCTGGCCTGGCGAAGGGACAGACAGCTCCAAGGTTCTCTGGCTCTAGGAATATCCCCATAGGACCTGGTCCAGAATCCTCTGTGCTTCTTCAGCAAGAAATAAAGGTTCCAAACCACTCTAGCAAGGAGTAGATGAGAAATGCGGAGGACAGGCTCAGGGATGTGTTTCATCCTAGGCCCATCCTGGCCCCCAGGGAGGCACACATGGCCTGGGGACATGGGCTACACACAGGAGACATCTCAGTGATCAGATCCTCCTAAGAGATGATGGCTTTTAACCCAATTCTTAGGATGTTGGAAGCAGACTTTTTTCCTCCCTTGAAAAAGCAAAGCCACAAACAAGCCCTGTGTTTTGTACCTGACTCCCTGCTGTGGCAGAGGCTGATCTAGAAGTTTCTGCTGTTCTGGTGACTTTGGCCTCACGTTCAGCATTTTTCTTCCCTCCCCTACTTACATAACGAGCCCCTCCAGAACAGAATGGGTTTGTTGGCAGCAAAAAAACAGAAAAACCTAGCAGATTCCTTGTTTGGATTCGCTAGCACTGTGGTTTGTGGCTTTGAGTCCCCGACCAGGAACCGTGAGTTTCTCTGTGCCCACTCGGTCTCCAGCCTGGCACTGGGATTTGTCCTCCCACGCCACACATCCTGAGGCTGCCTGGTGACTCCGGCGAGCACCTGCCTCCATCTGGAGCATGAAGTCCCGAGCCCCACCGCTGGGTCCCCACTGGCTGGCTTGGCCTGAAAGAGAGAACCTGGGCTCTCAGAACTTCCTGGCCCTCACGCTGCCCAACCCTCCTGGTCACCTTATCTCCTCACTTATCTTTTCTGCCTGGAGGCTTCCACAAGATCCCCTCTGCTCAAGACTCTGAGTCTGGGCATGTGCAGTGCACCTGCTCCTCTGTGTTCCGGAAGGCATCAGAGCCATGGATGTGGGGGGGAGTGACCACGCCCCAGCTCCTTCCTCAAACGGAGTGATGCATGGGCCTCTCAGAGGAGCTGCAGGCAGGCCCCTCAGCTAGACGCCAGGGTCCCTTCTGTCTCCGGATGGTAACGGCACAGGGTGGTTGCTGAGCCCAGTGGCACGGGTATTGGTTGGCCATTGGCCCTGAGGCCAGCTCTAGCCTTTTGTTGCGCTTGCTTTTTTCTTTCATTACTAGAGCAGTTCTAGATTTGCAGAACAACTAAACAGCCGTGCAGGAAAGTACAGAGAGTTCCCACATACCGCCTTCCCCTCCCCACCAGTATCCCTTCTTATTAATGCCTTGCATTCTGAGGTATGTTTGTTATAGTTGATGAACCTATACTAATACCTTATTATTATTATTATGTTAACATATAATATATTATTTGTTTCAGGGGTACAGATCTGTGATTCATCAGTCTTACACAGCTCACAGCGCTCTCCATAACACATACCCTCCCCCATGTCCCTCCCCCAGCCACCCCATCCCTCCAATCCTCTCTCCCCTCCAGCAGCCCTCAGTTTGTTTCCTGAGATTAGGAGTCTCTATGGTTTGTCTCCCTCTCTGGTTTCGTCTTGTTTCGTTTTTCCCTCCCTTCCCCTATGATCCTCTGTCTTGTTCTCAAATTCCTCCTATCAGTGAGATCATACGATGATTCTCTTTCTCTGATTGACTTACTCAGCTCAGCATAATACCCTCTAGTTCCATCCACGTCGTTGCAAACGGCAAGGTTTTGGTTTTTGATGGCTGCGTAGTATTCCATTGTGTATATATACCACATCTTCTTGATCCATTCATCTGTGGATGGACCGTTAATACCTTATTACTAATGAAAGCCCGGGGTTGACGTTGGGCTCACTCTTGGTGTGGTCCATTCTGTGGGTTTGGACACACGTACAGTGACACATATTTACCATTTTGGTATCAGACAGCATAGTGTGCCCTAAAAATGCCTGCTCCCCTGCCCCCATCCCGTGGTGGCTCTGCCTCACTGCTGTTTGTCCAGGTGCCTCTGGAGCCAGACCCCATGCCAGGTGGGTCAGCACAGACTCAGCCGTGTAGACAGGAGTCCTCTTGTCACAGGACTGGGGAGAGGGAGGACCTGGAACAGAATGGGGTGGTTTGGAGGGCCTCTGGGACCTCCTACCTCAAGCAAGGGATATGAGGGCCAGACTTGGGAAGTGGGTTTCCAGTCGGCACGGTGGGTCAGGGCAGAAGTTTGTACCCAGGCCTATAGCAGAAGGGGCATAGGCCCAATTTAGCTGCTTTTTTAACCCCAGGAACTAAATTAGGAAATAGGACCGTAAAGTGAATTTTTAAAAAGAACCAGTCATTTGGCCACTTTGAGCGTCATTAGTTTACCCTGGGGGCAACTTGGGCCCAGGATGGGGTCCCTGGAAGCCTCCATTGTCACGAGCTCTGTGGGAGGGGGCTGCTTACCCGAGAACTCTGGTTTCCCACGTGGAGCTGCCCGGCGTGAGCCTCAGGTGGCCTTTGGCAGGCCCAGCCCTGGAGGGAAGGGGACGCAGGCAGATGCCATCTCCTGGCCCTCTGGACTCCATGCGCACCTGCGTGGGCTCTGGCAGGCAGCACCTGCGGCCCCTCTGGGGAACGCACCCGCCGGCCTTCAGCCAGCCGACACAGGTTCCTGTGGTTCCAGTAACTTCTCAGAGCAGCTGCTCACCCTGACCGCCACTACACAGATGTGGCGGATTCCGGGAATCACACATTCACACAAAGCTGATGGTTCCAAAGAAGGGCCATTGGGAACCAGAGCTTTGTCGCCGGAGGAAGGATGTGGAAATGCCAAACTTGCATCAGAGGATGGCCTCGTGGACCGACCACGATGGACATTTACTGCGCGCCCAGGACAGCCAGGCCCACGCGAGGGGCTCGCATTGTGCCATGACTGTGTAAGATTGTGGTGCTGTCCTCTTCTGCGGTAGAAACATAAACTAGAAAGTCCACGTCAGCTCCAGAGAGCATCGTGTGACCGAGAGATAACCTGGCTAGAAGTCACAGTACCCAGATTTGGTTCATGACTGTGCCCTGTGGCTTTGAGCCACTCGGACTGATCTCTCCAGACATCGTTACTCCACCTGGCCTGGAAGGGGACTGATTGGTTTGAAAGATTTCTATTTTATTTTGTTTTATTTTATTTTATTTATTTGACAGAGAGAGCAAGCGAGAGAGAGAGAGCCCAAGCACAGCAGTGGGGAGGGGCAGAGGGAGAAGCAGGCTCCAGACTGAGCAGGCAGCCCGATGCGGGGTTCGATCCCAGGACCCCGGGATGATGACCTGAGCTGAAGGCAGACGCTTAACGACTGAGCCACCCAGGCGCCCCAGATTCAGAAGATTTCTGAGACCTTTTACAACTGTCCTATACTGTGACTACATTATTCCCCTAGGCTTAGGTGTCAGGAGACCCAGGGGTCTGCAGCAGGTGTGGGCCAGGTGGGCACAGGTGCTGACAGATACCACTCTGCAGGGCTGGGCGGTTGCTCCAAGGGCAGATCCTAGTGCTTGCCAGAGCTGCTGGGGTTGGCGGAAGCCAGGCTGCCCATGCTGGCTCGGAGCAGCCCTGCCCATTGCTCTCAGGGCCAGGACCAAAGGGGAGCAGGGAAGGACTTGCCCACCTCTCACGACGGTCAAGAGAGGTGGCTCTCTGTCTCTTTACTCCATGCATATTTCTGGCCACAAAATCCAGGGAGAGGTCAGAGGGCTCTGGCATAGGACAGAGGAAAACAGATGGTGCTTATCCTTCTCCACTCTCATGACATCTCAAGGGACCAAGGCTCAGCTCCTCTCTGAAACCTACCCGTACCCGCTTCAAAGCTTTCAGGGCCCAATTGTTGAGTCTCCTTTGTCCACAGCTCAGTAAGACGTGCATTGTCCTACGTCCGTCTGTGTGTGGGATCAAAAATGCGGCGAAACAATGAAAGGCATCCTTCTTTTGTTCTCGTTCCCAGTGTTTTGATGGTTGTGTGGGATCCACTAATCAACGTGATGATCCATTGATGGGTTTGGCCTGTTCGTTTGCAAACGGTGGCCAGATGTTTCTAGAGCAGGCAGGTCACCCAGGAAGGAACAAAGAAAAACACCTCTCTTCATCATACTTAGTGCAGAAAGCCTTTGAATTCTTTCTGCGTCCTTGGTGTTTGCTGCTTACTCTGAACGTCTTGTACTTTTCAGCATGTGACGTGCCGGCCCAGAGCAGGTGGGCGGCACGGCAAGAGGGGCTGGGGGAGGAATCCTCCGTTCCTGCTGAAAGTGGGACGGACCTTCTGATGCATGGTGTTACAAATAGGGACATTGGCTATTCTGGAAACCGTGAGCTGGAAAGCTTTGCGGCTATCAGCTCAGCTCCTGGGCCAAGCCCCAGAGCCTCACTGGGTAGGTGGCTGGGAGCAGAAATGCACAAGCAGAATTGCACAAGGCCCTCCCGCAGAGTGGAGGGTGTGTCTCAGAACCAGCCAGCAGCGCCGTGACCTTATAAAAATGTTCCCTGGGTGCCCAGTTGTACTCTAATTTGCGGTGTCCCTCCTGCAGTTTGCCTACAAGCGTAGACCCAAACGGTCTGCTTTTCCCTGTGGGGCCAGCGCTGTCTGCAGGGTGGGGGCGTGTGGGGGGCTCGGGGCTGACGCAGGGCCATTTGGATCTGTGGGACGGACCCGGCAGCCCCTCCACTTTCCCTCGTGGCTGGTGTTTTTCCTCGTGAAGGGGATGTTAAAGCAGGGGAGCCCCCATGGCCAGAGTCACCCAGCCGGGCAGCAGTGTGTGGCCCACCTAAGGCCACCACAGTCTCGGTTTAGTGGTTTGGTGTTTCATTTGCAAGTAAATAAACCCTGTCCAGAAACCCAGACTTGGTCTTTTCAAGCTCTATCTTAAGATTTGTCTTAGCAAAATAGTGAAATGTCAAAGCTGAAAACAGCCCTAGAGATGAAGGGCTGTCCCTCCTCCCACAGAAGGCGCGTCTGTTCAGTCCGTCCTTGCCTTCCGAAGGCCTGAGCCATCCCAGAGAGCCCTGGGCGGGCCATTCCCTGTCCTCAGATCTCGGTGAGTGCACACACCGGGCCGCCGTCCGGCTCTGACTCCTCGTTAGCACCTTCCCCAGCATCGGTTTTATTTCACGGAAGGACAGACTCTCCTTTGAGTCCAGCTGCGAGCCTGGCACGGGGGAGGAACGAGTCGCTCAGGGGAAGGCAAGGTCCTTGCTGTCAGCCGGCTGCTGGTGTCGGAGGGGGAAGGGCTCTCGGACATAAAACAGCATGAGCAGGTGCCCAGCGGAAACCCGTCTGTCACCCAGCCGGTGACAGAGGGGCGGCTGCTTTCCCCTCACTGCTGCGGCGTGAGGAGACGAGGCTGTAATGCGACCGTGGGCCTGTCCTACATCTGCCACTCTCCTTTATGTGTGGCCAAGGTTCTTCCAGGACCGGAAAAATAGGCCTGCCAGGGCCATTTCCTGCTTCGTCGCTCAGTTCCTCTGGGACAACAGCCTTCCCTACCCGTCTGTGTCCCCTCCTCCAGGTCCTTCCTTTGGGGACTTCTTGTGGCCGTGGGCAAAGCGAAGGCCCAGCTGAGGGGACAGAGGCCCCCTCCGACCGATTGGGCCCACCCTCCTTCCCAGGGGCACCCAAGAGCCTCTCCAGCGCTGCCCCTGCTCCCCTCCTCCGGGAGGAACTGGGTTGGGAGAAGACAAGAAACGGGGTTGATTCTGGTTCCTAATCCTCAGTGGTTCACAGAGGCTGGACTCAGCCTGGTCTGGGGCACATGCCTTTAAGGGGTTACTCCAGGGGCCTGATCGAGGAGGGAGTTGGGGGGGCCCGGTGCATGCGGACTGGGGACCCTCAGGCCTTCCAGAGCCCCAGTCCCTGGAGGCTGTGGACAGGACACTGTCCCCTCTGCACAGCGACCTCAGCCCATGGGGACCGTCCAAGTTTCCACTGAGCTCCGGTCAAGCTGCCTACAAGGCGGGGCCAGGTCCAGCTACCTTTTCACAAGAGGAGAGCAGAGCAGCCGGCCCTTGGCCATCCCTCTTCACAAGTGCTCACCAAGTCCCCGGTCAGCCTGTCCTTCAGCGAGCGGACGGGTAGAGGCTCTCTCTAATTATAAGGAGGAGCAGCCAGGGTCTTTGTTTTATCGTTTTCTTTTAAAAGATTTTATTTCTTTATTTATTTGAGAGAGCTCAGGAGCGGGGCCTGGGAAGAGAGAGAGAAGCAGGATCCCCGCTGCGCAGGGAGTCCAACATGGGGCTCGATCCCAGGACTCTGTGACCATGACTAGAGCCGAAGGCAGAGGCTTAACCGACTGAGCCCCCAGACGTCCCAGCAGCTAGTGTCTTTACAGAACATTTGCGACTGGATTTCAGGCCTAGGTTGAGTCGGCCTGACAGACCACCAGGGCTTCCCAGGTGGACAGTTGACCCAGGACTCTGCGCGGTGTCCTGGAGACATCCTGTGTCCTCTCCAGCCTTGGCTGGTGAGGCCGGTGTGTCCCTGGCCTTGGCCCTCACAGTCCCGACACTGCAGGATATCCATGGTCCAGGCTTGTTTTACAGATTGAACCCTTGAGTCTCGCGGAGGCTAAAATGATCTGCCACACCTGACAGCTGAGGGGGAGGGGAGGCCTCCTGGCCACCCCAGCCTTGGGGTTCTGTTGAGAAGAGACTCTACTGTGTGATGCTGCTGTGGAGTTAGAGAAGCCGCTGGGTGGGAACTGGCGAGAGCAGCTGGACCTAGACTTCCTCAAGGCCAGGACTGAGTACTTCCTGGAGCACCAGGTCCGAGTACTTCCTGGAGCGCTAGGACAGAGTTCTTTCTCGGCACCAGGACCGAGTACTTCCCGAGCTCCAAGACCAAGTACTTCCCGAGCGCCAGGACGGAGTACTTCCTGTAGTACCAGGACCAAGTACTTCTTGGAGTGCAAGGACCGAGTATAACATTAGCAACAGGACCAAGTATTTCCTGAGAGCCAGGACCGAGTACTAATGCGGCGCCAGGGCAGGCTCAGGCTGCCGTACTTTGGCCTTTTCTGGGGTCCAGGGCTTCTTTCTTTGGAGAAGGTCCAGCCCAGCCCAGCGGCTGATGTACTTTCCTTGGCACAAAGGCTAAGGGCAGTCGGTGGGGGAGCCCAAGCCAGCTGTGTCAATCAGTCGGGACCCCCAGGTGGGGGGCATGGGGCAGGCAGGGTAGCTGTAGGAGTGAAAAATAGGGGTTTTCTTTTCTTTTGTACATCAGGAAGTCTCTCAGACTGCAGTCAGAAACCACGATGTCCTCTGTGGAAAATAAAGAATTCTGGAACTTCTCCGAGAGTTAAGTTTAGGCTTTCCCTAATTTGGCCCCTGTCCCTCCCCGGTTGCCAAGTTCCAACGACTCAGGGTTTGTTCCTTATTTTCCTGAGGGCAGTTATATAATGTGAGTGTTTTTCAAAGTCTGCAGTTGACCATGGCTCTGGTCAACCCCCCCCCCCCATCGGTACCAAGAACTGCGCGTTGGGCGGTTTTGAGGGATTGCGCAAATCTAGTCCATCTGGAAACGCCTCACGCAGGCCTCCCACCTGAGGGGCCTGCCAAAGCCCTCACCGCGAGAGGTGAACTTCAAGCCACAGGACCCACGGATCAGACACGGAGAAGGCTAGCCCACGTGAGCAGCTGTCCTGTGGCGTGATGGGGACTCGGAGAGCCGGGCGGACAGGCTGGGCAGGGGCGTCCTCTGTGGGACCCGAGTGACTGGACACCATTATTCTGAGGATGCTACTCCTGGCTTTCCTGGAATCATGCCAAGCATCCGGAGGACCCACCTGGCATTTGTGCTGACAACCCAGGTGCATGATGGGGGACCTTAGTACCCAACTGAGTAACCAAAAGGTTAGCACCTGGAAGCAGATTAAGGGGCACATCAAGATAGACGTGTGGCTGGGTCCTCTCACCTCTGAGGTACCGGCGGAGCACAGGAAGTGCGCCCAGCCCTCCATGGGGGCAGCCCACGTTCCCACAGACTCTGCCCCCAAACCCTGAGCTTCAAAAGCCAGGGAGATTATTTGGTAGTCGGAGAGGAGAAGAAAATTATTTTTCTGAGTCATCATATGAGGTAAGAAGCGCATTTTAGTCTCAATCCAGTGCTACTTCTCGAAAGTGCTCCCAGGATCCTGGGATGGTGTTCAGTTCAGTGATGAAAACCAAGACACAAAATTGTGGGAGCCAAAAGGCCTCTTCTGGAATCTTCTAGTTAAACCCTCTCACCTGACAGATGAAAAACTGACTTCAGACACTCCCGAGACCCTCCCCCCATAGTAAACGGCAGAGTTGGGGCTGGAACTCAGCCTCCTGGCTCCTTCCCCGTGCACAGGTCCTGTTCTCTCAGGCAGAGGGATGCAGGACCCGGCTATGTCGTCCTCCCAAGTGCAGGGTGGATCCTGATGTCCCCGGTGCTCTGTGTACTCAGGTCTGCTCGGCAGGAGCGGAGAATGAAAAACCATCCTCCATGTGTTCCTTCCCCAGTAGGAATCAACCTGCTGACAATTGTGCTGGAATGTTCTGTTGTAACCCTGATGCAGACCACGGGCCCCGACACTGGCAGCCTTTCTGTTTGTCCTGTATTTGTGCTTTAGTCAGGCCTCTGCCGGGGGTGGCCGACAGCTGCGTCAACAAAGGCATTTTGCAGGACAAAGCGTCAGGAATACCGAAAGGCCAGACCACATCTGAGTGATGCACGCTTACCTTGCACCTTCTCTCAAGACCCAAACGTGGGTAAAACAGCCCCTGTCCTTTGGGAATCCACAAATCCGTTTGGGATCCATGGGGAGTGGGGGAGCCGCCCACAAAACCCCGAACTCCACACACTGTAGACCCGCCAGCGTGCAGAGCGATGGCATCCGGTGGCGGGACTCTGCTCTCAGCCACCGCGGCGGGAAGTACTTTTCATTAAGAGAAGGCCTTGAGAGAGACCGTCACCAGCCGCTCCGGGAGTGAGTCCCTGAGGATCCGCACTTGTCCTTGTCTTCCCCTGAGGTTGCCCTAGGCCAAGGCTCCTCATTAGGCAAGGAAGAGCTCTAGGTCTCCGAAGCCGCTGATGGCTGGGGGTGTCTGCGGTGGAGCTGAGCCGCCGGAGGGAGGCTCTGAGCTGGGAGGGGCTGGTCCTGGCTTCCACCGCCTGCGGGCTGCTGTCCGGCCGGCCGGCAGGGGCCGGGGGCTACGCCTCTCTGACTCGCAGCATCTTCAGCTCTAGAACTGCGGTTTTCCCCTTGTCCTTCCTACTTGTATGGGCTGTTCTGGGGACCAAAATAAGATCAAAGAAGGGCACGGTAATGGCACATCAGGACAGCTCTGTTGCTGACCCCTTTTTTTGTGGTAGAATGTGGGCTTTTGCCAGAATTTCTGAAGGGGGTGGGCCTGGGAGCTTACATGGCCTGCTTTGAAGGTCAGCTCACATCTTGGGAATCTTCCCGAACTTGGGGCTTTTCTGTTTTATCCCCATGCGTTCCTGACAGGTGACTTGAGCAGCAGCCCACATCCTGAAAATTCCCTTTCCCTGAAGAGCCTGATACTCATTTCCAGAGCCTGGGGTCAAGGTCTAAAATGGAGTGTGTGCGGCCAGCGACAAGCCCAGAGTCTCTCGGCCGCCACCAGCCCTTCCCGCGTCTCCTAGTGCCTCAGCATTGCCCAGCAAAATGCCCACCAGTGCCAGGACCGGCCTGCCTGGCTGGCAGACCCGAAAAGGAGGTTCAGGGATGGCGAGGCGAAGATAAAGCCGTGAGGAAAGCATGAAGCTCTGCTGGGAGTTTAATATTTAGAAATCACGTGGCCAGGGCAGGCTCTGGGAGCCTGGGCCTTCTGGAAGTTCAGCTGAGCTAGGAGGCCAGGTCTCAATTATTCCACTGGCTTGTGGCCACAGCTCCAGATTTCCCCATACCTGGCCTCCAAGGTGCGCGCTGTTTCTCGGTGAGCCCTGAGAGATGGGAGCCGAGATTAGAATCCTGGAATGTGGGGTGGGGGAGCCTTCCCGCAAAGCCTGCCCCTCCCGCCCCCGGACTTCCTTGTAGGGATGCTCCAGCGAGCAGGCCCAGGCCCGCGGGGGGTGCTGAGGGGCAGGCGGGCCACCGGGGTGGGGGACGCTGGAGGCTTTAAGGAGCTCGCGCGGGTCAGGAATAGCGGCGGGGACCTCGCGGCAGCCCTGCCTTCCAGAGGCCGCCTGTGATGGGAGCCGGACCAGCATCCCGGCCTCTCCCCTTTCAAGACTGGCTAACATGAGTCATTTCACCGCTGGGGGCCTCGGGGCAAGAGCCTGATGGTGCTTTAAGGAACAAATGAGTATTTGTGAAAAGGCTTTCGTGTGTGGAAACTGTTGTACCACACGAATGTTCGAGGGTAATGATTATTTGAAACCGGAGAGGAATGTACTCATTAAAATGGGAGATAAGCACCCACACCTGGTCCTCCTTCCCAGGGAGCTGACCGGCGCGGGGCCGTCGGCTCAGACGGCGCTGCCCCCTCCCCCGGCCGCCACAGGGTCAGGGGGTGCGGGCTCAAACACGTCTGCGTGCCCACCGCATGCCCCACAGATGCGGGCAGGGAAGAGCCACGGGAACCGCCCGCCCTTGCCCCTGATGAACTGGAAGTCTAGCCAGAGAAGCAAACTGATGAATGACCACAGTAGGGCCTAGTAAATCCTGTCATCAAGGCCTGTCTTCAGTGGTGGGAACACAGATAAGAGAAGAATTCGTTCTGCTTGAGGGCGGGTCCCCGCCAGAGATAATATGGGGATTGGGCCTTCCGTGGCCCCTACAAGTTCACCCCGTGCGACCCAGGACTGGCCGTTGGGGGTGAAGATTAGGAAGAGCTGCAAAGCCCAGAGGCGGCCGCGAGCTTGGGGCGTGCGGAGAGCGGGGACCAGAGCTGGTCGTCCCCACTCGGCCCTGGGCCAGGCTCTGTGCGGGAGGCCGGCCCTGTCCGGGAGGGACTCTCGCAAAGCAGGGTCTGTTCTCTCGGGAGGGAGTGAACAGTTGCTGAAGGGCGGCCTTGAGCTGAGGTGTGCGAGGGGCTGAGATGGCCTTCCCAGCAGAGTGTCCACGGACACGCAGCCGGGCGCGCAAGAGCCGCAGCAGTCCGCGCGCTTGCGGAAACGTGCCGGGGTGCGGAACACATCAGAAACAAGGCTGCAGAGGTCGGCAGATCCACAGGGCCTGCACTGGAGGCTCCGAGGCCTGGCCCAGAGCTCCTGACCGTGGCTCCTCCCAGCGGTCCCCTGGGAAGCTGGGGGCCGTCCCCCTGGGCTGCCAGCTGAATGACGGGGACTCCCACACTGCACTGTAGGCTAACCAGCTCGCCTCTGTGGTGGGACCTGAGGTCCCCAGTGTGTTCCATTGGAACAGGTGTGGAAGCCATTGCCAAGTTCCCCAAGGCATGAGGGGAAGGGCCCGCGTACTATAAGGCCCACAACTTCAGGGATCACTCTTGGAGCAGAGGTTTGAGATGGCCTGAAAGGGGCAAGGCTGAAAGTCTTGGAGAACAAGCCCAAGAGAGAGCTGGCACCTTCTGGGGAAGAAATGGGAAAAAAAATCTATCTTAAGTGGATTTGTATGGAAATACTCAAGGAACCCTGAGTAGCCAAAACAATTTTGAAAATAATAATAATAAAAAGAACAAAGTAAGATATTTCATAGTTCCTGATTTCAAAACCTATTACAAGTTTATAGTAATTAAAACAGTGTGGTGCTGGCAGGAAGACAGACATAGAGACCAATGAAATAGAATAGAAACCCCCCAATAAACCATCACATATGTGGCCAAATGATTTGTGATTAGAGTGCCAAGACCATTCAGTGGGAGAAAGACAGTCTTTCCAGCACACGGTGTTAGGGACATTATGGGCCTGGAGAAGAGTGAGGTTGGATCCACACCCTATACCATACAGGAAAACTAACTGAGCACAGATCACAGACCTAAACATGAGAGCTGAAACTAGAAAAGTCTTGGAAGACGACAGAGGGGAAGAGCTTCATGACATTGGATTTGGCCCTGAAGTCTTGATTATGACACCAAAAGCAGATGCAACAAAGTAAAAATAGATCAATGGGACCACCTCAAAATTAAGAACTGTGCCCCCAAAGGACACAATCCACAGGACACAATCCACAGAGTGAAAGGCAACCTCCAGAATGGGAGAAAATATTTGCAGATCACGTATCTGATAGAAGGTTAGTGTCCAAAATACAGAAAGAACTCCTACCAACTCAATGACAAGCCACCTGGGTTAAAAAATGGTTAAAGGGCTTCTTGAACAGATATTTTTCTGAAGAAGATGCACCAATGACCAGAAGCTCCTGAAAAGAGGTCCCATATGAAAGATCCCATCAGAGGATCCAAACTCAGATCCAAACCATGATGCGGTACCAGCCGACACTCTTCAAGACGGCTCCTATAGAAACAAAACCAGACCCAGAAAGTAGCAAGCATTGGTGAGCATGTGGAGACGTTGGAACCTTGTGCCCTATTGGTGGGAATGCGAAGCGGAGCCTCTGCTGTGGAGAACGGGCTGGCGGTTCCTCAAGAATATTAAAAATAGGATTCCCATGGGATCCAGCAATTCCACTTTGGGGTGTTTACCCAAAGAATTGAAAGCAGGATCTCAATGAGATATGTGTATATGCATTCGTTTGCTAGAGCTGCTATGACAAAGTAGCACAGAGCTGAGTGACTTTCTGTCCTCACCATTCTGGGGGCTCAAAGTCCAAAATCAAGGAGTTGGAAGGTTTGGTGTCTTTTGAGACCTCTTCCTGACTTGTAGATGGCCATCTTCTGTCTGTGTCTTCATATGGTCTTCCTTCTGTGTCGGTGTCCTAATAATCTCTTCCTCAAGGACAGTAGTCACACTGCATCAGGGCCCACCTGTATGACCTCATTTTAACTCAGTAGAGACCCTGTCTCCAAAGACAGTCACATTCTGAGGGTCTGGGAGTTACAACTTCAATCTATGACTTTGGGCGGTTATGGGGGAGACAATTCAACACCCATGTTCACAGCAGCATGACTCACCAGGGCTAAGAGGTCGAAGCGACCCAAGTGTCCACTGGTAGTTGAATGAGTAGGCAAGATGTGGTACATCGCTACAATGGAACCAAAAGGAAGGAAACTCTGACACAGGCTACATCACAGAGGAACTCTGAAGATATTATGCTTAAGTACAATGCATATTCCAGTCACAAAAAAAGCCAGGGGTGCCTGGGTGGCTCAGTGGGTTAAAGCCTCTGCCTTCCGCTCAGGTCATGATCTCAGGGTCCTGGGATCGAGCCCCGCATCAGGATCTCTGCTCCGTGGGGAACCTGCTTCCCGCACAGCACCCCCCACCCCCGCCTTCCTCTCTGCCTCCTTGTGATCTCTGTCTGTCAAATAAATAAATAAAATCTTAAAAAAAGAAAAAAAGCTAAGTGCATGATTCCACGTTATTGAGGCAGGGCCTTGTCATGTTCATAGAGACAGAAAGTAGGATGGTGATTGCCGGGCTCTGGGTGAAGGGGATGGGGAGTTGTCTCATGGGGACAGAGTTTCTGTTTTGCAAGATGAGAACGTTCTGGAGGCAGATGGTGGTGGTGATGGCGTGGTGGGAATGCGCTTACCGCTACAAAGCTGTGCACTTAAGATGGTTAAGATGGAAAGCTTTATGTTACATGCATTTTACCACAATGAAAAGGGAAAAAGAGAAAGGTTAAGAACTCAGGCAAGTTCTCCTACATGCGGCTTCTTTCCAGGCTGTGCAGGAGATCACCAGGTGAGACTGGGGGGAGGAGGAGCAGAGGGAAGGGGTAAGTGACCCAAGTTGGACCCACACCACTCCTCTTCGCCATGGTGTCATCTGACTTCACTGAGCACTCCAGCCCAGCCACCAGTCCCGAACTCCTCCCCACGAGGCCCCGTCATCTCTCCCAGGAAGACGCGCATCCTGCACTGCTTGAGGCCCCACGTTCTGTGTCCTGAGATGGGGGCCTGTCCATCAGCCATTCCCAAGGCGCTGAGAAACCTTTGCTCTCCACTCCTGCCTTCCTTCCTGCCTCCAGTCCCGGCCTCTTCCCCTTCCTCCTACCTCGGGTGACGGGGGCCGCAGTGTAGCCTCATGTTCTAGAAGGGATGCATGCTCAGGTTCTTTGAAGAAGCTAACATGTTGTCACCCCTCGTCTTACTCCCTTTGCATCCACACCCCTCCGTGGTGGTCGGTGCTCATGGAGGACTCAGGAAGGGGGCATGGTGCGTGCATAGAGCCAGTGCTGCCCCCGGACAAGGCTGGATGGGTACCTGAGGGCCATCCTGTTGACCATATGCTCTCTTTCCTTTCTAGGACCTGAGTTCCTTTGCCATGCCGCTCCTGGATGGAGACCTGGAAAGCTCAGAAAAGCATTCTTCTCGTAAGGTGAGGCCACATTTCTCACAGCTTCTCATGGCTCACCTGAGGTGCCACTGAGGCAAGACTCCCTCAGTGAGAGCCCAGGACAAATGTCTACCTGCTCAGCCACCTGTGCTCTCACCTGTACATCTACCTTTGCTCCCACCTGCCCATCCACCTGTGCTCCCACCTGCCCATGCACCTGTGCTCCCACCTGCTCATCCACCTGTGCTCCCACCTGCCCATGCACCTGTGCTCCCACCTGCTCATCCACCTGTGCTGTCATCTGCACATGCATCTGTGCTCCCAACTTCACATGCACCTGTGCTCCCACCTGCTCATCAGCTGCTCCATATGCACTTCCCCTGCTCCCCCCTGCACATGCACCTGTGCTACCACCTGCTTATCCACCCGTTCTTCTACTTGCACTCCACCTGCTTACCCACTAGTGCACTCACCTCATGTGGCCATGCCCCTCCTACCTGCCAGCTGTCTAATTTGAGAGCCTGTTGGGCTTTGCTCCTTTCTCTTCTTCTCTGTCTGGGTTCAGCCACGGCCCCCTCAGACTCCCCAAAGGCGGCAGAGGTAACATGGATGATCAACAATAAGCCAAGAGAAGAGGCTAAAAGTATAGTATATGAGCAATTTGGAGACAGTCCGAGGCTTTTGGCTTGTCCCATCTTGGACAGGAGTTCCTTCTGCCTGCCACGCCCCCACACTCGTCCTGTTCCAGGCCTTCCTTCCCTTTGGTGTCCACACCACTTTTCCTTGCCTCTCTGTAGCTCATTGCCTCCCCTCCCCCACAGGCCAGTCAGCAGCTCAACAAGGCTGGTGGCCATACAGGGTCAGGCAGCCAAGGAGTGTGTATCCCATGAGGGTCGTTGGACCTGGCGAGAAAGGGGAGGTCAAGGCAGCCTGCAGTCAAGATGAGGGGGCACCCAGAGAGCTGGGTGGCAAGTCCTTCCTGGGCCCCATTACCCACGGCCCAGTGAGAGGTGGCGTGAGGAGGGGCCGGCCATTGGGGTGCCATGAGCCGTGTCCAAGTGGAGATACAGAGCCACACGATTCTTCAGCTCTGGGTACTGGCAGCCTGGGTCGGCGGCGAGAGCGCCTGTGCTGGGAAAGCTAGCCTGTTCCCTAAGCATTCGAATTGCCCACAATGAAGGCAACGTACTGGGTTAGGCCTGTGGGTTTCCGTTGTTCCCAGCTCCCCATCCTGAGTGAGCAGGCGACCTGATGAGCAGTCACTGTGGCCCAGCCTGAGACGGCGCTCAGAGGATGCTCTTAGGAAGGAGCCACAGACCTCCCAGCCCAGCAGGCCAGTCTGAGGCTGCAGGCCGGCCTCTTGGTCCTTGCGGGCTGGCCACTTCCAAGGGTTTGACTGCGAGACTCCCTCCTTCAAGTGAAACCTAAGGCAGAACTGGGCATGCAGTAAAGACCCACGGTGAGGACTGGGGCCTCATCCAGCCCCACCGGCCCCCACTTTGGGGGCTCCCAGAGGGTTCCAGAGCCAAATCACTATCACAAATGTGTGACTGCAGAGCGGAGAGGGACCTTGGAGGGTTTACTGTATACTCTGAATGCTGCGGGACACTGGTGACGGTGATGTGTGGGACACGGGCCTCCCATGCCTGTGGCCTCGCAGGAGAGGAGGTCTTGACCTCCCAAGAAGGCAGTGAATTGTTCCAGAAGGTCTGACTGGTGGTGCAGGAGATGGTGCAGTTAGCTGGGAAGGCTCTTCTCCCCGACACAACCTGGAGATAGGCCTTGGATGAACGCCACTGGATGCGAGTGGACAGGGCGCGGACGCTTGGGATTCCCACTGACCTTGTTGCCTGTGGCCTTCCCTTGGCCTCCCCACGCCCACCTCTGCCCCATCCCCTGACCCTTGAACCTTGGCGGTTCTCCAGTGAATCTCCGTGAGACTCCAGCGACCTGGAATTATATAGACGGAAAGCCAGCCTTTATGAGAGGCAGAGTTTGGCCACTACCAAGAATAATCTCCAGACCACCTTGGAAGGGCCGCCCTCTTCCCCTGCCAGATTCCATCCCTTCCTCTTCGCAATCCAGATCACAATGTCAACACCCCTGTGAAGGGGAATGTGGGTTAGATTCTCAGGCAGCCGGCCCTTTCTGCAGACATGATGCAGACGGCCGAAGAGGGTGGGAGGTGCCGCTAGGCTCCGTGGGCACAGATGTGTGGGAACAGTCAGGTGCTTGGCGGCCCCCTCTGGGTCCCAGGAGCCCACACGAAGGGAGACAGATGGCCCCACCTGGGCGCCCCTTCCCAGGTGCTCCTGACGACTGCAGGACACCAACCTGGCATGCCATAATGTCTGTCCATGCGGTCCCCCAGGCCCTCTCACTTTACCCCTGTCTGTGCTGTCCTTCCCCCCCCCCCCGCGAGACGGCAGCTTTTTGTTGCACACTGTGCGTCTGTGAGAAGCTTCCGGTCCCCTTGACTCCACACAGCTGAAGCATGTGGTTCCCAGGCCGGCCTCTGGGGGAAGCTCAATGCCAGGATTTCTAGATCTTTCCACACGATGGGCGTCACTCTGGGTCTGCCAGCATGACGTGGCATCTGGGCCGGTGGGGAGGGGGTTCTGAGCACCAGGCAGCCTGGCCTTTGCCTCAGCGGCCCTCCTGGCAGACGGCCCGACTGCCTGCCCCCCGTTTGCTCCTGCCCAGCAGCACACACCGGGGGGGGGGTGTCTCTGGGCCCTTTTGTTCATCCAAACACAGGGACTCATCCAATGACATTTACCGAAATTCTGTTGGATGGCAACTTGCTATAGGCACGAGCCGAGGCCTCGTCCCTGGAGCTTCCCGTGGTGCCCGGATCTGCATCACCCCCACCCAGAGGGCGGGGAGCAGATGGGGGGTGTGCTGGGCCGTCTTGTCTTCCCACTGCCCGGGAGCACGATTAGGCTCTCACAGTCCCCACCCCCCCATGGGAGAAGGCTGAGCTGGCCGTGTCCACCATCATATGGCCTTTTTTGGGGGAAAGGTCTAACTTTCTCTGGGTTCCTCCTCAGTGCCTGACTTGGCCTGAAATTCTCAGGAGTGGAATCCCAGGCAGGAGAACCCTAGGCTTCCCCCTGGTTTATCAAATGAGGTTCAGGCTGGCACGCAGAGCCCCCCTCTGTGGCGGGCTCCCCGGTGGTGCTTGGCTCCACCCATCCCTGGCAGCCCAAGAAAATGGCCGTTTGTGCTTCCCATTCTGTCTCCTTCTCAGGCCCTGGCTGCTTTCCACCCATCAGGCTGTCCAAAGCCCATCAGTTTTCGGGTTTTCTCTGACTCCACCCCCCCGACCCCCGTGGGACACAGTATTTCACCCTTTCTTCATCGGCCACGCCTTGCCTGCCATCCCCGTCTTGTCCCCCCGACTCCGACCCCAACACCAGCACCGGCACGGTTGTTCTGCCTTCTCCCTGCGGAGCTCCCAGCACGGTGCAGAGCGAGGCAAACACGGGGCTCCCCTGTGCGGTTAGCCTTGCAAGTAGCGCCTAAACAGGACTCTCGCCTCTGCCCTCAGACTTGACCTTGACGTCCTTGCACGTCTACCAGGCTGCTCCGCCTCTCAGCTATTTCTGCCGCTCTCGGGAGGGATATGGTGTAAAGGTTAAGGCCATGGGCCCCGAAGTCCCATGTCACCACTTACCAGCTCTGTGACCTTCACCCTGCGTCCCGCTGGCCCCTTCTCCTGGCTTCCGGCAAGTGGTGCTTGGCAAGTGACGGGGAGAGGCTAGCAGATGGTCTGCCCTGAGCAAATCTGACTGTGCCACTCCCTGGCTAAAAAACCTCAGAAGAGTGAGGTTCTTACGCCGCATGTGGCGTCCTTCCATGATTCAGCCTGGCCTCCCCAACGTTCCGCGCATATCAAGCAACTGTTCGTTCCTAATTCATGACGAGGCGTGTGGATCAAATATGCACAGACTTACCGTGTCCAGAAATTGTGCCGGGGCTTCCCTGTCGGCGGTCCCCTTAAGCACAGACCTTGTGAGTAGGCCTAGTGTCCCCGCTGGATGGTGGAGGATCCTGAAGCTTAAGTCACTCGTCCAGGCTGCCGGATACTGGGCCGGGATTCCAACTCCGGTCCCTGTGTCCACACTCCTTGCTTGTGTGCTGCAGGGTCGTTTCCCACCCTGTGTGCTCTTCCTCCCCCCCGCCCCCACCCCCCATGTCGACAGCCACATCTATTGCCTGGAGAGCTTCTCCTTGGGGTTCAGAAGAACTCCAGAAAGCCTGAGTGTGGAGGGGGAGAGTGGCAAGACCCGGAGCTCTGACGACAGGGGTTGGAGGGTTAGATGTTTTCCATATTAAACGGACAAAGAAAAACTTGGTCTCTCTAGGAGGAGAGGTGCTTGCGTGATGCATCTGTTGTGCACGTCCTCTGGCTTGGAAACTCACCCGCCCAAGGGACTGGCACGGAGCCAGCCAGTGCTCCCCCAATAGGGCCACACGGGCCCTCTGGCCTAAGGTGGGGAGTTGCAGGGAGAAGTGACTTGTGATTGAGGATCACCGAAGGGGCCGCACAAGGGCACAGCCTCCTGGAAGGAGCCACAAGCCCAGTTCGGGGTGCCCTCTGGTGGTGGGAGAGCTCACAGGGGCCCTGGGCCCCCCACTGGCCGCGTGTGGACAGAGCGGACAGAGCTGCACAGATGCTGCCGTTGGGCACGTGGGCTCACCTGTCTTCATGCATCTGTGGCCACCTGCCGAGTGGCCTCCCAGGGTCTCTGTGCTGGCTGCTTCCCTGGCCGGCGTGCCCCAGGAGCCATGTGGACAAGCCGCTGTTCTTTCCTGCTGTGGGACCAGGCGGGCCCTGAGGTCCTTCCACTCCCGTGTCGCAAGTTTGCCGAAGCCACAGCAGGAGCAGCACGTGCAGAGCCGGTTCCTGTGCGTCAGGGGTGGGCATGACACCTGGTCTTAACGGATGAGGAAACAGGCACAGCGAGCCTAAGTGACTCAGGAGGGCCCAGTGAGGGGTGAGCTGGGGTCAGACCCTTCCCCTCGGGCTGCAAGTACCAGTCCCTGCGCCCCCCAGCAGGACACATCCGATGTGCCTCCAAGTCTGTGAGCTGTACGCTTCAGCTTGAAGTTACAGGAGTCCGGACATTTCCCAGACCGTCAAGGTCAAGTCACCCATGGAGTGCGCCTCCGAGGTATACGGCCTTGTCCACTTGCTTCCTGAGCTCTGTCGGCAACCCCTGTCATCCCCGTGCCACAGCAGCTCGGAGGGGACATTCATGCTTCCTAGTGCCAGGTCACCTTGGACCTGAGCCCTGGGCACACCGCGTTTCAGGTGGTAGAGATGCCTGTTTCCTCCGCCAACGAGGGCCAAGAGAACATTGCATCGGTGTGGTCAGACCTTGAGAAGGACAACGTCAGGGTTTGAGAAGTAAAGGCCAAGGACAGACCCGCAGAGGGATAAAGGGAAAACACATGGCCTCGAGCCTTTCTTGCTGCCTTTCCCATCCCAGGAACCTCTTCCAGAGAGCTAGGACGGCAGTCAGTGGGCCTCTGGGTGGCTCTGACGAGCCCCCTTGGGTCCGGTGCTTTCCTCCAGACCATGGGGTGGCCCCCTATGTTTGCACAAGAGCTCATGGCTGTTTCTGGGGCGGGGGGCCATGGAGGAGCAGCCTCGTGATAGAGAACGTCCGGAGGGGCAGGCACGGGAGGGACCGACTCAGTGCAGGGCTGAGGGCTGAGGGCCTGTGCTCAGAATGACCCGTCTGTTTGTCTCTCTCTCCCCAGGTGGACAGCCCCTGCAGCTCGGGCAGCCCCTCTAAAGGGTTCTTCTCCAGAGGCCCCCAGCACCGGCCCTCCAGCCCCGTGTCTGCTCCCGTGAGACCCAAGACCAGCCCTGGCTCTCCCAAAACCGTGTTCCCCTTCTCCTACCAGGAGTCCCCCCCCCGCTCCCCCCGCCGCATGAGCTTCAGCGGGATCTTCCGTTCCTCGTCCAAGGAATCTTCTCCCAACTCCAACCCGTCTACCTCCCCCGGGGGCATCAGGTTCTTCTCCCGCTCCAGAAAAAGTAAGACATTGATGCTATTGATTCAGGTGGGTGCTGGGCCGCTGGGGACCTGACCTCCGAGGGCCGGTGGGGCACGTGCCATTCGCAGGGGCACCCAGGCCGGCCGGGGGGGTGTCGGTGACTTGGTGTCGAGTGCACGTGTCTTGTCTGTCCCCCAAGGACAGCGCTCTCTCCAGAACACGGTTGGTTTCCACCTGCCACTTTCTGCCTACACAAAGCCGTTGGTATGGGGGCAGCGCAAACATCCCAGTCCTCCCAGTGGGACTTGCAAGGACAGCTACATGAAACCTGGGCCCATAGCCTTCCCTGAAATCTGCACCTGCAGCAAGCTAAGCTTCGGCACATTCCCCGGGGCCAGAGGACCCAGACCTTGGTTTGCTCTGCCAGATGTGCCCCTCACTACCTGTGGCTTGGTTTTGTGGGGTTTGAATGGACCTGTTTCTGACAGATCCTGACTTTGTTTTGGGTGCTGGGCAGCTGGGGTTGATTTACTGGAGAAACAAGGGAAGAAAATGTGTGTTTAGGTGAGCACTCTTCACCTTCATGAGTATCTGTGATTTAAGGACAAAATACTCCCAGTTGAGCACCGTTGATCATAGCTGGGAGTGTAACGGGCGAGCCGCAAAGTAGACAGAGCGGGCTTCCTCCTTCCTCGTGTCTTAGCACATCTCCCCACGCCATCTGAGTCTCCGTGATGATGTAGAAAGCTCCTGTTTGGGACGGCAGTGATTTGGGAACCAAACTTGCCCTTTGGTGTGCGGTCAGTCGCCTTCCTTTCTTTCCAGATTGCATGTTACACTCAGGACCCGCAGGATAAAGCAACACTTGATCGGCAAGACCACGGCACAGAGCACAGATTCAGTCTCTGGGGCTTAGAAGGAAAGGGCAGGGGGCTCTCTCTTTCCTTTCCTGTGTGGTGTGGGGTATGGTTGCTGATACCCCTGACTTCATCCTCCTAATGACTGGCCCTAAGCGTAAATGCACAAAGGTCATGGGTCAGAGTGGCCCTCCAGCCACTGGGTGACATGCCGTTGGGAATTAAGTCTACAAACCCAGTAGGGAGAGGGGAGTGTCCGGGCACTGATGTCCTAATGCTCCAGAGAGAGTTGAGGCTTCCTTGACCAAGATCGTGAAACTCTCAAATATCCTCTAAGAGGAGGGGATGCCGGGCGGGTCGACGTCAGGACGCCTTGTTTCACTGGTGGCCTTACCACCAGTGTTGGTTATAACAGAACTACCTTGTATTAGCCTCCTGGGGCTGCTGTAACAACCGGGTGGTTTGAGCAACAGAAATGTGGACTGTCACATTTCTGGAGGCCGGAAGTCCAAATTCAAGATGCCACTTGAATGGCAGAGGTGGTTCTCCCTCTGAAGGGTCTTGGGGAGAATCTAGTCCACGTCTTTCTCTTGGCTTCTGGTGGCGCCGGTAACCCGTGGTCCCCGTTGGCTTAGAACAGCGTCACTCCAGTCCCTGCCTCTCCCTCCGTCATGGCACGGCATCTTTCCTTCGCGCGTCTGTGTCGTGGGTCTCCGCTCCTCTTCTTGTAAGAGCTAAGTCTCAGATTAGCAGACCATTCTGCTCTAGTATAGTCGCATCTCGTCTTAATGGATTACGTCTGCAGTGTTACCCATTCAAAAAGGTCACATTCTGAGGCTCCCGGAAAGGCATGAGTGGAGAGGACACTGTCCAAGCCAGTACACGGGTCACATAGGAAAAGCCAAGATGTACGGTTCATGTCAAGGGCTGGGAATGGAGAGGATTTGTGGGTGGAGAGGGCCCAGCCTGTGAAGGCCAGGGTCATTTCTGAAGGCGGAAGGGAGCAGCCAAGACGCGGAGTCTGGGAGAGTGGTGCGTTGGGTGGTGGTGCTGGGCTGGCCTTTCAGCTCGCTGGGAAGCAGAAGGCCATGCTGCCTTTTTCTGTTTGGCATTTTAAAGGGCTTTCAGTGTTCTTGGCCAGAAAATCTTGTTTCCAGGGTCTGTCTTCTAAGATGTTTCGGAGTATCCATAACTTGTCAAGGCTCCTCTCTACCATCTGGCCAGGCAGCTGTAGACTGAGCTCAGGGAGGCTCTGGTTGTCTCCGGCCGCTCGTGAAGACGAGCATTGATCAGGTGGGGCTGGGCGCTTGGCTTCTCCACAGAAGCTCCCTGGGAGGGGAGGCTCAGACCAGAGTAGGCCTGGTCCCAAGACCCATGCTCTTGACCCTGGACCACTGAGCCCAGGAACTTGGTATTCCCCAAGTGGAAGCCCATCCCGCCAGGCCCCGTCATTAATGAAGGTCTGTTTCCTGGGGGAAGGGGTGCCCTACTTGGCCGGGAGGAGCGTCGCCTGGGCTCCCTGCTGCCTGGTCTGCAGACGTGTCTCAGGGGTGTGCTTGCAGGGTGTGCCGTCTACTGCCTTCCCGCCTACTCGAATCAGTTCCTGGATCAAGGTCCCCAGACCGTGTGTTTCTCCCCACTGCCCCAGTACTGGTTTCACACGATGGAGCCTGAGAGTAATGTCACTCATCAGTCTGCGTGGAGGGTCTTTATGAGAAACAGCCTGTGAGACCCGCGATGTCCCCTGGAAGAGCATCACAAAGACGTCGTTCGTTCCCCAAGGCCCCTGGGAGACATTTCCTGTCCTGCCTTGGTCCTGAGAAGAGCTGAGCTTGCGAGCGATCGGGGTGTTTTGTCTGTAATGGACACTGACCATGTAACAGCTCTGTTGCCTGCCGGACGTCTCAGAGCTGCCTTTGTACAAGGGGCGTAAAGCGGGCTTCTCTAGCCTCATTTCTGAATCTAATTTTGGTCCCCATCCTTCTTTCATACCACTTTTTTTTTTTTAAACAAGGAAGACAACTCATTGGAAGGATTTGGGGTATTTATAGAATTCAAAGAAGAGCTGACTGCTGGGGACTCAGGAAGGGAGGGGACCGGGCTGGCTGTGGGGGCCTTGGCAGCGAGAGTGTGTGGATCTTTCCATGAGATCCAGAGACTTCCTTGTCTCTGTGTCTCTCCTCTTGCCATGCTGAAGTCATTATAGGATACCTGATTAGCCCAGTTCAGGCCTCTGAACCAGCTGCTTGTGGGGGGGAGGGGCAGATCCTGCAGCAAGACTAGAATGACCCATGGCCCTCCCACCCCCACCCCAGACATGGGCAGGAAGTTCCCAGAGAAGAGCCCAACAGGCAGCTCTCACACTCTACTCTCCCAGTGCCCGGCATGCGTGCGTGTACACAGCGTCCCTTTTGGGGCTCCATCCAGTCACTCTCTGTGCACTTGTAAGTGTGCACACCACTTCCTCCATAGGCGGCAACCCTGCGTTGTGTCCGACCAGCACAAGTAAGGATGTTTTCCAAGTCCTGCCTCTCGAGGCCATGCCCATTTCTCCTGGAGTTCGGTCTGCAGCCTGTCTTTCTATCGGGTGACTTAGTCCCCACAGGGTGGACCTAGAATCTGAAGCTTCAGCAGCTCCCCAGGTGGCACAGATATGTAGTCGAGCTTGATGAGCACTGTCATCAATGATCGGGACAAAGGAAGGACGATAGAAATCATGAGCACGGTCCTCTTCAAAGAGGACATAAAAAACGAAAAGGAGATAATTCAGTCTTCAGACGCTCTGAGAACAAGAAAGGGAATGTGGGTAGGAGCTATGGATCCAGATGCCACATCTGGTCTTGGGACCAGCGATTTCCCAGGTTGGCTGGTGTTTGTGGCCCAGGGAAGAGAACCAAATCTTGGTTATAGAAGGATCCATCCCATGGAGGACCTGCTGGTGTGGCGTGGCTGCCACCTCCCACTCCCTCTGCTCTGCTGATTTAGTGGCATGTGGATTCGAGGCATGTCTTGGGGACTCTGGGTTTTAATCATACTCCCTCCAGCCCTACTGTAGGCCCAAACATAATTCTCATGATGGTCAAGGTCTTATCCCACCCAAAACAATTATCCACTCTTCTGCCCTATCTTTTAATACAGTGGTGGGCAAACCAGAGCCCAGGGACAAAATCTGGCCGGCCACCTGTTTTTATAAATAAAGCTCTGTTGAACACCGTCACGCCCATTTGGCTCTTTGGACTGTGGCTGCCCTCATGTTGCAGCCATAGGATCCAGTCCACAGAGTCTGAAGTGTTTGGACCGAGCTACTGTCTAGTAGCTCCAGAAGTCCAGAGCAGTCATGCGGCAGGAGAAGCTTCCAGAAAGGTGAAGCTTTATCTTCAGAGGGGTTTTTAGAACTGAATCTTGCCTTTGGAGACGAGGGAAAGAAAACCCGGTCAATATGTTCGTGAACTCAAATAATAAGATTAAAGTTTTAAAAAATAATAAAATAATTTTGCACAGTCAGCAAGAACCTCAAGAATGGCTTAGCATCATGTCACTAAACTTTGCTTTCTAATTGTTGTAATTACAAATACGACACCTAACAATCACAAATAATGACAAATGCTTTTACTGTGTCTCCTAAGTGCATCATACATGACAATTATTTTAATCCTTGTGTAAAACTCTATAAAGTGACTTTTTACCATTTTTATCAAAATAAAAACTGAGCCACAGAGAGGGAAGTCATGGAGCAAAGGCCACACAGCTGGTAAGTGATAGAACCAAGATCTGAACTCAGGTGGTCTGAGTTGAACTCCCCAATCTACTTTTAACCCAGATGCGAAGACTCTGCTGGAAGGAGAAGATTTTAGGAATCTCGAAGCCAATAGTCGGACAACAGCCAGCCATTTAGAAGAAAGGAAAAGAGAAGGGTTTCCTTGGAGATTTCTTACACCAAAATAATTTCCATATAGAGCAAAACTGTATGTTATTCACATGTCCCCCAAAATGGAAAAATATAGTCTTGGGGTGTCAGGCCTTTCTTTTGTAAAGGGTGAAAAAATGGGTTTGTAAATGTGAGTAAACATCACACCTTTCTCACCATTGCTGGAAGTTGGTAGGCTTGATGCTCAGAGCATCAGGATGGTGGTCTGGGTAGAAAAGAGCTGGGGGGTCTGTATGAGAGAAGGTAAGGCGCATTCAAGGGAGAAGTACGTACATCCGTGACGGGTGGTCCGATGAGTGAAGGCAAGGCTCCAGAAGGTGAATCTGAGCCAGGCAGGACATGGGAGTTCTGGTAGCGAGACCAGAGACTGCAGCCCAGTCACTGTGCTGGGTCAGATGGAAGAGAGAAAGGACACATCTACAGGGGTTTCCCATGTTTAGGGAAGACCACTGCACCCCCGGCTCCCACCTGCCTCTTCACACCTCCTCTTCGGCAGGGCCTTCCTCTGGGGCCTGCACAAAATCAGCACATTCTGCATGTTACATGTTTCTTCTCCCAGCGAGTGCTGTGAATTGACTGGTTCCCTTGGCTGCCTTTCCAAGCGGAATGTAAGCTCTCCGAGCGGAGGGGCTGTTCGGTCCTAGGCTCCTTTCTCAGCGTCTAGAACAGTGCCTGGCACTAGCGGGCGTCCAGCAACCCCGGTACCCTCCGTCCACCCCTGAGTCCACCCATGTGCTCGGCTCTCAGGCTCGGGCTTGAGCTCCTTCTGAATGCGGGGCATTGCCTGTGTTCACTGAGAAGTAAGCACGACTCTCTCGGCAACGATAAAAGACAGACAGGACGATGCACCGCATCGGAATAACCGCTTCGGAAACACAGACACTAACAGAAGCAGAAGCTCCCTTTCCAGCAAAGGCCGGGAGCTCGGCCAGCAGGAGGTTTCCCTCGCCTTCGCACAAAAGAGAGCTTGCCACTAAAACCGAATTCCTGCTCCTGGCAGCCCGCCAGCTGCTCCACACGGTCATGGACACCCACCCATCCATTGGGCCTCGCCCTCCGTCTCCCGGGAAGGTTGACATCGCATCCCAGCCCTGCCTCTGTGACGGAGGAAGCCGCCAACCCACCAGCCTGCAGCTGCTTTCTCTACTGCCAGCCCCGGCCTGTGGCTTCGCAGAGGTGACCTTCCCACAAGCCCTGGTGAGCGGAACTTGAGTCTGAAATTGCTGTTTATTAGAGTTCCTGGAGGTACGTGAATCGCCTGCAGGCTCTGGACATGACCACCCGTGTTAGGAAGGCCCTGAATCCAGTGGCAAATCCATGGGCAGCAGCAGGTGCACGGGCCAGAGAAACGGGGCTCATGTAGGAATTAAGGTCAAGTTACTAGGCAAGGGCTCAGTGGAGAATCAGGTGAGATAAACCCTCTATTTCAGGTAGATTGCTAAAATATAGGTAGATTTTTTAAATCTACCTGTGGTGGGTAGATTATTAAAAAGTACCAGTTCATTTTAGTCCTTACAATAACTTTTGTGGGTTTATCTGTGTCCCCACAAAAGAGACAGTTTGAGGTCCTAGCCCTCCCCCAAAATCCCTGAATGTGACCTTATTGAAATAAAGCTGCTACGGATGTAATGAGCTAAGAAAAAGTCATCCTAGAGGTGGGTGGGGGCCACATCCGACATAATTCGTGTTTTGTAAGAAGAGGGGCACACGGAGACAGGCACACGGGTGAAGCAGTGGGAGGAAAGCCGAGATGGGGGAGATGCGTCTCGAGCTGAGGAGTCCCAGGGGTTGCCAGAGGCACCAGAAGCTGAAAAGCCAAGGAAGGATCCCCACCCCACCCCCCAGTTTCAGAGGCCGTGGGGACCTGCCAGCCTTCATTTCAGACTCCTGACCCACACACTGTGATTTTCTTTGTCGCCGTGACCCTTCCACGGGACAGCAATGCCATTTCACAGATAGGAAACAGGTGTTTGTGTCAGGTTTGGCTCGTGATCTTTACATCACAGGAACACTTTTGTGGGGGGGATGTTACCACAGGGCTCAGATGCCCTCACTCTGGGGAGGAAGGAGGCTGGTCCTGAGGCCAGTTCCTCGTGGGTGATTTTCAAGAGAGCTGTTTCAGCTGCTGGGAAGGGAAGGAGAGCGTGTTACCTGGCCAAGGACTGAGTTGGAGATATCTTGTGAGTCGGAAGGGAAGGGGAGTGAAGGGTGGCCAAGCCTGGTGCCCAGTCATGGCACGAGCTCCTCTACTTCTCCCAACCCCTCCCTGAAGCCGGGTTGGGCCCACAGTGCTGGGGCCAGATCTAGATCCTCAGTGGGGAGAGCAGCCCAGAGCCAGCTGTCTCCCTGTGTGGGCTGGCGACCTGACCAAAAGAAACCCATTTTATGTTGAACCACTGAGAACCTGGGGCTTATTTCTTGCTGTGGCCTTGCTGAGCCTATCCTGGCAAAGCAAGGTAGACTGGTAGAAATGGATGGATTGGGGCTCAAGGAAGTTTTGAGTTGGTCTGTTTACCTCAAGATAGGAGAGATGAACACCTTCACAGGCAGAGAAGCAAGCAGCTGATGGGGGGACTCCTGAAACACACAGACAGGTCGTGAGGGGCAGGGACATGAGCCTGCATCCATCTCTGGTGTTGGTTTCTGTTCTCCATTAGACTGCTGGGTTTTTGCTCTGGGGACACCTGTTTGTCCTCATGGCCCCAACAAGGCTGCCTGCCCCGCCAGATCTGCCATCACTCAGCATCAGCCCTCTGGGCCTCCCGGGTTGTTCCGGGCTTTGCATCGCTGGTGTGTGGAGGTCCCTTTGGCACCATGAAGGGCATTTCCTTGGGTGGCACAGGCACCGTGCCTTCCCTGCTGCCGCCACACAGTTCAGCAGCGTGCTCTTTGCACAGACTCAAGTTCAGGTCTACACGCGGAGCCTGCATGTGCCCTACGGCACCCCTGCAAGACAGCTGCTTATCCCTGACTCAGGGGCCTTGCTCAGGGTCACCAAGCTCAGGGGTGGCATTGGTGCATGTGAGCTGGTTGGCCCCGAACGCAGTTGGGTGCTAAGCAAGGTTTGACCCGTCCCTTTCCTGAGGACACCTGGATTGTTCTCCTCAGAACCCATTGGCCCCTCTGACCTCACTGAGTTTAGTCTGCCTCTCGGTGGTGGCTCCTTTGTGGGGCCCTGAGGAGCTGTCATAGTCTTTCCTCTGCCTATTTGGTCGTTAAACATACACATATATTTGAGAGCGTGTGCACGCATCTGTGTAAACACCGTCAGATAGCTAAACCCCCTGCATCCATTAGACACAGTCTTAGAAATGTTTTCCTGCCTATCGCTGAGATCATCTCTAGCTCTGGAGACACAGACAGGCGGCCATGATGCTCTTGGCTCCTGTGTGCAGCCCCTTTCTCATATCTTTTCTGCCCACCCTCCCCACCAGTCCCTCAGTCCTTCCTTCTCCTTACCAGGTGTTGGCAGACTCTGACAACCCATCTGACGAGTGCTCCCCCTTTCTTCATAACAAACCCTGGTTTTATTCAGGATCCAGGCCAGGGCAGGACTTATCACTGGTCTAGTTCGGTTGGAATTAGCCTTTTCCCATTTGGGGAAGTGTCTGGTTTTGGGGTCACTGGCCTTGAGGTGAACCAGGGACCTATGTCTTGCCAACAAAATATAAGGAGAACTCTTTGAAGGATCAAAAAGTCATCTCCCCCAACAAAAAGAGATACATGAGGACTCCCTGTCCTTACCTGGACTGCACTGTGAGGATGTGGTTTCCAGAGCTGTGGTGGCCATCTTGTGACCATGGCCCCCATGCAAGATGGCGGAACAGGAAGGTGGCCGTGGAATCCTCACAGGCCAGTGGAGGATGGAGCTCAGTGTTCTAGGTAATAGACATCCCTGTGTTCAGTCTCTTTTAAGTTGTATTTTTCTGTCACATTCCATTAAAGGATCCCGGCTGATACACGTCTCTTTGGTGACAGAGGTGAGATTCGTCCAGATTGGGCAACCAAAGGAAAGCTGGAGGGGCTAATCGGGAATATTCCAGATGGAGGGCTGGGGGAGGGAGGAGAACTGGAGCACAGACTGCCTTGGGTTTTCCTCCTGAGCTATGGAGAAACACAGAGCAGGTTATGAGGGCCGACGGGGGTGGGTGCTGTTTTGTGCAGGAAGGTGAGGGGAGGAGCAGTCCCATAAGGGGACCGTGACGGCTTGAGACAGAGGGAAAACGCAGTGTGGATTAGCAAAAGCCTCACTATATAAGCCTCTTTTCCTCCCAAAGTCGAAGTTGACGTCAGTAAGCAAGTGAACGAGCTCATCAGGTAGACTTTTGGCAAGGTCTGATTTTTAGGTCTGAGTTCTGCCTTCTGTAACTTCATTTTCCCTGGGTGCCCCTCCTTCCACCCTTTCCTTTAAAAAGAAAAGTTTACTTTTGACAAGTTCCTACGGAGCGATCGATGCCTGGAGTGGCTCTGAAGGGCTGACCTCCTCACCCACAGCCGGAGTCCCAGGGCAGCTGGTCCGCCTGCAGCCACAGCAGAACAAAGTCTGTCTGTATTAATCTCTCCCACATTCAAGACGAGATGGGCTGAATACGTGCCCTCCTTTTGCCTCTTTATCCCGAATGCTCTTTTGAACCTGGTTTTCCAGAGAAAAATGTGGGGGCGGTTTTCGGGCTTTGTGGCCAAGTGACCACGAGGGGGCGATAGAGCCCCGCGTGCTGAGCCTTCTGCCCCGGTTCTACTCGCGGCGACCTCCAGCTTCCAGTGAGCCCCGAACAGAAGAAAGCTGATGTTATCGCGCAGACGGGTGGACCTCACACCTGACCAGCCCCGCCGGGGCTTTTAAAGTGGGGGGGGGGGGTCTTCTCACATTGACTTCGTCTGTTCAGTCACTGTTTAAGGAGAACCTGCCACACCCTGGGGACACAGGCAGGACGAGGGAGTTCCTGCCCTCGAGGGGGTTACCGTCTAGGGAGGAGAGAGCGGGAGCCGTGTGTGTTGTGTGTCCAGCCACGTTGCATGGTACCGAGAATAACGGGGAGAGGGTGAGGGTTGGACGGTGCTGCTCTGGGCTGGACGCGGAGGGGGGCTCTGAGTGGGTTTGGGATGGAGCCAGGCGATGTGGGGGGCGGCCAAGCCCAGCAGAGGGAGGAGCGGTGTGTATGTCTCCGGCAGGAGCAAGCGCTGTCTGGCTAGTACTGAGTGGGGAGGGAGAGGGCGGGGCGGTCAGAGAGGTGGGTGAGGCCTTGCAGGCCAGGCCCGGATCCTGGGTTTGCACGAGGTGATCCTTGCATGGGGTGATCCGCGAGGCCATCAGCACCTGTGGCTGAGGGTATGTCTTGCACTCTGGAGGACTGGGTCGGCTACTGGGCAGGGAGAGTGGGGGACCGGCTGGGGGCCGCTGGAATAGACCCGGAGATCAGTTCTGGGGACCTCCCGCCTCCCTTGAGACCTCCTGGAGCCCTGCCACCTCCAGAAAGCCTTCCCTGATTGTGCTTGCCACGAGCAGCTGCCAGAGCTCTGAAGTCTCAGTGTGGTTTTCCGTATCTGCACCGTCTGGGTTCCCTTGTGGTACGCGTCTGCTACCTTCTGTCTGTGAGGAAATCATGAGTTTAGTGTTTCTTGTGCTTCCCGGTCCCCTCCCCGCCCCCATGCCACTTAGCGCCTTGAGCAACATGGCCCCTGAGGCCTCTGGTTGTTGCCCTCCCAGAGAAGAGCTCAGGCATCTGGGCTGAGCAGCTGTGTCTAGGGGGAGCCTGGAAGGCTTTCACAACCTGCAGGGAAAGGGCTGCCCTCACCACTCCGTGAAGAGGCAAAGTCATCTTGGGGGACCCTGGAGCTCCCTGTCCTGTCTTCTTCCTCTCGTGGGCTCCCGGCTCTGAGAGCTGCGATGCCTTATCCTTTCCCCCCACCCTCAGACCAAAACTAACTTTGACAAGGGCCTGACAAAGTGTTCAAACCAAGGTGTGCATGATAGGAGTTAAAGGTTACGTATTTCATGGGCTGTTGACACATTTAGCCTGTAACCAAGGGGGAATTTCTAGCACAAAAACCAGACATTTTTGGAAACAGTTGTCTTCCCAGAACCCTAAGACTGTGCAGGGATGGCTCTCGGTAGCTTGCATAGGGTGGCATTTTGCCAGCTGTACCCGCCTCCCCACTGAGCTAAGAAATGGTATCTTGTCCTACGTGGACAGCCGGTCACACCAAGTGACCGCTACCGACAGAAATCAGCCCCGCCAGGCACTGGAACATTATCTTGGTCCCATTAGAAAAAAGCATTGAAAATCGCTGACCTGGACAGCCACCTACTCTGATTACACTGACGGCTACTCAAGGTCATGACCACACTATCTGCAGGAAGGGCCAAGAGGAAAAGGTGGAGGACGGACCCTGGCACCCGGGGAGTTTGCATCAGCCTGGTGGGAGGAACTTACAGCTCAGGGCATGATGATGAGGCCAGCAGCCTCATCACGGAGTGGTTTGGAATGTCTTTGACTGCAGACCCCAGCAAGAGACCCTTTTTATGCTATAATGCAGCACACACGTACTTACGATAGAACGCCGTTTCTCAGGAAACAGTACTGACCCTGGCCTGTGTGTTCTATTTCCAAGGCAATGCTCGGTTGTTCTAAAATCAAGCTCTCTCTGCCCCACACAGCTGGTCTCATGGGGGGGGGGCATTCTGGAAGACACCGCCGTACATGGCCATAACCCTCAGGATGGGTGCGAAATGCCTGCGTAGGGAGTCCGGCCGGGAACATTTAGGGCATGAGGATCAGTGGGGTGGAAGGAAGCACGGGGGTTTGGCCAGAGATGTGCAATGCTAGATGTTCGAACTTTCTGTTTCTAAGACCGGCTCACCACTGAGACCGAGGTCATGGGCACTTTGAACACCCAAAATAAACGTCATGTTCTGTCCATACTTAAACGCCGAAATCTCACCACGGATGACTGTCATCCTGGAGCGGGTCAGTTACAGCCCCGTGCTTCACACCGGCCCCTCGTCCGTGGACCTGGATCAAAGGATGCCATGACAGCCATTTGAAATTCGCAGGAGCGTTCCAGAGAAGTCTGTTTAACTTGGAAGACTCCTGGCCGTTTCACACCATGTCTGTCTTGGATCACAGACAGCTCCTCCTTTCTCTCCCGGCAACTCGAGTTTAGTTTTCAAATAAAAGTTTGTTTTCCGTAAAATGCCAGAGGTTTTGTACTGTGTGCAGAGAAATGAACTTTAATTTAGAGCCTCAAGTCTCTGATTCACATGCCAAGGGCTTCCCAGTGCCGAGAAGCTCCCTGCCTGGGCTCGCGTGCGGAGCCGGCCAGGCCCAGGCGGCCCGCCAGCCTGCGAGCGCCCGGGGTCCGGTGAGCCCGTGTGGGGAGAGCACCCAGACAGTGACTTGCGTCCCCCAGGCCGTGGGTCTGGACCTCGAGGTTGGTGTCTCTGCAGAACATCTGTGCTGAGCATTTTCAGGAATCTGTTGACGTTATGTGTCCCTCGGGGTCCCTGCGTATTTGCCACGGCCGGCCCTGCAGGGCTGTGTGGTTGTAAAGGTGAGGAGCTGCCGAGAAGCCAGGCGGGGGTCAGGGAGGGAGCGCAGACATCAGTGAAAAGCCTGCGCCTTGCTGGGTAGGAGAGTGGAAGGGAGGAGGGCAGCCCGGGGCAGGGTGCACAGGCATGACCTGTGGGAGCTGGACTGGAGGCCGGGAGGGGATGTACCCACAGCCAGACCTGCCACCCAAGGCCCCTCCTGTGCCCTAGCTGGAAGCCAGCCGAGAGGGGACC
Source organism: Lontra canadensis (assembly GCF_010015895.1). NCBI lineage: Eukaryota > Metazoa > Chordata > Mammalia > Carnivora > Mustelidae > Lontra > Lontra canadensis. Next base: position 5,185,706 of record NW_022631105.1, read on the forward strand.
CGGGGCCTCACGGCTGCAGGGGCAGCATGCTGCGTGCCCAGCAGACGGAGCAGGGGACCCACCAGGAGTACGGGTGAGGGCCCACAGCAAGGTGCCGGCGCTGAGGGACAGCCTGCTCTGCTGATGCATCCAGGCGCACCCCCGCAGCACTGGGGTGACAGCAAGCTGAGGGGCTCTCAGGGGAACCTCTGTGACGCCTCCACTGAAAGGAGTCAACTCTAGGATGTCCTTGATGTGTGGTCCAGCCGCCACTCCCCCGTGTGCAGATCCCCGAGTTTGCCGATTGCTAGCAGGGAGTCCTTTGCGGGGCTGGTTTTGCGCCTGGCTCTCAGAGCGGATCCCGGGACCTGTGCGGCGGGTGTCCATGCTGCAGCAGCGAGAGGCCCAGGTGGCGGAGGGCGGCTCAGCCAGCCATCCGCACACAGCGTTTCCTAGACGCTGAGGGTACGCGGCGAGCAGTGAAATTTTGCCCTGCAACACGCTGGAAGGGGCCCTAAAACTCTCCCTTCCCAGCCACGCTCTAGGACAGACAGACACTGGCTTCTCCCTGCCCCAACCGCAACCAGACGGTTCTCACCTTTTTCACAGTCTCCCAGATTCCCGCTGCCCCTCTCACCCCTGCCTCTGGCTCCTGGGACCTGACTTTCTTTCCTTCCACACATTTTCTTCTCACACGGCAGCTCGTCCTTCAGACTCTCCGTCTGTGTGGCCCTCTTCCTGCCCGGGATGGACGCAGGGAAGCTCCCGGAGGCCCAGGAGCACAGACAGGGCCCTTATCACGGGGTTAGGCAGGGCCCATGTCATGTGGAGTCTGGGCGGGCTGTTTCCGACACAGTTGGGAACACCAAGGACCGTCCCTCTGCTGCTCCAGGAACCCCCTCGGGCCCGGGAGGCCCCAACAGCCCAGGAATAGCTCCTTGGCATATGTGGGGGACATGTACATATTACAATGGAAAAGGATGCAAAGTGTTAAAGTTGCAAAACTGTTAAAGCGAGTGATGTGAATGTGGGGGTGAGCACTGGGCAGGACCTTGAGGGGCCTCGGACCTCGTGGGGGCCACCTGGCTGCTGGGGAGATGCTGGAAAGAGAGGGACTTCTCAAACTGGAGCAGGCGAATGTTTTCTGCACGAGGCCAGATGGCAAACGTTTCAGGCTTTGTGGGCACCTGGTGTGTCTTGCAGAAACTCAGCCCCAGACAGTGTAAATTGCATTCTGATAAATCTTTATTTATAAAAGCAGGTAGCCAGCAGGGTCGGGTCCCCCCGTTTTAAAACATAAACCTGATCATCTTATCCCCTTTTCAATACTCCCCCCAAACCTCCCCACCACACTCAAGTCGAAAGGTCCTCCACACCACGGCCCTGGGCTGGCTCTGAGCCCATCTCGCTGCACATCCCCGGCCTCCGATGCTCCCGGTCCCAGTGACGGATGCCATGCTGTGCCTCCGGCTTCCCCTTGGGGAAGGAGGGACTCGGTCCCCGTGCTGCTGGCTTCGCCCACAACAGAGAGCCATCAGACACAGGGTCCAGCCCCTTCCTGAGCTGGCCCCAGGTCTGGCAATCAGAGAGGCTGTTTGAGTGAAAGAAGGCGGGCGGGGAGTAGATGAACAAATGAATGGACCAGGGAGGCCGGAAGGACTAGGGGGCTCTGATGCGGTGCCTGAGGTGGGAGAAGGCTGCGGGGGGCCATGAGCCAGGGCCCGGCTCTCCCCCAGGGCTGCTGTGGGCAGACGTACCACACGCTGGCAGGATGCAGAGCTCCACGGGCTTTACCCTGTGCCTGGCTCGGTGCGATCTCCCCCAGCCGCACCCCGTCCCCAGACCTCCCCTGAGCCGCCCTGGCTCACAGGCCGCTGCTGGAGCCTTCTGGATCGGGGCAGCTGCTGAGACTGAATCCTGGGGCCCAGCCGACTTCAGAAAAACGTGACTCATCTCGCCTACCCACAAAGAAAGGAAAAGTATGTGTGGCATCCAAGTTTCCTGAAAAGTTCAGCCAACACATTGCAGAGCTATGCGGCCGCCTGGCGCCCTGTGCGGGTCCCCAGGGAGAGCGCCCTCTGCTGGCGATCGTGCCGGCGTCCCTGAAAGGTGTCTGCGAGGGTGCTGGCCGGGCAGGGTGTTCTCAGAACGGGCGGGTGGGGGTTATGATTTGGGAGAAGCCAAGGAAACGTTTCCAGAAGACTCTCCTTTCCCTCAGAGAGCTGCAGAGCTCTCCCGTGCTCTAAGGGCCTGCTTGGGCGATGGTGGGACAGAGTGGAGGGAGATGCTGGTGAACTCTACATTCTTGCCCTGCTGCTTTATTTCTGAATTCCTTTTTAAAAATAGCATCTCATTTTGGCAATTTCAAGCTCACAAAAATGTCGCAAAAAGAGTACAAAGAATGCTCATGTACCCTTTGTCCTGATTCCCTGGCGCTACCGTCTTCCCGTATTGGCTCCTACCCGCCCCCGAATACATAAATATGTGGGTGTTTACGTAAAATCTGGACCATCAAGAATCAGTCGCAGCATAATGTCCTTTTTAGCCCTAAATCCTTCCACGTGTATTTCACAAAAACAAGCACATTCTCCAAAGTAGAGTTTAATGACCAAACTCAGGAAATTAACATGAATCGAGTAGTATTTGCTGAACTACAGGCTTTTCTCCCCATTCACATATTATCTCAGTACCATCATATTTTGGGAGAGGAAATGCTCAATCAGGTGTTGCCTGTGATTCTCGTTTCTCCCAAGATGTCTTAATCCAGAGAAGCCCTCAGTCCTGTCTCTCGTGAGCTCAACATCTACCAAGACCCCGGACCCATTACTGGGCAGACTTGGCCTCCTTCAGGGTTTGCCTGACTCATCCTTACAATTAGATCCGGGTTTGCTGGGCAGGCGCGACAGGGCCACACGTCTCGTGCCCCGGCTGGCATCACGGTGGAAATGCGTGATGTCCCTCGGACCCACTCCCGGGGATGCAGACTGATCGCTAGGTGAAGGGAAGCCTCTGCCACGGCGAGAGCCTAGCAGAATTCCTGGTTTCCCCGTTGGAAGCCACACTGCTTTGAGGTTCTGTAAGTATCTTCTTTCTCATGAAATGTTCACTTGCTAGCTCTGCATCTGCTGATTAGTCCTGCCTGAGTTGTTGCTGTGGCAGTAGCCAGAAGGTGATTTTCCAATTTTATCATGGATTCTATAGCTACTGGTTGGAATTCTACTAAGGAAGGAAATTTCCTTTCCTGTGAACGTATGTATGTAGGTGCTCACAGACTCCCGTTTTATTCAGTGGTTTGGTTTGTCATGATCATATTTGGACATTCAGGTTGTCCTAGACTTGGCCAGCAGGAGCCCCCAGGCTGGTCCCTGTTTCCTGGGACTGTCCCTATTGTTATGTCAGAAGCGGTGCCTTGCTTTCTGGTAAAACAGAGTCTTTCGGGGGTGTCTGGGGGGCTCGGTCCCAGTGGATAGCCTAGTTCTCTCTCTCCCTCTGCCCCTTCCTACCCTCATGCTCTCTCGCTCACTCACTCTCGCTCTATCTCAAATACATATATAAAATCTTCAAAAAAAAAAAAAAATCGAAGAACTCTTCCAGCCTCATCTTGTCCTTTCCCGGCCCTGGCCCGGAATCGGCCATTTATCCAAAGAGCCCTTGCTACTTGTATTGGCCAACAGTATCTGGAAATAGGATCCGGTGCTAAGTGTGCTCGTGGCTGCTGAAACATCGCGGTGTTTCAGTCCTCCCAGCAGATGCACTGGAGATACGCGTGCGTCTAGGAGAGCGGTTGGGTACAACAGAGAAGGTATGTCCACACGGGAGTACCACACAGCTGTGACAAAATATAAAGATGGTATCTCTGAGCTATATGGCAACAAACATGAATAGACGATTCTCAAGAAACAGAGATGGCCCCTGGACCGTAGATAAAAGCACTTAGACATCAATAGAAAGCCTTTCCCTAAATCCAGATTGTAGAGGAATTCACGTCTATTTTCCTCTACTATCTGCCTGGTCTAATGTAACTCCTTTTCATGTGGTAAAATACAACAGATCAGGGGTGCCTGGGCGGCTCAGTGGGTTAAGCGTCTGCCTTCGTCTCGGGTCATGATCTCAGGGTCCTGGGATCGAGCCCCACATCAGGCTTTCAGCTCAGCAGGGAGCCTGCTTCCTCCTCTCTCTCTGCCTGCCTCTCTGTCTACCGGTGATCTCTGTCAAATGAATAAATTAAAAAAATCTTTAAAAAAAAAAAGACTTGTTTGAAAAAAAATACAACAGATCATTTACCATCTTAACTATTTTATTTTGGAGGGGCAGAGGGAGAGGGATAAAGAATCCTAAGCAGACCCCCTCGTGAGTGCAGAACCCAACATGGGGCTCCATCTCACGACCCTGAGATCATGACCTGAGCCAAAACCTAGTGTCACACGCTCACCTACTGAGGCCGCCCCCCCAGGGGCCCCATCTTGCCCATTTTAAAGTGCACAGTCAGAGGCATTAAGTATGTTCCCATGGTGGTGCACCTTTCATGGCCATCCAGTTTCAGAACGTTTTCATCGCCCCAAATGGAAACCTGACACCCACCACTCCCCATTCCCCTTCCCCCCAGCTCCTCGTGACACTGATGTCTTTTGTGTGTCTTCGGAGTTGCCTCTTCTGGGCACTTCATATAAATAGAGTCATACAAAGTGTAGCCTTCAGTGCCTGGCTTCTTTCACTCAGCATATTGTTTTCAGGTTGCTCCATGTGGTAACAGGTGTTAGCGTTGTGTTCCTTTTTATGAATGAATACTACTCCCTGTGTTCCGACACACAGAGCAGGTGCTGCTTACCCCCCCGTCTGCTGACGGACGTCTGGGTTGTTTCCACCTTTTGCCTACCGTGAACGGTGCTGCTGGGAACGTCGACGTCCAAGTCTATGTTTGAACACTTGTCTTCTGTTCTTTTGGTTAGACACCTAGGCGTGGAGTCTCTGGGTCCTGTGGTAATTCTGTGTTTCACTTGATGAGGAATGGCCAAGCTGTCTTCCCCAGTGGCTGCTCCATTTTGCATTCCCAGTTTTGCGTTCCAGTTCCTCTGTGCCCACTCCAACACCTGCAACTTCTCGCTTGTTTCCATTGTCCTCCTAGTGGATACCAGGCGCTGGCTGTGGTTTTGACCGGCCGTTCCCTCAGAACGTCAGGCATCACCCCATGCACTTATTGGCCATTTGTGTATCTTCTCTGGGCAAATATCTATTCATTTTTCCATTGGGTTTTTTTTTTGTTGCTGAATTATGGAAGTTCTTGTTACATCCCAGATGCCGGACTCTTACTAGATGTATGCATTGTGAATTTCTTCTCCCTTTCTGTGGATGGCTTTTTATCCCTCTTAATCGTGTCCTTTGCAGTGTAAGAACTTTTACTTTTCATGACAGCAGGGTCTTGCTGACCAAATATACCTTAACGTGTTGCTCCTTAGTCCTTGGCCCGTGTGGACACTTGGAGTTGTTGAAATGAACGGGTGGGGGGTGCCAGTGACCGCAGCTCATTGACTCTGGAGATGCCAGGACAGACGCCTACGGATGAGGGGACTGCCTTACTGTCACCATATTGTGACGGGCCGGCTCAGGGTCTGACCATCCCCTTAAAGCCCCCAGTGAGGGGAGAGCAAAGATAAGAGATTGTCTGGAGCATCGTTACTAAGTTTCATCCTCTGACCTTCTAGGAGCCCCTTGCCTGACTGCAGCAGATCTAGTCTCTTCCCAGAGTTTCTTCTCCATGGGGAGATTGGAAGGACATGCCGTGATGGCTCTTGTGGCTCGTAAGGCTTTGGAACCTCCCACCTTCCTCCTCGCCCTCTGATCCTGCAGGGACCCTCACTCAACCAGCCCCAAACCTCCTGAAGGGCAGGAAGCCGTGCTACACTGATGAATTAGTGCATTCTCCTCCTTGGGGGAGGGTTGGGATAAAGTTCCGCTAATCTTCCAAATCTGGGCCAGAGATAAGAGATAAAAGCCCGAGATGGGCGAGATGGGTGTGCACGCCAGGGGCTGCTTTCTTCAGGCTCGCCTTACAACAGTTTCCCAACATTTTTCTTTTCTTTTTTTAGCCTTTGCTGAAGCAACATACTGCAAATGCACCTTGCTGAATTTTCCTGCTGTAGATACTGATCCCTATTGACAAGATTTTTTTGCTTGTGTTTTATTTTTTCTCTTCTTTACGTTTTAGTTTTTGGTAAAGCAGTTCAGTTACATGATAGAAAAAAAAAACAAAGAATTTGCCATGATAGATATTGAAAGGCAATAGTCCCTTACCCCACTCCACCAAAACCTAAAAGGAACCTTTTAAAATTGTGTACATATTCAGCTGTTTTATGGCTTATCAGTGATACAACATGTACATTTTCTTATACTCACTCCCTTACATCTTCAGTTTCCCATCTGCTTTCCTTTTTAAAATTAATCGGCCTTTTCTTCTTATCGCCCCCCCACAGAGCCTTCTTAGGCATTTGTTTCTAATCACCCCTTTGCAATTTTAGCAGGACAGATATACCTTATATAATTTATGTACTATGGGTCTGTCTGCACTTTGTCTGTGAAAAAAGTACATCTCCCTCCCCAAGAGCCATTTTCACCCCCTTAGGGGCAGCATTGCCCCCCTCAGAATCATAATGTAATTGGAAAGGAGGTCAAGGTGAGTGAGATCAGTGACACAGTAACATCGGACTAGTGTGGGATAAAGCTGATCTGAATGAGCCAATGCTCTGGATTTTGGAACACCATTTTTGTATTTTGTCAACATCAAGAAGTGAACCAGCCACCCAAGTTAGCTTCCAAGGTTTTTGAAACTTCAACCGTTAAGAACCAAAACGTGCATCTTATTTAAGTGTTCGATGCATTATACACTTCGAGGTTTTCTTCTTCAAAAGGTATGAACTGTAACTTCACGTTTTACAGACGATTTAGGGTCCTTGCCAGATTTTCCTGTGATGCAGCCCAGCATATCCGGCCAGCCAGCACTGAGATACAGGGACTAGGCTCTGCATGGTGAGGGCTTCTGACTCTCGTCTCCCCGTCTCCGTGCTCAGGCCAGCTACGTGCTCTGCGGCGGTGTTCTTGCCTGGTAGCACCCCCCACTGGTGTTCTTCGTGCGTGTGGTTAAAAAGAGTAAATTCTTAGTAGCAAAGTCCCTTGGTTCCTCACTGAAGAAATAAAATGCTTGGGCTGTGAGTGTTTTGGCTAATGAGCAGCATTTGTCCGATGACTTCTGTCTTCTGGGTTGGGACTGGGAGCAGGGATGGCCCGTGGGCTGCTCCTAGCTCAGGTCCTGGCGCTTGCCCAGCTGGCCAGGCTTAAGGATCCGACACTCTCCACCGAGACGCAGAGCCCAGGCAGCCACCCCTGGGTCGGGGCCTGAGGAGGCGCCTTTCGGTAACCAAGGGTTTGCTGCGGCTTTCCCCTCCTTGTCCTTGAGGCGCTCTGAGTGCGAGCCCGGAAGGATCTTTCCGGGCTGCATTAAGGTTGACACGATGCTTTCCACCTACAACGCTCTGCAGCTTTCAGGATATTTTTGCAGTTTTATCTCGCTTGATGATGCCCCACGGAAGACTTTGAGACCATCTAGGGAGTCATGCTTTTAGGCTTTGCCCTTGGGCATGCCAAAAATAATTACTGCCATCGTTTCTCACTCTTCATAAACACTTCTGTGCTCTTAAAGATGATACCCCTGTTGTCACTGGGTTTAGATGTCCCTGGTGTGGGTTGAACTATTTTGGCTGAGGTGGTTTGTCTTTGCCAAAAAAGTCACCCTCTTGTCACTCAGACTGGAGCCTCCAGACTCCAGCTCATGGGGACCCGGTGAGTAACCGTGACCGTGAGCGTGCTGCAGTGACACGTGAGTGGGCACGGGGGCCTGAGTCAGGGTGGGGGTGCATCCCTGTCCGGAGCCTCGGCCGCATAAACAGCTCCGGGAAGGGACACGGAGGGCCCCGGTGAAGTGACATGGCGGTCTCACTCAGAGTCAAGTGACACAGTGACCTTTAGAACTTTCCATGAAATATGACCCAGTCTTTTGCAACCAGCGGGAGAGCGTGAGCCGCTATGTGCTACCACGCGCCAAGGGCGCCCGCTCCCCTCTTACACAACGGGATTCAGTTTGGCTCACAGGCTCTCGGGGCTCTGGGTGCTTTTCAGGTACTGTCACATGATCCTCAGAGGTTTTCAGAGTCGGCTTTCAGTCCAGATGTCGTTATTTACTCTTCCCACATCCCGACAGAGAAGAGGCAACCCGAGGTCCTAATGCCGCTGGACGGGGGCGCTGGCGACCCCAGGTCTGACCCCAGCCCTGACCCCAGCCCTACCTCTGGCCTCCCCTGGCTGGGATCCTGGGCAAATCAGTTGGCTTCTCGGAAGCTCCATTTCTTTGTATTAATTAAACAGAATCGTAAGGGCTGGCCTCCTGCCTCTTGCCTCCCTGCCTGCCTGCGTGGTGGGGAAACCCCAGGGAGACATCTGTATCGTCTGTTCAAGCGGGCGGCGTCCCTAACAGGGTGGGTCCCCATGGCAGCCAGGGCTAGGCCTGCCGGGGCTTCTGTGTGCACCTGTGCCTCGTCTACAGCACCCCCAGAGGCAAGGGCGCGCTTGAGGGGTGCACAGGGCTGTGAGAACCCATCCTCGGGGCAGGAATTGCCTCAGTGAGGGTGGCCTGCCGGGTCTCTGATACTTGCCCTCATCCCTGCCCTGCATGACCCTCTGGTGAACCGTTCGCACCTGCACCCAAGAGGCTACACAGGTGGCTTCCATGATCAAGTTTGGGGCCTTGGAAAATTTTATTTTAATATAATTGGAAATCCAAAGTGAGGGTAGGCTTCGGGGGGGATGGCTCCCTGGATAGCCCCGCACAAGCTTCTGAGGGAGGAGGATGGGATGGTCTGTGACCTGCACGGCCCCGTGAGGACCCCCTCGGCGGTGGGCCCCCTGCTGCTGCACACCCGTGTGTACAGGGATGGGGTGACAAGGGGAGGTTGGCATCAACCGTGGGGGCTACTGCAGAGAGGGGACGAGTCCTGGTGGGAGCCACGACCACGAGCCTGGAATGGGACCAAGTTATGGGGACAACAGACGCCTTACGTCTTAGCGCTTGCCGCCGGGCTGTGGGAACCCAGTGCAGAACTTCCAATGGCTGCCCTGGGTTACGTGTGTTTTGGGGTCCCCGAGGTCGCCAGCGAGGTCTCACACATCAGAGCTCTGTGAACGTATAGATGCTCAGGGCGTGGAGAGGCCGTGGGCCGCACAGGGAGGGAGCCAGAGCCTTCTGTCTGCCAGCATCCTGAGGCAGTGGGGAGGGAGCACTGTCCCGCGGCCCTGTTTGCGGTCCCCGTGGTGTCCCCTCTCTTCCATCTCCCTCTCTCCAGCAATGCCACTGGCTAGACCGTCACCAGCGCACTCTAGCTCCTGCGTGGTTTGCAGGGTTCACGCAGGCAGAGACCAGTCCGCCAGGGAAAACGCAAGCATCAGGGGAAGGGGACCCATCACCCACTGTCCCGGTGCCCCTGCCCTCAGCCGTACCCTGCGGGTGCTGCCTGAGGGGGAGTGCAGACTGTCAGCTGACCGAGGGCGGGGGGCGGGTGGCATCGCAACAGCCTCCCTTGGCTCTCGGGCCTCCAGTAGAGGCAGCCGTGGGGGTCAGGTGACCGCCCCTAAGGTGACCGGCGGGGCAGGGGGGCACAGAGCACAACCTTCTCTTCCCTGGCCCACCTCCCAGCCCACCGGCCACCTCGAAGGACTCATCACCAAGTGCTGATTCGACTTCGCTGCCGGGGTAAGAGTCCCCGTGCCGGGAGCGTTCGACGTCGCCCGGGGAGAAGCAGCCCACGGACACGCAAAACGATGGGGCAAGCTCGCGTGCGCCCCGCCTCCGGAGCATAGCTCTTAGCGCTCTTGTCTTGTTGTGGTTGTGGTTGTCCAGTGTCGGCTCGTCGTCGAAAGACTGTGACTCCAGTAACAACGAAAGCGAACAACATATTCCGTCCTTCCCCAAACCTTGTAGAACCCCCGACGTGGTGAACAGGGAGGCCAGGTTCCTTCCGCCTGCGACAAGTGCAAGGACAGAAGGCATCTCCTGCCCCAGGGCCTGGTCCTAGTCCAGGCTTCCAGCTGTGACCCCAACAAGTGATTTGTAAAGTATGACCTAGAAAGGACCAGATCCTTTAAAGACACATTTCAAATGACAGATCCAGGGGTGCCTGGGGGGCTCGGTCGGTGAAGCCTCTGCCTTCAGCTCAGGTCATGATCTCGGGGTCCTGGGATCGAGCCCCGCATTGGGCTTCCTGCTTGGCAAGGAGCTTGCTTCTCCCTCTCCCTCTGCCCCGTGCCCCCTGCCGTGCTCTCTGCTATCTCTTGTGCTCTCTCTCACCCTAATACCTATATAAAAAAATTTTTTTAACTTAAAAAGATTTTTTTAAAAAAGGACAGTTCCATCTTGGGAGCCACTAGTTCCTTTTTTCCCCTATCCTTCTCTTAAAAAAGATCCCCAAGTATGGAAAGCCTTCCGTTGAAATGTCTTCCTGCCGGCTGAATCACAGCGGCGTAGAGGGCGTGTCGCCCTTGCTCATCCCAGACCATCAGCTGATGGAAACAGGGAAGAAGGGAGCGAGTGATTCTCTCTCCCAGCCCCTTGGTCAACATGCTGAAGGCAGGGTCCTGGGAAGCTTCACCTGCTGTGTGAAAGTGTCCCCTCCGCCAGCGCATCAGTGTTTGTCTCTAACTGTGGAACAAAAAACGTTGTCCCCGGTTGAAGGAATTCCAGGCACGTGTGAGTCGAACAGGAAGACCCCAGTGGCAAGCGAGCCAATTGTTAAATTATCAGGAAGTTCGCAGGTCTGTCCATGCCCCATTGGAGCCTTGAGATGGGCCAGTGCTGGAGCATTTACACCACGGAACGTGGCCGACCACGTCCTCCCCCTGCCCGCTGCCTCCCAGAGATCTGCCTGTTCCTCACTTTCCAGGACACCACTGCTCCTCCGTTTCTGAAATCATGTGTTGCCAACAGCCTTTTCCTCTGCCCTTGGGTAAAACTGACCCTGGGAAGAACATTTCGAGGGAGGTCAAAAGTACAGGTTGGCATAGGTGGGGTCTCTTTGGGAGTTTGTGTCCATGTCAGCCTGAAAGCTGCACTTAACCTTCCATCTCAAGCTTTTGAGACTCCATCCTGTAGGACAAAGAACTATCCTGGGCCAAAACCTTTTTGCCGAATCAGACCGAGTTGACCATTTCTTTCCAGAATGTTCTATTCCCATCTCAGTAACAGCATAGTGGCACTGAATGATCTGGGTAATACTTGTCTTCTCTCTGCCCCTCTCCAAGGCCCCAGACACTCCTACTGAGTGAATTCAGACAGTGGGGAGCCCAGAGCTGAGCCAGGCAGAGGGAACAACAGGGCTTCCTGAGGGCAGATCTCTGCTCAGGGACCTGCACGCATCCGTGGGGGAGGCAAACAGGTCGGCTCTGCGTTTCCAGAGCACAGCAAGTTCATTGGCCGAGTCAGGTGGTGCAGACCCCCCACCTGCGGGCTGGACTTTCAAACAGGGTCCTTCTCTCTTTCTCCTGTCAGTCCGCCAGCCTGAAGATCAGAAAGGTCCAGTGAGAATAGAGAAACTTCCCAAAGCATCCCAGGCCCCGCAGGCCTCTGTGTCCTGTAAGATTCAGCTTTGGGCACTGCCCAGACTCTTGCCTTGCTTGTGAATTTTCCTGTGCCCATATCTGACAAATGTCGGTACTGTGTGAAGATGTCAATCTCAGAATCAGATAACGAGGGTTCAAGTCCGTGTCCTCCCAACGTGTTAGCTGTGTGATCCTGGCCAAGCTACCTCTCTGACTCTGTTCATCTTTTTTTTTTTTTTTTAAAGATTTTATTTATGAGAGAGAGAGAGAGCATGAGCAGGGGGAAGGGAGGGCCAGGCTCCCCGCTGAGCAGGGAGCCGGACTTGGGGCTTGATCCCAGGACCCTGGGATCATGACCTGAGCTAAGGGAAGATGCTTAACCCGCTGAGCCACCCAGGTGCCCCTATTGTTCATCTTTAAATAAAATGGCATTACTGATGCCTGCCCCACAGGACAGTGGGAAGATTGCAGTAAGATGATAACTGTGCGGTGACTAGCACTCCAATGGGCTTGGGGTAGGCACCCAACAAACACGATTTATTATTTTACTAATTAAAGTATAGCTCTTAGAGGACAAGAATGCCTTTGAATTATTCATAGCACTAATCTCCATCAGCCACTGTCCTGTACATTTGGTTTAATAACTACTTGATGAGTGAGTGACCACGGAACAAAGCACAGAACCTCCAGGCACGCCAAAGTCACTGTTTATTTTCCACACAAATTTACAGTCGCCCATGTTTGGCCGCCACGCTTTGAAATGTCATGTCTCGCTACCTTCTTTATCACATAGACAAAGAATATTATATTGGCTTTGACAAAAACTTTTCATTTTCCTTCTAATCAAATATGCCCCCTTTTTACTGAAATACATATTGAGTAGCCTTTTCATAAACAAGTTCTGCTTTGCTTTTATTTTCCTAAGTGAATTTTTTTTAAAGATTTATTTATTTGACGGAGAGAGATCACAAGTAGGCAGAGAGGCAGGCAGAGAGAGAGGGAGAAGCAGGCTCCCCACTGAGCAGAGACACCCCCCCCCCCCGCCGATACGGGGCTCGATCCCAGGACCCTGAGACCATGACCTGAGCGGAAGGCCGAGACTCAACCCACTGAGCCACCGAGGCGCCCCTTCCTAAGTGAATTTTTATTTATGATTCTTTTCTTAAGTAATCTCGGTGCCCAGTGTGGGGCTTAAACTCATGACCCTGAGATCAAGAGTCCCATGCTCTACCGACTGAGCCAGCCAGGTGCTCCTGCTTTGTTTTCTTTTATTTTTAAATCAGAAGAACATTCCAACTTCTGTTAGGACCTGAATTGATAAGATATTTAAAAAAAAAAAAGAAAAGAGGGGCACCTGGGTGGCTCAGTGGATTAAGCCTCTGTCTTCGGCTCAGGTCATGATCTCAGGGTCCTGGGATCGAGCCCCACATCAGGCTTTCTGCTCGGCGGGGAGCCTGCTTCCCCCTCTCTCTCTGCCTGCCTCTCTGCCTACTTGTGGTCTCTTTCTGTCAAATAAATAAAAATCTTAATAAAGAAAGAAAGAAAAAGAAATCTCAAGGGGAAAATCCTACTTACCCTGTCTTTTTCACAGTTTAATCCCAGTAAGTGTTGGCTACCATATTTAACAACAGAGAGGATCCACTCATACACTGGGAGACCCAGCCGCAGGTGGGTCTTGTGATTTGTTGGCCTGGCCTGGCCTCTCTCCTCTCCTCCGGACCCTTCAACCCTCAAAGCCAGCTCAAGTGCTCCCTTCCAAGGGGGGCGGGGGGCATACAATTGCCCTCTGTCCATGCGTGCTGATGCTAGTCATTGTCCAGACTGGCCCCTTGCCGTTGATCCCATACAGCTTTTCTTAGGCCGTTAGTATTGCTTTACAGTTTATCCTTGTCATCTGCAAATTCCTTCAAAGCAGAACTATTTTGTTTGTTCATTCATGCATCCTGGCTACAAATATTTGATCACTGCTTCTGTCCATCAGTCCCAGCAGGAAAGAAAAGGCACACAAAACAGCCGTTCAAAGTTCAGACTTCCAGAAGTCGACAAAATCCTAATGTGATCAAGTCTAGTCTTGATACACAGAGGGGAAACTGAGGCCCAGAAATGGGAAATAACTTTCCAGGCTCAGAAAGCCAGTCAGTAGCACATCCTGTAACACCCCTTTAATCTAGTGAAGATATCAGAAAAAAGAATCTTTTTAATTTAAAAGTTATTTTTCTATCTCATATTTTTAAACTTTGGTTTATTAGTTACAAAACACGTATGAGGATTTTGTTGCGTTTTATTAGGTTGGGGTTTGGCTTAGGAGTCAAGGAAATTAGAATTCGAGCCCTGGTTCTGCCATTAGCTACAGGACCTTGGGCAAGTCCCACCCCCTTTCTGAGCCTCAACTTCCCCATTTGTAATGGAAAGGGGTTGGATTAGATCCTTTCTAAAATCTCTGTCTAAAAGTTCTGTCATTCTAGGGGGCACCTCGGTGGCTCATTCGGTTAAGTGTCCGACTCGAGCTCGGCCCAGGTCTTCATTTCAAGGTTGTGAGTTCAAGCCCCATGCTGGCCTCTCAGTGGGCATGGAGCCTAATACATGAATAAAATAATAAAATAAATAAATAAACAGAAGCGATCAAGCTCTGGCATTCTGCGGTTCTTAAGCCCGGGGCCCAAGTCATGCATTTGCTAAAGAACCTTCCAGGGAATGCCAGGGGCCCCCCATCCCCACCTCACAGGTGGTCTCGCGTCTTTGATCACGAAGGAGCGTGAGCTGAAGTGGGTTCGGTGATCTCCAGCCCAGGGACCTGGGGCTCCTCCACCAAGAAGCAGCCGGAGCCTTCTGACCCCGTGGAACTCTGGAACACATGAATCAAAATAGTTGTGTGATGTCATGTCATAATGGGAATGTGCTCTGGCCCATTGGTGCCAAGAATTGTCTGTCCAGGGAGGTTTCCTTTTACAGTCTTTTTAAAGAGACATCTGCAGATCTGCACATGACCGGCGGGCCCGGGCTCCGCTTGCCTATTTAGTCTTTTCTGATTTTAAGGCGGAAAAGCCCTGGAGTATCTGAGCGCGCAGCTGACCTCAGCTGCATAAACAAACCCACGGGCAGCTTCTGCCTGCGCTCGGGCCGCTCCTTGCCTACTTAAGGACAGCGGGGCTGCCCCCACGGCTGCGGCCAGAGGTGTGGTGGGAGGACGGCCGAGCGCTCTCGCGGAGGAAGGACTGCCGTGGGGGTGCCCTCGAGTCCCAGGGCGGCGGCCAGCCCTGAAAGCGACCCGCCCTGTGTGGGGGTGAGGGCCCCCAGCTGGGACACCTGCATTCACGGGCCGGGTCTCTAAGCCCTTGGTTGCTGAGGCTGCCGCGTGCCCCACACCTGCGGCTGATGCTGCGCCTCTCCTGGTTCCCGGCCACCTGGTGCTGATACGGGTTTGACGGCTCTTGGTATGGTCACCTGTCGCTGCTCCTGTGACCACGGCTCCTCATGAAGCGTTTCGGCAGCCTCAGGGGGAACAAGAAGCACAAGGACCCAAACCGGAGCACTGAGAGGCGCCAGTCGGAGCCCCACGGCCTTTTTGGTAGGACGCTGCCCTTGGCCCCGTTCTCTGCCGGTCTGTGCCGTCCGAGGGACACCCCGCGGCATGCGTGCGTGTGTGTGCGTAGCCTCCCAGGCGGTCGCCGTGTGCACCTGTCATTGCCAGGCAGGAGTCAGAGGACTAGGTCGGCAGGTGCCTCCTTATGGATGGCCGTGCTTGTGGTGAAGCACGAGACGCTGTTCTGAGACTGTCCCTGTTTGACCCCACCTGGCTCAGAGGTTAGTGCTCAGCCGGATTATCGTTCATTTAGGCAAAACCAGCGGTTTGGGAAAGAGAGAGAATGGGCTGCAGCTGTTCTTTTTGGCTGCTAAGGATGAAATGTGTGTGTGGAGAGAGAGCTAGTGTTGGGGGCCAAGGGGATGGACCCTTTGCCCCTCTGGCTGAGGAATTGGACAGATCAGGGGTTCCTGTGGGAAGGAAAAGCACCTGCCTGATTGGTGTCCCCTGGGAGAGAAGTTTGCTTTGTGGTCTCCCTGGCTTCTGGGACCTTCCACCGCCTCTCCACACACACGGGTTGGGACCAGTGTGACCAGGACATGTGGGGAGCATCTGCGATTCAGTACTTCCAAGGACCTCTGGATCGGGGATGGGTCTCCCTCTGGCTGGCTGGTGTAGCAAAGCATTCCAAAGCATCCTCAGCCCCCCGGAGGCCTGGCTAAGTCCTGCCCACTCAAAATCAGATGCCACACTTCGTTTTAACTTCCTGGTGGCCACTGCTGTCTGACGTGGAATGTTCCCGAGCACCCCATTCTGAGATGGCGCAAAGGGCCCCACACATGTCCCAGAGATCTCGAGGCGGGGGGCGGGAGCCGAGCAGTGCATTAAATTGTGTCCCTTGAGTAGCGAATGACGTGATATGTGGCACAAAAAAAAAAAAATAGTCCTTGTGCATAGTAGGGAAATGACTTTGGCATAACTTCTGGACAGTACATGAAAATGAAAAGGTAGATCTAAAACTCGCTTACACGGCTTGCTAATCCAGTCCAACCAGCTGCTTCCAAAAGGCCCCTGACAGCCCCGGTGGGAGGCTGGTGCCCCTGGAGAGGTGGTCAGAGGACACAGCAGCTCTGGAACCGGGGGGTTTTCCACCTCATGAAGGAACTAAGGAGGAGTATCTGATTCGGATGCTCTGGGGAAATCAGGTAGGAGCCTGACGCCTGCTCCTTGCCCGGGGAAGGAATGACAGACACCTTGGACTTGATTCATATATGTGGTTTAAAAAGAAGGCTCTTTTTTAAATAATAAGGTAATAAACACTCGTTTACCTTAGAATTAAATCTGAACCCAGTATTGAACTGAAAGTTGCGTTTTGCTGACAGGGACGGAGAGGCCCGTTATTAAGAGCCCGTCATTTGCTGGACTGTGGTTTCTCCTCTTCACGTAAAACCTGGCTGTCGTCATGTCTCCTACACTTCTGAGATCAAAAATAATATTTGCATGTCGACCAAGTTTTCTAAGTGCTCATATGCAAATACCAGCTCTGACCAGGGTAAGGAAGATCTGGGCTTCCTCCAGAACCTTCCTCTGGGGTTCGGGAAGCAGGCTGAGGCCACTCAAGGTGGCCAGAGCCCAGGCATCCAGGCTTGTGGTATGTCCTGGTTTTCTTTTTGTTTAGAGTCTCCATGTGCAAGGAGCCAAGAGCAAGGCCACATGGCAGGTGTTGGGTGGGGAGACACCAAATGAAGAAAAAACAGTGTGTCCCCTGGGCCTTCCTCTCCCTCTGTGTCTCGCTAACCTTCACCCACCTCCCAGACTCCGCTTAGCCATCCCTCCCCTAAAGCCCAGTCACCCATTCTGTGATCTCCTGGCTTCTCAGGGACGGGGATGTGGCCCCAAAGGAGCGTTCTGTCTGCCGTTCTGAGCCCATCACATGCTCTCACTGCAGAATTACTGGTTATGAGATGCCTTGTTCCTGGTTGTCAAGTAGGTATTGGTTCAGGGTTCTTGTTTTCTGAACTCTACCCCTTCCTACGGTTATTCCTGTAGCAAAGAATTTTAGAAGGGGTCCCTTCTGCCCCCAAGAAAGCTTCCGTGCGGGTGGTGACAGTGTCGGTCCCGTACTTGTGCCCCGTTTCCCCCAACTCAAGCACTCAAGTAGTTGGCATGGGCTCCTCGCCCCTTGGGGCTGTGCCTGTGGTCCCAGGAGCCACTCACCGTGTCCCTGCTCCAGTGGAGGGTGGAGGGTTGAGCTGAGCCTGTGGGATGGGGTGCACTTTGTCTCATGGGCTGGCATTTCTGCAGTTCCTCAGGCCGAGACGTCTTCCTTGCACACGTGCACACACGTACGGGTGTGCACACACTTGTACCCGGCTGTCTCGGTAGCCTCCCGACTGGCCAGAGCGACCCGGAGAATCCGTCCACGGCAGATCAACGATCACGAAGCCCGTTCGTGTTTGCCTGGACGACATTCTCCTTTGGAAGTGCACGACTCTCGTTGCAATTTTGAACCTTTAAGCCTTGTGCTAAAACACCCTTGAGGGTTTGGGGTCATGAAAAGCTCATCGCTTTTGGCCTCGGGGTCTTGCATCTACCCCTGCAAAGCTCCCCTGCAAAGTGAAGCAAGAGGCTCAGGTTTTCATTCTCTGTGTGATACACAAGCGATGATTTCGACTTTTCTAGCCTCTCTGGTCCACAGACGTCCAGATGACGTAGACAAAGAGCGAGTGGCAGTAATGTAAGAAGCTACAAGGAGGATTAGGAAGGAGCGTGCTAACCAGACAGACGAGAGGACTGGCTCAGGAACTTTTCATCCTCTGCAGTTAGAGGGGAGCAGTTAAAAGGTGTGTGCACCTGAAGCCTTGAGAGGGCCCTTCTAAGGACCGTCCTGGAGACGGGAAGCCAAGGGGTGCGTCGGGAAGCTGGCGCTCTGTCCCCATGCCGCAGAGGTCTAAGCGACACTGAAGACCAGAACCTCTGGTGGGTCTCTGCGTCACGGGGAGCCTCCCCTTCCTGTTAGCTGTCCTCGGGATGAACGTAAAACCACTTCTGGACCAGAACTCCAGAGTTCCTTGTGCCCAGATACACTCATCTCCCCCATACTGCCCGTCCCAGCTCTCCTGTCCTCTGTGAATGCAAGTGGAGGCCACAGCCAGGCATGGTTGTGGGGGAGGGGGATGTCCCCTGCTCTTCGCCTCGAGCAGCAGGCCAGGCTGGAAAGTGATGTGTGTGGCCCTTCCTGCCTCCCCCAGATGTCCCTCCCTGCCTGCCTGTCCCTCACAGTCTGCATGCATTCGTGGTTGCCTCAAAAGGTACCGGTGCTCGTTCAAATATAAGTCTTTACCTCTCTGTAGTGGAAATTTTCAAATACAGAGAGAAGCAGGGAGAACAGCCTCATACACCCATTGTCAGGTTCAGTGACACCCGGTGCTCTGCCAGGCCCACCAGTGTCTGTGGCACCGCTGTGATCACGACGCCCGCCACCCTCATGGAGGCTCACGCCTGAGCTGGTGTCTGAAATCGTGGTAAAATAAGCTTTACCACCTTCCCCACTTTTAAGTGCGCAGCTGAGTGGCAGGAAGTATGTTCACATTGTTGCGCAACTATCATCACATCCATCTCCAGAACTTTCTGTCATCCCCACCTGAAACTCCGCACCCATCAAACAACACCTCCCATCCCACCCTGCCAGGCGCCTGGCATCCACCTTTCAACTTCCCGTCTCTGAGTGGAGTCTCTAGGGACCTCGTGCAAGGGTGGCCACACAGGGTTTGTCTTTTGTGTATGGCCCATTCAGCAGATAAGCGAGCCTTCGTTTGTGATGCCAGGCTGTGGGGAGTGCCCTCCCCTGTGCAGCCATTACCAGCACTGCTCAGCGGTCCCTGGACACGGGCCCCTGGTGGACAACAGGTGGAAGACATGGCCCGGATGTGGGCTTCCTGGGAAAATCTCAGTTAAGCACTTCCGGATTCATGCTCTCTCTGCGGGCTCCCTGGATTGCTCGACAAGTCAGGTGGTCCGCACCCAGCAGGCAGGCGGGCAGGCGGCAGTAGGATAGAGTGGAGCATCCTAGCAACAGGCTGAGTGACAACACAGACAGGGAAATGGGTGCTCGTGGGCCCCAAGATGTAAAGTGTGTGGTTCCTGAGTGTGGTTCAGCAGTGTGGTTCTAGGAGCTGCTGGCCTGTGGGGAGCCCTGTTCTGAACAGAGACCCCTGACCCTGCACAGATGAGGCCGGCACTGCGGACATCTGAGGGAGTAGGATGAGACTGCAGTGCTGGTGGTGTGCCTAGAGAAATAAGGAAGACAGAATATTCCGGAAGGGGCTGGATTTAAACACAGCGACTCTGGACAGTGATGGAGAAGCTTCTTGTGGCTCAGTGACGGCTCCGGGCTGAAATGCCTGTCTGGGACCTGTCTGGGAATGCCCTCTGGAAGGACCTGACCCAGGGTGGGTCTAAGGGCCCAGGGGCCTTGGTCCCTGATGGCACTGTGTGGGCCTCCCGCTTCTGGACCAGATCAAGAGCTTGGTACATTGAAAGAGCAGAATGAATTCTGTTCTCCAGTAATAATTTGTCTTTAATGATTGAGAAGGAAAAAACATCCAGGTTCATGCTCTCAAGGACCAATCAGCATGGATGTCTCTGAGGCCGTAGAAGGCTTCTGAGCCCACGGAGTCCCTTGGCACTGGTGCTGGTGCCGCAGGAGTAAGCCCCGCGTTCCCTCCCAGTTAGGCCCCAGGTCAGAGCTGTGCCCGGTCCCTGACCGTGAGAGTGGGTACACAGGTGCCCCGTCTTGGGGTTCCTGCCCGAGAGCACTGCTGGGAAGGAAGGGGGAGAGGGTTCAAGGCGGATTCAGAAGCCATTCTGAAATACTTAGCCGAACCCCACGTCTGTCTGAAAGACACGACACAAATCAGCTAATACCAGGGATTTCACCAACACCTAGGGCCCAGCTTTACCTGTGTTCAGCCTCTCTATAGCTTTCTTTTTTTAAAGATTTTATTTATTTATTTTTTATTTATTTATTTGTCAGAGAGAGCACAAGCAGGCAGAAGCAGAGAGAGAAGCAGGTTCCCCGCTGAGCAAGGAGCCCCATGCGGGACTCGATCCCAGGGATCGAGTCCCACATGGGATCATGACCTGGGATCATGACCTGAACCAAAGGCAGCAGCTTAACCGACTGAGCCACCCAGGCATCCCTCTCTATAGCTTTTGTATCTATAAACCAAATCACGTGGAAACCCTTCCTTATAGAAACTCAGCTGGGCTGGGAGGCAAGGCTGGACGGACCAGAAAACAGGATCCTGAGCTCCCGACGTCCGGCTTGGTGCCAGTTGTCTTTCTCTGCGCGCGGTACCCGGGAGAGTGAAGACCTTGGGAAACCACTTTAGTTCGGTGCCCTTCACGTAGGGTTTCTGAGAAAGCCTCTGTTCGTTGGGCTGAACGCATGTTTCCCTGGAACGTTCCTGTTGACAGTTTCCGGTGCGCCTGTGCATTGGGAAGCCTCGTGATCCATCTTCTGGCGCAGAGCAGAGAAGGGAGCAGGGAGATGCGCAGATGATGGGGAGACAGCGTTTTAAACGGAGTTTTTATTATTATTCAGGTTCGCCGAGGCCGACAGATGCATTGGGGCGCTGCCGTGGATGGGTGGTTCCCAGCGGGTCAGGAGGCAGAAGGCTGCCCGGGCGGGTGAGGGGAGAGGGTGGTCAGGCGCCTTCATGGGGGTTTCCAGGGGTTTCCGTGCCCTTCCAGGGGAAGGGCAAAGCCCAGAGGGGTGGGCAGGTTTGGAATCGGCCGATTGGGGCAATTCCGGCAGACTGCGCGGTGTCGAGCTGCTCTCGGGCTAGCTGGTCCCTGGCCCCGTGATGGTCCTTTAGGGCAGGAGGATGGTGCCTTCTGAGTGTAGGAACCGGGCAGGGGAGGGGGTTCAGAGTCTGGGCTCTGGGTTGGCTTGTTTGCATACGAAAGGCGCACTTTCTCTGAGAATTGGTGACCTGGGAGGGGCAGTATCTTCCCGGTTGGTGAGGACCCAGACGCCAGAAAAGAAGGACATGGAGCTCGTGTTAGATTTCATCCCCAGACTTCTCAGTCTTCCTTACCTTTCAGTTCCGAGTGTTTTCAGCTCGGTCGGATGGCCCTCTGCCTTCTTTGAGAGCTGAGCCTCCAGCGTGCAGGGTCGGAGGGGGGGGCTTGTGTCCCCATGTCCAGACACCCTGGCTTCCTGGTTCTTCCATGGCTGGCTCCCCTTGAGTTACTTCCGTCTGGGGATGTGTTTCTCCGTTTCACTGCAAGAAACCATCTCTTGCACCTGCGGACCAAGGTGAAGGATCTTCTGTCCCTGAGGGGGTATCTTTCGGCCACCGAAAGTTCCATGTGAGCAACTGTGGACAAGTGTGGCATGTGGCCTTCTCTCCTGTTGCTGGGGATGGGAGTCCACAAAACACCCAAGTGCCTGGTGGGAAATGACAAGGATGCTTTGTGTCCATTTGCTTGGAGCCTGGGCTTCACCTATCCGTGGCCTGATTTCTGAAAGAAAGCGACAGGAAGGTTCTGACTTTGATGTGGGGGATGGGGAGAGGAAGGCTGCTCTGGGCAGAGATCACCAGAGATCACCAGCCGGGTGTCTGGTGGAGGGGGGAGGTTCGGGAGGGGAGCAGAGAGGACTGGAATGTCACAGGCCCTTGGCAGGGTTGCCCAGAGCTGAGACACAGGCGTCTCAGCACCTGGGAGGTCATCCTCAGTGGCAGCCACCCCACACAGCAGCCCTCGCACACGTTCGACCCCGACCTCCTGCTCCTGGCATTGCTCCTGGCATTGCTGCTGATCTGGGTCCCCAGATCCACCCTAGAAAAGCAGGTTTTCTCCCAAACAAGAAGCCGTGGGTCTGCTGGGGGTCTCCACTGTGTGGCTCCGACAGGCCCAGATCCACCCCCGCATTGTTTGGGTTGGTCCCAGGTGCCGAGTGTCCAGATCGCCGTGGCCCTTGGGGAGTTTGCTGTCATTCCAGGCTGATCGAAAAGACAAGCAGGCCCCAAGAGCCGCTTCTCTGGGTCCCGTGGCTGAAAGGGGTCCCTTCCAGCTCTGTGTTGTCTCAGAAGATAAGCTACAGAGAACGGGGCTGAGTGTATTTTTCCCCTCGCTGGATGCGCCTCCTCACCCTCCTCATCCTCCTCGTCCAGGCCCACCGCCCTCTCGGTGCTTTTCCACAGTCTCTCCCAAGCAGTGTTCGGTTAGTCTGGTTAGGCTGACTCGCCAACTCCTCGGGTGTGGAGACTGTGTCTTGTTGTCTCTCTGCCTGTGGAGGATCTCCGATTGTTGCCCATGTTCACGACCCACCTTCCTCAATAACAGGACCCCGGTTCTCATTCTGTGGCCTGTATGGGGGCTGGGGAGGCCCTGCAACAAAGTTACTCAGTGAGCTATGAAGGGGAGTGTTGTTTACACTTACGAGAGAGACTCATAGAAGAGGGGAAGGGTGGGTTCCCATGGATCCTTCTTCCTTCCCCATACCTTGAATGCAGCTGTGATGACCGGAGCTCTAGCAGCCATCTTGGACCCTAAGGTGACTGCTGAGGACGAAGGCACACACTCAGGACAGTGGGATCTAGAGACAGGAGTCTGGGTTACCAGAGAGCTCTGGACTGCTTACCTGTCAGGCATCCCTTGTGTGAAAGGAGAATAAACCTCTCCGTGGCCAAAACCACTGTGATTTTGGATTTTTCTGTGGACTGAGAACAAACTGAATCCTCATGATACAGTTGAACATGGAACTTGATGCACACGGGGCAGCCCATAATGACCTGAGGACCACGCAGGGGATCTGTGAGCCTCTCCCCACGTGGCGGTGTGGCTCCTTTAGACTGAGGACACTGAGGTTCAGTGGGTGGGGTGGCCCAAGCGGCAATGAGGGCCCTGTGTCTGAGGCCCTGCCGTTGACCTTGGTCCAGCTCCGTGTTCCCTAGAGCTGTGTGTTCACTCTATGGCAGTGGACTCATTCTAGGAAAACGCTGATCATCTAAATTTACGTTAAAAAATATGAGACCTGTTAACGCTTTATACAAATCGGTCGTTTTCTTGAAATTACTGTATCCCTTTTTGTGGATTTAAAATAGGACTTAGTTTGGGAAGATTGCACCGCAGGGAGAGATGGACTTGATGGTTCAACTGCAGGTGTCCTGGTCAGTTGCAGACCAGGTGTTGGGCCACGCGGTGAGCCTGGAAGTAGGCTGTGCGGTCTGGACTCTGCATGAACCAGGTTTGGACACATTTCTTTTATGATGTGTTTCTGGCTGCACATCACTAGAGAAACCAGAAACCGCTAGTTAATCCGCCTGACGAATGTACGTATCACGTGTGTGTATTAGCCTGGTGCTGAAAATGTGGCGAGCGGGTGAGACGCGGCTTGTGCCTGCCCGCAGTCTGGCCGGGGGACCCCTGCCTGCAGAGGAAGCCCCCCGATGGGCACTGGTGCTCGGGTGGATCTGGGCTCTGTCTGCACTGGACCCAGGAGGTGAGGCTGGACTGGTGGAGACATGGGGGTGGGGGGAGGGGCAATCAAAGAAAAATCCAGAAAGCGAAAATGGAGCCAGGGTGCCCAGAACCAAAGATGTCAGGCTGGGGCTCCCGGAAGGGGTGTCAGCCAGGGACGGGGCTAGGAGAGGGCCTAGGGGGAAGAGCCAGGGCTGGTGCAGCATGAAGAGCTCCCTCCCTGGGCTTCCGAACCAGGTTCCCTCAGCCTTGCCCCCTGGGGGGTGGGGCTGCAGGTGTCTCCAGCCCCGGGGCAGCCCCTGCCTTGCACCTCCTGCCACTTGCTTGTGGGCAGCCCTGTTCCCCGGCTCTACAGTGTTTTATGTTCAGTGGCTCTGTTAAGGCCGCTGGCGGCCGTGGTGTAGGGGTGTTCCCATTTTACAGATGGGAGAACCAAAGCCAGAGTGGCCAAGAGGTATGTCAGTCACATGCAGCAACCTATCAAAGGAGATGAGTGTCTCTGCCCTCTGCAGGCAGCCTGGGCCCCAAGACCCAGGGCACCCTTTCTACAGGGCTTCCCTCTACTGAATGCCTGCGAGGTGGGCCACCGGTGTCCCTCCCCTCTGCCGCAGTGACACACAAAGCCTCCCCTTTCTCTGCCACATTCTTCACCCACACTCCGGCTGCTACCCCAGGCGGTCTGTGAGTCATGCGGGATGTTGAGTCAGAAGTCCCCTGTCCTCCCTGTTGCTCATTCCTGGGTGACTCAGCCTGGTCACTATACAGCCACAGCTGATCAGAGGAGAAACAGAAGTGGCTGTGGCCTCGGGATCACCTCTGAGTGGCAGTGGCCCTCTGAGCAGATGCCCAGAAGGCGCCCAGGAGCGAAGCGCTGTGTCTTCAGTCTCGCGCCTGTGGGCCGGGAACCCTCAAGGTGCACCCAGCCTGGGGGTGATGGCCGTTGCCTACCAAAGCCCGTTCAAGGTCCCGCTTCCCAGGGGTCTGCTGCGACACCAGCCTCCCTTCTCCCAGAGGACCCCACGGCAGGGCTTCCATGCCGGTGGTAGGTCACCCAGAGTCACCCCGTCCTTATGCCCGGGTCTGGCACTTCTGCCCCTGGACTTGCTGGAACCACATGGGGCTCGGGTCCACTCATCCCGGAGGGTCCCAGCACCCATGAACAGACCTACCTCGGGCATGACGTTGTTGAGACTGATTAACAACGCAATCGTAGCTTCTAAAACCTTGTTAACGCAGATGTGACGAAAGTGGAAACATACAGAAATAGGTACAAATCAGAGGCGGTAAATGTGCAGTTTGATCGCACGCGTGTGACCGACGAGCAGATCAAGGAACAGAGCGTCCCGAGAGCGCCCCAGAAGCCTCCCCCGCACCCCCTCCGAGCACTTCCCCCTTTCCCCATGATCAGCATGGTCTGTGCTGAACTTTCTGTGCTGCGTCCACAAGAGATTTCTTTTCCACCCGGCCCCGTCCCCTCGCCCAGTGTGAGGTGGCGCCCCACTGAGGCTGTCGCTGCCGTGTGCGCTCACTGGCTGTCGCGTCCCCTGCGTGCACCGCAGCTCCTCCGTCCACCTGCCCACGTGGGCATGGCAGTTCCCGGCTGGGACTCTGGCGGAGGGCTGCTGTGAATGTTCTCGCACGTTTGCCTGCCTCTGGTGGAGGCGGGCGACGGCTGCTGGTCGCGGCCCCCCCCCCCTCCTGCCCCGCATACAGGGGCAGCCTTGGCCAATGGCTCGGAGTCAGCTGTGCGTGTGGCCCACCCCCTGGGCTGGTCTCTAAGCAGAGGCCGGGGCTGCATTTTTCCACGCTTCCTCACCTGGTGCCCTGCCCGTCTTCTGGCGCACAAAGGGGTTTTTCCTCACCTGGAGACTGAGGGGTAGCGTCAGGCCCCGGGGAGGTGGTGGAAGGCTGTGCCCAGCATCCCACGTCCCGGTCGGCTTCCCCACTGGCGAGGACTCAGGCTCAGCCTATTCACGGCAGCCGAGCGGCATAGCAGACGGGGTCCCCGGGGGATCCGGGACGAGCTCCCGTGTCTGAGGCTGCGTTCTGCCTGGGGCTCGGCATTGGGGATTTATTTATGACTGGGAACTGTAGCAGGACCTGGTCTGTAACCACCAGCTGTCGCTATGGCAACTTCTCACTTACAGCAGCCTCTACACTAAAAATAGATCACCTCATCCCTAGAATAGAAAAATCAAAGAAAATCAAAGTGGGGGAGGGCCGGGTCCCCTCTGCCACAAGTCCCCAGACAGATTTCGAGGTGTGGCGATGTAGCTGTTCGGGCCTCTAAGCCGCCCACCTAAAAGCAGAAAGGCCTGGAGGGGGATGGCCAGTCGCCTGCAGACATTCTCGGGCTCCCAGAGGCACGGAAGCTTCCCCTGCTTGGACCTCCTCTATCTTCTCCTTTCTGGTCCCAACCACAGGAGTTAATACCGAATTATGAACAGTCATTCCAGGTGGGCCTTATTCCATTTCTTAATCTTAAATTGTAATTCTTCTATGGGCTTGTAAACATTTTTCAAGGTCAGGGACTTAATTTTCACCGTGATATGAGACCTGAAAATCCTGTCATATGAAAAGGAGTTGAAAGACTTGGAGATATGGTTGGCCCAGACGGGAGTGAGTTTAAGGTGGGGTGGAAACGGCCTTCAAAGATTTGAAGGTGTGTCCTAACAAAGCGGGGTTACCTTGTTCTCATCCTGGAGGGAAATAGAACTCAACTTCACAGGAAAGAAATATCCACCACCCCCACCCTGAAAATACATGTATTTTTTTTTAAGATTTTATTTATTTATTTGACAGAGACCACAAGTAGGCAGAGAGGCAGGCAGAGAGAGAGGGGGGAAGCAGGCTCCCTGCTGAGCAGAGAGCCCGATGTAGGGCTCGTCCCAGGACCTTGGGATCATGACCTGAGCCGAAGGCAGAGGCTTTAACCCACTGAGCCACCCAGCCACCCAGGCACCCCTACATGTATTTTTTTTAAAGATTTTATTTATTTATTTGACAAACAGAGACCACAAGTAAGCAGAGTCAGGCAGAGAGAGGGGGAGAAGCAGGCTCCTTGCTGAGCGGAGAGCCCGATGCGGGACTCGATCCCAGGACCCTGAGACCACAACCCAAGCCGAAGGCAGAGGCTTAACCCACTGAGCTACCCAGGTGCCCGACTTACGTATATTTTTTAAAGTGCGGTTTACTACGTTTTAAAAATCTAAGACCTCAAATAAAACGTCAAAGCGTTCAAAAGCCAGAAAAATTTCCCCACGATCCCAAGCCTCCACAGCACCCCAGTATCTCTGGGGGCCCCTAAGGAGGACAGCGTTCTGGGGCGGCAGCCTCAGGAAGGGGGCGCCCACCCGGACGGGGTAGGCGTGGGGCTGGCGGCCCCCGAGGGGTGACCACCCTGCCTGCACACAGTAGGTGCTCCACACTTGAGCACCTTGCCTGCACACAGTAGGCGCTTCTCAGTGTTCGTCGTCACCACAAGGGGTATTCCAGCCAAGGGTGAGTTTTTAAACATCAGATGGGGAATTTTCCGAGACCTCCTCAAGGTCCTGGCTCTGAGATTTAGGCAGAACAGAACATGGATGTGGGTAACGGCAAGAAGTAAGCTTGAAAGGGGACTGGTTGGAGCCACAGGTCCCGGAAGTGAGCCTTTTGGGCCCAGGCAAGGGGCGGGGCCTGGGGGGCCCTGGGCTCCTTGGATTTGGACCTTCCCAGGGAGTACCCTCTCTACTCCATGGGGGCCCTCACTCCCTGCGAGCCACCCATGGCGGCTCTGCATGACATGCCACTCCTTATTTTTGTTTTGTTTTTTTTTGGCTTTTTTTTTTTTTTTTTTTTGCATTAGGATAAAAAACACGTAACCGTGAAATTGACCGTTTGTCTATTTTTAAGTGTATGTTTCTGTGGCCTTAATACGTTCACACTGCTGTGCCAGCAGCAGGGCCGTCATCCCCAGGACTTTCTCTTGCCCCCGTTAAACAGTAACACGTCCATTCTCTGTCCCCTGTAGACCCCCCTTCTAGCTTCCTTGTCTGTGAATTTCACTATTGTGGTAACTCACGTAAGTGGAATCACGCAGCCTTTGTCTCTCTGGGACTGGCTTATGTCCCTGAGCACCATGTCCCCCGAGTTATCGCTGGGGTATCGGGCCCCATGGGAACCCGAGGGGTGGCCACCTGCAGTGTGTTCCGAGGGACACAGGGAACAGCCCCAGGTTCCCCACATCCGACTTTGCAAAGATGCAGCTGTCAGCTCAGGTGGCCTGCGTTTGGATCCTGGCCCCATCTGCTGTTCCACTACCCTTCCAACAGGCCTCTGTGTCTCTTGAAGCCCTTACAAACCACACCAATTAGCCAATCCCACAGAGCAAGGCACTGGGGATGGAAGAGGCATCGTGACTCTGGGTTGGGAGATGGGCAGGGGTCTTGGAAACTGGCCTGGTCTGGGGAGGGGACCTGGGCCATGGGGGTCCTTAGGAAAAATGGGGGAGAGAGGCCCAAGAAGCCTGGGGGAGGGGTTTTTAGATGGGGGGGTAGTGGGACATGAAGACAGGCCTGGCATTCATCCCAGGTGAGTGAGGACCAGCCCTGCCTTCTAAGGGTTCTTGCGAGATTTCCAGACCCAGGGGCCTCGGAGCAGAACAGTCCGTGGGAGAGTCCCCTCTTTCCTTGGGCGTGTTGCCTGCAGGAGCAGGACTGAGCTGCCTCACCCAGGGGAGATGCTCGCTCCTGGGCTTGCCGAGAGGGTGAAGAAGGGCTCCAGGACCAGTGGGGGCTCTGCGGTTTGTTTGACTGAAACATGGACCCAAGGGGGGCTGACGCTATGGGATGCGCTAGAGGAAGGGATCCAAAGGCTTTGGGAACTCATGACTCCAGCCCAGAGCCTTTCCAGCTCCCCTCGGCGGAGGGTGGGAGCCTCTCCTAACCACAGTCCCCAGCTTCCCCATGCCTGTAGCAGAGACCCCAGGGAGGATGGGAAGGGAGGATGCAGGGCTGCGGTGACAGGCTCAGAAGTGGGGAGCGGCTCAGAGGACTCAGAGGCATTTGGGGAGGGAGGCATATCCTTTAACACCACCTGTGGGGCCCGTGTCTTATCAGTTCGGGTGTGCCAGTGGCTCTGTCCATAATAAGAACATGCCGGGTGACAGGACAGCTCCCGAGCGGGGACTGGTATTGATCTGTTGGTTGACAGCAGGAAGGCTGGTTTCTGGCTGGTCCAGAAGCCCGTGGAGGCAGGGCTGCTGGCTCTGTGCGTCCCCCCAGAACCTCGCTGCTTTCAGGACAGAGGCGAGTCTGCTTTCTCCCCGCTGGTTAATGACTAGCGTTCCCTTATTGCAGCAGAGCCCTCCTTGCCAATGGAGCCAGTGGGGACGGAGAAGGTACAAAAGACTGAGAATAGGCTCTTTCCCCAGAGCAGGTTTTGATGCTCAAAGGAGAGGGCAGTGTGGCCTTGTGTCTAGGGGAGAAGGGTCTTCTGCAGGACATGGGACTCTGAGGGGCCGCTCCCCACCCACCCGGCCAGAACATTCTCAGAATCGTGCTGACCCTTGGGCTCTTGCCACCGGTCCTCCCTGCCCACCCCGTGCCCGGACTTCAGTCTGCATCCAGCCCTGGGCTCTCCCCCCCAGCCCCCCTCCCTCCCTTCAGCCTGCCCTGGAAGCCAGTCTGCCTCCTGCCGCCCATCGAGCCTCCACTTGGTATCCGGGTTCTGCCAAAGAGATTCTGTCTCATTCCCCATACTGTCACTGTTGGGCCTGGGCACTGTTTCGTCCCCACCCAGAAACTGGAGGCCTGTCCCCTACCCTGCACCTCGCCGGCTCCTCTGGATGGCCCTCACCTTTCCTGCGACAGGCTGGGACCTCTGGGGTCACCCCAGTCAGTCTGTGTCTTGTGCTCGGAGTCCTCCCTGCTGGCTGGACTTGCTTGCTTGCATCCACGGAAAGGCCACTCCCAGCCCAGTCCAGCCCCTGGGCTGGACTCCTGGGCACTGGCCCGAGGATGGCCAGCTTCTCTGGCAAACCGGGGTTCAGACAGACCTGGCAACCAGTGTAGGCCCAGGCCGAACGCTGCTCACTGGGGTTGGGGGCTGCCATTCCAAGGTGAGGGGTGTGTTCTTTCTTCTTTCCCTCTTCCAGGGACGCAGGCACAGACACGCCCCAGCTGCTGGCAGCCCTCTGTGACCAGGAGTGAAGAGAGCTGAAGTCCAGACAGACAGAGAAAACACACAGCCCCACGCTGAACTCCCTGTCCAGAGGCAAATGTTTTTGTTAAAGCCAGTTTGAATTAGATTTTTTGCTACTTAGAGCCCAAAAGCACCCTTCCCAGGAGATTCTAATACAGCCATACCGTGAGAGGGAGGAGGGGGCTGGCCTACCCTCACATTTTGTGAGCTAGAGCCTGTGACTCCGCTTTGGAAATTCGGAGAAGCCAACCTGGGACTCTGTGCAGAGTGGTCCTGTGTGGCCTGGCATCAGAGTTCTGAATTAGACCAGAAATTAGTTCTACCTAGTTCAAGTGGATCCCCTCCAAAAAATTATCAAAGGACATTGAGTGGCTCAGAGAATGCCCAGTGTGCAAAGAACCAAGCTGCGTATCCCCAAGAAGTGCCCAAAGTCACTTCTAGAGCAGGGGCAGTGGGCTTCCATGCGGTACTGGGAGAGCCAGGCCCCAGGCATGCTGGGATGACCCCTGTCAGCACAGTGCCCCCCAATTCACACAGCATCCCCTCGTTCATATGTTAAAGCCCTAACCTGCAACGTGACTGCATTCAGAAATAGGGCATTTAGGAGATAATTAAGGTAATTGAGGTCACAAGGGTGGGGACCCGCTCCAATAGGATCAGTGGCCTTGTAAAATGGGGAGGAGTGAGACTCTGTAGCGTGGGACACAGTGAGAAGCAGCCATCTGCAAGCCAGGAAGACAGGCCTCAGCAGAACTTGACTGTGATAGCACCTTGACATTGGACTTTCCGGCCTCGAGAACTGTGGGAAAATTAATGTCTGCTCTTGAAGGCACCCGGTGTCTTGTACTCTGTTACGGCAGCCTGAGCAGACTTCTCCAGACAACTGTCTCTGGAAGCCAGGGGACCCTGCTTTGCACCTGCTTCCGAGAAGTTTGGCTTGGGATGTCCAGGGGTCAAGTCCGGGTCTCCTGGCGGCACGCCATTGCCACAGAGGGACCGGAAAAGTGAGTCTCAAGGGACTCCCCTCACCTCACACCCCCTCTCCCCCGTCTAGAAGCCAGGCGTAAGGGAAGATTCAAAAGATGCTGAGTGGGCAAACACCCTTCTGACATAGGACGGTAAATTCCAGGGAGGCCCCCGGCACGGTTGAGACAAGCTGCCAAGAGACCTCTCCCATGTGGTGACATTTCTGGTGGGTCACCAGGTCTCAGGATGGGTCATCCACTTTGTTGGCTCGAAAACCCACTCCCTTCAGCACACCAAGAACATACCTATTCCTCAGTTCCTAAAACCGTCTGGATCTAGGCCTTTCTCATCTCAGTGGTCCCAGTGATGGGCACATGTGGACCAGGCTGCGTGACCGGGGTGCCACACCAGGACCCTCCTTGCCGAGAGACATGGGGAACCAGCCCGACAGCTGCTGAGTGAGTTCAAGTGCGATCTCGGATGCTCTGGCACCCGGCCACCCTTCCCATGAACGTGTGCGGAAAGGCATTTGGAACTTCTTTCGTGCCCTTGGATAACCATCCTTCCACAGTTCTCTGGGCTTGGAGTTTCTCCAGAAAGTTTCTGCTTACTAAATTCGAGTAAAATATTATTTCTGCCTCTCTACAGGTGACCCGGGTCACCTTGAGTGGAGTTATGGGTGTTCCCGAATTCTTGTGCCACGTGATCACAGTCTCTGGGGTAACTCCCATCAGTGGCTAATTACGTCTTCTTTTTATGTGCTTTTCAAAACTTAACTTTATAAGGGCAACCACTGTCCTTCCCTTGTTTCCCCAGATTCTTATGGGGCAAGTGGCTGCTCCTTTCCCCAAGAGCTTAAGGTGTGAGGCTGTCCCTCCCTGCTCTCCCGCCCCCACACCCGCCCTGTAGATGTTTAAATCTTCGAACTGGTTTCCTGCCTCAGACCTCCATGCTTTTGGAAGAGCTCTGGGTTGTAGGAACTTTCCCTTAGAGGAATCCAAACCAGTAATTCCCAATAATTTTCTAAATGAATTTCTATGGAGCCATATAAAGCCTGAGTTTGTGTAAGCCTCGGTTTCCACAGTGACGTGATGGGAGCCATGTCCCCCATCTGCCTTTGTGAGTCATTGTCATGGGCCTCCTGTGTGCGGGATGGGTTGAGCTCTATGCGTGACAAACACGGCAATAGGGTTTCTGACTGGATCCAGTCCTGGCTGGACGAGGTGGGTCTGCTCCGTCCAGCTCCCTGCCCCTGCCATGAATGCCCAGTCACAGAGGGGGCTAGGAGAACAGGGCATTATTGGTCGCACCTTCCTCAAGGGTGAACCCCACACTCCCCGTCCATGAGAATCCTTAGGGGGAATGTGTGGGAAAAGTACCAGTTCTTGGGCCCTGCCCCATAAGCTGACAAGTACTCAGTCTGGGAGGGGGCCCAGGGATTTTTAACAAGACTTGTAAGTGGTTCCCTGGCGGGCATTGGAGGGATGTCACTCACACAACTACGTTCGTGAATTTGTAGTTCCTGGAGCCGGGTGAGGGCAAGGTGGAGGTGTGTGATTCTGTTCCACCTTTATATGTGTTCACGTTTTTCTGTGCAAAAGTGAAAAAGCCTGCAGTACACACACGTAAAAGGTTCCAGACACCGAGTCCGTGAAGAAACAGCCTGGCTGACAATCAGGGGCATGTCCACGGCCCCGGAATTAAAGAAGTCTGTCTTGGGGGCCACCGCGGGGTGGGGGTGGGGAGTGGGAGTCAGAGCAAAAGATAATAAACCCCAAATTCCCTCCACTCCCAGAATGTAGTTTAGGGCATTCAGATCTACACACCAGCAGATCTGATTTCTAAGATGTCAGGCTCCGAATTCTCTTTTCCCTGACCCGCTGCCCTTCTGGGATTTTTGCCTTTGAGTCTTCCCTTCCGTGTGTCTACCATACTCGGTTATCCTGCCTTGATTTAATTATCCGGCCACAGAAAGGAGAAACTGGAAACTGCTTCACCTCCAAAAGGAGATGGGTGCACCAGGGCGAGGAGTGTTTGTGGACGGAGCCGAGGGAGCACCCCCATCCACTCGCGCCCCCTCCTCCATGGCCTGGCCGCTCTCCCCGAGCAGCCCGGACGCCCCGTAAATAGGATTGGCTTTGGGTACTGGGAGCCTGCTGAAAATATCTTGTACCCAAATGAGTGATGGAAAATGTAAGTGCAAGTGGGATGAATTTGCATGACTGGAACATTTTTTCTCCTCTTAATTGTCGAACTGTGCGTAAGCCTTGAGGTAGGAAAAGGGCAGGATTGTCTTCTCTTCCCTTGGGGAACCGGGCTGGGTGACGAAGCACGTGGTTCTTACCCAGCACTGACCCCCTTCAGTGGTAACAGGAACCTCCTTTCACCCAGGCCCCCCTCCTACAGCAGCAGCCCCCCGCAGTGTCTCTGGGCAGGCCAGTGGGTAGCGCGCACCCCGGCCCCAAGGGGTTTGCGAGTGGACGTCAGCAACCAGTTCCGAGAAGGGTAGTTTGTCCCATCTCATCGGTGGGGGACAGGGACTCCCTCTCTCTCCCAGTAGACCAGAACCACAGGGCCGTCCCTGTGGCTGCCATCTGCAGCTTTGGGGGACCTGAGAGGAGGGTCAGTTCCAAGGAGGGAGAAGGGAGACCCAACTGTGGCAGCCTTGTTTGATCCCTGCGCAGAGCCCCCCCCCCCCCCCCCCCCCCCCCTTCCCCGGCAGGGGGGGGGGGGGGGGGGGGGGGGGGGGGACTGTGTGAGGGCAGAGGTCACAAGCCACCTGGTCCTGTTACACCACGTGACAGGCAGGCTGTGGGAGGAAGGCTGGCTCCCAGGTGGCCAGTCACACCCTGACACTGGATCCTCCCGGCTCCTCGTCACCTGAGAGGTGGCCCCACCGCTGGGGGCCAGGGGGAGGTGTGTGGTGACTGCCACCCACGAGGCAGCACCAGGGAGTCCCAAGAAGGCTGCCAGCCAGGGGCCCCCTCAGCGAATGGGGGGGGCAGGGGCTCCAGGAGTGATGGCACCAGACCCAGCTGGTGACGCTCCCCTAACACTTGGCCTGCATCCCACAGTCACTGGGTTACCACGGGGCCCAGGTGAGGAAGAGTCCTCAGGTCTGAGGGTTTCTGGAATACAGAAGAGAACCTGGGGTCTTGAATCCATAGACCAGGCGGTCACTCTCCTGAAAATCTCACCCCAGCCCCAACAGCCTGTCAGCCTAACAAGCAGTCCTCAGCTGCTGTTTGCACGTTGCTGGAGATGGGTGACTTGTTCATTTATTCACTCAACAAATGTTGATCAGACATCGGATAGACACACCTGCAGCTGCCCACCCCTCCTGGGCTTCAGTGTTACGGTCCCTGCGATGGAAATGGTAGTGCCCACCCCAGAGGCTTTGCAGAGGGGAGGTTGGTGGGGGGGACATGAATACGTAGAGTGTTTAGACAGATTAACCCACTGAATCCGAATGCAAATATTTTCTGAAGTGCCGACACTAGTTGCCCCTGGGCCACCCCGCCCCGGCCCCTCAGAGATCCTGCTGTGCCCACCCCCCAGGGTGCAGAAAGCCAAGTCTCTGGTCTGGGGAGCCCATCGCCAGTGGGAGGAGACCATGGCGGGTTACAGGGCACCGTGTGTCTATTGGGGTGCTGAGTCAGGCCGCAGTAAGTGGAGTAAAGGAATCGAAGCGGGTGGCGGGAGTGTGTGCTGAGTGAGGGCCGGTGGGGGCCAGGCCCCATCCGTGACTCCCAGATTGCGTCCAGGTGCGATCGGGCCATCACAGAGGTTCAAGCAGAGGGCTGCAGGAACTAGCCCCTGCTCGGAAAACTCGTGAGGCTTCTGTGTGAAGAAGGTGGACGGGGCACCTGGGTGGCTCCGTGGGTTAAACATGGACTCTTGCTTTCGTCTCAGGTGGTGATCCCAGGGTCCTGGGATCTAGCCCCGTGTCAGGCTCCATGATCAGCACAGGGTCTGCTTGTTGTTCTCCTTCTGCTCCTCCCCCCAACTCTTTCTTTCAAATAAATAAGTAAAATTAAAAAAAAAAAAAAAAAGGGGAACTGCAGAGGGATGGGTGAGTGCCGGGAGCAAAGGAGGCTCCTGTGTGCGCGGCAGGGCCAGGAGCACGGATGGGAGGGGTGCGACTGGGAGGGAAAGCCCAGGCAGGGCTGGGGGGATAGCAGGTATAGGACTAAGAGTCTTGATTTAGAATCTAGTTGGAGTTACCTCTTGTCCTATCCCCACTTGCACAGTGGAGCTCGGGGGAGAGGCCCAGAGGCCTTGGATGCCTGTTCTCACCAGGAAATTGAGGTTAGAACATCATGTAATTTCCATTCCCTGGCCTTGGCTCAGCTTCTAGACTGCGCTTTGGGGCCCCAGTGGAAATGCTTGTCCACCTGAAAGACCGTCTGAAACATGCGGTAGTCATAGAGTCCCCAGGATTGGGCATGTCTCTCCCACTGGGAGCCCCGTGACCCGCACCCACCGTTGGCAGCTCTCCTCTTGGGTGCTTGGTTGACTCGGAGCAGCCCAAGGCCACCGTGGCCGTCTGGGCGGCCACACCAAACCTGAATTATCTGCACTGCTGAGGGCTTCCTGTGGGTGTAATTATAAGCCGCCACCATCCTGAACTTGGCCCATCACGTTTCTGTGTAGAATTGGCCACGCTGCCCAAACATTTCGGCCTTCTTGTGGTCATTGCTAGCATTGGCTGGGGCACAGTGCTGTAAAAAGAGGAAAATGCGTTCTATGTGGCCTAGGTTTTCTCACTAACGGGGGGTCCGCCGGAGCTGCTCTGGGCTGGGGCGTGCAGGCCGCTGTCAGGGGCACCACATGCCCGTGGCCTAGGTCATCACCTTGCTGGCTCAGGACGACGTTGACCTTGCGATGCCCCACCTTGCCAAAACGAGAGAGGGTTAAAGAATTAACCACTTATGCTCCTTAGAAGATGCCTACATTCTCCATTTTCTATTTCCTCCTTCCCTCCAGGGTGGGAAGGAGGGTCATAGGAGGATGGGGACCCTTTGGAGGGTCATAGGCGTATGGAGAAGCAACAGAATGCCGCATTGAGCAGTTTTCGCTGAGGACAAGCCCCAACACCAATAGCTCCTAGAATTCTGAGCTCATTATTCAGCCTCTCAGAGCCCAGTTAATAAAGGAGAAATAATAATAATAACATCCATCATACTTTTCCTCCGTGGTATTGAGTGGGAGCTGACCACGGGGAGAGTTTCAGGACCAAAACAAGCTGGCTCTGCAGGCGGACAGTCCCGGGTTGGGGTCCAGCCCTGTGACAGGTGGTGGCTGACATCACTACGATGGTGTTTCTGGGGGACCTTGCCAGGGTTGACGCTCTGGAGGCTGTCCCTACACACCCTTATCCCCCACCCTTTTGAGATTTGGATGAGTTTTCTAGTAAGTGTCAACCCTGTTCCCTCCTGGGGCTCCCTGTGCCTTTGGACCAGCTCTGCCTTCAGGCACTGCTTTGCAAAGCCCCCGGTGGCCCCCTCTGGAGTTTTGTTGACCTGGGTCCAGCTCACTGACTGGCCCTATTGATCTTGGCTCTCGGTCAGGCACCAGATCCTTTGTGCGTCCTGTTTTTGCCACCGCAGGGGAGCGGGGACCCCATCCGGGCCCCCCTCAGTCTCCTGTCACAGCACTGACCCACGGGGAGCAGGGGGGACCAGTGGCTGGCTTGCTGAGAGAACTGGATCACCTTCTTGGCACCCCGTGCCCTCCCTCCAGGGAGAGATGGTTGCTGCCCCAGGACGGCCTTGGCCTTTGAACTCCCCTCCCCCCGCCCCTCCAAGACAGCAGCTTTGGAGACCCTGGGGCAGCTGATGGGCAGGCTTGGGGTGGGGTGAGTTGCCCAGAATGGTGCTCCATGTTTCCCTGGTTGGTGTGAGGGCCCTCTGGACCTGGAGCAGCCTTGGCAATGACCCCCGCTCCCCCGCCACCCGCTGTGTGCTGTGCCCCCCAGGGGTTTGCCCCAGCAGGGTCTTCAGCTCATCGGTCAAGGGAGGTGACGTTGCCCTCCATTCTCCTGCAGCAAGCAGCTGCGTGACCCAGACAGAGACACCCCGAGTTTGGGAAGCTTCTGAGAAGCTGGGGATGGCACTTAGCGACATGACCTGGTTGTTACCCACATGTGGAAGTTCGCCCTCTGACCAGGGGCTAAATGTTCTGGGATGAGTGAGAACTTCTGGTCCCTCCCCAAGTCTCTCCCTCAGAAACAGCAAGAACGCAGGGCTCGTTGGACTGGGGCTTCCGGGACCCCTGGGAAGGACGCCGCCCCATGTGCTTTGGCTGCTGCAGGCAGGCCCAGGAGGAGACGCCGATGGGGGTGGATTGGAGCCCCGGCCAGCCTGGCTATCTCCCCTCCTGCTGGGGAGACTCGTGGAGGGGCACACTTGGAGAATCCGACTGGCCAGAGATCGGGCAGGCCGGGGCCTGACTTCCCAGTGAGTGAGGGGTGCAACTTCTGGCCCCCCACTTCTAGCCAGTCATGTCCATCTACACATGAAGCTCGGCTTGTCCGTTGGCACTGCAGGCCCAGGGACGGGTGCTGTTGGGGGCTGGGAGTCTGCGCTCTGGGGCCAGACTGCAGGGGTGACTGCAGCTCTGGCCCCCGCTGGCTGTGCATCCCCGGGCAAGTCACATGATCTCCCTGGGCCTCCATTTCCTCACCTGTCGTGGACCCCAAAGCCTCCCTCCTGGGGTATCGTGAGGTTAGATCACATGTAATTTGTAAATCACCCCCAAATAATGCCTCGTAGGGAAGAACCGCTTCATAAGAGGGCTGGGGAACTAGCTTTCTCATCAGTGGGTCTTTGAAAGAACAGAAATTTACCCTCCAAGGATTCCATTCCAGTGGCATCTTTCTAGAATATTCCCCATGCACCCCTGCCTTCCCAGGCAACAAAAGACAGCACTGACTATAATTAGCCTTCTTTTATGACTTGGCACTGTCACTGTGAATGGCTGGGCGTCCTGCAGACAGGCTCCCTCCGGTGTCCCCTGGGCCCCTCCGGATTTCTGCTTCTCATATGCTGTGGCTGAGGCTCTGGTTCCAGGAGCCCAGGTGGCAGTCTGTGGCCAGAGCAAATGTGCCGCATGGTCCCCAAGGACTCCTGCTGAGTCAGGCCCCCGTGGCTTCATAAGCCTGCTGTTCTAGCTGTGGTTACAGTAGGGACAGTGGCCCAGGGCTTGATTGCCAGAGAGACTGAGGAGTCACAGCCTGTCCCTGGCTGACCCTGCTGGCGACCCAGGGAACTCACGGTCGTTTGTAGTCTCTGTTGGTCATGTCCCCGGGGGTTGTCAAACAAGGGATCGGCACTGGGGAGGGCCTGACTCAGCTTCGAGAAATGGGGCCTCTGATAAGTCCTGTTGAGTTTGAAGCCAGAGGTCCCCCCCTTGCCCAATGCAAACCCCTTCAGGCTGGTTTTCCCCGGGATGAGGGTCTGCCTCTCTGGGTCGCACTGCAGCTGTATGAGCAGTCGGTATGTGACCTTTCACTCCAAGGAAGGATGCCATCGCTTGCCGTCCTTGCCTTATGCTACACGAGGCAGATTGTCATTCTGCACCCTGAGAAGTGGGACCCGGGGATATGGGCCCCAAGCTTGAAGCCCTACCCTCCACAGCACCAATCCTGAGGACTGTGTGGTTATGTCGGGTCAAAAGGCAATAGGTAAGATGTCGTTGGCCAAGAAGGGCCACTTTGAGGCCAACCCTGTCCCTGAGACTCCCAAGGGCATGAAGCCAGCAGGAGAAAGGCAGATCCGTGGCTCTTGCTTTAACTTTGGCTGGGGATCCCAGAGCCTGGGCCCTTAGGCAGAGGAATGGAAATGCACTAGAATTTTGGGTGGTAAAGCCAGGAGCTTAGGGAGCTGATCTTTTGGACAAAGAGAATGATTTTCTCTCCAGGTCCTTGTGAACACTGACACCTCTTCTGTCTCACAGATTTGTCCCTGGTTCCCGTACTGGGATTCCGTTGGCCAGATATGGCCATATCCGCTGTCCCCTTATATAAGGGAGCATATCAGGAGCTGGCCTGACAGGGACATGTGGCTTCCAAGTCTGCCTTCCAGATCGACTGAGTGTAGCCATCCCAGATACCTGCCCTCGAGTCCTTCCTGGGCAGAGTGACCCTGCCTCACCCAATGACAGCATGGCACAAAAAGCCACAGAACGATGTTGTGTGGTTCACAGAGTCTTATCAAGTACAGAGTCTTATCAAGTAGCTGCGTGGGCAGACACAGCCCCTCCTCTGCCTGTGTCCCCAAGGAGCATGTGTCACACGCTCCGCGCATCTGTGGCAGGAACTGTACCTGACGGTCCCGAGACCAGCTTCACAGGAGGGATGGGTGTTGGCAGCCAGTTGCTGGCCCTGTGTTCAGCTGGCTGGGGTTTCCCTGTTTGGGGCTTAGTGGTCTCCAACCAACTCTTCCAGCAGGGTTCAATTCCAATTCGTGTGTGTGTGTGTTACAGTCGGATTGAGAAAAGAGAACCCAACCACTAATCCTGTTTTCTCAGTGTTGCTCAAAAGGAAGTGGACTTTTCTCTTGTGGGCAGGAATGGCCAGGAAACTGACATCCTCAGCCAACGCGGAGACCAGGGGTTTCCGAAGCAGCTGATGGCGGCGCATTTGTTGTGTACATCCGATACCAGTGCCTCTGTTCGGGGCGAGTACCGTCAGACTGCGTTTACCTTTTACCAGAACACTGAGAATTTCTCATTAGCCTGCTGTCCGTCAGTCATGGGGTTGGCACTCGGCCAGCACATCTAGGGACATGTCTGACAGGAGGTAGCACCTGATACTCCAGGAAACCTAGCTCAGCTCAGGTCTCTCGGTTTCCTGTGACCAAGGCTGCCAGGGTCGGGCTGTTGGACGCTAGCATGCTGGGACATGCTGTGTCCCCTAAATCTTAGGTTTGGGGCTTGGGCAGAAGGGCCCAAACTCTGGTCCCCCGGCCTTCTTCCTGCTGTGCCTCCCTGAGCAGGAAGGCGTGTGGCCGCTAAGCCTTGGTGGTTCCGGTGCACAGGGGTCAATGCCTACCCGACGGGGGTGGGGACGTGGCTTCCCTCAGATGAGGTTCCTTAGACCCAGCCCAGCACAGGGGCCGCCCCCCCTCTCCTATGACATATTTGCTCTGAATGACCAGCTCAAAGCAAAGCAAACAGCACCCCCAAAGAAAGCATGCGTGCCCCCTGGTGAGTGTGTGGTCAGAACGTTTGGTTGGCAGCGCCAGTCAGGATGGAGGAGCCGCCCAGGGGCCGGGCAGCCACAGAGATGGTAGACCTACGCGGCCGTCGGTTCACACCACGGAATGTTCTGCGGTCGTGTTAATAAGCGGTCAGCGATGGGCAGCAAATAGAATGAACCTCATAGACCGTGGGAGCAGGAGAAGCCTGGTGTGGAGGAGTCCACACTGTCTGGTTCCATCTGTGGAACCTATGAGAACAGGCAAAACCAGACATTAGAGTCATGCCCGTGGCCGTGTCAGGAGGTGGTTAGAGGGCGGTGGAAGCAGGCTTGTCCTCCCAGCATCGGAGAGCTGGTCACTCAGCTGCGTCCACTCCGTGCACGTCCATCAAGTGCCCACTCCTGTTCTGTGCACTTTTACGCAATGCTCCGATAAAACA
This sequence comes from Lontra canadensis, assembly GCF_010015895.1. Classification (NCBI taxonomy): domain Eukaryota; kingdom Metazoa; phylum Chordata; class Mammalia; order Carnivora; family Mustelidae; genus Lontra; species Lontra canadensis. The sequence continues at coordinate 5,226,123 of NW_022631105.1, forward strand.
TTTTTGCAAACACAGGCCACCAGAAGGCACAGGAGGAGGTGAGCTGATTTCCCCTCATCAATACTACAAACCCCAGAGCACCCCCCCAGAGCTCGGGCGGAGCTTGGATAGGGCTGCCCCACTCCGCAGAACGTACTGGCGGCTAGCGACACAGACTATTTGTCCAGCGGTAGAGTCAGTTGGAAACACACTGGGAGGACAGCCAGAGGAGTTCCGCAGACAGATCTTCTGGCTTAGAGAACCTGTAGTCTCTTTGCAGAGCAGTATTCCATATGGCGGAGAGGGGCCGGTCTTAATTCTTTCTTCTTTGTCCCTGGCTCTCACTGATGAGAAAGACAAAGACCATCCAATGGCATGAAAGAGACATGAGCCATTTTCGGCAACAGACAGTGTGAGAGCCTGGGAGGAGGGCAGGGGCGGGTGGATGTCCTTCTGCCAGGCTTCCCTGTCCTCTGTGTGTGTGTGGTGTGTGCTGGGCTGAAGGGATTGGCCAAAGAGAGGAAATGGGTCCAGGGAGAGGCGAGTGGTGAGAGGTTGTGTAGGAACAGGTAGAGGCACGTTGGCCGTTCCACGTCGGCCTTGTGGGCTTTCCTACAGTCATGGACTCAGGCACCTCCCGGGTCTCTGGTCCTCGCCCTCCTTCCCATCATCCAGCACCCCACCCCCTCCATCACCTTCGCTGTCCTGGGAGCTGTGCCTCCCAGGCCTTCACGTGATCACCCATTCATGCTACCGTCTTATCATCTAATAATTTGACACAGCGCGCTCTCCTGAGAACATTTTCTCTTGGGATTCTTGGGCTTAAAAGGCCTCCATCCCAAGGAATAAATTATGAACACGTGAGTGTTGAACAGGCACATCAGCAGATGAGAGAAGACAAATCCACATAAAAGATAAGGCGGGCAGGCCAATGGGAGCACACCCAGCGAGCTTGCTGGACGGGCTTGTTCTGGGGCTTGGGTTCTCAGGCTCGGTGTGGCCATCCACCCTCACCATCTGTGGTCAGTATCTAGGAAAGGTGGGCCTAAATGTCAAGGTCTACTTTCTCATGTCAGGGAGGAGAGCCGCTAAGAGCCCCTGGTTTCCCCTTGACAATGACGGGCCCCCTCCCTTCGGAAGGACTGGGACAAAGGACGTGGACAATATGGATTGGGCTGACCCCACAAACGTTGCCTTTTTCTGAAAACCAAACTGTTCTCCTATGCTTCTTTTTCATAAAGGCATGCCGTAGAACAACACTGTCCGACGGAACCTTCTGCAAAGATGGGAGTGTATCTCCTCCATCTGTGGTAGCCGCTGGTGTGGCTCTGGGGGGACAGCAGGAATAAGGACAGTGAGCCCACATGAATTAGTCCCAGGCACTGGGGACAAAGCACCACAAACCAGAGGACTTAAAACAACAGAAATTCTCTCTCAAAGTTCTGGAGGCCAGAGGTCTGAAACCAGGCTGTTGGAGGTTGGCTCCTGCTCCGGGCTCTGAGGGAGAATCCGTTGCAAGCCCGTCTCCTGCCGCCGGGGGTTGTTGCCAGTCCTGGGCACGGGGCTCGCCCCGCCCCTGCCTCCGTCCCCACAGGTGTGTCCAGTTTCCCTCCTCTCACAAGGACGCCAGTCGTTTTGGATGAGGGCCACCCTCATGACCTGATTTCAACTTGATTACCTCTGTGAAGATCCTATTTCCAAAGAAGGTCACGCGCCCAGGTTTTGGGGAGCAGTAAGACTTCAACACATCCTTTTGGAGGACATAATTCAATCCTTAAAAGTGATGAGGAACTGAAGTTTCTATTTTATTTAATTTTAAGTATCAACAGCCACAAGTAACTAGTGATGGCCTCCTGGTCGGCACAGTGGCAGACCGTGGAGAGAGAAGTAGGGTCATTCGGCATTTCTCTTTAGAGCCATCCTTAGCCCAGTGACGGCTCCAAGCTGGTGTCACCTGCTTGGTCCTGTGAGGTTTCTCCAGGCGGCGGCCCCTGAGGCCTGGGAGGGAGGAGGGGACTCTGATGGGACCTAGATGCATTTTGTGACCTCACTGGCACAGTAAGGCTGCCTCTAATCCTTCGTGGCTTTGTCAGCCTGGAACACCAGGGGGATCCCGGAAGATCCTGCTCGGAGGTCCCAGGGAGGTGGTCTGGGTTCTGCAAAGGTGTTTCCTCTCCACATGGGCAGGACAGGAGCTAAGGACCATCTGAGGCTGGGCACAGAACCAGACTTTCCCTGAATGGAGGGAATGGGTGTGGAGAGTAAGGAACTGTGGCCTGGCCATGCAGGGGAAGCCACTGTCCTGTGTTCCCTGCAGGTGGGGGCAGGGCGTCCCTAGCTCCCCCAGAACCCAAGGAAGCCCCTAGAACACTAGGCTCTCAGAGCACGGGTGTCCAGCCAGCTCACCACCCAGGAACTTAGGAACTTGTCAGAAATGTAGAGTCCCGGGGTCCACCCCAGCTACTGAGACCCGGGCTCTGAGGGTGGGGCCCGGGGGACTGTGGTCCCGCCAGTCCGGCAAGGGATGACACTCCTCAGTCAAGTCAAAACCGCTGGCCCAGAGCCGAGCTGCATGAGTCACTGGGCGATCTCATTAAAGGCAGATTTGGATTCTGCGGGTCCAGGGTGGGGCCTTAGGTTCTGCGTATCTGACAAGCACCCAGGGATGCCAGGGGGCTGGTCCTTGGACCACACTCCAAGTAGCCGGGATGCAGAAACCCAAGCTCCACGGGGGCTCCCAGCACCCAGAACAGAGGCAGGCCTTTGCTTTTTCCCTATTCATTCACCTTAAAATATTTTGGTGCCAGAGAGAGGGCTGCCAAAACTCACCTCGTATCCCCTGTCGGAGAAGAAGACATTTCCCGATGATTTATGCAATGGCCTGTTTCCTACTAAATAGGAAGACAGAAGTCACGGGCTCAGTGCGGGATTTCATTGGGACTAATTTGTTCCTCTTCAAGGCAGCCAAGCATTGGCTGGCGTGGAATCCCGTCCCTGCGGGTTAGGAGTACTAATTCGTGACAATCTGGCACCAGCCCCTTTCCCTTCCGCCAACCTCTTCCTTTCCTAACCCTTTCTCCTCCAACTTCCTTGATTTGAATCATTCTCAAAGACCAGCCTCTTCCAAGATCAGCCCCCGCCCCATGCCGACATCCCTTTGCCCCGCTGTGTACCAGGCCCTTATCTTAGGATACTTGGACGCGCTTGTGAACACCTCTTCCTTTTCCGGAGAGGACCGACGCGTACTCGGTCACATGCTTCCTTGCAGCTTAATGGGCTAGTACATTTCTTCCTGTCTCTGGGCCCGGTTCCATCGCCCCGAGCACAGGATCCACGGCTCGTGCCTTCTTTGTACGCCTCCAAACGTGTCAGTCTGCGATGGGGGCCCAGTAAACACCCATCGCCTCACTGATTAACTGATTTCTTCAAAGCAAAAGTCCTCGGAAGGGCCCCGTTGCCATTTCTTAACCAAAAATAAACACCGGCAGCAGGACGGGGTCCTCCTTTTCCCAGCCTCCTTTATATAAAGGTTGAAGAGAAGGGCTTCCCCTTCCCAGCCCCGGGGAATCTGGGGTGCCGCTGGTCTCCCCAGCTCCTCTTTCTCAGCAGGGGCCCGAGACCTCCGGCCAGCCGGGCGGCATCTCCCCAAGGCCTCTTGGGACTCAGCCAGTAGCAGCCTCACCCCCGGGGCGGGGAGGGTGGCCTTCGAAGGGGATCCTCAGGAGTCAGCAGCGAGGGCCCCCCCACTCCCTCCGCCCAGAGTAGTGCGGCTGCCGTGTGTTCAGTGTAATTGTTCATTTGGTTACTCAAGAGTCACCTGCTACGACACAGGTTAGCTTTCCCGGCTGTGGACAGGAGACAACGTGGTGTGCAGGTGGAGCCCAGAGATGGGGTGACCTCACACTTCCCCGGGGCATTAGGGACACTGCCCGAATTTTCTGGAAGGGCTGCTGACTCACAGGTTATTTCCTTTGCTCACTGAAACTGCCAGTCCAAGCTCAGCAACCACGTACACGGGAGCGTGCCCGGACCTCCCGCAGGGGCTTCACGGGGACCCTCACTGCGTCTCGGCCTGCCTCGGGGGGCCGGAGGGCCATGCTCCAGGCATCTGCAGACACCCTCTTCTTCCCAGGCGTGCAAGTGCTTGAGGCCAGTGTTCATGGTGCCCATTCTCCTGCCCGGACTGTGGATTCCCTCCAAAGTGGTCTTAGAGACAAGGTCTCAGCAACAAGCTGGTGTGGGTTTCTCTCAGCCCTCTGCATCCACCCTTCTCCATCCTCTCGAACCTCTGTGTCAAGAGGTGCAAACGTGGCGGGCGGGGCCACTTCCGTGGCTCCAGTTCTGACCTATCCGTTCTCTTCCCCGCACCTGCCCTGGCCCCGCCTACCTCCCCCCACCGGGTCCAGTCCTCACTGGCCGTGTTGGCCTCCCCTCCCGCCCGCGGTGGGCTCAGGTCACACTGTCCTTGGAGAGCACATCATGGCGGCACCGTTGACCACCCAGCTGTCCCAGAAACCTGGGGCTTCCCTCCTCCCTTGACCCCGACATCCGGCAGGGCCCTCCCTCCTGCGTCCATCTTCTTGGATGTGGGCTCCAGGGTCCTGGCGCTTCTCCACAGGCAGCCGAAGCAGCCCCTTCCATAGGGGCTCCCTCGGCCCATTCCGTACTCTGCACTGGCGTGAAGCGTGACAGCGGGCCCCGGGCAACGGCCTTCCCGCTTGCAGTCCTAGCTGTTGTCTTGGAGTTAAGCCCCCTGAGGTCAAGGTCCTCCACAGGCCTGCCTGGGCATCCACAGCCAAACCCCCACTTTGTTCAGACCCTGGAGTTCCCTATGTGCCCCTCTGGAACCCCCAGGCTGCCATCCTCCCGCCGGGCTGTTCCCAGGCATCCTTTGGGAATCAGCTCCGCCTGCCGACAGGCCAAACTTCCCACAGCTCCTGGACTCCCCGACCCAGACTGACCCCTGCCTCACAGCCCGTCTCCCGTCCAGCAGCTCCCTGAGGGCAGGGCCCATCTCTCTCTCTCTTGCTCTCTCTCTCGGAATCCATGGCCAGGGAGCCAGAGGGAGGGGTTCAGCCTGCAGTTGGCCACCCCAGGCCCCAAGAGGAGCCTGGAGAAGAGAGAGCTCACGGCACCGCACAGAGCCTTCCAGAGCTCCGCGGAGGAACCGGCAGCCAGCCCGAGCCCGGCCGTGGACTTGCTCCTCTGTCTGGCCCCTTCAGCTTCCCTTTCACACCCTGTCCTCCCAGCTGGCTTCTGACTTGAAAGGACAGGGAGGCTGGCCCCAGACCCACCCTCACGGGGCTCTCGAAACTACTTTTCAGACTGGGCTGTTTAAAAAAAACTGCATTTTTTGAAAGTTGATGGTGGACGGGAGGTTGAGGGGAACCTCTATAAGCGTCCACAACTGGGAGTGGTGGTTTCCCCTTGGCCATTCGAGTCAAGGGAGGGATGACAGCGCTCGGGACTGTGTGATGCGTGGCGGGAGGCCCGGGCCTACAGAGCCGATGACCACAGCAGCCGAGGCCTGGCTTGGCCCCCGGAAGCCCCCGGCTTTCCCACTTGTCCTCAGTCATCAGAGCAGCTGCTTCGCCGCATCCATGATGAGGTCCCACGCTGGCCTGGAGCCCTATGCCAAGGCGGCCACGCGCGCCGTGAGAAGGCCTCAGGAGGACGATGGTGTCGGAGACGGTACCGCTAGCCGCAGCCGTGGTAGGTCGGAGCCGCCCTCTGAAGGGTAGAGAACGAGGGGAAGGGAGGGAGGGGGAGGAGGTATTTGGGGGCCAAAATAGAAGGAAGGTCTGGGGCGTGAGGCCAAACACCGGGAAACTCCTGCAGGCCCCACTGGGCCCTGGTCCTGGCCCGGCGCCCTCAGAGCCTGGAAGGCCTGGGTGGGACGTGCACAGAGGGGGTCTACCTCTGGCTCAGATGGCCCCAGACTGTTCTCGCCGCCCCCAGTCTGGAGGATGCGGTGTCCACGGCTTCTCCCTGTGACTAAAACCCCCCGGTGGGCCCTGTGGGAGGCTGTGCAGACCAGGGCTGCCCTTGACAATGGGCTAAGGGTGAAGCAAGCGCCCAGCCTGACAGCGTCGCTGCAGACCACTGTGACGGGGACCAGCTTCTAGCACACGTCGGGAGCAGAGTTGCCTGGTGACCCAGTGGAGGTATCCCACTCAAGAGTTCATCTTTTTTTTGAGAGAGAGAGAGAGCAGCAGAGGGAGAGGGAGAATCTTAAGCCCCGATGCAGAGCTTGATCTCACGACCCCGAGATCGTGCCCTGAACCGAAATCAGGACTGAGCTTCCCTGAGTCTCCCAGCCACCCCTCAGGAGTTCACTTTTCATTTGTCCATTTCGCTGCGAGCTAAACTGAGGCCCAGGACGTACGGGGGTGGCTCTGGTTAGCGGTGGACCTGGAGGCAGGGGCTGTGTTCCCTCACAGAACCTCTGAGGCCCCTGCGAGCCCCCCGTGAGCTCCGTGAACCCACAGAATGACCCGTCACAGGCGCCCGCTGGGAGGGGCTTGTCCTCCCCAGGGACCCGTCCCAGTAACCCACGCTGTGGCATTTGCGTCACCCTCCCAGGGAGACCATAGGGATTTTCTCGAACGGCTTGCTGGGGCAAAGGCAGCCGAAGAGAACCCAGGGCGGGGGTGACCGACGTTGTGAGAAGGTGGTCACGTCAGGGGAGTGGGGTCAGCTGAGACGGGGGCGATCAGGTGACTTGCTTTCATTTACACAACACCGAGTCATCGGACTGGGCCCAGCCGCCGGCTCCCTGCCCGGGGACACACCCCCAACCCTCCCCGCTCCAGTTATGTCACTGCAGGCAGCCTCCCCAGGTGTCATGGAAATGTCACATTACCCTTGGCGGGCTTCTCCAATAGCACATCGGAAACTTGGCTGCAGGAAGGCCAGGAATGTCTGACATCTCCCCGACTCCCTCCCACTGCAGGCCCGGTGACCCATGCGGGGTCCCGTGACCGCGGCCCGGCATCCCCCACACGCGCAGAGCCCAGAGGGAAGGGGCAGCCCAGCTAGACCGAGATTCTGACCAGGAGGGACTGCGGGGGCGTCCCCGTGGGATCTTAGGGAGCAGCGTGGGCATCACACTCCTGACTCCTCATTCTGGGCCTTTTGCAGCCCCGCTGAGGGGCCACGCGGAAACCCAGCTGTGGGAACCACGGCAAGCCTGCCCCCGAAGGGGAGGGCAGTAGCACACTGGGAGGGTTTGCCGTCTCTCGAGAGAAATGAAGCAATAGCAAAGCTGGGAGGGAGTTTTATAGGAAAGCACTGTGTGAGGGGTGCCTGGGGGGCCTGGTCGGTGAAGCTGCTGCCTCTTGGTTTTGGCTCAGGTCATGATCTCAGGGTTGGGAGATCGAGCCCCATGTTGGGCTCCCTACTCGGGTGGGGGGGGCGAGTCTTCTTGAGATTCTCTCTCTCTCTCCCCCTCCTCTCTTTCTCTCTCTAAAAATAAATAAATCAATCTTAAAGAAAGAAAGAGAAGGGAGGGAAGGAAGGAAGGAAGGAAAGAGAGAGAGAAAGAACTGTGTGCCTAGCCATACAATGGAACAGTATTCAGCCTTGAAAAGCAGTAAATCCTGACACGGGCTAGGACAGGGATGAACCTTGAGGACATTATGCTGAGTGAGATAAGTTAGACAGAGAAGCACGGATCCTCTGTGAGGCCCCGTGCACGAGTACCCTGGAGTGGTCAGATTCACAGACTCAGAAAGTAGAAGGGTGGGTGCGGGGTTGGGGGGGGACGGGGACGGGGACGCGTGTTTAAAGGGGTCAGAGTTTCAGTTTGGGAAGATGAAAAGTTCTGGATGTGACGGTGCTGATGGCTGCACAACAGGGTGAATGTACTTTGTGCCCCTTAATTGTTCACTTGAGAATAACGAAGATGGGAAACGTTATATTCCTTGCATTTTATGATTAAAAAATTTTTCCTAAGATGTTCTGACCAACAAATTAACTTATTCAGAAAGTTTTACTAACACATTTCTCAGATATTCCTGGATTCCTGTACTTAGCATATAGGTTTTTAAAAAATAAAGCAAAACCCTTATTTTACCACAGTGTTTTTAAATGGGGAAAGGCCCCTGCGGCGATGCAATTGGTGCAGAAAACTCCTGGGCCTGCGGGGTGGGGGCTCCCTGGGGACTTCCAGGGAGAGGGGTGAGTCTGGGAGGGGAGGCAGGCATCGAACTCCACGGTGCTGCTCTGGACCTCCCTCCCCCCACCCCCCCCCTGCCTCCCGAGTCTGTCCCACAGCCAAAGTGAGGGGCCTCCCTTTGGCCTGCTTCTCTCTGCGCACTCTTCAGGGACTTTCTTCCCTTCCTCCAGCCTGACCTTTGAACGCTCCTCATCTGCTCCCCTTCCCAATTGCCTGAAGGGCACAGGCCAGCAAGCTCTGGGGCTCCTAATGCCGAGAGCTCACTCTTTCCCCCTGCTTAGCAGTGGTCATAGCTTACTGTCTCCCAAAACAGTCTTCTGGCCAGAGGGAGGAGGGATTCTAGCTGCTGTTTGTAACTGAGCAGGTCTTGGGTCACACGCCAGGGCCCCACCTCAGCTGTAAGGTTGCATTCCATGTTGCACCGACGGGATGCATCCCAGCCCTACCCGTCTGTGCATCACGGCCCTACACATGTGTGCATCCCAGCCTTACCCACGTCTGCCTCCCAGGCCCACCTGTGTCTGCATCACGGCCCTACCTGTCTGTGCATCATGGCCCTCCCCATGTCTGGACCCCAGCCCTACCCGCGTCTGTATTCCAGTTCCACCCAGGTCTACATCCCAGCCCCTGCGAGTGTCTGTATCACTGCCCTACCTGGGTCTGCATCCCAGCCCCACCCATGTCTGTATCACTGCCCTACCTGTGTCTGCATCCTAGCCCCATCTATGTCTGCATCACAGCCCTGCTCTACCCATCTCTCCTTCAGGACCCAGGGAAAATGATAAATGATACCTGGTCCCCCATTAGCCCAAGCTGCGTAGACAGCCGCCCTCAAACTCGTATTAGAGGTGTCTTTTATTTTTACAGTCAGGTTTACTGACATAGAGCTTACATACAGTAAAATTCATGTTTTCCAGTGTACAGTTCTGTGAGTTTTGACAAACATATGTAATTGTATAGTCACCACCACCATCGAGATATGGAACCCAAAAAATTCACTCATGCCCCTTTATAATTTTTATAACCTATAATTTTTCTGTTCCCTATAATTTTGGTTTTTCCCCCTATAATTTCTATTTAAATGGTAAAATCTAGTGGACAGTCTTCTTTTATTTAGCAAAATGCCTTTGAGATTCATCCATGATGCTGCATATCTCAATGGTCCGTTCCTTTTTGTAACTGTGGAATGTTCCATTCTTCAGATGCACCAGCTTGTCTACTCATTCACCAGTTGAAGGACTTTGTGGGTTGTTCCCAACTCAGGGCGACTATGAATAAATCCACTGTAAACATTTGCATTCTGGTTTGTATGGACTTGAGTTTTTACTCCCTTTCCTGGTGGTTTTGTGGGGCTGTATTGTAAATATATGTTCTGCTGTCCAACGGTTTTCCAAACTGGCCGCACCATTCTGAAAGTATGAGAGTTCCTGTTCCTCCATATCTCCACCAGCACTTTGTATTGTCAGTTTCAGAGAGAATTTTCGCGAGTCTCCTAGGGGTGTGGTGGTATCGCGTTCTTGTCATGAGGTTCATATCCCTCATGACTGATGATCAATGATGCGGGGCACCTTTCAGCACACTTGTCATCTGTATGTGTTCTTGGCTGACCTATCTGTTTTAATCTTCTGTTCCCTTTCTTTATTGAACCATTTGTTCTCTTGTCATTGATTCGTGAGAATTCTTTATATATTCTGGATACAAATCCTTTAACAGGTATGTTTTGCCAATATTTTCTCCCTGTCACTTATCTTTTCTCATTTTCCTAACAGTATCTTTTCAAGGGCTTAAGTTCTATATTTTAATGAAACCCAGCTTACCCGTTTGGTCTTTCATGGTCTTTGCTGCTTGGGCATTCTTGTTGAACCCAGGTGTGCTGTGTAGGGCTTGTGTACAAGGCTGGGGCATGATGGTAAATAAAATTCACTACCAGTCATGCTTAGCAGAGGAGACAAGGTATGTAAAGAAGTAACTACAGCATACTATAATTTGTAATGTTGGAACGTGTCAGGTGCATAAAAAGGAGGGGTAAGTTAACTCTAGAAACCACTGATCTCAGGGCACCTGGGTGGCTCAGTTGGTGAAGCATCCAATTCTTGTTTTTGGCCAGGTCATGATCTCAGGGTTGGGAGGTCAAGCCCCACGTCAGGCTCCTCAGCGATGGGCAAGGAGCCTGCTTGAGATTCTCTCTCTCCTTCTCCCTTTGCCCCTCCCCCACTCGTACACACTCTCTCAAAGAAAGAAAAAACCAGTGATCTGTAGAAGCCAGCTTTACAAAATGTGGGCTTAGCCAACAAGTAGATACCGAAGCTGTGGAGTGAACCAGGAGGTAAAAGGGGGAAAACCAGCTCCCCGAAGCACAGCGTTCTCATGTCATTTCTCCTGCACCAACTCTAGAAACCCAGGGAGGGGAGCACCAGAGAGAAGAACAGTGGAGACAGCGTGTGCTAACTGGGTACAACCAAATCTAGAGCTCTGTCCCTGTCCTTCCTCCCCTCACTCGCCTTCCCAGTGATGGCACCTCCTTGCTGTCAATTGTAGGGTAACTTTTATCCAGGCCAGCCTTCAGCAGCTTGGCCATGATGAACAGGAAATGCAGTCCTTTAGGTAAAAACAACGTGGAGAAAGGGGAGGCTTGGTCACCAGAGAAACTGATGGAGTAGATGAGGCGTCTGGAAGGGGTCAAGGGACCTTCCAAACCCAGATGTCATGCGAAGAGGAGGCTGGCTTCTTCTACCCATAAAACGAGCTTGGATGATGGTGTTTAATGTAAGTCAGACACTGGAAGGTGAGGACATCTGGGCTCCCCAGAAGGCCAGCACCTTCCCGGTTCCCTCTGGTTGGCTCGTTACACTCTACTAAAAGCACAAGGAGAAATTCAGGTCTGATGCTATCATCTTTGATCTTCAACTCCCAGACCTGCTGTAGGATTGCTGGATTTCTGTTGTTGTTGTCAAGGGCAGAGGCAAACCCTGGACGGAAGGTTCTAGATCGCCTGTAAAAGGACACAGCCAGGAAATGTGTTTCCAGCATGAGCTGCTTGATGCCCTTCTGTCTGCTTGCTTCCCTTCTCCTTGCTCCCCTCTTCCTCCTTTGTGGGGAATCTACCCATTCTTCCCCGGGACCGGATAACCAGTAGGGCCTACAGCCCCTTTCTTCGCGAGGTGAATGAGGAGACTGGAGAGCCCAGACCAGCACCATAGAAACCAGTGCTGTGGCAGAGGCGGCCTGGACGCCGGCCCGGCCTGAGGCCTTCCTGGCCTTGCACACACCCGTCCGGACTCACTGGCACCTCACACCCAGAGGGCCTGGTGTGCGGTGTCAGGTGATGTGTTGAGTCAACAGACCACAGGAGAGCCCTGGTTGGAGTCCCGTGGCAGCCGGCTGCAGCCGGCACCCTGGGAAGGGAATGCCCCCAGCTGGCTGCCAGCCACTGCCTGGCCTGCCCAGAGCCCCAGCAGGAGGGCGAGAGCCAGGCCCGAGCCACTCAGACCTTCTCCCCAGCACCCAGCCTCTAGGGCCTCCTCCTGCTTTGCTGAACATGGCTTCCGGAGAAGAGTTTTGGAAACTGTGCTCCTAGGGCCCATAGGCCCTCGTGCCTGGTAAAATTGTGGGTCTTGCCCATCTGGAAATCACCCAAGACCTATCTCAGGGAGGGGAAAGTGGCTCTAAGTGCCTCCTAGATCACCCACATCCCCTTGTCACTGGGCTTGAGTCCAGAAGGTAGATAGAGGCAGGGGGCCTGGGGAGCACCGCCTAGAGTCAGGTTAAACAGCCCAGAAAACCTCAGGGTGGGGCATCAGACAGCCGCAGGGTTACCCAGCACTAGCAGTGGCCAGTACTGCTGCAGCGGCTAGTACTAGTGCAGTGGCTGGTAATCAGGGGTACTGATTAGATTCAAGTAGCCCAAACTGCGGAAGGTGTAGGAAGTTCTCCACTTGGGAACCTCCGTGGGCCAGTGTCCCGGTGAGGTGCGCTCACTTGCTTCTCTTGGTTTGGTTCTCAATACTGATGGTTTTCCTCCCCAGCTTTAGCCCCCGTGAGGGTCCCATAGAGGGAACACCACTGCTGCTAGAAGTGGAAATGGTGGGAGCCTAGCCACCCTTTCAGAAAAGGAACTACGAAAATGCTGTGAGACCCCTTGGAATTCACATTCTTAAAACTTGGCCTTTGGGGAGTTAGAACCACTGTGAGGTTGTTTTGAAAAGAGAATAATTTGTGTATTTGTGCCTCCTTTATCAGTTTCCGCAGATTCTATACGGGCCCTGGGACCCAAACACACTTCGGAATCCCATCCCAGTGTCTGGGGGAAGTTCCCTCAGTAGCTAGAATAATAAGCAGATGGTGGCTGACTAGGAGTTCTGAGAGGGGCTGGAGACGGAGCACAGGGAGCAATGGTGTGTCTGTGTTCCTGGCATAGGGGGCAGGCCTGGTCAGAACGGGGGTATTCCAGGCAGAAGCTCTCCCAGTGGAGACCTCTCACCAAGAGGCAAGCTTTTGGAGCCTGGGGGTCTTGACCCTTCCTGTGGTCCTATGTCAGCCAAGTTCATTGCAGGTGTCCCTCCAACCAGATCCGCTGTCTTCTATCGTAGTGACGCCTGCGTGTGCTAGGCAGGCTGGCCTCGCCAGACCAGTTTGCCGAACGACACTGTTACAAGCAGGCATCTTGGAGAAATGAAGTTAGAAGGGCTTGTCTGAATGTCCATAGAAAGCTAGTCCTGACCTGGGAGCACATCCAAGCTGGGCAGGACACCGGGGTGGGTGGGGCTCCTGCCCAGAAATCTTCCAGCCCCCACTGTGGCCAATGCCAGACTGCCTGTCCCCTGCCCACTGGGTACCTGTTGGAGTATGAAATTCCAGGGTCTCTTACTGAATCACTGTCCTTCCCTTATGTTCTCTCAGGAGATGGCGTTTGTCATACTGACCCAGGAAGGAACCTAGAGTCCCCTCATTTCCTCCTCTCCCAAATGCAGTATGTGCTGGTCATGGCTTCCCACGACCCACTCCCTGCTGTGCAGCCTGCAGGAGCTCTGGAGGCAGCTGGTGGACCTGGGAGGGGGAGCCTGGGCCAGGCTGATGAGAGCCGAGTTCAGCAGTGTGGACCACAGGGGTCACCTTTGTGTCCCGCCATCCCACCTCTGACACCAAGCACCCGCCGGCCTCCTGTGTGAACATGTGCGCTTTCCTCTCACCTGCGCGGCTGGTCTCCTCCCGGACCCTCCGTGGTGGGGAAGCCAGTGTCTGGAATCTTTCTAGCACCAGACTCGGGATCTGAAGAGCCACGTCGCTGCTGGGCGTGGCCCGGCCTCTGACCTAGTGTGGCCTGTGGAACTGACACTTTGCTCTGAGGGCCTGTACATTGTCCGCTGTAAAATGAGGTCATGGGATGTTTATCTGCTAAGGTCACTCACCGCCGCCAATTCCCCCTGGCTGTGATTCTTTTGGTGGGGACTATCGTGCTTCTGGCACATTCGGCTGAATTCATCTATGCAGTATCAACTCCTACTGCTTTTGTGATTCCACAAAGATCGTCATCAGAAGGGACCGGCATCACCATTTCCCCTTCTTTGGCAAATCCTCCATGAGGTGCTTTTCAGAATCTGTTTTGGACAGATTCTCCCTCTTACAAAGCAACTGAGGGCTTTTTTTTCTCTCCTCCTTTCCTTGAGGATTGCCTTTTAGATTCAACATCAAAAGGCACATGTGCTCTTGTCAGGTGTCTAGGCTGACATTTTGGGTCCATGAAGCAGAACTCAGACCTTGGGATGAGTGTGAAGTGGGCACAGTTCTTCCAGAGGCCGGGGCAGACACCAGAGGCTGGGACCACCCTGTGCGGACTGATCTAGAATCAGCCCCTGCCAAATTCCCCTTTCCTTCTCTATCCCCGTCTTTGTTTTCTTTTCCAGTTTACCACTGCAGATATCGATATGCTTAAGCCTGCGACCTGATAACTAGGTCCAGAATGCTATGGGGTATACAAATCCCTATAAATCTTGTTTTTCCTGGATGCCTTCTAGGAAAATAAGAACCTTAGAAAATGTCCTAAAAGAATTTTTGTGTTTTTTTTAATAGAAAGAATTTTTCACCCACCAAATTACCATAATGCTTTGATTCCAAAATTCCTAGATGGTCTCCAACATGCTTTGAATCATTTCAACTGTTAAAGATTATGGAACAGATTCTTAGGATCTATAAGCAAAACTTACAGCCTAAAACCTTACCTCAGACTGACATATGAACTGGGAGTAAGCTCAAGTATGGCCAGAGCCAAGGCCATTGGTTGATAAAGATATCCAGGCCAATCCTGAGACAAGAGACCAGAGACTTTAGCCCTAGGAGAGGGGCCCTGCTAGGGTGGGGAGGGAAGGACCTCAGGAAAGGATCTTTTAGGAGATGAGTGATTTTGAAGCATTTGGAGCAAGGGCTCCAAGCAGCCAGCTGAGAAGGAGAAGGGCGAGCTGGCCGGTGGCTGCGTGAACACCTGGTGACCAGGGATGGGGCATCACCTGGGGGTCATCTGCGTGAGACTGTGGTTGACTACAGGAAGAGTGACTTCCTCAGAGACCCATCTGGGGGCTTGGGACTCAGAAAGAAGGGAATTCACCTTCTCAAAGAAGGAGCTATGAGAGAGAAGGCTGAGGTCTTAGTTCTCCATGGCCACAATGTAGAGTGGGACCTAGATTCCTTTAGAAGTTTTCTATTTCTAGAATGGAAAATCTGCATTCAATTAATGTTTCAAAACCTGTCTGGCCACTAAACCACCTGGCGAATTTAGAAAAACCAGATTCCCAGATTCCACCTCAGACCCACTCAACCAGAATATTTAAGACCTGGGAACATGTATTCTCCAAGCTCCCAGGTGATCCTTATGCCTAGCTGGGTTTGAGGACCTCAGTCTGGCAACATCTCAACTTGTGGCCCAGAAGCTGTGCTGAGTGTGTTGGGCTAATTCAGTGAAGCTGGAGATCAGGGACTGCCCAGACCAAAGGTTTTGAGCAAAACCTTCCTGTGGGACATGAAGGCAGAAAGTTGTCCAAAGTGCAATGATAAAGATATGGTGATGCTTCAGGAATATTCTACACAGAGCCTTAGACCAGATCACTGGACTGGACACATACCAGAGAAGGTCAGCCAAACCCCCCTCATTAGCAAATAAGAATGTTTGCTTATGTTTGTATCCATTGCAACCCCAGCCCACTAAGGCCAAAGAAGTCTAGTTTTACCCCACAGGTAGAGTTCATGCCCCCAGAAAGTCCAGCTGCCACAAGACATGATTGGTTCCTTAAAACCAAGAAGAATCTGGAAGTCTACCATCAAGGTTTAGACCTAGAGGCCTAGGATTCATGAGGGTCTCAGGTTTTGACCCACATTTCCTGATAATGAAGCTGCTTATTCCTTTAGACGCAGAGCTACCACTGCCTTTGGTGTCTCCCAAGCTCCCCTAGGTTCCTCGGGGGGAAATGCAGGGAGAAGAGATGGGAAGGGATTTCCTGTCCTTCCTGAGGTCTCCTCCTCAGGTAGTTCCCACCTCGGTTAGGTCTCACCTCGGGTAGTTTCTACCTTGGGTAGGTCTCACTTCAGGTAGGTCTCACCTTGGGTAGGTCTTACTTCAGGTAGTTCTCACCTCAGGTAGGTCTCAGCTCAGGTCGTTTCCACCTCGGGTAGTTCCCACCTCAGGTAGTTTCCACCTCGGGTAGGTCTCACCTCAGGTAGTTCTCACCTTGGGTAAGTCCTACCTCAGGTAATTCAGAGCAAAAAATGAAGGGGGCCAGTGCAGGGAGGAGCAGAGTGTAACCAGGCCA
Source organism: Lontra canadensis (assembly GCF_010015895.1). Classification (NCBI taxonomy): domain Eukaryota; kingdom Metazoa; phylum Chordata; class Mammalia; order Carnivora; family Mustelidae; genus Lontra; species Lontra canadensis. The sequence goes on from NW_022631105.1 coordinate 5,242,077, forward strand.
GAGAGAAGGCCAAGAGGCAAAAGGTTAAAAATTGAAGCAGTGAATTTACTCGTGGAGAAAAGCCCTCCTAAGCAAGCGAGAAACTGACGGGCTTTCTCATACCACACCAGACCCAATGTGTGTACACATCAGTCGTGCTGCCTGTGTTGCTGGGGCTTTCTGACCCTTTAAGTGCCCCTCTTTGTGGCACAGTTCCTGAGCAGCAGGGTCTCCTGCCTCTCCCTGCCTGTGCCACTCTTCCCTCACCCCCATGACCCTCGTCACCATTCCTTCAAAGTTAGGAACAACAGCGATAAGTCCCCTCATCTCTGTAACAAGTCACTAGTTTTTAAAACCGCATATAAGCAAACCTCCCACCAGTGTAAACTGAGTATTTGCTCTTCTCATGAGACCATGGTCAGCAAGGACGTTTAAGAGAAGGAACAGAATGAATTTTCTCCTTTTTCTTATTATTTCTTTTTTTTTTAAAGATTTTATTCATTTATTTGACAGACAGAGATCACAAGTAGGCAGAGAGGCAGGCAGAGAGAGAAGAAGGAAAGCAGGCTCCCCGCCAAGCAGAGAGCCTGATGAGGGGCTCGATCCCAGGACCCTGGGATCACGACCTGAGCTGAAGGCAGAGGCTTTAACCCACTGAGCCACCCAGGCGCCCCTTTCTTATTATTTCAGACTGTATGCATGTGCCGCCTTAGGGCAGGGGAGGGGGGATCATGCGCATACCACACGGCCATCTGGTCTACCTGCTTTATTTTTATCAAGCAAGGGTTTGATTTGTTCAAGGGCCGGCGCATGGCCAGTTAGCAGTAAAACTCGGCTTAGAACTTGAGGCTTCTGAAATCCGGGCCTCCACCTTCCCCGCCACACTGCTGTCCTTCTGTGGATGTCTGCTCGCTTCCTTCCGGGGCACCCCTGTGCTCCCTCCGCCCCCATCTCTCTAGATGTAGCTCATGCCAGGACAGCCTGGCCCTGTGAAGTCACCAGCTCACGGCTCCCTGGTGTCTGGAGCCACTTGCCTGGTGTCCTGTGTGGCTGCCAGGAGCCGTTTCTGTTCACTCACTGCCTATTCACTTGTCCTGGCTGCTGCCCCGGGGGAATCAAAGGCATTGTTCACACTCAGAGGCTGACAGCGGTCCTAAACAAAGTCCTTAAGGAGCAGAAGGAGGAGGGAAAGCCTTCTCAGAAGAACAGAACGGGGGAAACCTGTCTGCTCTGGGTACTATGGCCACAGCCCAGTCTTATCTGGGCCCTTCGGAAAGTCACCTTCACTGGGCGGTGGGGGGGGGGGGCAGATTTGTTTTGTTTTCCAAAGTGCAGGCCCAGCTCTTTCCCGAGGTCTCTGCCGAGGTTTCCCACCCCCTTCCCCGAGTTCCTCCTGCGTTACTGTTCCAGGCATTTAAGCCCCCATGCTCCCTGCATGGGCTGTGGGTGGTTTGGGTCTGGGTGTCGGTTTTGCCCCACTTTCCCCAACCAGACTGAAAGGTGGGATTCAGCAGCTCCGTACATGCCCCTCCTCCACGCCCGCGCCCGCTTGGCCCCCGGCAGCTGGCTGAGCGGGCCGTGGTCTTCCTGAAAGCTTTGCAGTTTGGCAGTTGGCCCCGTGATTAGGAAATAAATTGGTCTATTTCACAGTCATGGGGGATTGGGGCAGCACTGCCCCGTCCGCCTCTGTGTTTATGAATTGCAGCCCCGATACTCAAAAGAAGAAAAAGACTTAGGAACGTCATTCTTAGCCGCCCTGCTTTTTCTCATAAGAAATCCCCCCTCTTCCCCAGTAAAACAGCATAAATGTGAGTAAAATTCTCCTCTGCATTGAGCACGTCTCTGCTCTTGCTGGCTGGCAAGGAAGCCCACCCCCTGGGATGAAGCCCACCCTCCAGGAGTAAGCCAACAGAGCCCCAAGCACATCCTCCCCTCCTGTCCCCCTTACCCCCTGCCCAACTCTCACTTCCCTTCTGTACCCAGTGCTTTCCAGGCTCTCCTGCCCGCAGGCCTGTGAAACCCCACTTTTGCACACCCAAAATGTCATTTTAAGTCTTTGTGATCTTTCTTTTGGCAAGCTCCCTGTTCGATCCTGGCCAAAGGGTTTAGGATTTGGGAGTCAGAACACAGGTTACAGGTGTGCCCTCTACCATCGTTTACTCACTAAAGGACCGGGATGAGCAGCTTCTCTGGTCACTGGTTTCTCCCCCTACAAAGACTGAAAGTAAAGCCGTCCCCCCCCCTGCCCCGGGGCATGGCTTCAGGGAGCGAATGGGGCAAGAGGTGTAGGAGCTCTTTGTGAACTGTGAAGCATTATGCAAAAAGAGATGTTGCTCTTCCAAGACTCTACCTCATCTTAAAGATGGTTCAGGTATCAGTGAAAAGATGGGGCATAATTTTGGCCCTAGGAAGGTTCTTCTCCTGTACCTTAAACCACACATACTGCTAATCCTCCCCTCATTTTACCTGTTCCCTCCCCCATCATCCCACCGACCCTGGGAAGGGCGCAGAGAGGAGGCAGGAAGGCCAGGTGGAAAGTCAGAGGCATCTTCTGAACTTGGAAAGACTTTGCTGAGAAGAGATTTCCTGGGGGCATGGAGAACCATTCTGTTCTAGAAGCCAATTGTCACCACGCCCCCCCCACCAGACGGGAAGCCCACTCATCTTTTCCTCATCCCAGACAGCTCAGCAAGCTTGTGTCCAGGGCTGTGGGTGTCCTGCACCAGCCTTCTTACGCTCCATAGCGTGGGTCTGGACCATTCTAGGACTCAGGTGGGGTCGGCCCACAGAGGATGAGCCGTTTGAGAGCAGCTGCTTAGTCATCTTCTCTTAAATTATTTACGCTTGGGAAGGAACATTCTATACCCAAAGAGCTTGTGCGGAGGTCCACCAGCTGTGAATGTCCCTTACACGACAGCAACAGGCTTCATCCCTGATGAATGTTGTAAACAGGACAGCCTCTTAGAGAGAGAAAGACAGACAGACAGACAGACCAGGCCCTGCCCTTGGGTGCTTCCATCGAGACAGACCTGGTCAGAGCTGGTGAGGGCCGCTGGGATCAGGGCAAGAGGAAGGAGGTGGGTCTACACGGCGTTAGCAAGCCTCCTAGCTCCGAAGCGGAACAGTGGCTGGAGGAAGTGGTTTTCTGAGTCGCTAATACATCACATGCTATGAAACCTGTAAAATAGGAAAGGGCGGACGACGACAGTTGTCCCTGCCAGCAATTCCTGTCTCCGGGCGCTGCTTCCACACCCTTCCCGAGACACTGTCGGCACGTGCGGACAGACCCTTTTCTGACACCATGTGTGGGGTCGTTCAGTACAGGTGGCTCTGGGGTTTGCCTTTTCACTTCCCGCGCGGTCTCAGAGGTAAGGAGAACGGGGCAGCCTGTTGCGCCTGTCAGGGAGCCATGACTGCGTGGATGTCCCATCCCCGTGTTAGCCCCTTCCCTGTCGGTGAGCGTCTGCGTCTCCAGTCTCTGCTTTTAAAAGCACCAGGTAACGAACGACCCCACACACTCGTCCTTTAGCAATGCCACAGCTACATCTACGGGAGGAAGCCCCAGAAGCGGGTCGCTGGGTCGGGGAGCACGTGCGTCTGTAGTTTTGGTAGATGTTTCCAGAATGCCTCCACAGAAACCCATACTTGTCCCGGCTTCTGGAAACAACTCTGAGGGTGTGTTTTGAGCCAGAGTCCGAGCTGGGTCTGGGAGTAGAGGGACAGGCAGGATGGAGGAGCCGGTTTGATTGTCCCCGTGTTTGGACAGTGAGTCCGCCTTAACATGGAGAACCAAGACCCCCACAGGGGCTTCGCCTGAGAGGCTCTCACAGGTTGTCAGAACACGGTTAGTGGCTCAAACTTTGAGTCCAAATGCCCCCCACCCACCTCTGTTTCACTGGTCTGTTGAGTCTCCAGCTCTCGCCCCCAGGAAGCACCCACGGGGTCGGGGCAAGTGTTGGGAGCACAAAACATAAAATTCTCTCTTCACCTATGACGTGAGAACTAGCCTGTTCTGGGCCGCTCTGTGAGGAACCAGGCTAGTGGGCCAGCAGAGGACTCTCGCTGGGAGAACCGTGGAAGGACGGGCCCCGACCCCTGGGGACCTGAGGCCCACGGGGTGCCGGGCCCCACAAACAAAGTAGGACAAGGGCTTCCCTTTTCTGCTCTGCAGCAGAACCCTCTGAAAGGCCCAGCCACACCCCCCTGAGCCTTGGTTGTCATCCTCAGTCCTCACCGTTCTGTGGGCATCACTGGGGAGCACTGAAGCCATGACACTGGGGACGGGCCCAGACATGGGCCAGGCAGCTCCTCTGTCACCCTGCCTGCCAGACCACTCCCACCCCTCCCCCAGCAGCTGGAACCCACCAGATCTCCTGCTCTGGAGCCTCCCTCTCCTTCCTCCCCCACCCCCAAGCCCCACCTCAAAATGGGCTTTGCTTCTCCAGACTTTTGAGGGAAAACTTCTGGTTCTAAAAGAGTTGGGGGCTGGGGTGCCTGGGTGGCTCAGTGGGTTAAAGCCTCTGCCTTCGGCTCAGGTCATGATCCCGGGGTCCTGGGATCGAGCCCCACATCGGGCTCTCTGCTCCGCAGGGTGCCTGCTTCCTCCTCTCTCTCTCTGCTTCTCTGCCTACTTATGATCTCTGTCTGTCAAATAAATAAATAAAATCTTAAAAAAAAAAAAGAGTTGGGGGCTTTTTTGTTGGAGGCCGTTGCTATATTAAGTTCTGAGACCCACAAAACCATGGGTGATCGAGTGTTCTCTCTCCCACTTTCACCTAGACCTGCCTCCCAGAGGTCAGCCCAGGGCCTGGAGCAGGGCTTCCCACTTGGGATGGCTTCATGGGAAAGGGGGTTCCCTAGAGATGACACCCCTCCTTTCATTGGTTCCTTCCCAAATTCCCACCAGGGAAATTATGTACCACCCCCCACACACTCTCGGGGCACAGGAGGGAGAGAAGATGCCAGTGGAGCCTGGGCCTCACACCCTTCCGGGCTCCCTTCTCTCACCTTGCCTGTTGGGTGTTGAGCATCTCCTAGGTGCCTTCCCCTCACCAGGGCAGCACCGGCCACTGTGGGGACCCAAAAGGCAAACCAGAACCCCCACCCCAGAGACAGATGGGGGATTTTGTGGGGGGACAGGAGACTTACAAACTTCCACATTTGGTTTTAGCATTAAATAGCGTGTGGTGACCCCATGGTCTGCAGTAAGCGTGGGATGTTCTCATGAGGGGTCACAGGGCTGGGAGTCAGGAGAAAGGGTTGGTTGAATCAACTCCCAAGGAACAGAGGTTCCTCTGGGGAGCAAAGTCGGGAGCAGAGAAGGGAGCACACGTGCACAGGGACTGTGGACTGTGGGGAGAGGGGCTGGAATTCGGGACAGAGCAGCTCCGCTCTGTAGGCTGCTGCGTCCTTGTCTGTGTCAGAGCAGCGAATAGCAAGTAGGTAGCCCTTGGTACTGTCGTCTTTGCTTTGATTCCCATGGCTTAAAATTTTTAAATACCAAATTTAAAACAAAAAGTTTACTTAGTTTTCCATCAATGTGAGATACCAGACCCAAATCCAGATTCTGCTTCTCTTGGTAAACAAATCAATGTCCAACAGCTTGACTCGATGAGTTTTCTAGAGCTGCCATAACGAAGTACCTCCCGCCGGGTGGCCTAAAACAAGGGAAGCTTGTTCTCTCCCATTTAAGAGGTTAGAGGTCTGAAGCCAAGGTGTCAGCCGGGCTGTCCTCCCTCTGAGACCCTGGAAAGTCCTTCCCTGCTGCTGGCTTCTGACTTTCTCCTTGGCCCATAGATGCGTCGCTCCATATGACATGGCTTCTCCTCTGAGGATGATCTAGGTGTCCATGTCTCTCCTTATAAGGACCCTGGTCTCACTGAGTTAAGAGCCAGGCTGACTCTAGTGTGACCTCATTTTAACTCGATGACGTGTGCAAAGACCCTATTTCCAAATCCTCACAGGTGCTGGGGGTTAAGATTTCAACCCAGCTATTTGGGGGACGCAACACAGGAACAGATATAGATACAAACAGACTTGTCCCCGACATTCAGAATTTAATAACGCAGACCCTTGCCATTTGAGGAAGAGCATTCCCGGCCTTCCTCTGCCTCAGCCAGACTTCTGACAGCGCTCTCCGGTCTCCTCCGCAGCTTCCGGCCTCTCGTCCTCTCCGTCGACACCCACCCAGGTGGTCAAGCAGCACACCTTTCCTCTCGAGTCCTACAAGCAAGAGCCCGAGCGACTGGAAAATCGCATCTACGCCTCATCTTCCCCTCCAGACACAGGCCAGAGGTACTGCCCGTCCTCCTTCCAGGGCACCGCCAGGCCTCCAGTGGCCTCGCCGACACACCATGCCTCCCCCAGAACCGTAAGTCTGGCCTCGTCCTGCGGCCCCGGGCACCAGGCATTGGGGGGTGGGGGGGACGCGGAAGAAGACACTGCGCCCCCCTGACGCGTTGGGTGTGTTTTGTCACGAGTCCCGGGCTGAGGAAGAGACACTGAGGGCGCCACAAGGCAAAGGGAAACTACACAGAAAGTGGTAGCGTCTGGACCCTGACCAGAAATTGTGTCTTGCCTTGGCCTCTTAAGATGTCCATCACTAAAAGCTTTATTTGAATTTTTCTGGATTGGGATCTGAGAGAGCTGTGTCCCTGAAGCCCATCCATGTGATTGGGACTGTGGGGTCTGGTGGCTCTGGTGGATCCCTGGGGCTGCTGGAACGAGGTGGCGTGAACCGGGGGACTCAAAAGACCCAGAAGCTACTGCCTCATAGCTCCAGAGGCTGGAGGTCTGAAGTCCTGGTTTGGGCAGGACCGTGCTCCCCGCGAAGTCTCTAGCAGGGACAATCCTTCCCTGGCTCTTCCAGCTTCTGGGAGCCCCGGGTGATCCTTGGCTTGTAGCAGCCTCGCTCCGGTCTCTGCCTCTGTCCTCACATGGTCGTGGGCCCACGTCTGTGTGTCTACGATGTCCTCTTCTTATGAGGACAGCACTCGTGTCGGGTCAGGGCCCAGCCTGCTCCCATGTGACCTCGTCTGCGCTCGATCACATCCGCAGACACCTTATTGCCAAAGGAGGTCTTGGTCACAGGCCTCAGACGCTAAGACCTCACCATCAGACACTGTCCGACCACAAGCGTTGTTATCTTTGGAGAGCAAGAAGGCGTGTTTGTCACGCAGGGGACATGCCAGCGCTGTCCTCCTCGTTCTTTCAGCGATTCCTTTATGAGATGGAGGCTTCCCAGAGTGTTGTCTGAGGTGCCGGGGACCAGATGCAAGTGTTGTTCCTGCCTTCTGGGACTTCCTGTCTTACTGGGAACAGGGTGACACTCAGATGGAAGAGTTAAGTCAAAGCAGAAAGGAGGTTGCGGGGCGGTGGGGGTCTGCGCTAGAGGAGGCAGGGAAGGGAAGCGCAGTGGTCCGGTGCGGGCCGCCCAGGAAGCTGGGCCTTGCGTCAGTGGTGGGGTTGGACTGAGGGGGAGGTGAAGGGAAAGGCTTCCAGAGAAGAAAAGTTGCCATGACTTGAGTGGGAATAAGAGAAGATCTAGAAAGGCTCTCCTGGGCGTTTCAAAAAGAGGCTTGGTTATACAGGTAATGGAACAAAAAAGAATCTAAAAAGGGAACAGTGAGGCGACCCAGATTGTCAAAAGCAGGAAGCGACTACTCCCCTAGGGCTGGAGGGGCCATGAGAGGTGGCGGGGTTTCCAGAGTCCGTCCGAGGGGAGTCGAACCCCGTGCATCTGCCCGGCTGAGGCTACAGAGAAGCAGCCACTGGCCAGAGATGCCCTTTGAGGGAGATAAAAATCCTGGTGTCTCCGCCACTTCCTCCCTCCAGCCTTGGGACAGACCTACCCAGAAGCCTATGGACTAGGCCGTCTGGGACAGAAAGAGCCTGTGGGGGCTGGGACCGGCAGAGACGACGGAAGAGGGAGGTGACCAGCACAGGGGCTTCCAAGGGCAAGGGAGATGTGAAAGTCTCAGGATACTGGCTTCTTCTCATTGATGAGTGATACTTGGTAGAATAAGCCCATTTAGGAAGAGATGCCAACTTGCAGCGAAAACCGTTCTTCAGGGTTTAGATCACTGGAAGTGATGGTGACATCAGTTGTCCGTGACGGCAGAAGTTTGCTCCTGGCCTTTCCCGATTTAAAGAACAGAGAATCCAGAGAGTGCTGTCCGTCCAAAGTTAGGTTTCCCTCTGACGACAACGACTGGGAAGTGGTGTTCTCAGCTGTTTAAACCTCCCACAACTCAGAAGCCTGCATCCTTCCAGGATTTCTGAGGCGGTTCTGGGGCCAGAGTGCCTGTGTCCTCAGCTGTGTCCCACACTCAACGACAGACATGCCATGGGCCCTGGTCAGGGCCTGCGATCCCACACACGCGGCCGACACCGAGTGTGACATCTCAGTGACATTTCAGCGACCTTCCAAGTGTCCTGAGGGGAGGACCAAGGGGTGGTCATTCCGTACATGGGCTCTTACTTGGGCTTAAAAAGGGAGGACATCCTGACACGTGCTGCAGTGTAGATGGTCCCTGGGGACATTACATGGAGCGAAATAAGACAGTCGTACAAGGACGAAGCCAGGTGATCGCACGTGTCTGAGGACCCCAGGGTGGTCAGATTCATAGACACAGAAAATAGAAGGGTCGGCAGCAGGGGCTGGACAGGGTTAACTGGGGAGTCGTCGTTCAGTGGGGGAAGTTTTGATTCGGGAAGATGAAAAAGTTCTGAAGATGTTGAGGGTGATGGTGTGAATATACCCAATATCCCCGAATCGTACGCTTAAAAACGGTTAAAATGGTTTATTTTATATTATGTACAATTTTTTACTACAATTTTTTAAAAAAGTGATCCAGACAGGACTACAGTGTTCATATAGTTCAGACTTCAAGAAATCAGGGTGAGGTTCCCCACTTACACTCTGCAGGGATACATTTCAAAATCGGAAGACAGTGTCCCCACGGGCTCCCCGACCTCAGACAGGCCTGACCCCTCCGGTCAGCTTTATCACCCGAGGCGTCCCGGGGCCCCTGTCATGGCCTCTGCAGCCATCGGGGGCTGGACTGTCCACTTTGCCGGAGGGCTGGTGGTCGTTTCAACTTCATACAAAGTTCACTTCTTTGTCATTAGACTATGCCGATCGTCTGTAAGCGATGTGCTAAGTTCCTCAAGAGCTTGGCTGATTTCATGAACTTGGCGACCGACTCGATCTTCACCGGAGAAATGTGATTTCTTAAAGACTAGAAATCGTTTCAGCTTGAAAATATTTAGATATAATTTGTCCCTGTCCTTTGGAACAAAAAGATGCTTTCTGTGAACATTGAGCCCAAAGCTCACTTTTATAAAATGTGTTCTCATGAGTCTTCTTCTAAAATTGGAATGGGGATAAAGGTAATTAGTTTGTCTTTGGTCGAAAGTACTCATTTATTTACTCAGCAAAGACTCACAACTGCTGTGTGTCAGGAACTGCTCAGAGAGGGCAAGCGGGTGACAACCGTGTGAGGAAGAGACATGTTTGTCCTTGTCACTACTCGATTAATGGCGCACTATGCATGGGAGGGCTTAAAAAACAGCTAATGGCCAGCTGAACAAAGAAGGGGGTTTGTCTCTCTGGGGGATGCAGGCAGGTTAATAACCTCAATGGAGTTTGGTGAAACCTGGGTGGTTAGGAAGGAAGAACACAGCCAGCCCAGTCTGGCTGAGCGGAAGAGCCAGTCCCAGAGGAAGTAGACATTCTTTCCCAGTAGAGAGCGATAACCAGCTTTGCATTTTATGATGCTCTGTCTGGATGGGTGTGGAAACGAGATTGGATATGAGTAGGACTGGAGCTCAGACGAGACACAGTGTGAAATTATCTGGGCCTGGCGGTAGCCAGGTAGAACGGAGTGACCAGTGCAAAGAAGTAAAGAGCATTTAAGAGGTTGAATTGAGAGGAATTTGGAATGCCGTGATTGATAGAGAAGAGTCAAGGATGATTCCAGAAGTTTCGCCTCAGGAAACTAGATGAATGGTAGTTGCATTTGCTAGGCTAGGGAATGGGGAGGGAAGAAGAGCCGGTTATGGGTGTGTGCGTGTGTGCGTGTGAGCCCGTGTGGGGTGTGCGGGTGTGCATAGGCACCCACACACGTGTGTGTTCAGGTGCTGGTGGTAGCTGCCTGTGGAACGTTCCAGAGGAGGTATCCAAAGCGCAGTTAGGTATGTGCGTCTGGAGCCACAAATTAAGATTGAAAATCGTCAGGATATGAACAGTAGTTTATGCCATGATCGTAGATGAAATCGTCCAGAAAAATATGTGGTAGTGAGAAGAGAGCCAGAAACACGCGGACATTTAGGGCACAAATGAAGGAAGAGGATTCTGGATTGCCTTGAAATGAGGTGGAAAACCAGGCAAACACAGTGGCACGGAAGCGAAAGGAACATTTTTCACGGTGTCTCGTGCATTCAGAGGGAAGGACCCGTGACGTCAGGTGCAGCAGGGTGACCTGCAATGTAAGGACTGAGGTCGGCCCTGATAGCTTTGGCAGGAATACTGTGGTCGAGCGCAGAATCCATGGAACGTGGGCCGGATGGTGGGGAGGAAAGAGGTGGGGATCTCTAGAGCAGATTGCTCGAGAACCCTGACTTTGCAGGGAAAGGGACGGGGCTGTCGCTTTTAGGTGGAGATGATGCCTTCTTCCTACAGATGGGAGCAGGTTTCAGCACTAATCAGGACAGGGTTAGTAAGAAGGAAGCAGGAAGAGACTGAAGGGAGAAGGCAAGCCGTGCGTTCTGCTCTTGTCAAGGAAATGGGTAAGAGTCCTTGGGTGGTGGGAGAGGTTGTCCTAGACTAGGGGAAGGACCGTCTTCTGTTGTGCTCAAGACTCGACGTGAAGGTATCAGAGGGATCAGTACTTTTCCGGTTCGCTTTCCGCAACAGTCATTCCCGTGCTCCTCCCCTTTCTCTTCTAGGAATTTCGCTCTTGACCTACATCTTGGGTCAGAGACCCTAGAAGCGGGATCCGGGGTGGGGTTGGGCTGCACGTCTGTTGGCTGAGTACAGAGTGCTCAGAATAAGCCCGTGGGTGCAGGGGGAGGAAAGAAGGAAGGTGAGCGTGCGGTTTGGATGAGACGTAGCCTCAGCCTGACGACGGGGGAGCCCTGGAGTATAAACTGTGCCAGAGTTTGCCCCGCCTGGAGGCAAGAAGGCTGGCCTTCCTCCCCTCACACCAAGCAGCCGTTAGTGTGGGGGTGCCCCGGGCTGAGGGAAATTCACCTCCCGCTGGGATGGCACCTGTCACCCAAGGACAATCCTAGAAGAAGGTTGTGGGGTTGAGCCCCCAGCAGCGGCCGCTGGGCCGGTGACAGGGACCCCAAGGCTCCGGCTGAGGCCCGGGTTCTCTGGCCTGGTCGGTTCCCGTATTGTAGCTGTGCCTCCATCGCCACATAACAAACTCCCCAAAACTTAAGACGGCAGCCGTGTCTTGAGCTCGCCATCCTGCGGACCGTGCGCGGCAGGCTGGCCGTTCTGCTCCTGGCCATGCTCGCTCACACGTCTGCGCTCGCTTACCAGGTTACTTGGCAGCGGGTCAGCCTCGAGAGGCCTCAGCTGGAATGTCTCACCTCGGCTCCGTGTGGTCTCCCCTCCCCCGGCAGAGGCTGTCGCAGACTAGTTCTTATGACAGTGGCACGATTCCAGGAGGCACGGGGGCAAGTCTTCCTGAGGCCCAGGCTCAGAACCAGCACCCTGACTCTTACCCGAGGTAGAATCTCTTTCCTCTCCCCTTGGAGCCAGACTGGGTTTTCTCCTTGCTTCGGCCGACAGGATGAAGCTGGAGTGACCAAGCCCCCTGCAGAGAGCCTGGCTGCAGGAAGAGGTGACGGGTGTGGGCCAGTTCTGAGATCTACCACACGCCTTATCACTTGATTTCAACAGCGGGGCCTGCAGCCGGACGCCACACGCTGGAGTGGAGAGGTTCATTTACCCCTGCCTGAGGAGTCTTATTTAACTCTTTCGAGAATATTTCCCTGAAAAGGTGGCTGCTGCCGTGTGTGTTCCCTGAGAAGCAGACTCCAGACAGAAATGAACGCGCAGGGTGTTCATTTGGAAGCCTTCTGAGGGTCAGGCCTGAGGGAGAGAGGAAGGAGGGAGGCGGGCCTGAGGGAGAAGCCGCCAGGCAGCGCTGTCTCAACCGGGTCCTCGGCCAACCCCCACTAAAACTGGGAGCACTGAAACTGGGGCAGCTCCCCAGACTTGTCCCAATTTGGGGCGAAGGAGCCAGGCCCTTCTACCCTGGCATCAACCAGTCATTACGATGGCAGCTCTCCTGGAAGGGCGTTCACCGTGGCCAAGCCAACTCTCCTCAGCCAAGGGCAGTGCTGGCTAATAGTTGAGTCCATCACTTGGCAGAGTCCCAATAGCTGGGTTGGGGGGTGGGTGAATCCTTCATTTCTGAAAGGGGATCTGAGTGGTACATCACAACCTCTAACCACAGACCTATTTACAGTCTCTACTTTATTCTTTCAATTTATGATCCCCAAATTCTGACAGGTGAAAATAAGGGGTATCATATTCCTTCTTATGATGTACTTAAAATATAACTAAACTGAAGAAAAGGGTTCAGGATGGTTGGTTGGGGATGCATGAAAAAGGTTTTATTAGGCCCAGGGTGAGAGGAACTAAGGCCCCAACCAGCACTGTCACCAATTCCCCGGCTGTGGGAGTGAGCCAGCACGAGCTGAATCCCAGCCCCAGCCTAGTCTTCAGATGATACTGTAGCCCCAGCCAATACCAGAGACCCAGAAGCACCCGTCTGAACGGCTCATGAATTCCTGACCCACAGAAGCCATAAGAAATAATGTATTATTCTGCTGCAGCTACTCTAACAAAATGTCACAGACTAGGGGTCTTAACAGAAATTCACTTCTCAGGGCCCTTGGTGCCTCAGTCGATTAAGCGTCTGTCTTCGGCTCAGGTCATGATCTTGGGGTCCTGGGATCAAGCCCCACAGAGGCTCCCTGCTCGGTGAGGAGTCTGCTTCTCCCTCTTCCTCTACGGTGCTTCCTGCTTGTGCTTGCGTGCTCTCTCCCTCATAAATGAATATGAAAACATATTTATAAAAAAAAAAAAAAGAAACTTATTTCTTATACTTCTGGGAGCCAGAAGTCCAGGATCAGGGTGTTGGCAGGATCCAGAGGCCTCCTTAGCTACAGATGCCACCTTCCCACTGTGTCCTCATGTGGTCTTTCTTCTGTGCACACACATCCCTGGGGTCTCTTCCTCCTCTTCTGAGGACACCAGTCCTATTGGATTAGGGCCCTACCCTATCACCTCACATAACCTTAGTCACTTCCTTAAAGGTCATGTCCCCTAACACAGTCACACTGGGGGTCAAGGGCTTCAGCCTATGAATTTGGAGGTGGGGTGGTGGGGGGGGACACAGTTCAGTGCATCACAGATAATAAATTACCATTACTCTCTTAAGCCACTGAGTTTTAGGGTTGTCTGTTACATCTCAAAAGATAACTAGTACCTGTTTTGTCATGTATTTGGGGAGATAATAAACTCAGAAGTTTGGGTTCTTTTTAAAAATTGACTGTCCTGGGGGGTGGCTCAGTGGGTTAAAGCTCTGCCTTTGGCTCGGATCATGGTCTCAGGGTCCTGGGATTGAGCCCTGCTTTGGGCTCTCTGCTCAGTGGGGAGCCTGCTTCCACCTCTCTCTCTGCCTGCCTCTCTGCCTACTTGTGATCTCTCTCTCTGTCAAATAAGTAAATATAACCTTTAAAAAAATAAATAAAAATTGACTGTCTTGTCACTGAATCAGTCCCCAAGATCCCTGCTTTTTCTAGTGTGAATATTTGGAAGGAAGTCACCAACAAGCCTTATAAGAAGGCTAGTTATTTGGAATAACTATTATTTGGAATAATTTCCAAATTAGTTACTTGGAATAATTACCTTTTTATTTTTTAAGATAGGAAAGCACTCTAAAAATCTAAAAATATTTCAAATCACTTGACATTAAGGAATAGATAAGATTTTATAGGCACTATTTGGTTTCTTATATTCCTCTTTGCCATTTGAAATATCAAATTACAACCTAATAAGGTCTTGGTGTTAAGGCCATCTGCCCAGAAACGGCAAACTAACAGTTCCAGAGTCCATTACTCACAGCAGATTAGATATTGTAAAAATAGTTTGGGAAAAATTCACATAGGGTCGAGGAGTGGGAGCGCCAGCGAGAACTGATTCATAAGGGGATTGGTTATCATGAGAGCCGTTGCTTACACAAGTGTTGTCAGTGTGTTGAAGAGGCAGGCGGGGAGTATCTACCCTCCCAGCTGTCAAAAGAAGGTATTATAATTGGCATCCTTCCTGGGTCCCTGCACTGGCAGGATCGTGACTCCGCAAGCAGAGAGAAGGCAGAGCCTGAATGAGAGAGATGTACTTGGCTGAGCGCTTGGTCTTGGTCTGTGGGATTCTTATTGATTCTGTTCCCCAGGGTAGCTGAGCTCCAAGAGAGGATGTTGAATCTTTTTACCTTGATTTTTCTTTAATTGGACAAATGCCCTACCTCTGTCACCTCCCCCACAACCCATGAGGGAAATGACTCATTCAATGGCTGTTTCCTAAGATGCCATCATTTGCCAGGCAGTGGGCTAGGCACCGAGTGCTGGGGACGTTTGAGAGCATTTCTGCGTCAAGAGTCACAGCAAGGGCAGGTCTCATGGAGGCAGGACCCCCAGAGCTAAAGCAGCTGGCAGGGGGGTGGGGGGGACCCTCCACCTCTTCCCTCATGGGCCACAGGCTAACAGATGGGGGATATGCACTTGGCATCATTGTGATGAAGGGTGAACATGTAAATTTCCCAGAGTGAGTTATTTTGCTGTCTTGGTTGATAGAGCCAAGTCTTCTATTGGTGAAATGTGCCATCGTGACAGCAACCGCTTTAAGATTCACTTTGAACTTGTCCACCCAAAAGGAGCAACCCTGGACAAAGCAGTGGTTGAAATATTGGTGTCCCATGGAGTTGGGAGCCTCACTGGAGTTTCTCAGGGTGGCCTACAGATAGCGCCTCTGCTGGAGGAGGAATACATCGCAATTACCTTTTCCCTTCCTTCGGTGGACATTGTCAGGAACGCTGCCTAACCGTGCAATGGGCCTGGACTAGGTGTATCGCTTGTGGAAGAAATCATCTTGATTGTGGCTGTCTGTAAGCTCAGGGCAGAAGCCAGCCTTCCAGGGACCACAAGGTGACTGCGCAGTGACAAGGGTAGACAGAGGCAGCTTTGTCAAGAAGTTTGGAGTGAAGAGGAGCCATGAGTGAGGGCCAGGGCTGGCGGGGAGCCAGAGGGCATTTCTCTCAAAGATGGGCGTGGCCTGAGCATGTGAACGCTGATGGAGGGAGGTACAGGTTCCAGAAACTTCCACCATCTCTACCCACCCCTCCATCCTCCAAAGATGTAGGCTTTAGGTGAGGACCAACAGAGAGCATGTGTGTAAGGTTCTCAAAGCTCCATTGCTAGCAAACACTGAAGTCGAGTCTTGAACCAAGGAAATGGGGCTCCAAAGCCCGTGTCCCTGGTGTGATTTCCTACGGCCTCTAGAGAAGTCCAGGCTTCTCAGCCCACCCATGGCACGCTGACGCAGTGTCTTAGCGCACATATGCCTCATTCAAGGGCCAGCCCAGGGCCAAGCCTGGCCCATCATCTCTTTCTGTAATTCACCTTTTACGAATACACAGCCATCCCCTTTCGCTTCTGCGTCGTCTCTGGCTGCGTTCACATCACAGCCGCAGAGGTGAGTCGTTGCAACAGAGACCAGATGGCCTGCAAAACACACAGTATTTATCATCTGGCCTTTTTTCAGGAGAAAAAACTTGCCAGCTCCTGACTAATCTTTTCCAGAGCCTCCCTTTCCTGCATATCATTAATTAATAGGATGTCCCACGCAAAGCGTCAGGGTGAGTCCAATCCCCAGGAAGGCAAGGAGGCCAGCGGGAGAGCCCCACCCTGCCAAGGGCGCAGCACCGGTCCCACCGGAGAGCACAAGAGAAGTTGGTCATTGGGCCTGCCCCACCCCTCGCCGCAGCCCTGCAGGGCGACTGCCCCCCAGGCTGGCAAGCTGGCAGGTAGTCCTGTAGGGTTGAGACTGAGGCAGTCTGCCTTCTCCTTACCCTCCAAGAACTGTGACGTCATGCGGTCTGCTTTTGGACTGGATTGAGGAGATTGGGGGTCATGTAAGTTTCAGGTGAAGGCCCTTTGTTGGGCCTGTTGTTCTTGAGTGAGGAAAGGTTGCAAATTTGAGTTAAGAGCACAAAGGGGCCTCTTGTGAAGTCTTCACTGCCTACCTGGGCAGCGGTTTCAAGGAATGAGTTGGTCAGCTGTGCTTTTTTCCCCCAAGGATTTTATTTATTTATTTATTTATTTATTTGAGACAGACAGAGAGAGAGAGCGTGAGCACACAAGCTGGGGGAGGAGCAGAGAGGGAGAGAGATGGAGAGAGAGACTCTCAGGCAGCCTCTGCACTGAGCAGGGAGCCCGACACGGGGCTCGATCTCCTGACCCTCAGATGGTGTCCTGAGCTGAAACCAAGAGCCGGACGCTTCACCAACTGAGCCACCCAGGTGCCCCACAGCCATGCGTGTTCATAGAAGGGTTACTCCAAGGACAAGCGAGAGGCCAGAGGAAGCCTCCAGAAGACCAAGGAGGCAGAACAGTAAAGAAAGGACAACAATAGTCCAGGGAGACACAACAAAGGGCTGAATTAAGGCCACAGGAGTGAAGACTTAGGGGAAGGGGTTTGTTACAAAGCCATGCAGTGGATAAAGTCGGCTGGCCTGGGTGAGACCCAGGGACATGGCCTGTGGGAGGAGGCTCCAGAGACTCTGGTTTCTGGCACAAAACGTTGAATACAGTGTCCTTAAACTGGGAGGGGAAGTAGATCTTGGGATGAAAGTTAACTCTGTTTGCATCACACTTTCTTTGATTCTTCTGGGACAGCAGATAGAGGCATCCAGGGGCCTGGATATGTAAGTCTGGAGCGGAGAAGCAGAGGTTCGGAAAATGATTCTCCTTGTCCCTTTTATGTACCGTGCATTAAATCAAAAGAAATCAAGACTCCGAACACCTTTATCTCTACCGCAGCTGGTGCAGTGAAGAAAGCAAACAGAATTCCATTCTAATGAGGGACACTTCTTACCAGTAGAGCTGCATGAAAATGCATGGGGGAGGGCACTGAACATTAGATGGGGAAAAATTACTGTATCTGCTCCTGCATTCTAGACGGGCTTGTCTTGATTTGCATTTAGATGAGAATTCCTTCAGCTCGGAACCAGGATTGTGCTCTAACCCACAGCACTCGGGAAAGCATTCACTGTGGCTGGAGAAGTGTTGTTGGTACACCAGTGACACGGACCCTAATACCGGTATTAAGAGGGTTGCTTAATGACTCTGTAGAAATTAGCTGCTGGAATGGTGGAAAAGTTTAGGACAGGCCTCCCCCGACAGGTGCCGAGCCTGTGTAACCTGTTAATGAGTGACTACCCAGACGCCCTCCCGTGCTCGACCCGCTTCAGGAGGCCATGTGCGGTCTTTGCTGCCGAGCACGGAACCCTAGAGCATGGTCGTGTGGAGTCCTGAGTACAAAGGCATCTGCTCATCACGGGCGCGAGTAGAGGGGATTCAGTAACAATCCTCTAGGGCACTACAGAGAAAATTCCAGCATGATCTCTACGCCTCAGCCAATGAGCTCCTCTTGTACACTGTATCAAAAGCAGATTAAAAGCCCATTTGCTTATCTTGTGTTCATCCACAAATTGGTAAGGCTATTCAATTATCTTGGGTTAGTCTGATTATGCCGGTCCACTGGCCGTCTTTGCGTTTAATTTTTAAAATTAGGTACATCTGGAGGAGTCTTTGATTATCTCCTTTAGGAATAGCATCCCTCTGGGATGAAGGGAGTCCTGGAGACTGGTGGCGGGACAATCGTGTGCGTGTCCTGAACGCGACTGACCTATGCACTTAAAAACGATCAAGAAGGCAAATTTTATGCTGCTTTACCACAATTTGAAAGCTTTTCAGTAATAACATTCCTCTGATTATAGACAGAAAAGCATAAAGGGAATAAAAACTTCACACAATTCTGCCGTCCCCAGACAGTTAAATGGAGCTGGGTCTATCTTGCTTGGCCTTTGCTGTGCCCTCATATGCAGCCGTAGCCACGGGCGTGCATCAGACATAGGCCTGAGCTTTCCGCTGATGTGATCATCGGGCCCCTGTCTTCAGTTTACAGAGTTCTCCTGTCGGGAAGATGCCATCTTTAAAGGTCTTGTTTCTATAAAATTTGATGGTCACACGATATACTCTTCAAATTATGGTCTAAGCCAGTAAGCGATAAATAATTACCTGTAGCCTACAGAACACGTTTTACATCCCTGAGGCCCTTCATATGCCCGGCGGGCTCAGTCAGTTGGACGTCTGCCTTCAGCTCAGGTCATGGTCCCAGAGTCCTGGGATCGAGCCCTGCATCAGGCTCCCTGCTGAACAGGGAGTCTGCTTCTCCCTCTCTCTCTGCCTGCCGCTCCCCCTGCTTGTTCTATCTCTCTCTCTCTCTCTCTCTCTCTGTTAAATAAATGAATAAATTAAAATCTTAGAAAAGAAAAAAGAAAGTTACAAAAAAAATAAGCAAACAGACCCAAAGCTGTCAGACTGAGATCGTGGTGCTATCTGGATAAAACATAGTACAATTTCATGAGATTTGATCAGTAGTGGTCCGATTCTTTTAAGAAACTGAGTACATAGCACTGGAGTACCAGCGGGCCGCGGAAGGTTCCAGAGCCATTTGCCTGCTGGATGGGGACTCAGCTGCCACTTTGAGGAGTCAGGTGAGCAGGAGAATTGTCACGTTTCCCCATTCCTAAGATCTGTCCCTCTTCCTGAACTTGATTCTGGCCTCTCGCTTTTACCATGGCTGGCAATTGACAATTGGTTTGCGGGGAGGGTCCCCAGATACAAATTTATGTGGTCGGTACCCATATTTGAAGATACTAGAATCGGGCTATAATAGCAGCATAGTTTATTTTTTTCCAGAATGTGAGAATGATTGCAGAAATAATTTTCCACTAGTGGAAAAAATACACTTATTTATTCAGGATTTCTCCTAGTGTGCCCCCCCGGAGGCTGTGTATAGCACTGCATGGTGAAAGAAGGAAAGAATTTCTCTTCAAAAATAGAGACTTGGCGTTAGTGGCTCAAGAAGGAGTCTGTAACCCCTCCTGCTCCCGGGACACATGTCCGTAGATGGGGCTGTGTTGTCGCTCTGCCTACCCACTTACCCAATCTGATAAATGGGCAGTTAAAGAAAACATCTCTTGCCCACTGGACATAAACTGTAGATGGCATTTAATTTATGCACTAGGTTCGCAGCCCCTGGGCAACGGTCCCTCATATTACGGTATCTGTGTGATATGAGAGGAAAAGCCCTAAAGTCAACATAGAAACTCATCTATTGCATGTTTATAAGAAGGTAAAAGCAAGTACAAAGAGCCCTCAGAGTCAGTAGCTTCAAGGACTTAGAGCGTTGCCAGCATGGAGCTCGTTGGCCTGACTTCCCTGGAAAGGGGTGTCCACACTCCCCTCCACAAAGCAAAGTCATTTTTTATTTTTTCTGAGAACTAGGAGGCAGAAATGGAAGCAGAGCATGGGATACGTTGCTTAGATAAGACAAACACAAGTAATAAAAGAAGGTCCATTCCAAACAAAAATATAAAGAGACTGCCTTTTAAGTAAGGCACCGAGACCAAATGTGAGCAGATCGAGTTGTATTGACAAATCTGTTTTGTTGACTAGTTGAGTGTGTAGAGGAAGGTCACATTTTGTTTCCGTTCCAACAGCCCTGCCACAGGTTGGTTTGCATCGTGGTTGATCGCTGATCCCCCCAACGCTTAGAGAGTCAAGGAGGACCTTCACGCAGCTCAGTCTGGCACCAGAAATTCTGTAACTGTCGGTAGCCCCTCCTTCTCTTCTCCGGGTCGGGTTCCATTCTGAATTGACTAGGAGGCCCTCCCATCCTGGGCCTTTTGGTCCTTAACACGAATGCACAGCAGGTAAAGTAATATAAACCAGCCCCTTAGTCATCGGCACCAGAAATAACCTTGATGGAATGATGATGACACACTGTTCCAGATGCTTCGTGATACTGGTTCTAGGTTAGACAGAATCATCTGAGAACACGTTCCTCATCCGTGGGTTTGAAGTCATCCTATTTCGTAGTGTTTCTGCACGTGTTCTCATCCCATGTTCAATGAGATAAGGCACATTTGGTGGCAAATAGTTTATGAAAGTGTTGTTTTCAGGGACGCCTGGGTGGTTCAGTCGGTTAAGTGTCTGACTTCAGCTCAGGTCATGATCCCAGGGTCCTGGGATCGAGTCCTGAATCGTAGGCTCCTTGCTCAGTGGGGAACCTGCTTCTCCCTCCGCCTGCCACTCCCTCTGCTTGTGATCTCTCTCTCACAAATAAATACATAAATAAAATTTTTTAAGTGTCATCGCTCAGTCTTAAAAACAATCTTCAGTGGATTTGGAGAATGCATAGGACAAGAGGTGCTCTGGGGTCTGTCGGACCAATTTACCCACCATTCTTTGACTATAATATAGTTTATTATTCCTTCTTTAAAATAATAAGCATTCGGCGCATTGATTTCTTACCGCAAATGCAGGTTCTTTGACTTACTGTCCTCACGACACCTTACAGTCTCTCTCTCCTGCCTGGTTTGCAGATTATGAAATTAGGGACGCAGTCACAATGCACTTGTTGATGCCCGTTAGGAGCCAGGCTTGCCGCCCCCAGCCAGGGCTCTGCCAGCTCAGCAAAGGAGCTAGTATCGTCTCTCTTGTGCAGGTTAAGGATCAAGTGGTGGAAACATTAAGTGATCCACTTGAGACTTGGCGACCCATAAGTAGTAGAGACACGGTGCCCATGGAGACCTACCTTTGACGGAGCAGCAGTCCTCACATGAAGAGCGGCCGTCACTCATTGGCAACCCGCCAGAGGGGAGAAGCCCACACTGGCACAAGCCTCGGAGAGGGGATATTCCGGGCACACAGCCAGCGTAGGGCAAAGCCGGCACTCTCACCTGGGACCACTGCAGACCGAGAAGGGCGTGCGCTTTGAGGTCAAATCCACCTTCCTCCCATCCACACGACTGGTTTCTTTCATTTTTTTCCTGTTTTAGGCACCTGTTTTGACTTTGACATCAGTCTTAGAACTCTTACCCAAGAGAAGTAACACCTGATGAATAATACGCTCTGGTCACCTTTGCCCATACGTGGCTTCTGAATTCCATGATGTCACTTGTATCAGAGCACTTGGCCACATATCACCAGGTCACCTCCCCTTCCTTTCTTTTTTTAAAAATTTTTTAAAGTGGTTTCAAGCCCAGTGTGGGGCTTGAACTCATGACCCTGAGCTCAAGAGTCACCTGCTGTACCCACTGAGCCAGCCGGACACCCCAATCCCCTCCCCTTCCTGAGGCAGAAAATGACAATGAAAGAGAAGGTAGATGCCTGCTTGATTCACACATGTTTTACGAGACATGGCGTCCCCTCCCTCAGACCCTGAGTCACAGATCCTAGCTTTCCAGAGACTCATGCTTGGCCCAGTATGTTGCTGGACTAAGATGGTCGCCTGTGGACCAAGCTGTGTCTTCTCACACGGTCGGGAGGCAGATCTGGTAGGGTCATCTGTTTTAAACTTTGAGTTATTTCCAGTTTCTCTTGACTCATCAGACAATGTGTGTATTTCTCCATGGCCACGATAAATAAGGATGTGCTTAGTGGGGTTTTTTTAGCTTATCCACAAAAGCGAGGCCCAATATGGTGCTACTCAGGCTTCCGGGTGAGCCTGCGTTTTCGGTCATCGGACTTTATTCCCTGATAAAAATCCCAGGGTTCAAAAAGCATAGCACCCTCCGCCAGATTGCCGTTAATCAGATTTATAAAACTGGGTTTGTCTGTCTGTCACCATAATCACAGAGAACCAGCTGGCTGGGTTTGCGCCAGATTTGGAGAGTACGTTCGAGATGGTGTGACTTGAAGTCGAGGCTCTGTGGGCGTGTGATAATAATGTCTTGAGCTCTGACTGAATGCTTTGTAGCTCACATATCCTTCACAGCCCTATGAGGTAGGTCCTGTGTGACCCCCATTGTTCAGGTGGGGACACCGAGGCAGCCAGCTCCATGGGCATGTGACCTCTGCAGTTGCCCTGTGCTTACAAGGACCCCCTCCTGCTTTAAAGCTCTATCTATTGTCATCCTGAAATTCTTCATTTTGGAGCAAGGGGCCCTGCCTTTTCCTTTTGTTCTGGGCAAAAGACTGGGCGGGGCACCCCGTGCTAGAGATCCGTACCACGTCTGAGTGAGAGAGCCAGGATTAGGCCCAGGCAGTCCACTCCGGAGCCCACACTCTGGCCCCCTTGCTGACCTGCCGCTCAGAGAGTAAGTTCTAGGCCAAGAGGGGCCGCCCTGCTGTGAGGCCTGTGGACTTCTCCCCCAGAGAGCTACTTTGCACACATTCTGTTCAAAGGTGACACGTGTTTGGGTGCGGCTGTGGGGAGAGTTCACTGACAACGGCTCATGGCTCATGGGTCCCAGGAAGCATCCGCGAGGCGCTAATGGGTCCTTTTAAAGAAGAAGCCGGGGAGAGCAATGCCTGGTGGCATGCTCGTGGGCCCGGTGCCCTCCCAAACAGTGGCATGAGGCCGCCCGGAGACCCACGTCTAATTTCTCTTACTTTGGCCCCTTTACGAGTAAGACTGTTGCTGTTCTTTCCTGAAGACTGTCCATGGAGACAACACAGAAGGAGAAAAACAAAAACATAACCACCAGTTCACGTATTTTTTCAGTAATATTGACAATTCAGGTGACTCTCCTCAGGTGAAATTTGGGAATAATTTCATTTTCACGAGTGAATTCACAACAACAGGACCAGACCTGGAGCTTCTTGATGCTTCTCTTCCTCCTCCCCTGCCTGTCTGCATTTCCTGCCTCCGGTGTGCTCACTCACTCGCAAACATCAGACCAAGGATGAAGTTTGGGAGAAAAATGGCAAGTCTCGGCAACCTGCCCCTTCACACTCCAGACACCGCACGTGGTTGGCCTTCCTGCAGCTCTGGATGATTGTCCTGCTTTGAAAATCTGAACTGCCACACGCCGCCTGAGCCTCCTTGCCGCCCCGTTCTCCCGGCCGCTCCCGAGCGTGGGTGGCCTCATTTGCAAGGAGCCCTCACTACCAACCCAACAGCAGGCCCCGGGACTCCGTGACCAGTTGCTGCTGTCGGTTCCAGGAGGAAGAGGAGAGGGAAGGCCCTGAGTTGCTGGGGATCACGAAGCTTTTTTAAAATAAATCTTGTAACTGATTGCTTAAAAACAACAACAAGGAAACTCTGAACACTATTTAGGGCCATTCGAAGAAAACAATGCAAATTTTCTAGTTGCATTCCTTTTAGGAGAGTTCTAAAACTGCAGAGAATACTGTGACTAAGCCACAGGTTTTAAAAGTCAGACAATAAAAATGTGCCAGCTAAGGCCTTCAACAAACAAGCAGGTAACCTCAAGAAGTTTTGGATATTTATAGCCACAGTGCGGCTCTTCTGATCCTGTCGACAGTCCTTTACTGGCTTTCTTTTGCTTCCATAAGGATTTCATTGCTATATTTAAAGGCTTCTTTTGATGAATGCCTCTATTTTTAATTATTGCTCCTCTTGAAAAACTCACTTTCAAATGAAATGGGAGCGTGGGGACTCTGGCTCGAAGGTACCGGTTATCTCTGAAGACGAGGCTGCCAGTTTGTTTGAAAGTTAATATACAGAAATCCCAGATGCTTGCCCTCACAAGAAGACTTGCTCATGGAAGATCGGTTCCAAAAATAGAGATTAAGTAAAAGCCCCTACTCGGACTAATGAGCCTCCCTGAATCCCCGCTTGGCTTCCAGAATACTGTTAGCCAGCTTTTCTCACGAGCACCCAGCCACGCAGGGAAGGAGGGTTTCTCTTTAGGGAAAGGATCTGCAGACCCTGAAACCTTCAGCTTGCCACTTCCATGTCACCATGGCGAAGCCCACCCGTCTTCGACTCCCAGCTGCACGTGCAGACCTCCTAACGCAGCTTCTTAGGGCCTGCCTTTACATATGCAGCCAAAGAAAACCAGGCTAGAGGAAACTCTATTAGGAAAGACAGAGATGCAAACTGAAAAAAAGAACATCTGAGAAAGCAAAAAAAGGGAGGAGAGGCCTCTAAAAATTGAAAAGGGGTATTCGAAGACCAAGAATTCTGAGAAAGTAAAACTATGCAAACGGGTACACATATATACACAAATGCACTGGAAGATAAAATTGAGCCTATCTCCTGGAAAATAAACCCAAAGGCAAAGAGGAAAATTGATTTAAGGAAGGAGGGAGGAAGGGTGGAGAGAGGAGGAGAGGGGAGGGAAGGGAAGGAAAGGGAAGAAAAGGAAAAAAGGAAGGGCATGTAGGCATCAGTCAGGGGGCTCAGCCTCTAGATCCTACTGAGTCCAGAGCGGAAGAACGAGGAAGACAGAAGAAAAATTAGAGGAGAGCAGGTGAAGGGCAGGAGTTCCCAGACTCAAAACAAAATGATGGCCAGCACAAAACAAAAAGAAGGGGCGGGCAAGGAAAAGAAAAAAGACCTACACCGAGACACAGCATCATGAAATTTCAAAGCATCAAGGATAAGGAAGAGAGTTAAAGGAGGCAGAAACAGAGTTTCCTGAGAAGGAGGGAGAGACTGGGAATCAGAACGGAGCTGGCTTCAGAACAGCAGAGGCTAAAAGGCCGCGAACGGAGCCGGGCTTTGGAAATGGAGGGCAGATGATTTCAAAGTTGGGACTTTGGCAGGATGTGAAATTGAGAGCCGTTTCTCAGACCTGCAAGGTCTCAAATAAGTCACGCCCCTCGCCATTTCTTTCCTGGGGAAGTTCCTGGAGCATCTGGTCCCTCGCCATAAGGGTAGAAATTAAGACCCAGGCATCAGGAAAGATGCCCAGACGGATGTGGGAGGGAGAGGCCCACCACGTGGTGGGTCCAGATGGCCTGTACAGCCTCGAAAGCCTGGGACAACGTCTCCAAGCAAAGGACAAAACCTGCAGGTCACCTTCTATGTCAGATCACGCTGAGAGAAGAGCTCTGGCTTCGGCTGAGTTTGGCAATGATTTCGTGATAGACACATTGAAAATTTAACCCCCAGAAAGCATTAAATCGCACATCAAGGAAGGTGGACATAGCACAGGATGCAGCTGGGCTCCGAGGGGCACAGTATTTGCAGTCGTGACAATGGGAAACCCTGAATGTTGACACAACATGAAAGGCGGGTGGCTGCGTGTGGACGGTTGGGGCAGGAGCGGTGGGGGGCGGGCGCGGCACTGAGTGGTCACCTTGACCCGCGGCACCAGAGGTAGAGCTGATGACGCGCGAGCAGGGGCCACACCGCAGCAGCTGAGCACGCCTTGCCCTGTAAACTACGGACAGTGAAAAGCATTTAGGCCGAAAGCTAATGTCTTCTATTTTTTCAACAAGCCAACTTCATAGTCGTTTGAAAAAAAATCATGCGTGATGTGAGTGGGATGGAAAGGACAGGGCTTGGTGGTTTGTAAAAGGTGCCGTGACTTTGGACAGTGGCCGTGCTGGGCGCTCTGGAGGTGACAGGTCAATAATCAGAGTCAGCGTCTCAGTAAAAACAGAAGGAAATGCTGCCTAACAAGCGAAGGCCTCTAACTCCCGAGAAGACGATGAAATGGGTATTTCCTTTTATTTTCACGAGGGCAGGGGTTATGTCTGAGCCCCAGGTTGGGCTGCCTGGGGTCAGTCTGCTGTTCTCAAACATGTGGCTGTCAAGAACCTTTTCCACAGACGAGTAGTGAGGACCCACTGGGATTTTATTTGTGTGGGTCTCATCGATTAACTTTTACCATATTAAAAATTAAAACTGAGGATGCTGGGTGGCTCCGGGTCTGCCTTCGGCTTAGGTCAGGATCCCGAGGTCCTGGAATCGAGTCCCACATGGGGCTCCCTGCTCACCCTGGAGTCTGCTGGTCCCTCTGCCTCTGCCCCTTCCCCAGCTCGTGCACACTCTCTCTCAGATAAATAAATAAAATCTTAAAAAAAAAATTAAAACTGAGAAATTTGAAAATATGTATTAGTTGATCTAAAATATCAATAATAAACTCGTGACATATTACCAAGGATATATTTCATCTAAAAACAAAACAAAACTGGAAGGCTGGCATTGCTTTACTTGATTGCAAATCTTTTTGAGGCCTGGGAGAAAGCAGAGTGGGACTCTCCTATCGGCTTCTGCACTCATTCTGTTGCTGTAGATAGATATTGTTTGGGATGAAGTATGTGACAAAATTTCAGCCTCAAACAGATACATGGTTGGAAAAGAGAGGAGTATTTTATTTTATTTTTTAAGTAATTTTT
This sequence comes from Lontra canadensis, assembly GCF_010015895.1. Lineage (NCBI taxonomy): Eukaryota > Metazoa > Chordata > Mammalia > Carnivora > Mustelidae > Lontra > Lontra canadensis. The sequence goes on from NW_022631105.1 coordinate 5,268,519, forward strand.
ATTTACTTATTTGAGAGAGAGCACATGCAAGCAGGGTGAGGGTCAGAGGGAGAAGCAGACTCCCCTCTGAGCAGGGAGCCCGATGCGGGGCTCCATCCGGGGCCTCCAGGGTCATGACCTGAGCCAAAGGCAGACGCCCAGCCGACTGAGCCACCCGGGCATACCAAGAGAGGAGTATTTTAACAGCCTCTTCAGAAAACTGTGGATTGTCTTCTGGACAAGTAGTAGTTTCTTAAAAGGTTAGTTGCAATGTGGAATCTGGAGCCTTATTTTTTTTCTAAAGATTTTATTTATTTGGCAGGGGCTTAACCCACTGAGCCACCCAGGCGTCCCAATCTGGAGCCTTATTAATGAAGCTTCACAGCCTACGTAACAGAATCTCTTCTATTACATTAACATCTACCAACCTCTCCTGCACTGGGAGTGGATCTTTACCCCATGCATGATTCTGTAATATCCTCAACTGGTCCTTTGGAAAATACTGAGTCGCTGACTCATGCAGATCTTCCAAATGTCGACACATTTCATTGCACAGTATTCAAAAAACAAAATCACCTTTATTAATAACACCACCGATCTCCTTCCGAGAAGTCTTTAAGTATTGGGAAGCTGTCAAGCTCATTATGACAGAAACGGCTTTTCCAAAATTCTGGCTTTTGCTTGAAAACATTGCATTGTTGGCAACAAATACGGTCAGTTGTTTGCCTCGAAGTGACAGGCTCCCTTTGTTCATTTTGGAAAAAAATGTCTGCCAAACACCCCAGTCTGAGAAACCACAGTTTGTCCGTTTTTCAATGTCTCATTTAAAAGGCAGTTCAACCCCACACGTACTTTTCCTCAAGAAAACCATCATTTTGCAGCTTGTAACAGCAGTATTGTAGATACGCTACTTGTTTCTTCACACAGGATATTAAAAGGACACGTATTGAAGGGTTGAGATTCCATAAAATGAGTAAGAACTTTTGTTTAAGACGTGGAGAGAGGTAGGGTGGGGAGAGGCACAGAGAGAGGGAGAGAGAGAATCTGAAGCAGGCTCCGTGCCCAGCACAGGGCCCACTCGATCTCACCACCCTGAGATCATGACGTGAGCCAGAACCAAGAGTGGGATGTTTAACCGACTGAGCCACCCAGGTCCCCCTAAAATAAATAAATTTTACTGCGCCTTCAAGGATGCTCTGAAGTGAAAGTGGCTTATTTTCCCCACAGTGGAAGGTGAGTGTCATTTGCCAGCAGCTCGGTGTGGGATGAGGTTCTGGAGTTTTCCAGGGTGCAGACATCGATGGGGCCCAGGCAGTGGGGGGGAAACAGCAGATAATTGCCTTAGTGTTATCGTGAGAGGTCTTGACCTTGTAGACTCCCTGGAAAGGTTGCAGGGACAACCCCGCCCCCAAGGGGTCCCCTGACCACGCTTTGGGAACCACCAGTATAACTCAGAGGTTGTTAAAAGGCCTTGCTGCAGCCCCTCTATCGCTCAGAATAGCACTGACGGAGACCGGGACTGAGGAGTCTCATAGGATTTAGGACCATATCCTTGTCCCCTGTTTGGTCCTAATCTCAACACGCAAGTCATTCCCTGGAGGGAAAGGGTTCTTAACTACCCGTGTTTCAGCAGGAAAATCATAAGCCATTACCATTTGTCCTTAAAATTTTTCATGTTTGAAAAAAAAGTAGAAATGCTGTTGCCTTTATTCTTTGCCACTCCCATATGTGTGTGTGTGTGTGTGTGTGTGTGTGTACATGCATACATGTTTCCTCCCAGATGTGTAGACTATATATATAGGTAAGGTGCCTTTAAAATATATATATATATTTTATATATATATTAAGTTATGTATTATAATAATATAATATATATTTATATATATGTTATATATATATGGTAAAGGTACCTTTAAAAAGGTTTTTTACCTTTAAATTTCCCTTTACCTTTAAAATTTACCTTTAGATACACCTTGAAAAAGTGCAAACTGACATGTCCAAAGAGTTTGGTCCAGACTCATTTTTCACTCTAATGTGCTTTAAAAATGAATGATTTGAAATCATTTTTCCCTCAGGCTGAATGTAGTCCTTGTAGACACTGGCTACTCTGTTGGGAGGGGAAATTTGATCGTGTTTAGTGACAAACAACACTTCCTGTAACTCGTGTCTCACACGTATGACTAAATCTTCCAACCCAGGTTCATTAGGAGTTATACACCATCTTCCTTTATTATCTACTTTATGACCAAAAATTACAATAAGGAGAAATCTTCACCCACTACTGTCATGCATGTATATATGATGAAGTCGGCTTTCTTGAAACAATGATCCCCTCAATGCCAACTGATATGTCTATGATAGTTCCTTTATTTTTTTCAAAGATTTAATTCATTTGTTTGTCAGAGAGAGAGAGTGTGTGCACAAACAGGGGGAGCAGCAGGCAGAGGAGAAACAGACTCCCCGCTGAGCAGGGAGTCCAATGCCAGACTTGATCCCAAGACCCCAGGATCATGACCTGAGCTAGACACAGACACTTAACCAACTGAGCCACCCAGGTGTCCCAGGGATGCTTTGTTTTAAACCAAGCTACTCCTGACCCATTAAACTATTTTCATTACCCAGGAGTGGGTCCCACTCTGTGGTTTTTGTACCACTGGTTTAGACTAGGTTCCTTACAGGCTGGTTTCCAATATTCCGTTTATAGTAGATATGCTCGTGCTGAGTGACAGGGGGCCATTTCTTGTCAAATGCAAGTGTCTCTTCTCTTTGGGTCTCTTGACTTGTCTTCTTGCTTCCTTGAGAGGACTCTGTCTCCTCATTGAAAGTCCCCCCCTTTGCCCCCGTGGACGCCAACCCTGGAATTCTGGCCCTTGGTGCTGACTTCTCTTATTCTCCTAGAACAGTTTTCCCAAAGGGTAGAATGACTACCACTAGGGTATGCAAGATGATTTTAGGTGATATAGGGAAGAACATTTTAATAGCTATATATTTGTGTATCCAGAAAAAATATATATTTAGAACACCCAAACTGACGATTTCCTGGTTTTGTTGCCTAGAGCTTAATTTTTTTAAATCAATTTTGAGTAACTGTACGGGTTGCGTGGTAATATGACAAAATGGCACCTGACTGGAATTTGGGACGCAGAGCTGAAGAACCCAGACCCTGTTGCTCTTACCCAACATGGCGCACATTGCCCATTCACGCATACTCACGGCGACCCTAGTAACCTACCGAAGGTACTTCTTGGATGCCCGATCGACATCGGAAATTCGCTGGTTTACCCCAGCATTTCTCCTTTCTTCTTACCTCGAACTGGCTCATCCTGTCAATTTTCTCCAACATCCTAGTCTCTTCTATTTACCTCCTGACCCACAGAAATATCAAGTCCAGACTCTTTTCTTAAATCTCTGCGATACTTCTCTGCATAGCTTGCTTGCTTTTTACTTTCATTGTAAAAACATCGCAAACATTCTTGTTGGTTCCAGGCACTCCCATATCTATCCCTTTCCACTCGACATGGGTATTAAGATCTTTTGATATTGTCCAAACAGTCGGGGAAGATTACATTCGCCCCTAGAATCCTACCACATGAAATCTAATTCCATCGTCTTAGCTCCCAGGCGTCTCCACGGATCTTTCCTTAATTTCTCTACAAGAACACTCCGCTCTCCGATAAAGGCCATTCCCCGGCTGTGTCCTGCAAGTGTCTTTGCCTTTAGAGCTTTTCCTCTGCTGTGGCCACTACCTGAAGTGGAGTCCCCTCACTTCCTTCCAGTGTGCCTCCGTGCATCTCCTAAGAGAAGCCTAGCCTCTCAAAACGTTCCTTAGTGTTTGCACACACTGTGTTGTTGCTAGAGTTGGTGGTTTTTTGTATGGTTTTCTTTTTTACTTAAACTGCTTGGTAATTTTTTTTTAAGATTTATTTATTTTTGAGAGAGAGAGTGCATGTGCACACGTGCAAGCTGGGGGAGGAGCAGAAGGAAAGAGAGAATGTCAAGCAGACTCCCCACTGAGCGTGGAGTCCCATGAGGGGCTCCATCTCACCACCCTGAGATCGTGACCTGAGCTGAAATTAAGAGTCGGACACTTAATGAATTGAGCCATCCAGGCACCCCTGCTTTGTAATTTTTGACAGAAATACAGTTTTCACATTTGGGCTAAAACCTCCACCCTATTAGCCTATCACTTCCTGAGGGCAGGGCCTAGATGTGATGTAATTCCCAAGTATCATGTAGGATGTTTTGGGCTGTAAAGTACCAGAAAACTCCAAGTCAGAGCAGCTAGAATGACACCTGCTGCCTCGTGCTACAGCTGCAAAAGTAGGAAAGGCCCTAGGCAGGTGAGATACAGGCCTGCTCGGTGATGTCACCAGGACCCAAGCTCTTTCTCAGCTATGGCTTCAGCTGAGGGCTGGTCCTCCCTAGTAGTCAGGGCCACATGCCGTCGGTGGCAAGAATGGGGTGGGGCAGTGTCATGCATGCCGGCGTGCAGGGGCCACTCTCTTCAGCCGGAAGCCCTTCCCTTTACTCTGGGACAGTAAGAAAGATTGTCACCATTGAGACTCATGTAAGGAAAGCGTGTGTACTGTGATGAAATTCAGGGCTTATTCTGGGAAAGAAGGTAGTAGGAGAAGGGATGCAATCAGGCAACCAGCAGTATCCCGCACAACATGGTACAATATGCCACACTCGGAGGGTACACTGTGCTAATAGGGGTACACAGCTGAGGGTAAAGTGGGGGCTACCTGTGCGTATGTATTCATGCCCATATACACACGTGTACTCTTACTTATGTAATCCGTAATTACATAACATTCATACATAATTCATAGTCACATATATAACATCCTGTAGAGTATGAGAAATACTATGTCTTCTGAATCAAGGAATAAATAAAATGACACATTTAGCCAAGAATCAGAGTGGACATATAACACATTAAACATATAAGAAAAGGTTGAGACTTAGGGGCACTTGGGTGGCTCAGTCAGTTAAGCGTCTGCCTTCAGCTCAGAGCATGACCCTGGGGTCCTGGGATCGAGTTCCGCATCGGGGTCCCTGCTCAGCGGAAAGCCTGCTTCTCCTTCTTACACTCCCCTTGCTTGTGTCCCCCCCCCACCCCGTGTCAAATAAATAAATAAGCTCTTTAAAAAATAAAAAAAAGAATAGGTAGAATTACACCATATCACAGAAGTACAACATAAAGAACTAAAGGTAAGAGGCACTAGATGACATGACTATTTTGGTGGAAAATCCTAATCAACAAAACAGCCACTAGAACTTACAAGTAAATTTATCAATGTCCCAGGGTACAAAGGTAATATGCAAAAATCAATGATATCTTTATATGCTAGCAGAAAATTAGGAAATTTGAAAAACAATTTCATTTCCAAAAGCATTAGAAAAATCCCATAAGATACTAAGGAATAAATTTAGTAAAAGATAGGTAGGACCTCTATGCTGAAACCCACAGAAGATGACTTAGAAGATCAAAGACACAAAGGAAGGGAAGGACTCACCATGGTCCTGAACTGGAAGGCCTGGCCTTGTGAAGAGGTGAATTCTTCCCAAATTGACCAATAGATCAAAAGCGATCCTGGCCAAAATTCCAGGAGGCTTCTTGTTGTTCTGAAGTGTATGTGGAAATACAGAGGGCTTAGAAGAGCCGAAGCCATTTTTTTAAATGAAGAACAAAGTAGGAGAATGATTCAAGACTTAACCACAAAGCTACAGTAATCAAGAAAGGGCGATCACAACGGAAGTATAGATACAGATCGTTAAACAGAATGGAGAGGCCAGAGTTAGATGCCCAGTGTGTAGTAGGTTGATTTTATCTCTTTTTTTTTAAGTTTTTTTTAAAGATTTCTTATTTATTTATTGTCAGAGAGAGAGCACAAGCAGGCAGAGTCACAGGCAGAGGCAGAGAGAGAAGCAGGCTCGTCACTGGACAAGGAGCCCAATGCGGGACTCAATCCCAGGACCCCGGGATCATGACCTGAGCCGAAGGCAGCGGCTTAACCGACTGAGCTACCCAGGCATCCCAGTAGGTTGATTTTAGATAAAGATGCTGAAGCAATTTTTATTTTCATTGGGGAACATAAAGGCTTCTTAATGAACAGTGTGGAATTAGTAGATATCAGCATGGGAGGAAATGAACCTCACTCTTACCACATATCATAATAAAAAAAAAATTATACCAAAACAGATCAGAGCCCGAATATAAAAGTCAAAATATAAAAATTCTGGAAGGAAATATTGAAGAAAATCTTCACAATCTTGGGCGGGGACAGGGCAAAGATTTCTTAGGACACAGAATGGATGAATCATAAAAGGATAGATTGGATCTTATCAAAATTTTTAAAATTTCCTCTCTGAAAGACAGGGTTAGAAACATGAAGAAGCATTGCACAGAATGGGATAAAATGTTCACAACACATGCATCAGACAAAGGGTCAGATCTCGAGGCTCCACTAGGCTAGGATCCATTTCCAAACTCATGTGGTTGATGGCAAGACTCAGTTCCTTGGAGAGAAGGACCCCAGTTGGAGAGAAGACCCCAGTGACTTGCCACATGGGCCTTTCCAACACGGCAGTCTGCCTCATCCGAGCCAACAAGGGACAGAGTCTGACAGTAAGACAGAAGTCCCAGTCTCCTGTAGCCTAATCATGGAAGCTGATACCCATCACCTTTGCTTTTTCTGTTGGTTGGAAGCAAGTCTTTAGGTCCAGCTTACATTCAGGGAGCGGGAATTACACAAGAACATGAGGCCCAGGACATAGGAATCATCAGGGGCCATCCTGGAGTCTCCTGCCACATTCACAGAACTCAATTTGGGCAAAAGAAATCCAATCAGAAAGGGGGCAAAAGATGTGTATACTCACTTCACTAAAGAAGATACATGAATGGCCAATAAACACATAAAAAGGTATCATTAGGCCTCAAGGAAATGTAAATTAAAACCACCAGGAGAAACAATTACGCACTCACTAGAATAACTAAAAAAAAAAGAAAAGTAAAAGAAAGAAAAACAAAAGGACCATACCAAGTTTTGATGAGGATATGCAACGCAAAGTTAATCACATGGGGAAAGGTAAAACACAGCCCATAAGCAAAACTGGCTGTTTGTCATGTTAAACGCATACCTCCCATACGACCCAGTCATTCTACTTTTTGCTGTTTATCCAAGAGGAATGGAGTTGGGTCCATGAAATGATCTGACCATGTTGGTTTATAGCAGCTTTGTTCACTGTGGTCAAAAATGCATCCCCAAGTGAATGCAGACTTTGGTGTAACCATGCAAGGGGGCACTAGTCAGCAGCAAGCCGAACAGAGGACTGTCATGCTCAACCAGGTGACTGAATCTCAAATTCCTGATGCTGAGTGACATAATCCGGGGGCAAACAAGTGTTTACTGAATGTTTCCATCCATATGAAATTCTGGAAAATATCTATGGCTGCAAAACTGAGACCACCGATGGCCTTGAGATGGCAGAAGGAAGGAGGAATGAGCCACACAGGGGCAAGAGGAAACATTTGGGGTGATAAAAACACTTTGTATCTTGATTCTAGTGGTGATTTTACGTTGGCTTATCAGACTGTGCACTTGAAATGGACCCAGTTCTTGTAAGTAAATTATATCAATAGAAAAAGGGACACTGTCTTTCTTAAAGGATTTAGTTTGCCTTCAGCAGGCCCTGCAACCACACTTAGGTGGCCTGCTCTGCATCCCCCGTTCACATCAGTCCTCCTAATTTAGCGATGTAACACCGTCAATAATGGTGAATAAAGATCGCCAAATTCTGCAAAGCCAAGGGCAGAAGAGGCAACAGAAGGGTTAAGAGGCCCCTTTGATTTCAACTTGACTACTGGACTTTCTTCTGAGAACTTTACATAGAACAGAGCTGAAAAAAATGGAAGTAGTCTGTTAATCAGTCCTGGGATCCAGCCCTGCATTGGGCTCTCTGCTCTGCAGGAAGCCTGCTTCTCCCTCCCACTCCCTCTGCTTGTGTCCCCTCTCTCACTATGTCTTATTTAAATTTATTTCTTTAAAAATTTATTTCTTTAAAAATAAAATCTTTAAAAAAAAAAAAGACTGAAAAACTATTATCAGTGGTCTGTTCTGGAAAGGCCTAATGAGTAGGCCATTGTAAGGGAAAGAGTAGAGAACCATGAAAAAGCCTTCCTGTGACTTTAGATCTTCTTTGTGTTACTTTATTTTTTTAAAGATTTTATTTTTAAGTAATCTCCGTCCCACGTGGGACTCGAACTCACAACACGGAGATCAAGAGTTGCACACTCCACCGACTGAGCCAGCAAGGAGCCCCGTTTTGTGTTGCTTTATAATAGAAACCCAGCACAAAGTTTACGGCTTGATGCATTAAAAATTGAAAGGATGATTGAACTTATTGAGCAATACTTTTTTTTTTATTGGCAAAGTATTATAGGACAACAAGAATTATCAAGAGAATAGAATATATTCAGCAGTCAGTAAGTCCTATCAAACACAAACCTAATAATAAAATATTTGGGCTAGCAAAAAATAAAAACAAATTTGGGTTTACTTGTCTAAAAGCAAGAGAAAAACATATTTCAGGCCCTGATTCTTGGGTCCACAGAAGTGGAACTTGGGGAGTTACAGACTAACCCTATGTATGTGTAGGGTTCCTCCTTCTTATCTTTGACGTGAATTTCCAATCCTCCCCGATATTTTAGTGACCCACCTACCATGGTGCCCGGCATGACAGATACTAAATATTTGTTCAATGTCCGTCTTCAGAATCTTAACATTGTCTACTTTTGGGAAGTTAGATGACAATTTAACGGAAAGAATCCAGGCAAAAGGACTTTTTGGGTTTAGTTCATTTTCTTCATCTCTTATTTGATTGTCTGAACCAGGTTTTCAGCCGATTTTAATTGTAGAAATCGGTTACCACTCTGAAAAAATACTGTGGAAAGATACTCTCTAAAGCCAATTGTACGTAAATGTTAGGGAGGAACGAAGTTTATTTGGTAACATCTGACATTGTTATTGGAAAAGTATCAAGATGAACAAAACCTTTTCCCCAAATACACTGAAATCGATCAGAAGAATTAATAGTTATACTGTCAAATATGTTAAGTTTTTGAGTTTTTACCAAATCTCTACACCACTTTTAAAAAAATCAATTGTCGGGGCACCTTGGTGGCTCAGTGGGTTAAAGCCTCTGCCTTCGGCTCAGGTCATGATCCCAGGGTCCTGGGATGGAGCCCTGCATCGGGCTCCCTGCTCAGCGGGGAGCCTGCTTCCTCCTCTCTCTCTCTCTCTCTCTCTGCCTGCCTCTCTGCCTACTTGTGATCTCTCTCTCTGTCAAATAAATAAATAAAATCTTAAAAAATAAAAAATAAAAAATCAATTGTCTTCACTTAACAGAAATTAAAGCTGTTGGGTGGGGACCAGAGCTGGCAGAGGTCCCCACCGATTTCCAAACCAGGACATGAAGTGCTGGGGCCGAGGCTCATCCTCAGACGGAATCTATTAAAAAAAAAAAATATTTGCTGCAACCGCCTGTTAGCAAAGGCACTTTGTTTTTTCTTCTAAATGTCAGTTCCATTGCTCAAGGGAAAGCAACTGTAGTCACTGGTAAATAGGAATGAGGTCCAGAAGAAACATGAGTAAATGGAAAGAAATCATCTGCGAACCCATTCATCCTAACAAAATCAATTGTTTACCTGCCGTGTTTTCTAACTGATGGGCTAAGAATGATAATTCACTTCACTCAGGGATTTTTGGAACAGCCACTGTGTGCCTGGCACAGGCGCTACGAAGATGATTGGTCTTCAGAGATGACAGGATTTGGGGAAACAGCAAAATAAATCCCAATCTTGTTGTTAAGGGCCTCGGAGAAAGAAATAGGTGGGTTAAGAGAAGCAGGTAACCAGGTGAGCTGTAGAAGAGGCCAAGAATCAGGAAAGGCTTCCTGGTGAAGGCTGAGCCTTCTTCTTTAGGACTCATTCTTAAAGGAATGGGGCAAACTAGCCAAGTGTCGGGAGTACGGGGAGAGGCCAGAATGGTCAAACCCTTAGTGATCTGAGCAGGAACCACGCGGCAAGGCCTGAGCGTGGTGGACGCAGAGAAAACTGGAAAGAGAAGACGAACAAGTGAAAGGACCCAACCCCTGCTCTGAGCTGAGGTGCTCACAGGGTATTCCCAGAGGTCCCCAGAGCCACTGAATGGTTCTAAACACTGGCGGGGGGTGGACCTAACAGGAACAAAGCTGCGTGTGTTTATTTTTTTTTTTAAGATTTTATTTGACAGAGAGAGATACAGGGAGAGAGGGAACACAAGGGGAGTGAGAGGGAGAAGCGGGCTTCCCGCTGAGCGGGGAGCCTGATGCGGGGCTTGATCCCAGGACTGGGATCATGACCCAAGCTGAAGGCAGACATTTAACGACTGAGCCGCCCAGGCGCCCCGAGGCTGTGTGTTTAAACACTCTGCCTCCAGCACAGAGATGAGACAAGAGAGGGGAAACCCAACTGAGCATCGCAGCAGAGATGGAGACCAGGGCAGGGGATGGGGGGGCTCCAAGGACAGGAAGACAGGTGGAGAGGACACAGGGCTACCTTCGAGGGATGAGTTTGAATGGTCCATAGAAAATTCCAGGACAACACCAGGAAGCAGGCCCGAGCTCAGACTTGCTGGGAGCTTGTGACTGAGGCTTGGAAGTGGTCCGCACAGAGGAGGGGTCAAAGCTGGTCCCAGAGCTGAGCGAGTCGCAGAACAGGCAGCTCCTGTCCTGGCACTGGTGGGTGCCCCGTCCTACCTCCTCTTCCACACAGAGAACGCCTTTGTTCAAAGAAGACAGCGGGGGTGGAGGGTGGGGGGGAGCGGGAACGCCAGAGCTGCAGGTTTCCACATGCTAAATTATTCAGGAGCTACTTACCCAGTATTTAAGGTTGACTTATTTCTTGCAGAAGCTATTTAGGATAAAATAAAAGGTAAAGTGAACTCACATCCGACCTCAGCGCATCAAGGAAAGCTTTTTTGGCAGTCGTTTCCTGAATAGGTTTTCCTGTCCGATGGTCCTCCAGAATACACCTAGGCACAGTTATGTAAGACAAACCTTAATAATTTAGCATTTCTCCCCAACAGGCAAGTCACACTGGTAATGGCTCCCTGGTTGTCAGGCATTCGGTCAATAAAGTTCAACTCCAGCCTCCTGCTCCCTCCCCTTACAGCAGAGGGCGGCTGCCCAGGCCGGCTGCAGAAGCCTACAGAATCCTGGTAGAAATGTTGTGATCTGCACGAGGCCCAGCTAGGAAACCCCGGGTCCTCTCTACTGTGATCTGCCAATTTAATTCTCGAGAGAGAGAGGAGATGGCATCACACAGGCAAACCCCTTCTCGGCATCCAGAACGTTGCCCCAACTCTTCCCTCTCTGGGCTTCCTTGCCTCCCTGAAACAGCTCCCATGGAGCCTGGCGTATGAGCCATTGAGATTTTAAGAAAACCTCACCTAAAATATCACCACGAAAGGGCAGCCGACAGCCACCAAATTTCGATTGTGTGCTAACCATCCGTCGCGCGTTTGACCCTGTCGCCGTGTCTGTGAGTGCCCGAGACGGTCCGCAGACCCTCAGATTCCTGAAACGGGCCTGGTGTGTTATGACAGAGAGCGAGCGGTTCCATCCCTGAGATGGCTCATGAAGTGGAAGCAAGCTACGGAAAGGAGCTCTGCCTCGCTAACCTGGAATACAGGGACGCTTTTATTTCCATCTTCTGGGACAACCTGGGTGGCTCAGTTGTCTGCCTTCGGCTCAGGTCATGATTCTGGAGTCCAGGGATCAAGTCTCTCATCAGGCTCCCTGCTCGGCGGGAAGTCTTCTTCTCCCTCTGACCTCTCCCGTCTCACATACTCTCTCTCTTTCAATCTCTCTCTCCCAAAGAAATAAAATCTTTATTTCCATCTTCCCCTGCACACCCATGATCAAGTGGATTGAATCCTGAGAAATTCACAGTAATGTGTTTTAATTTCCATTCTCTCCCAACTTCAACAGTAACCAGTACAGGACTATTTAGTCTGAGGAACCATTTGCACGCTCACCGCCTCCAGACACACATACTCCCATTTATGGCCCATTTTGACCTGCCCCCCCCCAAAAAAACAACTCATCCAGATTACAGGTGAAATTGATTGTGCACCCAATAAACACCAATTAGGGATTCGTTTTTATAGTTACACTGGAATTACTGCAAGAAACTAAACATCGATTTTTCAAAAATGAGGATGATTGACACTTCTACTATGTACCCCCATGGTTTTTTTTTTTTAATTAAGCTTTTTATTTTGAGCTCACTGTAGATTCACATACGGTTCGTTGTAAGAGATGAGTGCCTCTACCTAGTTTCTCCCAATGGTAACATCTTGCAAAACTAGAGTGCGGGAGACAGTGAAACCCTCACACATAGCTAGTGAAAATGTAAAAAGGTGCAGCCCCTGTGGAAAACAGTTTGGCAGTTTCTCAAAATGTTAAATATAGAGTTACCATATGACCCAGAAATTCCATTGCTGGGTCTATACCCAAGAGGAATGAAAACATATGTCCGCACAGATCCTTGTCCTTGAATGTTTATAGAGCAATATTCACAATAGACCAGAAGGGAAGAACAGCTATATATCCATCATCCGAGGAATGGAAAAGCAACATGTGGTGTACGCATACAATGGCATATTATTCAGCAAAAAAAAAAAAGAAAAAGAAAAGAAAAGGAAATGCTGATCCATGTTACAACGGGGATGAACCTTGAAAACAGTACGCTGAGTGAAAGGAGCTAGAGCTAAAAGACCGCATATTATGAGAGTCCATTTCTATGAAATGTCCAGAACAGGCACATCTACAGAGAGAGCAAATACGTTAGTGGTTGCCTAGGGCTGGGAATAGGGGTTAAGGGAGTGACAGGAAGTGACTACTAGTGGGTACAGAGTTCCTCTTTGGCATGATGACTTCCCATCCCCACAGTGATGCAGAAAGGATCCTGTTTCTTGTCATCCTCGCCAGCATTTGGTGGGGTCACAGTTTTTGTTTTGGCCATTCTAATAGGTGTGTGGCCACAGTATACTGTGGTTTTAATCTGTAACTTCCCTAATGGCTGGTGCTGTTGAACATCTTTTCATGCGCTTACTGCCACTCCTCTTTCTCACTGAGCTGTCTCTTCATATCTTTTGCCCTATTCTGAACTCTTTTATTTTTCTGTTATTGAGTTTTGAAAGCTCTTTACGTGCATTGATGCTAGTCATTTGTCAGCTGTGTGGTTTCACGAGTATTTTCTCCCACTCTGTCTCTTGTCTTTTCATCCTTTCTCCAGGGTCTGCCACAGAGCAGACATTTCTAATTTTAATGAGGTTCAGTTTGTTCATTTTACCTTTTATGGATCATACTCTTGATATCAAGTTGTACCCTTTGCCTAGGAGATCCCAAAGATGTTTTTTTTTCTGCAAGTTGTTTAGTTTTATATTTTATTTTCAAGTCCATGACCCAGTTTGAGCTCATTTTTGTATAAGATGTGAGGCTTATGTGGAGATTTATTTTTTTGCCTACCAACCTCTGTGTTTGCACCTTCCTCAGACATCAGTCTGACATATTTTTGTGGGTCTATTTCTAGGTTCCCTGTTTGTTTCTATTGACTTTTGGGTCTATGCCTCTACCAGTACCACAAAGTCTTGATTACTTCCCCTTCATTTTTCCTTTTCAAGATTGCTTTAGCTGTTCTCCAGCCTATGCCTTTCTGTATAAATTTCAGAATTTGCTCATCTTCTCTACAGAAAATCTTGTTAGGATTTTGGTAGGAATTGCATTAAATGTAGAGATCAGTCTGGGGGAGAACTGACATCTTTACTAATCTGGGTCTTCCAAAACATAAAAATGGGGTGTCTCTCCATTTATTTCGGTCTTCTTTCATTTCATCCACATATTGTAATTTTCCACATATAGATCTTGTACATGGTTTAAGTGTGTACCTGCACATTCAATTTCCTTTGCAGTGATTATAAATTATGCATCGTTTTGAATATCACTTTCCACAGGTTCATTGCTAATATATGGAAACGCAACGAATTTTTGTGTATTGATCTTGTAGCCTATGACTTTGCTGAACTCACTCGTTCTAGTTGGGGTTTTTTTTGGTTCTGCTTTGTTTTTCAGTAGATTTCCTCGGAACTTTCAATGAAGACAACCATTTCATCTGCACATAGAGATGGTTTTATTTCTTCCTTTGCAACGTGTATGCCTTTTCTTTCTCTTTCTTGCCTTAATGCAGTGGCTGGAACTTCCGTACTATGTTGAATAAGAGTGTGCAAAGAGGCCTAGAGCCTTGTTCCTGAATTTAGAGCGAAAGCACTCAAGCTCTTGCTGTTAAGGAAGACACAGCTCTAGGTTTCTGTTTTGTTTTTGTTTTTGTTTTTCCTTACCTCCCCCCACCCCTTTTTAAGCAGAAGCTTAAGACAGGGATTGGCCCAACTGAGATGACAGAGCAAAAAGGAAATGCAAAGGAGACTTCAGTACTTCCTCTTCCAGGCCAGGCTTGCAAGAGCGATAAAACTAGCTTCCTTTCAAGGGGTGGGTGTGTGTGTGGGGGGGGGTGCTTTACAGCCCTAATCAGCACTAGAGAGCTGATCGCCGTTGGGGCCACTGCAGTCCGCAATGAGCAAAGGGCGCCCTGGATGGGGCAGAAATTGGCTGTCACGCAGGAGGGCCTCAGGGAGCCGGGCGCCCGTCTCCCCTCCCGCTGCCCTGCTCTCCGGGCGGCCCTGGCAGCCTCCCTGACCGCCAACCTGAGCTGCCGATAGGAGAGTCTCAGATACCCAAGATCCAGGGTGACACGAGTGGCCAGGCCAGACCGAGATTTGTGTGAGCTCCGGGCCGGGGCTCCCCCGAAGTAGAGCCGGCTGTGAAGAAAGCGAGCACACGAAGGCTGGGTCACACGGAGAGCTGCCAAGTGCATCCACGATACATTTTCCTTTTTTATATAGGGGACGAGGATGGGCAGTTGGATCTAAAATCCAAAAAAGGAAAGCAGTGCCCCCACCCCCACCCCCACCCCAACCCAGCCCGGCCCGGCGTGCGGGGCCCTCTCCCCCTCCGCGGCCCCCGGCCCCTCGCGCTGCCGCGTCGCCCCGCCCACCCGGCGGCGCGCCCCTCTCGCCCCACCCACGGCCGGCCGAGACCACACCTGCGCAGGTGAAGCCCGCGGGGACGCGCTGGCCGGGGGCGGCGGGCACGGTGCGCGGCCGCGTGCGGCGGGGGCGGGAGGGCCGGGCAGGATGGGAAAGCCGGCCTCGGCTAATGGCCGCCCGGCCGCCGCGGCGGGAAGCAGGGCCGCGGCCGGAGGGGGGCGCCCCGGCCGCCGTCGCGCGAACCGGCCGCGGGCTCCTCGGGGTCTTCTTCCCACGCTTCCTCCCCGCCGGTCCGTACCAAAGCCGCCGGGGGCCGGGGGGCCGGGTCGTTCCACTCGGGAGGGGCGGCAGGTCAGGCCGCGGCGCGCGCCACCTGCGGGCCCCCCCCCC